>NW_003852447.1:8539240-8553660 GCF_000181295.1 Otolemur garnettii
TTTTTTTTTTTTTTTTTTTTTTGCAGTTTTTGGCCGGGGCTGGGTTTGAACCCGCCACCTCCGGCATGTGGGGCCGGCGCTCTACTCCTTTGAGCTACAGGCACCTCCCTCATCTTTCTTTCTTCTTCCTTTTGTCATCCTCTTGCTGAGCTCCTGGTACAGCCTTGTGCTACATAATGGTTTCTCAGTCAACAGCTGACTGCATACAAGATGGTGGTCCCATCAGAGTATATCATAATATGGTATTTTTACTGGACCTTTTCTATAGTTAGCGGCGTTTAGACGTACAAATCCTTACCGTCATATTGCAGAACAGTAGGCAACCACAGTATTCAGTGCATTAACATGCCGTGGGGCTTTGTGGATGGGGAGCAATAATGGACTCTTCTATAACCCAGGTGTGCCATAGACTGTGCCTTCCAGGTTTGACTAAGTACATTCCATGATGTTTGCACAATGATGAAATTGCCTGATGACGCGTTTCTCAGAAAATATTCCTGTCAACGGGAATACAGCACATGTCAGCAACACATGACTGTATTTAAGGAATCAGCCAGATTTGCAGTTTGTCTATCATTTTCTTATCTCTGAAAAGAATAATAGCCTTTTTTACTAAGCCTCCTCAGTCGCTTAAGAACTAATTCTTATCTTTTGTAAAGATATCAGTTATAATTTATTTCACAAGGAACTGTAAGAAATGAATTGCTCAAACTTTAGTATAAAAACTATCAAGATGGGCCCTCTCTCTAAGATGGAAACTCCAGGTACCAGGAATGGCAAAAAACCACATTCTTATTTCTTTCCTAAGAAATACTAAGTAACTAACTAACTAACTAGTAACTTTCCTAACTAATACTAAGAAGCTGCATTAGTTTGCAGCCCCACCGACAGTGTAAAAATATTCCCTTCTCTCCACATCCATGCCAGCATCTGCAACTTTGGGATTTTGTGATGTGGGCTAATCTTACTGGGGGTTAGGTGATATCTCAGGGTGGTTTTGATTTGCGTTTCTCTGATGATTAGGGACGATGAACGTTTTTTTATACATTTGTTAGTCATTCATCTGTCTTCCTCCAAGAAAGTTCTGTTCACGTCTTTTGTCCAGTGATAGATGGGATTGCTTGCTCTTTTTTTGGTGAATAATATAAGGTCCCTATAGATCAGTGGTTCTCAACCTTCCTAATGCTGCAACCCTTTAATACAGTTCCCGTGGATCGCGACTCACAGGTTGAGAACCGCTGCTATAGATAGCTAGATCCTCGCTATCAAGCCTTTGTCAGATTTGTAATATGTAAGTATCTTTCATGGGCACAATGTAATGTAGGGGTGTATGGCACACGTTTTGGGTGCAGGGGAGAACTACAAGAGAGACTCTACAAACAAATTCAAATACTGTGATTTGGTTGTTTGTACCCTCACATTAACCCAAATGAAAAGAAAGAAAGCAACGTTCAGGAATGATCCACATTTTTGGTATAGTAGCAATAAAGAAAGAAAAAAGATATGAAGAGTCAAGAAGGGCTGATGTCCAGTCAGGCAGGGAACAGGGTCAGGTTGAGAAGACCGCAGGGATGGAAAGGAAATGGCAGTGTCCTCCTGGCCTTCTCTGCTGTCTATGTGTGTCCTTCTAGGATAAATTCTTCTGGTCTAGAAAAGGACTGACACTAAATATATAATTCCATCTTCTTTAAGACATTGAATGAGAAAAGAGAAAGGCTAAATGGGTCCATTCATTATTTTTAGGGATAAGAATGTGTAGAGATGGAATCAAGCTGATTCACCCACTGAAAGGTTAGAACAGCTCCTGGAAGTGAAGCCCTCACCCATGAAGAACGAAGCCTGTTCCCAAAGCCGTGGGAAAAAGTAAAGCCAGTGCTTGGAAGATGAAATGCGCGACAAAGGAAATGAAGGTCAGGGAATTAAATTAACAACCTGCCTTGTGAAGATTATCCGGTTTGCAAATAATAATGATTAACATTTCTTGAGCACAGACTATGACTTAGGGAGCCATGGAAGCATTCCACCCTCATTGATTAAATGTATATCACAGTCCTATGATCTTGTGGCTCTTGTGGAGACATTTTAAGGCTTAGGTTTCGGCAGCACTTTAGCTTTACCCCAGATCACTCTGGAGGTCTGGGCCCACCAATCCGTACAACCTCTCTAACGGTTTTCTGGGAGATTCTCTAAGTACTGATTTGTTTTTGATTCTGGGAGAAATTCATACTTATTCTTGTCACCATGGTCTAAATAAAGGTGGATAAAGACTGGGATTTTATGCAGCCAAAAGAGAAGATATTTTTCCTTTCTTTAATTTGGGAGCAATGAAACTTTCTGGGTCAACGGCAAAGCTCAAAAGTACCGAATGTCTTCACCACCTGGAAATGTGGTTCACCTGTCCGTACCTCAGAGGGCCTGATCACAACAGACTCATCAGTGTCTGCAGAAGGGGAAAGTGCCCGCACCTCAGCAGTAATGCCAAGGAAAGAGTGCTTCGGGAGAGGGTGGGAGGCTCAGAGAGAAATGTTAGCAGCCGGTAGAGATGGAGTAAAGGATAAGGATGCTAGTGGTTTCAATAAATGCAGAAAGGCCATTTTGGAATCACTGCAAAGGAGTAGTGGGCAAAGGAACCCCCCAGGATGGTTTCAGGCCAGTGAAGCTTATCTCTCCACCCGAAGAGATCCTTTTCTGGGGATGAGAGAAAGGTGCTATCAATTTGAAGTCTTCATTTGCTTGATGACCAGTCTGAAATTCTAAAGAGACAGTCATAGATGGGGGGAGGAGAGTCCTTGGTCCCATGTCAAGTTCTACGTGCCACTTGTGAGTCTATTCTGTTCTTTCACCAGATAATAGAGAAGGGCCCTGGCCCTGTTCACTAACTCCTTGATCAAGAAGGAAGTCTCAGGCCTCATCCCCTTTCTTTCCTTCTTAGGATTCCAAAATGGGATGCTTCCTGGGTCCTCTGAGCTGCTATCATTCCACACCACTTCCCTATCAGCCCAATTTGTTTTCTTACTTTATAGTCAAGAACGCGGAGGAGGGAAGCTAATAAAACCCATTAAAGGCAGAAGTTGGGTAACGGCACTCATTAGCTTCTCTGAAGTTCTCCCCCCCCTTCTGTGTATTATCACCATCAAGGCTGGGCTGATGTTTAGCAAAGAGCACCTGTCAAAACAAGAGAAGAGTTTCACACCTCACAATTTTAAGCCCCAGGTAAGAAACTCAGCCTGGTGGATCCGCAAAGAGGAAGACAAGAAACCTGAAACGCCAAGAGTTGGAGGAGAGTTAAATGAGTTTCCTCTGGGCACCAACAGGCTTTTGTTTAACACGATTAAATCCTCTTTGTTTCATTACAGACATCAAGGCAAAAACAAACAGTGCGATTGAGATAAAGGCCTGGAGGAGCATTCTCTTTCTCTTTCTCCTTCTTTTTGTTAGAGAGCTATCACCACCTCTCAGTGGACAGGCTTAAAGGAACTTAACTGGCCCTCAGAAAATTGATGAGCTGAGCGGAGCAGGTGTACAGGAAAGCTTTGGGCGGCAGGGTTAAGGAATGGAAAAAGTGTGAGGCGCTTATGTCCAGGACTAGATCCAGTGATAAGAGCACTGGCTTCCTTTGCTCTGTAATTAATTGTCTTTCTTTTCAAAACACAGTCTTTGATTTCAAGAAGCACCTGAAGAAGATAAGACTGAGTTCTAGTGAAAGACAACAGCAACCAAAAACCCCCTGGGGTTTGGGGATGGAGGATGGGAGAGCAGCTGTGGAGACAGGGAGGAAGGAGAGGGAGAAGAGAGAAGTCCCAGTCAGGAGCCCACACAGCAAAATACCAACCAAGCCAGAGACAGCAGTCATGTGAACACCATCGGGGACGCGACGAAATGGAAACTCGTGTGCATTTCTGAGGTAATCCTCCCTATGTTATTAAATCGCTTATTTCACTGCTGTTAGACAACACCAACTCCTCTTCCTAAACAAAACATGGACGTTGTCAGCCTAACAGCTACACTGAACGAACAGGAGCCAAGGAGCTAGGGTCATCCACAGATGCATTTTAATTACTTCTTTTGAATCAGGAACATCATTAGAAGTTTATTATTACCAGCTACTATCTTGTGATCTTAATTGGCTTCCTTCACAGACTACATCCTGAAGCCAGTGCAGAAGCTCTGGCAGCCTCCCAGAGATAGTGACCAGATCGGTGGCACTTTACACTGATACTGTCTTCAGCTGAATAACAACCATCGCTTTAAGTTTTAATGTTAGACCTGAGGTGGAAGGCCTCTTTTAACACCTGTAGGTAGAGATGTTTCTGATTCGATGGTGTCGCAAAACACACCGAGAGGCCGAGACTTTGTACTCACCTTTGTTAGGGTTACAGAGAACTAATGTGCATCTAGGGCCAGGATATGCCAATCAGCCAGTTATTCTCAGGAGCCCTCTTGGATTCTAGTGAAATGGCAAAAAAAAAAAAGTTTGCTTACCAAACCTTGATCCATTGATACTCAAATCTGCAGCACAAGCCATTTCTTTTTTGCTCCTCAGAAAGTATGGAAACACCCTTAAATTGAGAATTTCCCCAGTTTGGTGAAAGCATTTCTAATTGTATGTAAAACCAGCACATTGTACCCCATGATTGCATTAGTGTACACTGCTATAATTTAATAAATATATATATGTACATATATATATATATAAAAAGAATTTCCCTTAATAACATTGGGCCCGGATCAATAATAGTTGTCAGCTTAGTTTCTGAAGCATTTGCAATTGAGTTGGGGATAATGGCAAATTTTGTAGCAGGGAAAAAAGGAGAATGATTATGAAACAAACATATGGTCACATGTTATGGGAGATGGAAAAGCATAAAACGTCTTTTTGTGAATAGAATTAGTTATCTTTCTCTTAGTAAAAGGAACATAAATAAGTTGTAAAATTTTAAACACTGGGGTTCAGTTCCTAGATGATTAGGTGGATGATGCCTCTGGGAAGATCTTTGATTTCTGGCTCTTTATCTTCAGGCATTTGTAGACAATGAGCTGAGTCGCCAACATTCTAACATTGGGTAATCATCAAAATTCAGTAATATTTTGAACTCATACATGTATATCCACATACACACACACACACACATATATACACTTACTCAGGGTAATAATGATTAGAAAGTTTGTTTACAGTTTTCTGGTTAAGGATCAAATAATATATTATTATTATTTTCCTGACTTATTCTTTTAAAAGATGTCCTTAGATCTAAGGGATACATCTACAAACATCCTTACAGGAAGGATATAGTAAGTGATTAGACTCTTAGGAGTAACATTTTCCATTAACTTCCTTACAAACAATGATCAATTCACTTTGTTATCTCCCAAGATATTTTCGTCTTTCAGAGAATTCATACATCTGCTCTCTTTCTGGCAGTTACTCTGCAGTAACCTTGAAGCATAGGCCACTTTTCAGAATTTTGTAGTTCACTTTTATAGCATGCAAAATCGTAAGTAAATGTTATAAAAATATATCAACATTACAACCCACTTCAGTTTATGGAATTCCTGGAATATGAGGTTATATCATGTGTCACGCGTATCAATATGTAAGTATGATTCCTACACCATATGTATAGGTTTAATGTTTAAAATATGTTTCTTCCGATATGACCTTGGTATATTCATTCTGCAAATACCGCTGAATTCTCAGTGAGAAAGAGCTTGAAATAAAGAAAAAAATTGGATGGAAACTTCAAATCACCATCATTATTATGAGACAGTTAAATATGGTTTAAACCATGCACAGCGAGATAGGGTTTGAATAAAACAATCCTCCTCTTCCCTACACTACCAATCACGGCCTCTTGGCGGCTCCACTTCTGTCGCGGGAGTGGTCAGCCTTAGCCTTGGGATAATCAATGCTTTCCTTCTCATCCTCAATTTTGTTTGCTCATGGATATCCCCTTTTAGGGAGACAGGAAAATCAGCTTTATATTTCAGCTGCTCCACTGTCTTGAAACAGGATGGTGACAATACAGCTGTTTAAAACATACCGTGAGCAAAAAGGCAACGAAATATTATTTTTAAGAAGAGTGATCAAAATCAGGGTGCCAATCACTCTTAGCAGCAGGGTAAAAATTACTTGCACTTCAATATTTATATTTATATTTATTATAAGAAAAAAGTTTTGTGTTTTTTTTTTTTTTGTGGAAAGAAGGTGCAGAAAAGGGCACAGTATTAGCTAAATATTGTACCTTAGAACATCAGTCATTTCCATCTCAATAGTACTGAAAGGGTCTAATTTATAAGTTTTTCCATCTCCCTGTTATGCTGGTTTGTAAGTTCTGACACTGCTACTGGTATGTTAATGAGAAGCTAGCGTTCCATTAAGAGAAAACCATATGCTCTGCTGCCTACTGTGAAAGAGAAAGCATGTAATGTGGCTGTTGCCTTAGTAACACATTAATTCATTTTGTCAGTGTTGGCACAGATCATTTCATTTATAAGAAAACAAGTATAATAGTTTACCACATCTATAATATTTACAGTGTTTCTGTTACAAAACAGTGACAAAATGAGTTTAAAAAATAGAGTTGGTATAATATCATTAAAATATGGAATTTGTGGTCAAAAATTTTCCCTGTAAAAAGGGGGGGTGGGAAAATAAAGATCGGCGTAAAATTTCTTTTCACAATCCTCCTTAAAACATTTTAACACCAAACTGTTTGCTTTTTAGCATATTTGTATTATACTAATAACGTGCGTCTGCTGCAAAAGAAATGTAGTCCATGGGAAACACAAGTGCATTAACAGTTTTTAATGAATGCTAAACAAAATATTTCATACAACAGTTTTGTTCAATTACAACCATTATAAACCTAATCGTATGCTAGTGTGTTACTCATAACAAGGCTAAACATTTATCTAGTTTTATCTGTTCTTCCAGATGTTTATTAGTATTCTCGCACTCCTAAAATATTTAAATTAAACCACTCCATTTTCTCATGTGAATGCATTTTGGGTTTTATTCACAGAAGATCTAGTCACATGTACACCTAAATAAATATAGTACACTGTATATGCTTAATGCACAAGTGATACTTAACGTGAATTGAGATAATCCAGAAGCATGATAAAGGAGAGAAGTGATTAGAGGAAAGACAAGTTCCTGTTATTAAAGCCTGCACCTGCAGCGGGGTGTCAGTTCTACCCATCCTTAGGGTATTCCACACCTGTAAACACACGTTCTTGACAACAAATATTTTGCATCTGCGATGTTCACCTACATTTTTTTAACCAGTAATACGGGCCCTGTGCACGAGATAGCGAACAACTACCATTAACTAGTTTATGTAGTGATTTCGGTTTTATGTCATTTCAAAGGAAGCAGTTAAGCATTTCCATGAGTTATACAAATGGGCGCAAACCACTGTGGGGATGGCCATCTAAGTAATGAATGGCCAATTATACTTTCAACAGCAAGAAATACCTTCCTCAAATGCCAGTGTTCAAGGGGTTCAATCCAAAGCCTCCTGAACCAAATGTGAGTGTTTTTGTTTTTGCTCTCCTCACTATCTGACAGCAATGCTCCCCAGTTCGATGGGATTCTTTCTAATTGGAACCCAAGACCCAAGAGTACTTTTAGGAGTCTCCTTTACAGACCTGTAATGTGAACACTCTGGGAAGCACTTAAGAAAATAAAATTTATGATTAGCTTTGATGAAAATGACTTTAGTTTTAACTTCATAATATCCCTGCTTTGAGAGGAGTAAAATACTTTGAATGGCTACATCACCAGAAGAGAAAATATAACCAAACATCAATGTGATTTTATATGACGGGGAATTAAATGTCTCTGAAATGTAATCATATCACATTGACTTACCCAATAAAAGTAACTTAATGAAGTATTTTATCTAATTCCTATGTTTGTGCTTATTAGTTTGTGGTGCTTGAAAAAATAAAGCTGTAAACTTTTCAAGATCCTTCTTTCAACTCAAGCTATTTCTATCAATAAAACTGGTTTGTCAGCAGTTAAATGACACCACATTTATGTTTTAAGTACGCTAAATTACGGGTAGCTTTATAATGAGATTCACTGATTATACTTACTATAAATAATATGATACATATAATTGTGACTTTGGTGAAATCAAAAAATTGTCTCGAGGTATATAGCACCTCAAATTTTAAATCAGTTAGATTTTAACAGCTTTATTGTTACCCATTCTGTCTCCGAAAGTTTCAATGAGTTTCAAGTTCTTAGAATCCATCTTCCTATCAAAATTCACTATAAAAATAAGGTTATCAACTGGGAAATGCACATATGTACACATATCTGTGCATATTTTTCTAGGACTTAATATGCTGCTATTTTATCATAATAAATAAAAATATTTCATGTTTCATTTTGCCCAAGTGAATTCCCTTAGTTTCTCAGGATCCTTTCCAAAATCCATATTTCATATTAAAAGCAAAGAAAGCTATTGATGGACCATAAAAAAAGATGGAATACAAATTCAGAGAAAAAAATAATTGATTAGATATGGAAGTATTATACTGCATAACCAGATTCACTATTCTCCCCTCCTGGTAGCATTAGTCATGTTTATGTACATTCAAAACATGATTAATACAGAATGAAGTTCGTGAAGGCTAATTATGCTCATGGTCAGCAATATATGTACATATACATATAAGTGTGCATGTATATAAATATATATATATATAGCAATTTTTTTTTGAGACAGAGTCTCACTCTGTTGCCCTGCAGTAGAGTGCCATGGCATCATCCTAGCTCACAGCAACCTCAAACTCTTGGGCTCAAGCGATCTTCATGCCTCAGCTTCCTAAGTAGCTGGGACTACAGGCACCCACTACAATGCCTGGCTAATTTGTTCTTCTATTTTTAGTAGAGGTGGGGTCTCACTCTTACTTGGGTTGGTCTCAAACTCCTAAGTGCAAACAATTCTTGACCTCCCAGTATGCTAGGATTACAGGCGTGAGCCTGGTCTGTATAGCAAATTTTCATAGAATTAATTATTTAAATCATGTCAGTGTCCTCAAAAGAACTTTAACCTGAAATATAATTTGTTATTATTGTAATTTATTTAACTCCAGTTATGTAAGGTGATGTGAATAATACACTTTAAGTGATTAAAATGAGGAAAAAAGTTAGCTTAATGCATTATGGAAATAGAGACAGAAATATGTCAGTGCTAAGAAGTGATCTGGTTTGGACTCTGTTCTTTCCTAGGAAAGTACAGATCTCTGTCTTATGTTTTTCTTATTTCCCCTTGCATGAATATTTCCTAGCTAAGGGAAGAGATATTAAATTAACATACTATAATGTTTTAGAAAGCATAGGTAATATTATTTATTTTTTCCATTAATACGTGCATGAAATTGTTAGTTGTTAACTTATTTCCTTTTTTAATTGACAAATACAAATTACATATATAATTACAAATATATATATATATATATATTTGTTGTGTGCAGGATGCTTTGAACCAGGTAAACATAACGAAATGGCTCAGTTGAGTGAATTACCCTATGCTTTATCTCACATACTTGTATTTTGTGGGGAGAACATTTAAAATCTACTCTCTTAGTAAGTTTCAAGAAAACACGATATAATACATCATCATTAACTACAGTCACCATATTGTACAGTACAGCTCCTGAACTTCTTCCAACCTGAGAAATTTTGTACCCTTTGACGCACATCTCCCCAACCCCTGCCTTGCAGCCCTTGGTAAACATCATTCTATTCTGTTTCTAAGACTGAACATTGTTGGACTCTGCATATATGTGAAATCATACATTGTCTTTCTGGGAATGGCTTATTTCATTTGACATAAAGTCCTCCAGTTGCATACATGTTGTAGCTAATGACAGGATTTCCTTCTTTTTTTAATCCTGTCTGGAATTCCATTGTGTGTATGAAGACATCACATTTTCTTTACCATTTCACATCCCTTCATTGACGGACAGTTACACTGATTAAGGCATTCTGAAAGATCTAGTCCTGGGATTGTGTTTTCTAATCTTAACTCCTATGGTATAGAACATGTTAAAGCACATGAGATCCACACTTCTTATAGATATAATTAGTATGTAAAAATGCTTTATTTAGAAATATTGGAGCTCTAGATAGATAAGCATTTCTTTAAGACAAGTTAAAAATAATGTGTTGGAGATAGGAATTTTCCCAAGTTGATGCTGAAATGGTTCAAATGTGTACTATGATTTTTTTTTGAGTTGTCTCTTTTTTAACTTCTACTCAAATTAATAAGCATCCCGGCTTCATAACAGTGTAGTAAGGAGACAGTAATCATCTATGAAGATTAGACCCTTTGCTTATGTTATGCAATGTTCCAGCTGGTACAACAAGGTTTTTCTCTTATTTTGCCTTTACCTCCCTAGATACAGAAAAAGAATCCTATGTCAGAAAAACATTCTTGTGGAGAAAAAAAAAGTGACAAAATACAGAACATCAAATTGGAATTCTTCTATAGAAAAACAATACTTAGCCAGTAATTTTCATCAAGACCTCTGTCTGGTGAAATGGCTTTCCGATTTTGAAAAGTCAAAGATATTTTCATAAACAGTCTACAGTCGAAGACCCTCATGTCAGAACTTCCTTTTGATCTTGAACTACAAAATGCTATTTGAGGAACATTTAACATGATAACAGTTTCTCATTCGTTGATCAATAAAGGGTAATAATGTACATTTTCTAGAGTGTTCAACTACCCTCATGACTATTTCACTGGTCATTGTTATGAGGTTGTTTACAACCCATATTCTAAAACATTTTTTAAAATTATGGTGATATCACTCAAAGCAATAAATATTTCAAATTTGGCTTGTGAGGAACTGTCTTAACTCAAGAGTTTAAGGTCTGGAAAGGTGAATCTTCTGACTTGTGCAAGATTAATAGTTGTAAAACAATTCATTCTTTTTCATTTTTGTGTAAAAATAGATATTTAATTATTTTTCTGCCTGGCTTCCTCTCCCATGTTCCAGGGGAGTGGGGATTTTGTCTTCTTCATCTGTCTTTTCTTCATAGTATCAAGTCATTGCTCATTAAATGATTCATGGCTTGAATTAAATTCAACATTCAACAATAGATGAGTTTGTTTTTACCTTTAGAGGTAATGATGCACTTTGTGTTCAAATATTAACTAAATTTACAGACATATTTTAATAATTAACTTTGTAGGATGCACCTTGAGAAAATGTAATTCCTCTTCTTAGTTTTCAGTGAAGAAGTAATTTTGGTTGTAATTGCTTTGTTGTACTCAGCCTAGGTAAAATTTTAAATAATGTCCAATTGATTGTGTATTAAAGGTTCAAGAATGACATAATATCTCATGGTAAAGCAGACAAGTAATCAATAAATTTAATACAATCAATTTTGACATTTAAGAATTCTTTATTATACATTTTCTTATTTATCCATATATCTAGACCACATAGAGAAATTTCTACTCAAATGAGCCTCTAACTTATTGAGTTTCATATGTAATTACAGGAAGAGTAGATTATTTGTTTGAAATTATAATTTAACTGTGTTTCAGAATTTCAAATTATCTGCTAATTTAGGTTATTTTTAGATATAGTTAGTTATTTTCTTTTATAATTATAAATTTACAACATTATGTACAATATGGTTGGGATGAGAAAGTAATAAACCTCCATTGAAAATTATAAAACAAGTTTATATTCCTTTTACCTATTTATTTATTTATTTTTATTTTTTAGAGACAGAGTCTCAAGCTGTCACCCTGGGTAGAGTGCTGTGACATCACAGCTCACAGCAACCTCCAATTCCAGGGCTTACACAATTCTCTTGCCTCAGCCTCCCAAGTAGCTGGGACTACAGGCACCTGCCACAATGCCAGGCTATTTTTTGGTTGTAGTGGTCATGATTGTTTGGCAGGCCCAGGCTGGATTCGAACCTGCTAGCTCTGTTGTATGTGGCTGGCACTTTAGCCACTTGAGCTACAGGCACTGAGCCCCTTTTACCACAATGTTTATTTTATTTTCCTGTTACTAAACCTATAATAAATTATTTCACTGAATGAACAATAGTCAACTATTACTTAATAACAGAGTAATTAATTGATATCATATATTTTTTCTTGTTATCCACATAAGTTTATTCCTAAAACAGATGTAGAACAGTGTTACCATAAAATTAGCATAAACATCTAGAATTTTAGGCTTTATCAAGAATGCTAATGGGACAAATATGTGCCATCTTGGTTTTGTAAGCCAAATGTTTTGTAGAAAGTTCTATATTATAAATAATTCCAAGATAAAATTTGGAAAGTATATTTCTGAAACTTTGAATATATTTTTTTATGTACGTCACTATAGTGAAAAAGGAGAAGGAAGGGGAGGAAGTCTGGAGAGAGGAAGTGAAGAGGAAAGTAGGAGAAGAAAGACAGGAAGTGGAGGAAATCGTCCTGAGTGACTGAACACAAGTTGAAATAGAGACTAAGGCAGGGAGTTCAGAAGAGTGTGTGTGTGTGCATGTGAGAACAAGACTGACAAAAAGGTAAACTTGGTTCTAAGTTTATCTAAATAAAGGAGGGGAGTGTGCATCAGGGGCCCAATTCCCTTCAGAGGAGATAGAAATATTAAGACAGAAAAGATCCAACAGGTGGCACCGTTGCATTAAGACAGTCTAGTTGTTTGGCAAGTATAGCTGATCAATTTGTAATACATGATATTTCCATTCTCTTTTTCCTAATTCCAAATTTATAGGATAAGTACCGAATCCTAACTGCCTAAATTCTCTGCCTGATCTTTGGTGCCCACTTCTCCAATCTTGTGTCCACCTACTCTTCCCAGCGAACTATGGGAACTGTGGGCCATACTGGCTTTGTCCAGTCCTCCAAATACTTTAAGTTCTTTTCTTTTTCAGGGCTTTCCCACACATTTTTTTATTCTACCACCTTTTGCCTAATTCATTGTCCTTTCACCTGATCCCAGCTCCAACATTACTTCCATAGACTATCTTCCTGCCCCCTAGGACAAGTACAGCATGTGTGTTACAAACTTACATACTCGAGTTCATTTCTTCCAAACAACGGTATCATAGTTTATAGCTGAATGTTTATTGGATGATGTGTTAATAAGTATCTGAGGTGGGCCTTGTTAGACTATGAGCTCTGTGAGGAGGATCTGTTTGTTCACCACGGTCACTCTAGGAACTGTAACAGTATTTGGCACATAGTTGATGTTCAAAATTATTTATTGAATAAATTAATCACTTATTTTTCTTTCCACTAGAGAAAGGTTTACCCTATGAATGATAGAAAAAAATGAAAGTTCCAAACTAGTGTTTTATATCATCATGTTTGTGTATTCAAAAGATCTCCCCATCTATAATTTGGAGACAGGATTCATTATGTGTATTTGACGGAGGAGGGGGAATAGTGGTAGTGGGGAATAGAGTGGATTCAGAGATATGAGTATGGAGGTTATTGTAGTCACCCAGATGGAAGATAATGCTATCTTCATCTCAGGTGGTACTGATAAAGATGGAGAAAAATGGCAAGATTCAAGATATATTTGAAAAGTAAAGTTAATGAGTGGTAGAAGATTAAGTATGGAAAGGTAGATAAAAGAGGATGTCAAAGGCCACTTTTGAGATAGGGGAAACTTTTCAAGTATTATGATTAATATTCTTTTTGTTTTGCGATCATTCTGCACTCTGGGTTGAAATGTGTATCTGATTATGAAATTCAATGACAAGATTATTTGCAAGGGCTCTCAAGATATAAACTCCCATTCCATTGGTCGTTATCCAAAATGGTACTGTTTCCATTTCCAGAATGGTGAGATATTCAAGTTTCATTGCTCTCACGGTTTTCCACCTGGAGGTAAACCCAGTAAGTGCCCCTGCTTTGCAATTTCTCCACAGATGTTCTTTTGTCCAGGATGTCTCTGAGTTCCATCATAGGTCACTGATTTGTATTCTGTATACCCCTTTTACTCTCTGTTGGTTATAGTAAGACTTTGAAGTGCAAGGTATTTTCAGCCTCAGGAAAAATTTTTGGATTTCTGTTAACTATTGGTAGGTTTTATTATCAAGAGAATTTTGTTCAAATGAATTATGTAAGTCAACAATAAAAGTATGAATAGGATTTATACTATAGAATTTTTTAATTCTCTTGCATTATCAACATGAGGCATATCTAATACTATCATTAAATTTGAGGCATAAGAAGGTAATGAAATAATGAATATTACATGGCCATCTTAGCCACAAAATAAACTTAGATTGTGTTTTCTTTTGTGTCTACATCTCAAATTTAAACTTTTCTTTCTTTCTTTTTTTCTTTTATTAAATATCAGCTGTGTACATTAATGCAATCATGGGGTACAATGTGTTGGTTTTAAACTTTTCTTAATAA
>NW_003852447.1:8554362-8557181 GCF_000181295.1 Otolemur garnettii
GTGAATTCAATGTATTTATTATTGTTTAACTATCTCATTGGGAAATGTTGTTCTATTACCCTGGTAATTCTAAACAAAAGGTCAAAAAAAAAAAAAAAACCCAAATCTTTTCATGTCTGGAATTCTCTCTCCGTGTACACTGAAGTGGAGTGTGGTGACAATAGGAGATCCTGTCCTTCCTTTCCCTCTAGGGCTTTCCAATAATTACCCTGCACAGGGAATAGTATTGTCACAAGGTTTTCTGCCTAGAATTCAAAATACCACACAGCTCATTTAAAAGAAATAAGTTAATTTGATCAGATAAAATATAAAACTGTTACAATTTGGTTATATAAAATTGTTTTAAGAGAGAAAGTAAAAGCATTATAAATAACGGAAAAGGCAGTTGCATTTTTGGAGACTGTCACAAGAGGGCATTTATGGATTAACTCTACATTTTTCCTATATATGAAAATACTGGGAAGCATATCCTATTCTTACAGGCAAACGAAGAATAATTTATTAATTAAAAATGAGAGGATAAAAAAAATAATCTTTAAAATTTTTGTTTTATATTAATTCTGCTCTAGGAAGTTGGCTGTTTCAGGATTTTTTGTCAAATGAAAAGTGGTATATGTGTGTAAATTTTAGATGTCAGTAACTCATTTTTCCAAAATATTGAGGTCCTGAGAAATACTACCAGCATAAAAAAACTCATATTTTATTTCTAGCATTTGTTTGCATATTATTGCAAAACAAATATGTAAAATAAATCTTATTACTTCAAATGAAAAAAGGTAATTGGATTTTAAAGCATGGTTTATCTTTTGTGCTGAAAACCAAGATAATTAATATTCCTAAGTATTTTGAAAACAGGTGCCATTTAGACAATGCAAGCACAAATGCCTTAATAAAATAATGAAAAGCTTAGTTATATCAGGAAATAGGTAAAGTAAATTACTAAAAAGAGAGTAGCTTGGAGTTCAGTTAAGGGGAAAGAAACTAAAATAAATAGTGAAATATTTTTACTCATGATATCTTGAGCCCTTTAAAGGTAAAGACTCTGATGTGTTCATCTTTGAAACCCCAGTTTTAGGATAGTACTGGGACTACAGTAGGTACTTAATGAATAAAGCTAAATGAATAAGAAAGAACTTATTTAATTGAGAACAAATTTAGAAGTGGCAGGGCAAGGGAGAAATTTCAGTGATTATTAATTAAATCAATGACTTTTTTTTTACATGATGGGTTTAATTTAATAGGTGAAGCACAATATGGTAACTACATTGTAGTGTTTAAACTAATGACAGTGGAAGGAAAATGATTTTTAAAATATAACTAAGATGCGATATGACAGTTATAAACAGTGAAATACTAGAAATCAGTGAATGAATAAATCAATGACTTTCTTATTGTATTAATTGACATCAAGCCTTCAAATGCAAAGAGAAAAATTCATTCAATCACCTCGGGTTTCCAAATAGCTGCAGAATTGGTGTCGTGTAAACAAAATCTCTAGAGAGCTAAGGAGAGCATAGCTATGTATTTAATCCACAGAAACAAAGAAGTTACAAAAGTGGGACCAACAATGTGTGTAATGAAATCTGGAATCTTTGAGCTATGAATCTTTCCATGATCATCTACTCTATCTCAATCATACTCAACTTAGATTATGAAGGATACCTATAATTTTTACTCAATTGATCTAATATTTTGTGATTTTCTTCATTAAAAACCTGTAGTGGGCTATCAGAGGTTTTCCTAAGCAGTAAGTAAACATTGTCATAAAATTTGATATAATTTTAATCAAAGCTAAAAAGGGGGGGCAGTTTTAGTTAACAGGCTTATTACAGTCTTATTACAGAAAAACATTCATTTTCCTTTAGACTTTTTAACATAATTAAAACACATTTCAGAATTGTTTTCCTACCTATGCTAAAGTGCAAGCTTCTGAAAGCCTTTTTCTTTCATACCATACTCATGGAAGACAGCAAGACATGCAGAAACAAAGTTATTTGGGTTAAACATCTTGGATTCAGAGCCCAAATCTGAAAATTGTTTTCTCTAAACCTGTTGTCATCAATCAAATTGGGATAACATTGCCTGTTTTCATGAATTATTCTAGGTCATAAGTTATAATATGTACAATAGCCCAAAGAAGATAGTCAGTAAATGCCAGCCTTTATAATCAAAGAATCATAAATTGTAGGATCCCTGTTGAGAAATTTGAGATTGTGAAGACATGGAAATGATCTTAAAATACGGTATATGCTCCTTTAAATTTCTCATATATCTTTGCAATAAATTTGGACCATGAGAATAGTTCTGACCCATTGATTAATAATCAGAATATGTAAATAACTCAAATAAACTCAATATAAAAAGATGATCCAACATAGAAATGGGCAAACAATCTTAACAGACATTTCTCAAAAGAAGACATACAAATTACTAGTAGGTCTATGAAAAAATGCTCAATGTTACTAATCATCAGAGAAATGCAAACCAAAACTACAATGGGGTATTATTTAACCCTAGTTAAAACAGTTTTTATCAAGAAGACAAAAACAATAGATGCTGGCAAGGTTTCAGAGAAAGGGAAATGCTTGTACCCTTTTGGTGGGAACTTAAATTAGTAAGACACTATGGGAAACAATATGGAAGTTTCTCAGAAAACTAAAAATAGACCTATTAAATGATGCAGCAATTCCCCTGCTGGGTATATATTTAAAAGAAAGGAAATCAGCATACTTAAGAGATACCTACAATCCCGTATTCATTGCAGTACTATTTATCATATATGGAAATAACCTAAAAGTGTCCATCAACAGATGAGTGAA
>NW_003852447.1:8557394-8564598 GCF_000181295.1 Otolemur garnettii
CAGGAGGCTGAGGCAGGAGGATGGCTTGAGGCCAGGAGTTTGAGGATGCTGTGAGTTATGCTTGTGTCACTGGACTACAGCCTGGGAGATAGGGTGAGAAAGAAGAAAGGGAAAGAAAGAAAAGAAAAGAAAAGATAGGTAGATAGATAGATAACAGAGAAAGAAACAAAGAAAGAAAAGAATGAATGAAATCCTATCCTTTGCCGCAACATGAATGGAACTAGAGAACGTTATGTTAAGAGAAATAAACCAGGCACAGAAAGACACATGGAGCACATACAGCATGCTCTCCCTCATACATGGGAGCTAAAACAGATTTCATGGAAGTAGAGAGTAGAATGATGATTACCAGAGGCCAGGAAGAGTAGTGGTGAGGGGACAAAGAGGGGCTAATTACTGCCTACAAAAATACAGATAGTAGGAATAAGAGCTAGTATTTAGTAGCACAATATTCCTACGTTAACAATAATTTATTGTATATTACAAGGCTATAGAAACCAAAACAGCATGATACTGGCACAAAAACAGAGACATAGTCCTATAAATTAGAACAGTGAACTCAGAGATGAAATCATCCTTATATTCTCATCTGAATTTTTTTTTTTTCTTGAGACAGAGTCTCACTTTGTCACCCGTAGTAGAGTGCTATGGCATCATAACTCACAGCAACCTCAAACTCTTGGGCTCGAGTTATCCTCTTGTCTAGGCCTCCCAAGTAGCTAGGACTACAGGTGCCTGCCAAAGTACCCAGCTACTTTTAAAGATGGGTTCTTGTTCTTGCTCAGGCTGGTCTCGAACTCCTAAGCTCAAGTGATCCACCTGCCTCGACCTCCCAGAATGCTAGGATTACAGGTATAAGCCACCATCTGATTTCTGACAAAGCACCTAAAAATGTACATTGAAGAAAAGAATCCTTGTTAAATAGATGGTACTGGGAAAACTGGATAGCCACAGATAGTAGACAAGTAATAGAATGAAACAGGACCCACACCACTCACTACTCACAAGAATTAACTCACGAGGAATAAAAGACTTAAGCAGGAAATTATAAGAAGCCTAAAAGAAAATGTTGGAGAAACTCTTATTGATAGTGTCCTAGGCAAAGTATTTATGAAGAAGACCCCAAAGCAATCACAATAACAACAAAAATAAATAAATGGAACCTAGTCAAATTAAAAAACTTCTGCACAGTCAAAAGAGCTAAAGGGCAACCCACAGAAGGGGAAAAATATTTGCATGCTATATACCTCTGATAAGAACTAATAACCAGAATCTGCAAAGATCTCAAGCAAATCAGCAAAAAATACCCAAACAACCACATTAAAAAAATGGGCAAAAGACATGAATAGAAACTTTTCAAAGACTTACTAATGGGCAACAAAACAAATTTGTGAAAAGATTCTCATTGTCTCTAATCATTAGAGAAATACAAATCAAAACCATAATGAAATATCACCTAACTCCAATCAGAATGGCTCATATTAATATATTAATGAGTCCCAACACAACAGATGTTGGGGTGGATGAAGAGAGAAAGGAACTCTTATGCACTGTTGGTAGGACTGCAAACAGTACAACCTCTATGGAAAATCATATGGAATTACCTCAAAGAACTTACAGTAGGCCTACCATTTTTTTTTCCAGCAATCTCACTGCTAGGTATATATCAAAGGAGAAAAGTTCACGTTATGAAAAGGAAACCTGCACGTGAATGTTTATAGTACACAATTCACAATCCCAAAGACTTAGAAACAACCTAGGTGCCCACCAATGCACGCATTGATTAATAAAAGGTAGCATATGCATATGATGGAGTACTACTCAGTACTACTCAGCCATAAAGGGAAATCACAATCTACTATCTCTTGAGACAAACTGGATGGATTTGGAGACCATTTTTCTTCACAGGAATGGAGACCCAAACACATGTATTCAATACTGGGTTGGGTGTGATTGATCAACACTTAAGTGCACATATGAAAGTAAATATCAATCAAAATCAAGCTCGGAGAGGGGGAAAGAGAGGGTGGGCAAAGGAACACCTATTAGAATGGTGCATGTTGTGTGGGTGGGGAGCACCCTCACTTACAACCTCACTCAATGTGTGAAAAAAAACTAAGTATGAAAACAAAACACATGTAGCTCCTGATATTCTGAAATAAATTAAAAAAGAAAAAAACAAATAACTAGAGGAGTAGATTTAGAATGTTCCCAACACGAAGAAATAAACAAGGTGATGGATGTCCCAATTGCCCTGATTTGATCATTACATAATATATGCTTATATCAAAATATTGCATGTACCCCATAAATATACATAACTATCCACAACTATTATATACTAATAATTTTTTAAAAAGCCAATAATAGAATGCAAAAACTAAATTAATACAGAGGTATCATAGGACTTTTCTATACATTATTTATCTCTTATGAACCATACAGGACTTCCTTAAATGTTAAATTTTTCTATATAAATATACGTGAAATATGTATTTCTAAATTCCTCCAGGGAAACTGAAATCTCAAGTTTTTAAAATCATATTTTCTTTCTTCTATCTATATTCAATGCAAAGGCTTCTTGACTAGACTAGGAAATATTTTTGAAAAAGACCTTTCTGTCTGTTTATTCTTGTCTTCATCTCCATGTAAATCTCATTGTGTGTGTATGTGGCGGTTGGGGGTGGGGATAGGGTGAATGGATATGTTTGAAGCTATGGCCCAGATATCAAATCCTATTTATTAAGAACCTTTATTAAGAAAGCCAGTTCTTTCTCCAGATACTTACTCTGACTAACCCCTGGTTTATTTGTTTTAAATGTGACTTTAAAATATTTTAAGTTCTATATTGAGTTAATTAGATACTACCTTCTATAAAGAATTGTTTTATGTCATTTGCCTGTAATGGAACTTTTCACTGTGCTAAGATAATGTACAGACCAACATTTTTGGGTTATAATTTGAAATCGTTTCCAATGTTTTACCACCTCTTGAAAGGATTGACTCATTTTTGTAATTATAGTACAGAGATGAGAGGTGAGATTATTTAAATTCATATTGACATACTAATTTACTTAATCCTCTATCCTTTTTATATTTTACCCAATAATTTGAAATATTGAAAGCAGTCTCTTGACTATTTTATGGAAATGAGAACAGAAGTTAAGAACAAAAGACCACAAAGAAGACTTTGTAGGACACACCTATTTAAGGATACGGGAAATGAAGAGAAGCCAGTGCAAACATTAGGAGCAGCCACATAACTAGAAGGACAGGCAATAAGCTAAGTTCTCAAAAATCTCAAAAACCATAAGGAAGAAAGACCTTTAAGACTGTGACCATCACACATCTCCAGAGGTAAAGGAGTACAACTGAGGAAAATTGTCTACTTTTTATGTTTAAAACATCTTTGGTGGTTTTTGAAGATAGTGACTCTCAAATTCCTTTTCTCTCTTTGTGACATAAGAAGCAGAATCACTAATTTCATCCATAATGCATTGCCACAGATGAAATCCTCAAAAGCAGTGTCCTGTATCAAAAGGTCACAGCAGAACTTGTGTAGTGTGAAAAGGTTACAAGTTATTCTGATCCCCCGCCATAGGGGGCCAAGCCTTTCTTTCTTCCGCCCCCGTAAGAACCATTTTTCTAAAGTAGTTTTCTCAAACTGCCTTCTGTGTAGCGCTGGGGTTCAGAGATTTACTCTGGGGATCTGTGAGTTCAAAATGAAAAAATTTACAAATCTATGTTTTTGTTTTAATTGAAAACCTAAAATAATCATCCTAGTGAATGTCTACCTGATGCACAACTAGTGCTCATTTTAGCACCATATATATTGTTTATATAATATATAATTACATATATCTACATATATATAATTCTTGAGGAAGTGAAGACTAGATGTCATTTCCATTGCTGTGCTCACAATGGTTTCGTATGTCACTCCTAGTGGGGAAGCACTGTGGGGAGTTCCAGCACAGCCTGGCACTTCAGAGTTTAGATACCTGGTTCCAGAGAAGCAGGGTGATGGGAGGTGGTTTCCACATTCACTTTGTGAGGTGTGCTGTGCAGATTCTGTCTTTGTCACAGAGTCATTAACGGTAATACTAAATCTGAATACCTTATTTCCTTTCCTTCTTGCAACACTAATTGTATTATATACATATTTACCATAGATTTCAACAATATAGTGGAGCTAAATTTATCTTTAAGCAAAGAAGACACATTTAGAGAGTTCTCAAAGGCTTAAAGGACATGTAATAAAAATTGACATTTTAAGATTGTTTCCCCAAAGAGTTTAGGTTAAATATAAGGTCAGATTATATGAACCATAACTCAAAGTCATGATATTATTCATACATTTTCTAAAATTGAATTATATAAACATAGGTGTAAGTATTAATATTATCAAAATGGAGAAGCAAATTAGATATAGAAGCATAGATTATGTTACGTTATTTTGTCAATAAACACAACCAAATATTTTTTCTTTCTTTCTTTCTTTTTTTTTGAGACTTTGGCTCACTAAGGCCCAGGCGGGGCTTGATCCCACCAGCCTTGGTGTATGTGGCTGGTGCAGTAACCACAGTGCTATGGGTGCCATCTAGAATATTTGTAATTTAAAACGTTAATTTAATAATTTAAAATTTATTCTAGTGTATTATCTAGAATATTAAATTGTTTTAAATTTATAATTTGTTAGCTTTCCAGTGTTTATTTAATTTATAGTTTTATGATTATATTATCTTTTTTTTTATTTTTTTTGCAGTTTTTTTTGGCCGGGGCCAGGTTTGAACCTGCCACCTCCAGTATATGGGGCCAGCGCCCTACTCCTTTGAGCCACAGGTGCCACTCCATGGTTATAGTATCATAATTGATGACAGTTATAAGTAGCTTAAATTAAATTTATATTTGCACATATTTAAATAACATGAAGATACAAATAATTTCATACTGCCAGTAGTGTTAGAAGAGCATTCTGTAATGGGGAGTACATATCTCACATATAAGAGAAAACACCCTTCACAGTTTACTTTGTAAATTAATGAGGAAAGCAAGATTTCTTTAATCTAAGGAAAGTCTAGTAAGAAAATAGTGGTTGTGGGGATATGAAACATCCATTAGAAAAATGTGATGCAAAAAGGAAGCAATAAAGAAAGAGAGAGAAGGAAGGGAGGGAAAGAAAGAAAGAAGGAAAGAAAGAAAGGAAGGAAGGAAGGAAGGGAGGGAGGGAGAGAGAGAGGGAGAGAGAGAAAAGAAAAGAAAAGAAAGGAAGAGTTATTGTTAGAGAAGTCATCTGAGTCAGGCAGACGGGGTGAAGATAGCAAGATGCAGGCATGAATGGAAACTGAAGTGGTTAGAAAGCCAGAGAGAGGCCAGAGAGAGGGGATTATCACAGAACAAAGTCTCTCCCAACTCTTACCGGGAGAGATTCTGTCTTTGCCACAGAGTTGTTAACAGTAATACTAATACTAAATCTAAATACCTTTTGAAGAACATTTCATTTCATTTCATTTCATTTAAGGGAACAAATTGAGAAAACATGATACCTTGCCACATAGCTTCAATTAATGAAGCAGCACTATGCAAAAACCTGAGACACCATCCCCAGCTGTCCTCCTCCACTTTCTGCTGGAAGTCTCTTGATGGTTGAGATCTCTGAATTTGCACCATGAGAAGAATCTTTGAGGATAATTGTAAAGATAAAAATTGGCTGATTTCATTCCAAACACTGAATTAAAACTCTTCATGAGACTGGTCTAGGAAGCTGTGTTATCAATAGAGGTTTCAAAGGTGTGTTGATCGTCTAATTCTTTCTTGTGATATTATTTAATGCTGTATTTCTCAAAATCTGGTCCCCAGACCAGTGGTATCAGCAAAAATTGTAAATTCTCAGACTTCACCCCAAATTACTAAATCAGAAATCCTAGAAATGAACCCTATAAATCTGTATTTTAACTAGTCTTCCAGGTAATTTTGAAGCATGCAAAACTTTGAGAACCACTGAGTTAATGGGGGAACCAACTGGAATGGGATCTGTGGATGTGGTGCCCAGATGTAAATATATTTTAAAGAATATGTAGCTGTGGTTGAGAAACACTACAATAAATCACCGAATGGACTGTGAAGGACATTTGGCTGATAAGGGTTGAAAAATTAATTTACAGCACAGAGGAAAGCCTGGACCTCTCTGCAAGACTTCTTGCTATGTATAATTAGACTATTCTAAGCATTTCTGTCTTACCCTGGGGCCCTTTCTCACATCCTCACATTGACTATCTCCTGCTTTCAATTCACCATTTGCAATGCTTGTTTGTTGATTGAATTCATCATGTAATGCACCAGTAATCAACTATATCTTTCTAATAACAGATACAAGGGATTTTGTTTATCTACATAACCCATAATTAACTATATCCTTGCTCTAATTTCACCTTTCTCATTCCAGAAAAATTTGAGATACAAGCTGGTGAAAGTGATATTATAGATACAAGTAAGTACCCATGAGTCTGCCCTAATTTATTGAAAAAGGTAATATTTATAAAATTTGGTAATTTATTATTAGTAACAAATAGCTTAAGGTACACTTCATAATTAGGCATACTATACATACTATACATACTATATGAGGTACACCTCATATATAAGGCATACTATAATATTCAACTATTTCAAGATTGACAGAAACAAATTACATGTACGAAAACTGGTCAGGCTTTTGACTCCAGCTTAGATCCCTTTAGCCTGAGAGACACAAAATTGAGTCCATGGAATAGTAGGACAGATGGGTTAGGTCTTGGTCTGTCTCTGGTCCTCTTTGCTTGTAGAATCACAATGATTCCCAAGATGAGAAACTGACAGCTTCATTCATTTCCCAAACTCCCATAATCTGTTTTATTTTTTAAATAGACCTTTCTCTCCTTGAGACCATTGGAGGGCTTGGAAAATGAGTTATGCAAAAAAGAACTGTCAATTTTCCAGCTACTTAGCATAGAACTCAAATGATAACGTATAAAGTGTGTCTTTATTGGATCATATGGAAGTTTGACAAGTAAGTGCATGAAATTGTCCTAGAAAAAGAACTATGTACTCCATTGCTGAATATCATATAGTCACCTTTGAAATATTCCCCTGGGAAGCTATGTACTAACACTAACACCCTAGTTCACCCTTCAAAGCAATTTTGGAACTCTTTCTGAAATGAGCA
>NW_003852447.1:8564916-8654334 GCF_000181295.1 Otolemur garnettii
CAGCTGTTATCAGGAAGATTGTATCCGAGGCCTTCATTTTACATGTAAAGACACTGAGGCTAAGAGAATTTGTTTCTGCCCTCCATCATCATGTGTGTCAGGCTCTCCTAGGTACGAATCCACTCAAGTGTAGGGGATGGTGAGTAGGCTGGTTTCTTTTCTCTCTGTGAGTCATCTCCTGCAAAACTATCTCATTATCCAGAATTCTGACAGCCGAGCTCTGATTTCTGTTTAGAAGATAGGAGGAACAGTTGTCACTGAGAAAATGAAAAGTTGTGAAATGAGTGCCAAAGGAAAGGGAGGATTAGGAGTATTGGGTGAATGATAGGAAGAGAAAAGATCAGAGAAAGAAAGAAATGAATCCTGGGTCACTTGACAAAAGAACGTTATTTTTGGGTAATAGATCAAGTATTACTTTTCAGAACAAGTATAATATTTTAGAAAACAAGTTGTTCTATACTGTCATAAAGCTTCTTAAATCAGCAATTATGCACTTAAGTAGTACATCTCAAGTAATTCATGGTATTTTCCCATTTCAAAGATAGCAATTGCTTCAGATATGCTATGATTTTTCATACAGTGGTTAAACTTCTATACATTTTGGTGGACTGGTTCCCTATTGATGAACCTACTAGTATAAAAATTATTTTCAACAATCATATCACATTGTTGATTTTGATAATTTTTCACTTCAAATCACTGTCTATTATTTCTGTTTAGCTTGCTACATCAATTGCAATCTCCATTTTTTCATTCATCATTCAGAATTCTTTACAATGATTTTCCTGTCATGTTACTTGTTCTTAAATCTCACATATAATGATAATTTTAATGTCTCCCCCTTTTCCCCTAAATGACTCATTTCAAATTTGTTTAATTTTGATAGTGCATTTTGGCTACAAGCCAGGATATCTAGCTATCAAGAATGACTCATTACTGATATGCTGTCTGCCTCTTCTGCATTACCCTAGAACTCTGTGGATGTGTCTTTGTTATTTTAATTTTCTGTCTATGTGTATTTCTATTTATCTATTTCTATCTTGAGTACATATGTCCCACAATGACATCATGAGGCCCTGGTGGGAAGACACTATATATCATTTCTTATTGCACAAAATCTTGAAAATAAATATTTAGTAAGGATTTTTTAAATTAATTATTGAAGCACATTTTTCCCCTTTGATTCCAATTATCTGTTTAATGTGCTGTCTGCCAACATACAAGCCCCTTCAGGGCAAACACAAATTTTGCCTGCCTTGTTAACTGTCCCAGCACCTAGAATAATGTAGAAACATTATAATAATATAGGTACTTAATAAATATCTTTTTTTTTTTTTTTGAGACGGAGCCTCAAGCTATCCCCCTGGGTAGAGAGCCATGGCATCATGCTCACAGCAACCTCCAACTCCTGGGCTCAAGCGAGTCTCCTGCCTCAGCCTCCCAAGTAGCTGGGACTACAGGTGCCCGCCACAACGCCTGGCCATTTTTTGGTTGCAGCCATCATTGTTTGGTGGGCCCGGGCTGGGGATTCGAACCTGCCACCTTAGGTGTATGTAGCTGATGCCTTAGCTGCTTGACCCACAGGCGCCGAGCCAAATATTTTTTAAAAACTATCTAAGTCTCCTGTCCTTGACTAAATTATAGCAGCAATTTTTCATAAACATAATGATGTGAAAGTCAGTACCATCTGCAAGTTGAAAATATCCCAGAATAAAAATGACTTCTACTGCCAGGTTAGCATTTCTAGCAAAAGACATTATTATTATTATTATTATTAAATTGTAGCTATGTACATTAATGCAATCATAGGGTACAATGTTCTGGTTTAATATACAATTTGAAATACTTTCATCAAACTGGTTAACATAGCCTTCACGGCATTTTCTTAGTTATTGTGTTAAGACATTTATATTCTACATTTAGTAAATTTCCCATGTATCCATGTAAGATGCTTACATCACGAGCTAAAAAGTGGTATAATATAAATTAATGATTTTAAGTTGGAGGGGTCCTAGTTAAGTTTATCTATAAACAGGACATTCTGCATAAATGTAATATATTTCAGGTAATCTGATCTTTAGAGCTCTGGAAAATGGCAGTGCTATGCAAACGATTTTTAGTTTTCCTTTGCTTACGACTCAAAGGATTATTGGGCAAGTATATATACGGGCTAAGGAACTAGAAATAAATTTGATGATGTCCCTGCCTTCAAGGAGTTCTTAGTGCACTAAAAAAACAAAGGGCAGACAGATGGTTGGGATGAATGTTCTGCACACACAGGTAACACAGGGTCAAAGGAAGGAAAATTTTGTTTTCTTTGGCGGGGGGAGTGTCTGGGAAAGCCTTCTCAGCAAAGTCTTAAGAATAAGTTGGTCAAGCTCATGAGGAGAAATGAAAATCTTAGTTATACTTAAACACACACACACACATAGAAGGACTAAGAAAATTCACAGTATTAGAAATGAGAACATGGACATAATTATGATAAATACATTTCACCAGCATTATATAAAAATATTTGTAAACATACGTCCATAAATTGGAACAGAAAAACAACTGTGAAAGAAACTTAAAATGTTATCAAAAATCTACCACTAGAAAAGGCTGCAGACCCACATAATTCTACACGTGCATTATGTTTAATCTCTGAAGAAGAAAATATGTCCTGTGTTGTTTCAACCATTTCTGAGCAAAGAAAAAAAGAGCTTCCCAATTTACTTTAATAAAAAGTAAGATATTAACAGAAAAATCTAACTTTATACACAAAATATTGTAGCCCAATCTCATTTATTTATGTAGAATTGACACTATAGATTATAAGATTATATTCTGTACTTTAGCAAAATAATAACACACGATGATGAAGTGTAGTTTATTCCGGGAACCCAAGGATTGCTAAACTCCAGAAGTAAGTTAACACGATACAGGCCCTATTTATGGTGGTTGTTAGTGTAAGGTGTGGAAGTCTAGATCACTGGCTGGGAATCCCCACAGCACCACTCACAGTGGTGTGGCCTCTGTGGGACCAGGAGGTGATCAAGTGTGTGCACCAGAGTCATGATAGTTGAGCTACTAAATGTGTACTTATGTTTTAGGTTGTAAAGAAAAAAAAAGGAGCTTGAGCTGTATTTTTTTCTCTATGCAAACTAGAGATTGCAGATGAAAAATTACTGCTTGTGAGGATTTCTCCAGACCACTGGAGAGAGAGGTCTTTAACCATGGGAGGGGTGAGAAAAGTCAGCCAACATCTATGAAAGAACACCCTGGTTTCAATGGTCTGGCTATAAATTGCTTTTCTTTTATATTTTCTCTCCCTCTTTCCACACTTCTGCATGCATGTGTGTGAGTATGTGTGTGTTGCCCAAGGAAACAAGTAACTAGATGTAATAATGATGTTCTCTGTCCATAATAACCTTTTGAGATTTGTCTGATCATTTTCCAAACACTTTCTCATTTCTCTGTTGTACTTTCTGCCTCCGACAGACTGAGGAAGACTTTTATGCCTGGAGATAGTTTGGAAGGGAATGATTATCATTCTCCCAATATTTCAGGAGTCTCTTGTGGTGAGGGTCGAAACCGCCCTCGCCGCCCTCGTACCTGTGAGGTTAGAGCTCATTCTTCATAAATTAACTGCTAATTTGGAACTCATTTTCTGTCATTTATAAGCATACATGCTTCTTTTTCTTGTTTGCTTTATAAGCCAGAGAGATGGCCAGCTGACTTCTTTTGGGACAAAATAGCTGGAAGAAAAATAGGAGCTGTTAAGCTAAAACCTCCTATGCCAAGTTATAAACTACAGCAAATTTTCATGGTTGAGTGGAAAAAAAATCCTGAAAGACCAGGCTTATAATGGAAGCGCTGACAAAACCAGCTCTAGCAGCACAAACGGCAGGACTATTACCAGGCCCTTAGGGTGGACTGGTTGATATCATTTGCACTTTAAGCATTTTAGGTGTTAAATTGCATGCAATTGCACAGTGTGATAAAACACCCTTCAAAGATATGAAATAATCCCTCTTTTTTCCTACACTATTTTCTTACAGGAAATCTTAACTCATAAATGGTAGTATTGGGTAATTTGTTTCTAGTAAAATGCAGCATAATCCATTTAGTTACAATGCTGATCCCATTCCAGTGGCAAAACGTAACAGGTGTAGGGTGTATTCAATAGACACGGAGCCTAATTTTAGAGATCCAGGTTTAGATTCATGTTTTCATTCTCATTATTCCTTTACTGATTTTTAATGGCAATTTAAAACCATTTGGTCAAAAGAAAATAGGAAAGTAGCCAGTAGTGGATTTTTTGTGTATGTGTGAAAATTTATTGTAACGATTCCTCTATTAGGTCTCTTTTTCAAAGATTGAGAATGTAATGAAATTAATCTATTCATTCATGGGATAGGTATGGTTTTCTTGCTCAGTGTTACTCATTCATGTCATTTTGGTTTAATTCAGGGAGCAACAGCTGTCACCTGATGATCACCCTCCATCTGGGCTGCTAATGGAGAACAAAAATAAGAATTATTTTAGGTGTATGGTAAAGGCTTCTGGAGAGTGACAAGAGTCTCTCCTTTGATGGAGACTATCAACCTCGAATTGGGCAAATAATGACACACACAACGAATGCTGCCTAAGGGGGGTTTTAAGAAGTATATTTTAAGAACAATGAAAACATCCTAGAGTTATCTGATGACTCTTGCTAGGAAAATATAGGACAATAATCATTTAGAGACTAGAAAAAAAAGGGACATGGGAAGAACCAATGGAAATGATTGAACAGAAAAGATAGAAAGATGATACTGTATTTTTCACAATTGATGTTACATGTTAATCTCTTGGATTAACCTTTTGGAGTGGGAGTTAAAACTGTGTTCTTACTGTTATATAGCATATCAACACAGTAAACTCAGGACAATACTTAACAACTGTTAGCAAAGGCCATCCGCTAACTACCTTTGTAGAAATCCGATACATAATGAGATTTTTTTTCTGATGTAACCAAGTTGAAAGTTGTTTCCAGTAAAATGCAGCATAATCTATTTAGTGAGTTTGTCTGACCCATCCATCCACCTGTTTAATCCATCATTTCATTCACCCATAAAATATGGGTGAACTATTTTCAATCTGCCTCACCCACACCTAGGTAGGTAGCTGTTCGGTGCTAATGATAGATCAAGGAATAACATTTCCTCTCTATTCATAAGAAATTTATAGAACAATGAGACTCCAGTTCAATAGCAGTAAACACATGGATGGCAAAGTTGAAAAATAAACTTGTGAAAGGGCTATGTAA
This sequence comes from Otolemur garnettii, assembly GCF_000181295.1. Taxonomy (NCBI): domain Eukaryota; kingdom Metazoa; phylum Chordata; class Mammalia; order Primates; family Galagidae; genus Otolemur; species Otolemur garnettii. The sequence goes on from NW_003852447.1 coordinate 8,570,210, forward strand.
CAGGCAAATCGTGTTTTTTATGAATGGATTCAAAGTGAATACGATGTGATTGTTTACATGGATCACTTTCTAGGTAGCTATGTGAACTGCAGGAACTCCGAAATAACAACTCTCTCAACTCAGCGGGCTGTCTTAGGGAACCACGGGGAAGCAGAACAATTGCTACTGCTGATTGAACCACACATGCATGGACATTGAAGAATTGCAACAAAAATTTCAAAAATTTTAATGAGACGTTCGTGTATGACTGTAGCTACTGTAGTGAACGTTGACTATGAAACCCAGCTGGGGAGTAGGGTGATCTTTTAAACGATGTTTTCTACCTAATTGATCTATGCAGTAAAATTGCCTCAGACCAAGTTACCCTGGCTTGAATGCAGGTGCTTGCACTTTTCACCTGAGCGTAATTATGTTGCTTGATTGTGGGGTGTGGGTGTCTGTGCCTATTGTCCTCGATGAGGCGGGACCACTCTAGCTGAATAGCTGTCAGGAAGTTTTGACGACCTCCTTCAGGTAGTTACTCTTCACTGCATGCACGCATCCTTCCGGCTTCATTCTGTTTATTTACACACACATTCTCACTCGTGTGCACGGATACACACAAACATATAGGTTTTCTTCCAGCATAAACGGGATCGTTCTTCTGTAATTTGTTTCCAAAGAAAATTTCAAAAGAGTGTGCCAGTCATCAGTTGCAGTGTCAATGCATTTTGAAGATACCTAATAAAAATACAGAGCAGGGTTGGTTGTGATAGATCTCAAGAAATTCTGTTTATAGCCCTTCGTAGAGGTGTTTGAAAGTGATTGATGGGGATCCGTGAGAAAGTCACAATGGATCTCAATCTATGAGTGGGTTTGCCCATAAGAACAGTGCCCCAAGAATGGGTAGAAAGGGACTGTTTATGTTTTCTTCTCAGCTGAGATCTTTTCTATCCTGTTTACATATTAGATAGATAGATGATTATTATTAGGTTTTTATAGATTCCTATTTGTGATTAGTAAGTTGAATAATATTTGAAATAGAAAAAAAATTCACCAGCTGTTCGATGATGTTTCTTCTTTCATTGCTTCTGGTGTCACAGGGACTCTTTCAATCTGAGGAGCTGAGTCTTTAGAGGAATTCCTCTTTTTATCTATTCTATTCTATTTTATCTTTCTAGAGAAATACATATGCATGTATGTGATCTGTATGTATAGCCTATATATAATCTTTTGACACTGCCTTCTTTTTTCCCTTGATCTTTATTTCCTCATTCTGTTGAAGAATGTATATAGCAGATACATGATTTTCTTTCCTATCTGCTCAGCATTTTAAATATCAGTGTATTTTTCCTTTAGTTTTAGAATTTAATTATTTCCGAAATGCAGGTAACATCTCCCTGACGGTAGTATGCAAATTAAATTAGAATGCAAATTTAGTGCTGAGTAAATTCTTGTTACTGAATTGTGGTAAGAGAATGTGTTCTGTGAGTGTTCTATCTTTTGAAAATTGAGGCTTATTTTGTTTCTTAGCAAATGTTTTTTTCTGAATCATTAGGAAATGATGTGTTTCTCAATCAGGTACCCAGCTTTCTCTGTGTGTGTTTACTAAGCACCTTGCCAATTGTTCTTTCAGGTATAGTCATGTCAAATTTTAAGCTACATCACTCCACAATCTGAGTTTCACCCAATTATTCTTGTGTTGCTGATGTTTTTCACTTTATTTATGTATTTCAATAATACATTTGTTGGTGCATAAAAGCTCCTGGCTATGCATCTCTGAAATTTTAACCTTAAAATACATCTGTCTCCTTTTTAAAAATCATTTAATGATTTTAGGTAAATTCTATTTTATTGCTTTTTGCTAATTTTGCTAGAAATCTTATGTTTCCTGTTTACCCCACAGGTCCACTCTCTGTTACTTTTTCTTAAAAATCTCATTCTAACTCTGGATGTTGATTTGTATTATCTATACCAAGAGAGACTCTTGTCCTCTAGTGCTGAGGCCCCCAGCCCCCAGGCCGTAGACTGGAGCTGGGCCTGCTAGGAGCCAGGCTGCAGAGCTCTCCCTCCCCTCCACCTAAGCCCAGTCACCTATCCCCATGACACCCCTCCCTTGCCCACATCCATGGAAAAATTGTCTTCCATGAAATTTAGGAACCAGGCACATGGCAGGAGGTGAGCCGTGGATGATCCAGTAGGAAGCAGCTTCATCTGTGTTTACAGCCGCTGCCAGCTCCTTTCCATCTGCTCCTTCCCAGCTCCTCCCCATCACCAGCATCATCACCAGAGCTTTGCCTACTTCTCCCACCCTACCCCACTGTGGAAAACTTGTCTCCCTTGAAACCCGTCCTTGGTGCCAAAAAAGGCTAAGGACCTCTGCCTAGCATCTAGTGTTATACTAAGGGGCAGCACTGGCAGGACAACCCAGGGAGGGAGGAGAATGAAATTAGGTTACATGTTCCATAGGCTCCTTCATTTTGGAATTGCCATGTAACGGTAGGTTTTGACTAAAGGTCACGTCACAGCTCCTGTCAAATGGCTGCCCTCTCCTTACAGTCTCCAGGTTCCAGTGATAGACCTCCCTTTTATCTGCTCCTACTTAGAGGTGCTAATCATTCCCTGCTGTAGCTAGTGCTAGTTTTCCTATACCAATGCCCATTCTTTGTAAATAGTCCTTCCTTCCTTCCTTCCCTCCTTCCCTCCCTTTGTTGTGCAGGCTGCAGTGTGGTGGCTGTTCACAGGCATATTCACAGTGCACTAGAGCCTCTAACTCCTGAGCTCCAGTACCTGGGATGCTGGGATTACAAGGGCACTCCACCATGTCCAGATGTTTCCTTTAGTAAATTCTTTTCAAATTATTTAGTTTGAATCTATTCTTCCAGGACACTTTCTCTTTATTTCCATTGGTCTGATATAGTATTTTAAATTTTTTTCTTTATTTTAAACCATTCAGTGTCATTTTAAGTATATCTCTAGCAAACTTGGTGATAATTATCATGGGACTTTTTGTTATTTTACAAATGTTCCAAGTTTTAGGTTTTTTTTCTCAGTGAAAATTAGTATTTTAACGCTATTTTAAAAACTACCATTTTAGTAGTGTAACAATTGCATTACAATATAGACTATTTTAAAAATGATTGCCCTGGCTCAATAATTCTTTCATTCATAAATTCAGCATATCTTATTGAATGCCTCTTGTGTGCTGAGCACTGGTTTACATTGATGAACAAATTAGATAAAAATCCACTGTGGGCAGCTTATGTTCAAGGAGTGGAAAGACTTACAGAACAGTCTGCATAGTGGATCAGAATGTTTTCCTTCGGCAGCTACCTTCATCGTGGTGTTCTGAACCATCTATTTCAGGTCCTGAGTGACTCTTCTAGCTTTTCTTAGACCTCACTTTATTTGACATTTCGGGTGTTCCACGAGGATGAATGAAACCCATCTGCCCCCATTACAAATTGTTATTTTCATACCTTCTGAGACTACAATGGTCTCATCATTTGTTCTTTTCTATCTCTATTTTCTTCTTTCTTCATGTGTTTCTCTACCTCTCCTGCCATTTACTGAAGTTATCTTTTAAGACTAAACTCTTAGCTCTCTTGTTTCTCATTGATAATCACGATTTCAATGATCACTTTTTCATAAAGTTTTCTGATGTTATGTTGTCAAATCACAACTGGATATTCTGTCTCAACCCATCATTGTCTCTTACAAAGTTGATATTTTTTCTTTCATTTTCTCAACACCAACCTTGTTGTCACCTTCAAGAGGCTCAATATGATAATAATGCCATGATAAAAATGGTAATAATAAATAATACTGATGGAACTCTTTCTATATGCCAAGCACTGGTCTAGCATTTTACACTTAAGAATTTATTCACTCCTAAACTTTGCTTCATCATTAAAGATGTGAAAACCAGAATAGGGAGGTGAAAAGTTTTCTAAATGGTCTCTTGAAATGTATAGGCCAACCACTTGCCGCTAAATCAACACTTCTAAAACTCTTTTTATTACGTCAAACTCTTAAATGCATAATAATAACATTTATCCTTCATTGAGGATTTATTATATGTGCTATGAACTGTTTTATAAATGTAAGCCAAAATTGAAATTTGCACATACAGGGTGGACATAAAGTTCGTGTGCACTTTAAAACAGTTTAACATAGTAAATTGCACATGAACTTGATGGACATCCTGTATTAACAGGGACTTTTTCCTTTCCTTTTCTTTTCAGTTTTAAATAAATGTTTTATTTTAAAGTAGTTTTTACCACCAAGAATTCCTGTATATCCCACACCCATTTTCCTGCATTGTCAATATTTTATATTACCATGGTAAAAATGTCACAACTAATGAAGCAACCTTGGCGTAACACTATTAACTAAATTCCATATATTATTAGGATTAACTGAGCTCCATCAGATATCATTAATTCTTTCTAAAGATCCTTTTATGTTCCAAGTGTTCTAAGTGGAAAAAGTAACACAGAGAGTCCACTTTTTTCTAGTGCCTAATAGCACTAATTTACTGTAGGGAATCTGGTCTTTTATCAAGGTTCCTTCCAAATCTCCCCACCCTCAAGGTTTCTGTCACCCCACGGGACATTTAAGTGCTGAATATTTATTTGTCTTCTTGTTTGAAAATCTTCTCTTACTGAGCCACATCGTCATATACCTTTCTCTGGCTGTCCCCTGGTCACCCAGTGACATCCACCATGCCTCCTGTGGCATCTCATGCTGTTTTTGTTTACCACCTATTGCAGCAGCCAGCTCCTCTGCCCAGTTGGAAAATAATCTTAAAAATTGTTCTTTTTCAGGGACATGTTTCTGTTTTGTCCTGGTAGTGCTTTATTAATGGAATGAAGCTTAAATAGTAAATGATCTTCAGATCTTCAATTCACCCCGATATTACCCTCTTCCTACCTATTCATTTCCCAATCACTGAATCCAGTTGATTCTTTCTTTGTAACACCTTTGCATTGATCCAGCCTTCTCTTTGCATTCTGTCATGATAATAGTTGTTATTAGATGAAACAAAGCAGGCACAAAACACTTAAAATTAGCAGCAAAGATCACACGAGATGCTTTCACTACAGCTTCTGACAACGAACCAAATGGCAAAACGTATGAGTGGCCCAAGCTCTGAGAAACAAACGCACAAAAACACACGAACAATGTGCTGGGCGTTGGGATTCCAAACCAGTACTCAGATTTTGGGCAAAATTTGCTGAAATTTTTTGTTCGGATTTTAAGTTATTTGAGTTCGGATTCTGGGGTCAGTACTGTATTATAAAAGTGGTCATTTCATTCTAATTTCGAAATTATTTCTTGCCTTAACTCCGCAGGTGGTGGACTATGAGGACAAGCCATTGGCAGTTCAGGGTTATAGGGTTCCTGCACATATCCCATCAAATTCCTGCAAAATCTTACCTCAGTTCTGAGCAGTGGGATGGTTCAACTTGGTTCCAAGAATCCCCGAGTGGGAATGGGAGCAGGCCAGCCTGCAGGTGTGGGGAGAAGCACTGCACAGTGTTCTGATTCCATGTTATCCTTCAAGCTCATACTTAATGTCTCTGCCTTGTGGGGAAACCCAGGTGGAGACTGAGAACAGACTTGTCATGGCACCTCCCTCTCTTATTTTGTTACCCTGAGAATGCCATTCCTCCCACCAAGGAGAAGTGTGATTGCTTGCATATGCCATCTGCTTACAAACCCCCGTGAGCTGAAATTCTCCCCCAAAAGGTTTATGTAAGCCCCCTGTGAACTCAAACTACTATGTTTTGCTCAGCTGAAATAAACATAGAAAAAGTATCTAAGCATTTGAACTTATAATAACATATTTATCCCAACACATGAGGCTACTCATCATTGGTGTATGTGTAATATATAATTGCAGCATGCAGAAAACAAACAGCTCTCGATCAGAGAAGTCTCTGGATCCCACGGGGCACTAATCATCTACCAAAAATAGAGATGGTTGGGGAAAATAACTTATAATTGCATTGGCAATCCACTATTAAAGTATAATTTCATGTTGTTTTCATTTCCAGCAAATAAATAATATGAAAACCGATTTGAAAAAATTGCTCATTGCACTTAGTAGCAGATTCAAACATGAAATCTAAAAATTGAGTGTGTATACATATTTTACTCAATGTGCATTTTAAAAATCTAGGAAAAATATGCACGCACATTTATGTATGTGAGCTTTCTTTAATGTATACATCACACTTGATTTATATTCCTCAAAATGTTTATTTTCTTTAAAGCAGAAATTCATGCTCTTAATTTATAAATAAAATTATGAATATATATAATTTTCTTTAAAATTACAATATGTATATTTATAAAGACCTAGTTGTGCTATTTGTTCTCGAGATGGAGGAATTACACCTTAACCCTAGTTGATCATATGGGACATGCGATTGCATGTCATTTAACAAGCTGATCTTTAAATATTCAATTATTTAACAGAGATTGAACCCAGAATTACCTGAACCGAAGAATTTATGTTAATGAAAATTATAGAGGTTTAATCAAAGAAGAATAAAAAATGATATAAGTCAGAGAAAATAAAGGAGCTTAAAATACTGGGCGATCAGATGCCCACTTGTGAATGTTTTGTCCATGTCCATGTCCCCCTTGTTGCTATTTTACTAAATTTTGTTCATGAGCTGGGTCAGGGGTATAGTATGATTGGAAGTTAATTTCTCATCTCTAAAATATTATCCAGGTAAATCTCATTTAAATCTATTTACCTAATGGCTAGTTATAAAGATGAACAAAAATATATAAAGTAAGACATTTTTTTGAAACCACAACAGAATAAAGGCATCATGCAAAATTAAAACAGTAGCTATAATAATAAACAATTTGGGGTAAAATATCATTTTTCACTTGTAAAAAAGGAGATAAGCGGGCCCTCCAAGGGTTTTCATGGTGGATATAGCCTGCAAAAAGTCTCTTCACTCCAATATGTCATTGCAGAGGTTTGTTGTGCCTTTAAAAATGTGTAAGGCAGACTTTCTAGCTGCCAAAGAACTGTTCAAAAAACACATTGTGCTGCAGCTTCCACCTGTAGCAGGGGGTTAAATCCAGTTGGCCCACTGGTTAAGGGAAATATTCAACAATGACTCCAACCAAGAGTTCTATCAGTAAAAAAAAAAAAGCAAAAGTTTTTGGTGTAAAGTACACAGTATATTGGTTTGATTTATTAGTTAAAAGAAAAATAAACTTTCCAAAGTGTTGTCTTTTTAATTTATAGTTAGATTGTCAACTGGCAGCATTTTATTGATGAACTGAACTGGACTTCCAATGGCTGGTACCTTTGGAAGATGGTGTCAAGGTGAGTGTCACCCATTGCTTTATGGATGACAATAAACCAGTTAGCCTATCGTTAAATATGGAAAATATAAAGGAAACCCCACAGAAGTTCAACAGGGGTAGAGAAAATCTAAGACAGCTAGTTGTGTGGGTTTTATATAACACGTAACCTTTTAAAATAAAATGATCTGCATTGGCTCATGTAGACTGTGGGAAGATTTGGCGAGGAATGCTTTTGGGTATATTCAAGTCTGTATAAATGACTCCCAATGTGTCATCTGAAAGCTGTTAGGATTGAAAAAGGCACTGGAACCAATTCTTTCTTTTGTCTCCAGGAGGATTCGAACAGCCCACTCTCCTGGACTCAGAGAGAAGTCTTTTTCACACCTCTCCCAAAGACACTGATGCCGGAAGCATGCTCCGGGCCATATGTGAGCAGCAGCCAGCGCAAAGACAGCTTTGCCAGTGTGTCCCCACTGGCGTTTAAAGGGCAAAGGTAAATGTCATCCTTATACCTTTTCATACTTTATGGATTTTTGCTGCATTGTCCTCCATTGGGGGATTATACCAACAAAGGTTAAGGAAATTTTATGAAGCCAAACTTTATTACTACACAGAGAATGCTGTCCCTGAATTTTAATTTCTCAACTCAGTATCTTAAATGGGGATAAGATTACTCTAAAGTGTAAATGAAATAATAAAATATTTTTCAAACTTGTAAAGTGCTAAAGATATGCTATTATGTAGCTGATGTAAAAACTCAGTTTGAGAAGAATTTATAACCACACTGCATTGGGAAATGAGTCCTGTATCTAGCCACGCAAAGTGTGCATATTCTAGCTTAATGGTACATGGGATCAGCAGTGATTCCATGGGGCAAAGTTATCACATTCCAAGACACGGACCCCTCAAAAACCTAGAGGTTTGTAGACTTTTTTTTTTACCTTTTATTTATTATAATATGGCAGCTTGGGGGCTGCCACTCAGGACCGTCTGATTTTACACGTAATTATTTGGTATGGCCACTGAGCTCTACACAGGCAACCCAGGACTTGAACTGTACTGCTCTAGAGAACAGGATTGCAAAAAGGGAGCAAGGGGTTGTTGGGAAAAACAGCTCTCAAGCCATTAAACACTTTGAAAAGTATTTTCATTCCCCTATAACTATTTCAGAAAATAGGGAAAATAAGCAAAATAAGCCCAGGGATTAACTCTCAAGTACTTGTGCTCCTAACAGCTCACTCCACCAAGAAGATAAGCAATTGCATTCCTACATATCGGAAACTGGGTGGTATTAAAACTAGCATTTCCTACAGTGTCTTCCAACGATTAGCCTGAAAGTTAAAAAAGTCTGAAAAGATTGGTATTTTATCAATTTTATACAAATAGATATTCCACATCAGATGTTACACAAAATGTATATATTTCTAGTTTCTTTTATAAAATGTTAGACCTTTGTGTTACCTTAGCTTTATAATTTGTCTCCCATTAAGTACACATACAATGAAATTTAGAAAACATGTTTTTTAAACTTAAAGCAAACACATTTGAAGGTCTTTGATGCATATGAATTTTCTTTTTTAGAAAGCTTATTTTTCTAAAAACTCAGTTTTTTTTTTTTTTTTGGACGTTCATCAACATTGAATATAATACTGAAAAACCCCAATTATTTAATATGTTAAAAATGATACCTAAGTTTTGTTTTTATTTGCATTCCTTTTATTGTGGGATTAAATCCTTTGTGTTTATGGTTAATTCATATTTATGCATTCATGAATTCACTATCTATGTTTTTTAATGAATTTTATGACTTTCAGTGGAATATCTATCTCTTGGGCTCAGTTGCAACCCGCTATCAGTAAATTATTATTTAATCCCAACTATTAAATTAAATTTCACTTACCATCAACAATAAGATGTAGGACTTATTGATGGATAACTACGTGCTGTATACCCTCAGAAAATCTTTCATACATCGCATAAAATGTAAGTCCCATATGGGAAAGAATTTTTATCTGAAAAATTTTTAAGGTTATATTTCTAACACTCAGATCTATACCTGCTTTATAAGAGGTGTTCAATAAACATTTGTTGAATAAATAAATGGATGATTCCAGGCTGAAATCATAAATACCACCTCTAGGTTGATGACTTTCAAATGCTAACCTCTGGCTCTGACAGGATGTCTTAAAAATATCTGCTTACTTCCCTTCTTAGGACTTTCTAATGTTTTTTCACTGTCTCAAGAAAGAAATCTAAACTCTTTACTGAGATCTACAAGATTTGAATCATCCTTAGCATCATGTCAGAATGTGAAGTGGATCACAGAGTGTGTCAGTGTCTCCAAGAGTTGGAAAGCTGCTATATTTTCTAGCAGAAGGTAGCAGTCCTCCTCCACAATAGCCAATGACTAGCTAAGTAGCTATTTTAGTTCCACATTTTATTTCCTGATAGTTTTTGCCTGTGAGGAGAGAGGTATGGACAGAGAATGTTTCACTGGTATTAGGATAGATACAGTAATACTTATCGTAAATGAATGTATCAATACTGTAATACCTACAACAAATGGTAAAAGTAAATATTGTCTCTCATATGTAAAAAGTAAACATGTAATTAGGAAAACAGCATCAGAAATGGTCACAGGCTGTTGCTATTCCACAGTTTGGGGATTAGGTAGTTTTTCTTATTATGCAAAACATTATTAATATTATTTGTAGACTGTCATTTCATTGGTGTATATTGATTAATTTAAATATATATTATATTTTATGTATACGGTTATGCATATTGAATGTATGTGTAAGTATTCATGTCTCAACTTTGGTTCTATTTTATGTTTATTTCTTTTTAGTTTATCTGTGGAAATAATGAGACTTCCTTATTTTAATGTGCTAATACTTTAAAAGAAACTAGTGTAGGGGCGGAGGCAAGACGGCCAACTGGAGCCAGCTATCCACAGAGGCTCCCGTCCAGAAGGAGAGTTAAAGGACAGAAGTATAGCAAGTAAGCTGATGGTTTGGAGCTGAGCCAAAAGAGAAAGTTGAAAAACACACATCAACCCTGTTGAGGCGAGCTGCAACTCCAAGGAAACAAATAATAGGTACAAAATCCATCGCCAAGCAGATGGGAGTCCCCTCCCCCGTAAAAATGACTTACAGTATACTTTCTATAAACAAGCGAGCAGAGTTCTGAACTCCTCCTATTTTATTCCATGGGAGAGACCCTCTAAAAACTGGAATTCCTTCCCCAGAGAGGACCCACTAGTGTGCCATGGCACTTTCATGCCAGGCGTAAAACTGTATATATTCTCTCCCTGCAATTCTGAACTCCCAGCACTCTCCTCCACTCTTACCCTGAGGTCTGGAAGCCTGTCCCCCAAGAAGTCCAGAGTCTTGGGTATTTTCTTGAGAGGTGTGGACAAGGCATGGGTTGTTGCAGGTCTGTGCTGATTCTGTGGCATGCGGGTAAAGAGAGGACTGTGCACTGGGGAGCCATACGGGAGAGGGAGAAGTGGTACCCCACGGCACAGAGCAGCAGCGCAGCAGTGAGAACAATAGGGCTCACACCCCTGGGGATATTTTGGAGAGACACTCCCCACTTCTCTTGGCAATTAGAGAAAGCCAGGCCTCTACTCCAGTGGCAGCCACTGGTAGAACAGATCTGGGATGGAAACGCAGGCCCCACCAGGAAAGGGTATACCTGAGGCAGTACCTGCCTGGGTGGAGTGCAGTGGAGATGGAGACTAGAATAAGTGCATGCAGAGACCGCATACTCCAGGGTGGGGCTAAGTCATAAGTGCTACTTTAATGACCCTAAGAAGTATCTGGCCCCCAGGGGAACATAGCTGAGACAAAAGCAGGCAGAGCAACAGCACCAGCCCAGGGAGAGGCAGGAACTTAAGTGTGACCTCTAACCATGCCTGCCCCAACACAGAATGCATCAGAGACAGAGACACCACGTCCATGAGAATTGGCTCAACGGCACCAGCACAGGGCAGGGCTGAGTGAACTCAAATAGCACCTGGCCCACAGGGGAATATAGCCAGTACAGAAATGCAAATTCTGTAAGAATATAAATGGCAACAACATCAATCTGAGGCAGGGCTGGAACTGAGTGAATCACCCCAGTTTCCATTAAGCACCTGAGGCTATCACCCTTCAGCTCCCCCCTGTCGGCTGGTGGCAGAGTGTGGTGTTCTGGCCAAGGAGACATAGATCTCCCTATGACTCAGGCAGGTGCAAACCCCTAGAGCATCTGCTCATTGGAGAGAACTGAGTCACAGTCCCGTGGGGTTAGCAGTGACTGGGTTTGACAGAGGTGTAAGGTGGGGAAGGAGGCATCAACCTTCCCTGACTAATTTACTTGCTGGTTGGGTCCTTCTGACTCCATGGAGCACCGGAGTGAGTCATACTCCAGCTTCCAACAGACCTCTGCTATCTAGTTGCTGGAGACCTCTTGAACGCTCCCACTAGAGACCAGGTGCTGACTGGGACAATTGATTTGGATCTCTTGAACTGGGATAATCACCTGAGGACTATCCAAAGTGGTACCATGGGTGTGTGGTTGTGGGAAGGTTTGAATTTCCTTTTCCAATTGTTGCCCTTGGGGGGCAGGGTGACTTAATTGCTGGTATTTCTCCACAGCTGAGACTTCAACCCCGAGTAACTGATTCACTAGGATAGGACAAAGGCCAGCTGAAAACAAGACAGAGCCACTTAGCCCCACCATACCAAGCAGGTCCCCAGTGTCTCAGGCTGTAGCACTGTATGGGTCCTTTGAAAAACTATAGGGGAAAAGGTACAGACACCAGTCCCAGCTCCTGGCAAAGGGCTGGTTAATCAGTTCTCTAGGAGTCCTCAACCCAACTTCACCTTATCTGCTCATCTAAGCAAATGGTGTAAAATAATCACGGGGTGGAATCAGTGTAAAAACTCTGGCAACATGAATAATCAATGTAGATCAACTCCTCCAAGGAACAACATGGCAAATACATCGGAGATCCCATTCATAAACAAATGGCTGAGATGTCAGAAATTAAGTTCAGAATTTGGATTGCAAATAAGATTAATAGAATGGAGGTAAATTTGGAATTAGAAATTCAAGGAGCATTTCAAAAGTTGTATCAAGAATTCAATGAATTCAAAGACAAAAATCACCAAAGGTATTTGACACATTGAGACAAGAACTTGCAGCCCTCAAAGATCTCAGAAGTACAGTAGAATCTCTCAGTAACAGAATGGATAAGGCAGAAGAAAGGATTTCTGACATTGAAGACAAAGCATGTGAATACTCCCAAATGCTCAAAGAGGAAAAGAAGTGGAGAGCAAAATGGATCATTCTCTCAGAGAGCTCTGGGATAATTTGAAGAAAACTAATATTCGCCATATAGGAATTCCTGAAGGCAACAAGTTTGCTTCGAAAGGCCCAGATGCTCTACTCCATGAGATAATCAAGGAGAACTTTCCAGACATGCCAAGAGATTATGAAATTCAGATAGCAGACAGCTTCAGAACCTCAGCATGACTCAACCTGAATAAGGCATTTCCCAGACACATTATAATTAACTTTGCCAAAGTTAATATGAAAGAGAAAATTCTGCAAGCAGCCAGGTGTAAGAAAATAATAACCTACAATAACCTACAAGGGGAAGAATATTAGAATGACTGTAGATCTTTCTGCTGAAACTTTTCAAGCTAGAAGAGGGTGGTCATTGACTTTTAATCTCCTAAAACAAAATAACTTTCAACTCAGGATCCTATATCCAGTTAAACTGAGTTTCATTTATGATGGAGAAATACTTAAATACTTTACTTACTTAAGTATTTACTTACTTAAATACTTTAGTGACACTCACATGTTGAAGAAATTTGCCATAACTAAACCAGCTCTCCAGGATATTTTCAGACCTATCCTCCATAATGACCAGTGTAATCCTCTACCACCAAAGTAAACTCACTCAGAAACTTTCATCAAATTCCAATTTCCAGAGTGGTGAAAGGATTAAAAATGTCCACTGGACTTTTGAAAAACTTGATACTCAAAATTCTACCAGACTTACCAATATTCTCTATTAATGTGAATGATTTAAATTGTTCTCTAAAGAGGCATAGGTTAGCTGACTGGATACAAAAACTCAGGCCACATTTGAATACAAGAATATCATCTTACCTTAAAAGATAAATATAGAAATCTTCAGAACAGAATCTCTGACTAGTTCTCTGAAAGAGGATAGAAACACAGACACTTCTTTAGTAATGGCAAGTGTATCAGAATTCCTCAAGCAGGTCTGTCTTATTGAAAATGAAGAGCAGCAGTATGTTAATACTATGAAATCATCCAAAGGTGGTCCTGGGTCAGTGGTGAGCCCCTATCCTTTCTTTGATCCATCTGCAGATGTTGCTGCCATCCATTGAGCCCTGATGGTTAAAGGTGTAGATGAAGGAACTATCATTGACATATTAACTAAAAGAACCAATGCTTAGTGTCAACAAATCAAAGCAGCATATTTCCAGGAGGAGGGAAAGCCCTTGGATGAAGTACTGAAGAAGGCCCTTATAGGCAACCTGGAGTAAGTTGCTTTAGCACTGCTAAAAACCCCAGCACAGTTTGATGCTGATGAACTCTATGCTGCCATGAAGGGCTTTGGAACTGATGGACACACTGTGGTTGAAATATTGACATCAATATTGACACTCTGATTGAAGTATTGACATCAACAAAGAAATCAGAGAAATTAACAGAGTCTACAGAGATGAACTGAAAAGAAATCTGTATATATACAGATATAACCTCAGACACATATGGAGATTTCTGGAAGGCTTTTATTTCTCTTGCTAAGGGTGACCAAAGTGAGGATTTTGGTGTGAATGAAGACTTGGCTGATATGGATGCCAGGGCCTTGTATGAAGCAGGAGAAAAGAGAAAGGGGACAGAGGCCAAAGTGTTCATTACAATTCTTACCATCAGGGGCTATCCCCATCTTTGCAGAGTGTTTCAAAAATATACCAAATACAGCAAGCATGACATGAACAAAGCTCTGGACCTGGAGATGAAAGGTGACATTGAGAAATGCCTCACAGCCATTGTGAAGTGTGCTACCTGCAAACCAGCTTTCTTTGCCGAGAAGCTTCATCATGCCATGAAGAGTGCTGGAACTTGTCATGAGGAATTGATCAGGATTATGGTTTCCCATTCTGAAATTGACATAAATGATATCAAAGCATTCTATCAGAGGATGTATGGTGACTCTCTTGGCCAAGCCAATATGGATGAAGCCAAAGGAGATTATGAAAAAATCTTGGTGTTTCTTTGTGGAGGAAACCAAACATTCCTTTCATGGTATCAAGCATTATGATCAGAAGATATTTTAATTATTTTAGTTATATCTTTTCTTTCTATAACATAGGCTTAATAAGAAAGTTTCTTCAGGAGGATTACCAAGTAGTTACCTGATTTCTGAAACATACAGCCTGTAAATAATTTTTATATCACAACTCTATGTAACAGAGATAAGCTATTTTTTTTTTTGATGTGTTTACCTTGAACCAAAAAACCCCATACTCAAGTTGTTCTAGCAACATTATTTGGGGAAGATGTCTATGTAGAAGAAAATAAAATGTTATAAGACAAAAAAAAAAGGTAAATATAGATTGGGTGGTGCCGCTGGCTCAGTGGGTTGGGCACTGGCCCCATATACTGAGGATGGCAGGTTCAATATATGTAAATGTATAAATATAATTCATCACATAAACAAAATAAAAAACAAAGACCATATGATTCTCTCAATTGATGCAGAAAAAGCTTTTGATAATATCCAGCATCCTTTCATGATCAGAACACTTAAGAAATTTGGTATAGAAGGGACATTTCTTAAACTGATAGAGGCCATCTACAGCAAACCCACAGCCAATATTGTATTGAATGGAGTTAAATTGAAATCATTTCCACTCAGATCAGGAACCAGGCAAGGTTGCCCATTGTCTCCACTGCTTTTCAACATTGTAATGGTAGTCTTAGCCATCGCAATTAGGGAAGAAAAGGCAATCAAGGGTATCTATAGGATCAGAGGATATCAAACTTTTACTCTTTGCAGATCATATGAATGTATACCTGGAAAAAAACAGGGATTCTACTACAAAACACTTAGAAGTAGTCAAGGAATATAGCAGTGTCTCAGGTTACAAAATCAACACTCATAAATCTGTAGCCTTTATATATACCAACAATAGTCAAGCTGAAAAACAGTCAAGGACTCTATTCCTTTCACAGTAGTGCCAAAGAAGGTGAAATATTTGGGAGTTTACCTAACAATGAACGTGAAAGATCTCTATTTCTCTAAGAAAAGAAATAGCTGAAGAGGTTAACAAATGGAAAAAGAAACCATGCTCAAGGCTGGGAAGAATCAACATTGTTAAAATGTCCTTACTACCCAAAGCAAGGTACAATTTTAATGCAATCCCTATTAAAGCTCCACTGTTATACTTTAAAGATCTCGAAAAAATAATACTTCATTTTATATGGAATCAGAAAAAACCTCAAATAGCCAAGACATAACTCAGAAATAAAAACAAAGCAGGAAGAATCATGCTATCAGAGCTCAGATTATGCTATAAATTGATAGTGATCAAAACTGCATGGTGCTGGCACAAAAACAAAGTGGTAGATGTATGGAACAGAATAGAGAACCAAGAGATGAACCCAGGTACTTACCATTATTTGATAAACCAAACCAATGAAAAACATTGAATGGGGAAAAAAATTCCCTATTTAACAAATGGTGCTGGGTGAACTGGCTGGCGACCTGTAGAAGACTGAAACTGGACCCACACTTTTCGCCATTATTTAAGATAGACTCTCGCTGGATTAAAGTTAAACTTAAGACATAAAACTATAAAAATACTAGAAGAACGTGTAGGGAAAACTCTTGAAGAAATTGGCCTGGGTGAATATTTTATGAGGAATACCCTCCAGGCTATTGAAGCAACATCAAAAATATACTATTGGGATCTGATCAAACTAAAAAAAGCTTCTGCACAGCCAAGAACACAGTAAATAAAGCAAGCAGAGAGCCCTCAGAATGGGAGAAGATACTTTCAGGTTATGTCTCTGACAAAGGTATAATAACCAGAATCCACAGAGAACTCAAATGTATTAGCAAGAAAAGATCAAGTGATCCCATCTCATTGTGGGCAAGGGACTTGAAGAGAAACTTCTCTGAAGAAGACAAGTGCACGGCCTACAGACACATGAAAAAATGCTTATCATCCTTAATCATCAGAGAAATGCAAATCAAAACCACTTTGAGATATCATCTAACTCCAGTAAGATTAGCCCATATCACAAAATCCCAAAACCACAGATGCTGGTATGGATGTTGAGAAAAGGGAACACTTCTGCATTGCTGGTGGGAATGCAAACTAATATGTTCCTTTTGGAAAGATATTTGGAGATCACTTAGGGAATCTAAAAATAGACCTGCCATTCGATCCTTCAATTCCTCTACTAGGAAGGAATATATATACTATGCATGTCCACATCTATACATATCCCTATGATATATTTTGAAGGTATTTCAAATCCTAGCATTTTAGCTGTTTCTTATGGTTATCTATTTTGTTGTTACATGGCAGACTCTTCTTCACATTGAAATGTCACTCGTCAAACCTTTCTAACTTACTGTCTCCAGACCTTTTCACTTTTAATATATTTGTGAGAAAGAACTAAAGATATAAACAAATTAACTAATCATTTCATTAATCAACCTGTCCACTTCACATTTTAATAGAGGTAATTTAGCATGCTGTTTCAGAATTCAGTATCATCTATATTTGATCTCTAGTATTGATGTAAAAAATAAAATTCCCTTTGTATTTGTTATCCATAGACATTGAAAAGGTTTTAAAAGAAAACTTTCTATTTGTTGTTAATTTTAATGTATTTGGAAATCAGTTTCTTAATTTCCTTTTACCTCTGACAATCTTGTGGTATTTTAAAATCTTTGGTGAGGAAGTGCACATCAAAATAACCTGTCATTAATTCCACATAACTCACAGGTTTACATCTTTCACAATCTCTGTAAAGGAATTACAACTTGACTATTTTTAGAAAAATACAGAAACACCTACTGCCAATGTACAATGTATATTGACCTAATTTTCAAAGTGTATCTGAGTGTTGGGATGATGACCCAAGCTCTATATTAAAAGTGACAGAATATAATGAAGGCTTCTGCAGTTTGACAAGGTGGTATGCTGTGACCACCCAGGCCTTACATGCCCTGGTCTGAAGTAAAAAAACTTAAAGGAAAATCTATCACTAACATTAGTTTTTGATAGAGTTGAATGTATTGACTGCTCCATGTAGAAATGACCCGCCCAGGAAGGATCAAGGGAGTATCCCACCCAGGAAATAATGAGTGCGCCAATCTCTGCCCCCCTGACCCTTCACGTCCACATCGCTGGTCAGCGATTTCATCTCACCTGCACCCAGGTGGAATGAAGACCACATGACCACACAGAGCCAGGACTGTTTTCCTTTCATTTCACGCCTTGGAATCATCTTTCATCTTTGGGTCTGTAACCTCTCAGTTTTTCAATTGTCATCAAGTTATTTCCTTTTCTACCCATTTAAGTGCTTAGGTACCAAACATTAACTACAATGAATAATAGTGCTCTATGCTAAAGGAAAAATAGTTCACATTTTAAAACTCTGTGTATTTAACTGGCTGAATACTTCTTAAGAATTTATCTTTTTTTCTCTACAAATATATTTGCTCCATCTTTATTGAGGTATAACTGACAAAACATATATTTAAATTTGTATATATTTGTAGTGTACACCATGATGTTTTGATGTGTGGTAGCTACTTGTTGTAAAATGATTACCACAGTCAAACTAATTAACATATTCATTACCTCATATAGTTCCTTTTTTTGTGGTGAGAATAATTAAGATCTACTCTCAGTGAATTTCGAGAATGTAAAAATAGTACTACATTGGCTTTCCCTCGAAAGTTTAAAAAAATTTAAATGTTGAATACTTTTGCCAAACATAAAGATATAAATAATTATAAAGCAAAATCTTACATTACCACTATGAAGATTTATACTGACTTTTTAACTGTTAAGATGAATACATGTGGAAGAAATTACATTTAAAAATTCAGTTTTTTGTGATAATAAATGATTATGTTTACAAAGACTCTATAAAAAAGTCAAAGGCATAAAAATTACTAGTATTTGGTTAATCAGAAAAGCTTGAGCAATTGATAAAGGACAGAGTATATAAGAAAGAATCTGTGATATTTTGGAGGATAAATTTTTAAAATACATGCTCATCATTATTAATTTTCAAAATATTGGTTTAGGCTTAATTTTAACTAGAAAACATAAAGATCCAAATACAGACATAAAGACAAAGAATTAAATGCTTTAACTTTAAGCTGTGACTGATCTTGACAGAGAGTAAAACCTTATTGATGAGAGCTCCTGTTACCCTTTCTCTGAAGAGGAAAACTGGTCTTCCATGGTTGTTATCAGAACATTCTAAAGAATTGATGAATAAGTGCTTGTTGTGGTAGTAAATTCATATTTCATTTTGTTCTATAATAGAGTGACAAATATTTTATTCAGCCCTAGACCTTGAAAGCTAAGTGATCTATTATTAAAATAGTTGATTACTATAGAATCTAAATTTTTGCCCGAAGTTATGTTCTCATCGAAAGTTTTCTAAAAGTAAGTGTTCTCTAGAATAAATCTCATGGGAGGGAAATATATGCAAAAGTTATCTTTTTATATTATTATAAAACAACATTTTAAAAATTAAATAAATTAGTGAAATAGTGATTTTTCTGATAACATTATTAGAGGAGAGTTTTTCCAATATTGCTAATGTCTCATATAATATTTGTTTCTGAAAGGTTATACAATCCATATTGAGGTATCACAATAGTTCATTGACCTATAAAGTATTAATTAAATTCTACATATCTAATTTTAGCTTATGAATTACTGATGCTTTCAAAACTGTCATGATTCCTAAGTTGGTACTTCTGTCTTTTCTGTCCATTTGCATTGCTACAGTTTAATTTGTGCCAAGCACTAAATAATTTATATGTATTAACTAATTTATAGTTTGACTCCCTGAAAGTTATGTTTCATTTTTATCCCCTTTCAAAGATGAAGATATGGAGGACAATTGAATAACTTGCTAGAAAGCCTAGCTCTAGCCCTGATACTCTTAAGTGCTCTATGGTACAACCACCAGAATCTTATTTCCCAGTTTAAAAACAAAGCCAGCCTCACTATTTATATTAAGTAAAGGAAAATTACATCACATAATCTGCTCTCCAAATTCTTCTGTCAGGGTCTTGCTATAGTAACAGCTATTGTGAATTTATAAGACCATTGTGTATAAGACTCAGAGCCAGGTTCTGGAAGGATGCAAAGATACATGGTCTTTGTCCTTAAATGCCACCCCCCCCCCAAAACTAGAACCCTATAGAGGAAGATTGATGTTCTCACAAATAGAAATTAAGTAAAATATTGTGATAACACACAAAAAAAGCAGGAAGATTTAAATCTTGGTTAGAATGGGGAGAGAAAGAAAATCAATAAATTAAGAGGATATGGCATAGAAATTGAGATAACATGTATATTTGACATCAATCAGAATATTTTTTAAAAACAAGAACAAGCATAATGAGAACAAGAAGTATAAAAATTTAAGATAATTAAATTATTATTAATTTTACAAAAGACAAGAAGCAATTAAACGGCAGATAGTTCCTATTCTTGTTCTTGAATATGGCCACATTAATACCTGAAGGGAAAGAAATATTGCCATTATTAAAGATGAGCCATGGTCTAGGTCTCTTTAGGTTAATTCACAGGAGGGGCAATTTTCATACTGTTAGGTAGAGTGGGTGAGGCATTGTCAAGACCCTCCAGCCTGTAGAACACACTGACCAACAGAACATTACTTGAGGTCCAATGAAAGACTAATATGAAGAGCTGACCATAGCTACTTATTCCTGTATTATGAGGCTGAAGGACATGGTTTATGCAAGTGACAGTCTAGATTTCATCAGTCTCTTTCTACCACGTGTTTAGATGATACCAGAGTAAGTGAAATTTGAAAGTTATTACTAAAGATCCTCTTTGAAGAGGTGTTTATAGTTTTTTAATAACCTCAGCATTAGCCTATAGGAAAAACAAATACAACCATTTTTAAATCTTATTTTTAAGAAAGATTTCTATAAATCATTTAAAAAAAAAAAACCTGCTTGCTTTCTGAATGGAAGCAGGAAAACATAAAAAAGATGTATATATAAAGTATTTAGAATAAAGATTTTTTTTAAGATGGGCAATTTACTATGATAGAGCAAACATATTATAGTAAACTCTTAAAAATTATATATGTATAAGGGACAATGAACAAAATGTATAGATGGTATCCAGTGATAATTTTATGTGGTTTTTCCAATATAGACTTTTGATAAAAATCAAAGGCATAGCATCAAAATTTTAGTACTTTGCAAATTATTTGCAATAATTTTAACTTGTCTTCTTTTGGTAAATAATTTATAAATCTAGACTTAATAGTCTATTGTTGTTTAATGTGGTACAAGTATACAGCTTTCTGGTTTAATCTGATATTGGGTAGTTCACAGTCTATCAGACAAGCTATCCATACACTCCTCTAAACCTTCTCATTTCTGCGGAGATGCACCACTTCTTTTTTTTTTTGGCCTGGGTTTGAACCTGCCACCCTTGGCATACGGGGCCAGCACTTTACTCCTTGAGCCACAGGCGCTGCCCAATATGCACCACTTTTGTGAGCTTTTGAATGGAAACTTGGTGGGGAAACATTTTCTTTCTACTGAGAATTATATCCCAGTTCTGTATTATGAATTAAAAATATTTATCTCTTAGAGGTCTAGTATAGAGTATAGCAGTAGAGATAAAATCCAAGGTGTAGATGCAGGATTTACACCTGCATTTTAGTTGCAGGACTTTAGTGCCTAAGCATCCTCTCCTATAGAATGGAAGTGATAATAAAGACAACCACAGGGTTGGGGAAAAGATTAAATGCGTATGTGATACATAATTAGTCCTTTGTTGAGTATTGTCTCAGGTTAGAGACTCTAAGTTTCACATAGACAGTTATGACTTTTGGAGAATCTGGATTCCTCATGCAGGAGGAACCTCCTACATGGTTATGAGTTGGAAGATGTCCAGCCTAAGGGTAATCTTTTCCTTTAATAAGCAGCTTGTGAATGACTAAAATTTCTGAAGATGTATTTGAATAAAAACTTATAAGCTTGGAATCCCAGTGACTTGGGAGGCTGAGGAAGGACGATCACTAGAGCCCAAGAGTTTATGCTGCAGTGATTATGACTGCACTACTGCACTCCAGCCTGGGAGACATAGTGAGACCCTGTCTCTAAAACAAACAAACAAATAAACAAACACCAACCACCCAACCCCTATAATTAAACATAAAGATGTGTGATGTAAATACATAATTTTACCCTAAAACATTAAGAGTCATCCCTCTACCTCAGCCATAAGAGAAGTATGGTTTTATACCTTTGAAATATTTGACTTTGAATTATACCAAAATTACCAGCTAAACTAGCCAAAGTTAATAGACAAATCCATATCTAAGAAATCTAAAGAAATTGATGTTGGGTTGGATGGTTTAATGTTGGCAAATCCAC
The DNA here is from genome assembly GCF_000181295.1 of Otolemur garnettii. Taxonomy (NCBI): domain Eukaryota; kingdom Metazoa; phylum Chordata; class Mammalia; order Primates; family Galagidae; genus Otolemur; species Otolemur garnettii. Next base: position 8,592,240 of record NW_003852447.1, read on the forward strand.
TTTATAATACTTTGGGTAGAATTGAAATCAGAAATGCTTGAGTTTAGCTCTTATGGTAGTCTGGTTCTTCAGTGAAATAGAACTGATTTTATATACAGAAAGTGCCAAAAATATGTATACACATTTTAAGAAAAGCAAAAAAAAAACTGTATTAAAATTGTAATACTCAATCTACATACAATATTCAATAACAAACAATGAATCCAAGTGATTCTGATTACAACAAAGAAAAGTAATGCTTAGATAACATCTCTCAAAATGTGTATACATTTTTTGCACGGGTACATAAATAATGTGTATGTGTATATATATATATGTAATACTCTAGTCAAATTTGACTTCTGCAATTATAAGAGGTACTCAAACGTGGCTTCTATTCATCTCTCATAATCAGTAACATTATTACAGTTCTAATATATGTTTTTCCTTTCTTAAAATGTGTATATATATTTGGCACCATCTGTATATTATAGGAATAGGCTTGTGCAGTTATGAAAGCCAAGAAGTCCCACAATCTGCTGTCAGCAAGCTGGAAAACCAAGAAAGCTGGTGGTAGAATTCTGTTTAAGTTAAAAAGTTTTAAAATAAAATACCTTGAATTATATGTGCTTACAAATGTCAGTATATACTACCTTTACTATGTTTTGGACCAAATATTGTATTTGGTTTTGTTGGAAATTGATATACTAAAATTCTGGGAAAAATATTTTGTGTTTAATTACTATTTTGTTGTTTTATACCCTTGAATTATTAAAAGTTTTTAAAATGTTTATTTTCTTGTGAACAGTGTAACCTAATTCCTTTTATCCTCAATGAATCTGAAACAATAAAAAAAAGAAAAAAAATGTTTATCTTCATCTTTAAATTTGGGAAAATGAGTTTTTGTAACTATCATTTTTACTAGTCCAATTATTACCAGATTTGGGCTACTGAAGAGCAAATGACAGAAAATAAGAATATTTCCACATAAAATATTATATAATTAATATAATTAATATTATAATTAACATTATATAACAAGATATCATTTCATTAATTAATAAACTCTAAGTTAAATTCAAGTGTAGTCATTTGGTAGTTGAAGTTTATATTTTGACAATAATGATATATTGTCCTTTTACAGTGTGTGAAGCCATAAACTATTTTATGTCAGCTGGAAACTCAATTATGATGCCCAATTATTTGCCAAATGGTAATGACTCTTCTGGGTGTATACAGGAGAAGGTATCATGATTTATTTAGAGTTAAAATACCTTTTTCTTGTCAGATGATATTGTATTGCAGTAAGCATTTATGAACATTTTGGTATATTAATGAAGAATACACCAGTATATTTAGTAAACATCTATGTGACACACATTTCTATATAAAAGAGGCACTTCAGTTGATTTGTGTGAGTGATATCATGTCCTAAAGATGATGAATCAAATGAAATATTCTCTTGACCTGAATAATTTTTAGCAATGCCTAATCAAACCAATTGAAATATATATATTTTTTATTCTGTGCTCCAAGTTGAGTCAAAGCTTTTGATTGACAAAACTAAAGTTTTCTTATATAAATTAATTGTTTACATAGACAATGATCAGCTAGTGGATATAGTAGTTATTCATAACCATAGTGAATATTAATGTTAATTAATCAGAAAGGGTATATTTATTCTTTTGGTTAAAATACATGTATATATACATATATATATAATTTCAGTAATAATAATAATACTAGTAAACATTTGTTGAAATCTTTGAAAGTGCTTTGCATGCATTGACATCTTAAAGGTGAAGGAACCGCATGTAACCTGAGGTTACCCAAACCACCCAGGTAGTAAGCAGTTGAGCTGAAAGTCAAATCAAGGCAATTTTTTTAGAGCTTATTCTTTTTACTTCTTTGCAATGTCATTTCTCAATTTTAAAAAAGAAATCAGTACATATTACTACTTATTAGTTACTTCAGTGAAGGACAGATGAGGTGCTCGGCTGGAAGTGTTAATACAAGTATAGTTTTGAGGTTGTCAATTTTCATAGTTATCAGCTTTTATATTTAGAAGTCATCCCAGGTATGTCAGACATTTGGTCAACCACAGATTCAAATATTAGCTGACATTAGCTGGTATGAGTATTAGTAAGAACAGATTTCCCCTGCTTTACAAACTCATCCTACACAAGTGCCTCAATGAATAGAGAAGAGTGGGAGAAAGAAGATGGCCCAATAGAGACATCTGTGGGTGAACTGCATTAGAAAGAAAGAAAAGTTTTAGATTAAAAAAAAATACTAGCTCAGGTGCAATCTTGAGGGAAAGAGCCAAAACATAATTGCTATTTCATGAGAAGAAGTTGCAGAGCAAAACAAGAATGAGCAAGGCATTGGCAGAGATCAACCACTGAGAAACTTGGAATAGAAAGGGTAGATATTTCTTTTTCTCCTCTCCTTCTCTCATACCTTAAAAAGTCAGAAGGATCCTATGCTTCTGGAGAGCTTCTCAACCTTCACAAGCCCAAAAGCTGTTGCCACCAGTGAAACTCCCTGGGGTGGGGGGGGGGGGCAAAGGCACAAGATATGGGAGAAGCAGTATGGCACTGACCTGTCCTTTCACTGAAGTAACTAGTAAGTAGTAATATGTACTGGTTTCTTCTTTAAAAATTGAGTAATGGCATTGCAAAGGAATAAAGAGAATAACCTCTATAAAAATTGCCTTGATTTGATTTTCAGCTCAACTGCTTACTAACTGGGTGGTTTGGGTAACGTCAGGCTACATGTAGTTCCCTCACCTTTAAGATGTCAAGGTATGCAAAGCACTTTGAAAGTGCTGGGAGCTTTTTAAAAACAAAGCACTGGCTGCCAGCCTCCTCAGGTTTATTTCTCTTACCACAAAACTAAGCTGAGATGACTGGTGGTCAAACTGCTTCTCCACCTATTGTGTGCCTTTGTCCTCCCCAGGGAGTTTCAGGCCTTCAATATTGCGCCACTTGTTCCCAGGTACACATTTCCCAACTCAGGGACAGACTGCAGTGGCCACAAGGGCCAGTGGGTCCCAGGGGATCTGTGTGATTCCAGGTGGGCTGTCCTCTGAGGAGAGGGACAAAGATAAACAGAGTGCCAGCTATCTTCCATTCAGATTCTTTTTCTTTTCCCCTAAATCTTGCCCACAGGCTTGGCACCCATGGTTCAAGCAGCTGAGGCTCCAGCCACATACACCTGAGCTGGCAGGTTCGAATCCAGCCCAGGCCCGCCAAACAACAATGATGGCTGCAACCAAAAAATAGCCAGGCGTTGTGGCAGGTGCCTGTAGTCCCAGCCACTTGGGAGGCTGAGGCAGGAGAATTGCGTGAGCCCAGGAGTTGGAGGTTGCTGTGAGCCCTGATGCCACGGCACTCTACCCAGGGCAACAGCTTGAGGCTCTGTCTCAATAAATAAATAAATAAATAAATAAATAAATAAATCCTGCCCACAGCTGAATGGGCTTCCGAAGGGAAAATTGAACTGACCCTCTCAGGAGTGGTTGCTTCCCTTCTGTTGGACTATCCCACAAATACGTGAAGCTCCCATAGCCAGAGCTCACACCTTTCTTCTTGAAGATCCTTAGCAGACAAGGAGAAGCTTGGGCTGTGAGCTCCCTGCCTGTTTGCCCTCCCTAGTGCTACTCATCTGGCTGTTCCAACAGATCAGGGCATAATCTGAAGCAGAGAGACTAAACCTGTTTGAGCACCGTAATTTGGAAGTATATTACTTTGCTCTGGCATGATGATGGGTTGAGTTTAGAAGAGAGAGAGCTAGGGGGAAGTCATGGATATCATATCTTCAGGACTCAATCATGTTGCTCAGGGGCACAGAGAGAAATTATTGAACTAATCTCATGAAGAAAGGGAGTTCATTGGACAGGACTGAAAGGAGAGGCAATGTGGGTTTGAACTGCAGTGCACGTATAGAGCACCACTCCTGCTTACAGGAAAATCACTCTGTCAGTTTGGGGCAGAACCCTGGACTGGGAAGCTCATAGCTCACCGTGCTTTTGCTGGTGAGCTCAGCTAGTTTGAATGTGTGCCTGTAGCAGGAAGCTAGAAGGAGACTTTGGGGCAGGGAGCAGGGAGAAGAGCAAAACCCACTCTCATCAGCCAGACTGTAAATAGCAGACAGAACCTCCCCCATGAATACACTTTTTGGTTCAGTAGGCCCAATTCAACTCCTCCCTGGTGGCTTTCCACAGTGGCGTACTGAGATAGCTATTGAGACAGCTCTTGTGCCTGCCTTTGTGGATCCTAAAGGCAGGCTTTTCCCACCCAGACTTACCTAGCCTCATGCCTCCACTCACATCTGCACTCTTGGAGAATAAGGAGTCCTCAGAGAATGCCAGGACCCTTCCCACTACCTGGGGTATTTGGGTACTTCTCCTGAAGGACTAGAACCAGTTATGGTCCCCAAAACAGTACTGCGGCTGGCTTTTTCTGGCAAGCATCACTGACCAGAAGGGAGAACAATATACACAAATACAGCCTCTTATAATATTTAATGACTCAATCATACAGGGTGTGGCAGATTCTTATCCATAAGAACCACTTACTGTCTCACAGATTAAATACCACATCCCAACATAATGCCCATTGTTAAGAAGACCATAGGACTGAGGTAAGAGAAAGGATTTCAAAGACATTCATCTTTCCTCATCAACAATAGACAGGGGATCTGTCCCCATACATAGTACTCCATTGTCGTAGCTTACAAATAGCTAGGACCTGAGCAAACCACCACACTAAAAATATCTATATTGAAGGTATCTATCCAGAATCTAAACCTCCAGCAAAGCACCTACAATTAAAGCCAAATTGCCTTATCCAACATATGTTACAGACACACCCCTGAGAGTGAGGGGAAGAAAAAAAATCCTAATCTTAGCCAAAGGAAATCCAAAAATGAGAAGTGACAGCTGCTTCAGATGAGAAGAAATCAACATAAGAACTCTGGAAGTAAGAAAAATCAGAGTGAAAAGACACCCCCAAAAGGGTTTTTGGCTCTCTAGCATTGTATTCCAATGAAAATGAAAATATTGAAATGACAGATAAAGAATTTCAAATATGGATTGTGAAGAAGCTCAATGAAATCCAAGAGAAAAATGGAAAACTGACTCAAAGAAAAACAATTCAGGAAGTGAATGAAAAATTTACTAAAGAGACACACATATTAAAACAAACAGACAGAACTTCTGGAAATAAGAAATTTATATAAATAATACAAAAGAAAGTAGAAAGCTTAAAAAAAGAGAATAGCCCAGGCTAGAGAAAATTTTGGAGACTGAAGACAACTCTTTTGAATTAGCCCAAAAATGAAGAACAAAGAATGAGAAAGTAATAATAGTCTATGACAAATATGAACATATGTAAAGTGTCAAAATATAAGACTCATAGGCATCACTGAGAATAAAGAAGAAAAAACACAAGGGCTAGAAAACCTGTTTGAGGGAATAATTGAGGAAAACTTCACTGGTCTTGTTAGGGATTTAGATATGAGAAGCTCAATGAACACCTAGGAGATTCACTGTGAAAAGGTGATCACCAAGACACATAATCATCAGACTGGCCAAAGCCAACATGAAGAAGAAACTCCTACAATCTGTGAGGCAAAAATATCAAGTAACTTACAGAAAAAAAAAATCTGGCTCTCTAACTGCAGATTTCTCGGTGGATACCTTATAAGCCAGGAGTGACTGGGGCTCCATCTTCAGTATAAAACAGAACAACTATAATTTTGTACCCTAAAAAACTAAGCTTTATTTATTAAAGAGAAATAAAGACATTTCCAGACAAGCAATCATGGAGGGAATTTATCATAACCAGACCTGCTCTGCAGTAAATACTCAGCACAATAGTTGCCTACAAGTATAAAATCCCACATAAGGAACATAAGAGTGTACCTTATATAATTTAAGAGTGCACCTTGTGAGTGCACATACACAAGGTACATAAGAGTGCACAAGGTTCATAAGAGTGTACCTTGTATATTAATTTAATCCCTCTAGGTTAATGGTCCTAATTCCCCACTCAAAAGACATGTGTTAGCTGAATGAATAGAAAAAACAAAACCAAGTATCTGATGTTTCCAGGAAAATGCCAAACCCACAAAGAATCAAGATGATGGATGGTAAAATATTCCATGAAAATAGAAACCCAAGAGAGAAGATGTAGTTATTCTCATATCAGACAAAATTGCCTCTAAATCATCAGTGACAAAGAAAGACAAAGATGGCCATTATATAATGGTAAAGGGAGCAACTCAACAGGAAGACATACAATCCTAAATTTACATGCACCTAACACTGAAACTCTCAGTTTTATAAAGCAAATATTCTAAATCTAAGTAAAGAGTGAAATAGTAGCATAGCAATTGCCGAAGACTTCAACAGCCAACTGACAGAACTGGACAGATCCTCTAAGAAGAAAATTAAAAAAAAAAAAAAAAAGCCTAGGCTTAAATAGGACTCTAAAACAGACATTCACAGAACATTTAACCCTTGAACTATTGAATATACATTCTGCTCATCAGCTCATGGGACATTCTCCAAGACTGATGATATCTTAGTCCACAAAACAAATTCCAAAAAATTGAAATGATATCATGTGTTATCTCAGATCACAGTGCTATAAAACTAGAAATCTATTCCAAGAGAAATACTCAGGTCTACACAGTTCTAGAAATTAAGTAATCTGTTGAGAAATTATTGAGTTATTCATGAAATCAATGACAGTTTGTATTCAAAAAATAAAAAGATTCCTTGAACTGAACAACAAAGGGAAACAAGCTATCGAAGTGTATGGGAGAATGATCGAACATCAATGTCACATCCCAAGACATTTGACAAAGAAGAACAAATCAAACCCAAAGCGAGTAAAAGAAAAGAAATAATAAATATCTGAACATGATTAAATAAATTCAGAGGAGCAATAAAGAAAGTTGTTTCTTTTCAAAGATAAATGAAATAAATAGACCTCTTGCTGTATTAACCAGGAGGAGAAGACAAAGGACTACAATAAGTGCACATAAACTAGAAAATGGATAGGAAATGGACAATTTCCTGGAAACATACAACCTTCTAAGACTCAATTAGAAAGAAATAGAACTGAAAAGTCCAATAAGAAGCAGTGAGACCAAAGCAGTAATAAAAAAAATCCCAAGAAAAAGAGCCCTAGACCAGATGGATTCACAGCTGAATTCTACCAGACATATTAAGAAAAACTGGTACCCATTTTGTAGAAATTATTCCACAACTTCTAGAAGTAGGGAATTCTCCCCCAACTCATTTTATGAAGCTGGTATCACTTTGATACCAAAGTCAGAAATGAGCAAGACAGTAAAAATGGAACTACAGACCAATATTCTTCATGAGTATAGATGAAAAAAATCCTCAATAAAATTCTAGCCAATCAAATTCAACAGTACATAAAAAAATTCACCATGACCAAATGTGCTTCATAGCAGGAATGCAAGGATAGTTCAACATACAATCAATACATGTGATTCACCACATAAACAGAAGCAAAAACAAAGACCATACGATTATGTTAAATAATACAGAAAAAGCATTCAGCAAAACACAGAACCCTTCCATGATAAAGATATAGAAGGAACGTATCTCACAGTTATAAAAGCTATACATGACAAGCCCACAGCCAACATCATATTGAACGGGGAAAAATTGAGAGCATTTCCCCTAAGAACTTGATCAAGACAAAGCTACCCACTATTTGTCTTCAACATAGCGCTGGAAGATATGGAGCATCAGACAAGAGAAATAAATAAAGGATATCCAAATTGGTAAAGAGGAGGCTAAACTATAACTTTTCAATAATGATGTGATTTTTTAAAATTCAGAATATTATGAGGGTATAAAAGTTTTGGTGACATGAATTACTTTAGTACAATCTGAGTCAAAGTTTTACATGTGCCCTGAATCAGAGTGTATTGTGCCTGTCAGGCGTAAATTTACCTCTCCCTTCTTCCTGCCTTCCACCTGCTTGCTTTCCATTGAGTTTTACTACCAAATGTGCCCATGGATGTTGATCAATTAGTTCCTGTTTAATAGTGAGTACATGTGATGTTTGTTTTTCAGTTCTTGCAAAACTTCTCTAGAAGAATGGTCTCCACTTTTATCCAGTTTGTTGCATTTCCTAATGTTCAGCATTTTCTTTAATGGATGTGTAGTACTCCATGGTTACATATTACCACGTTTTATTAATCCACTCATGTATTGATCCACTCATGCACACTCATGCACTTGGGTTGTTTCCATATCTTTGTGATTATGAATTGATTACATGTGTCTTTTGATAAAATGAATTTTTTTCATTTGTGTAAATAAATACCCAATAGTGGGATTCCTTGATCAAATGGTAGGTCTATTTTTACTTCGAGTGAATCCCATACTGCTTTCCATAGAGGTTGTACTTGTTAGCAGTCCTACCAATGCAATAGTTTGTAAGTTTTTCTTTACTGCACATACACTCTAGGATCTATTGTTTGGGGATTTATTGATAAAAGTCATTCTCACTGGAGTTAGGTGATACCTCATTGTGATGTTGATTTGCATTTCCCAAATGGTTAGTGATGTTTAGTGTTTTCTCTTATGTTTATTGGCCATTAGTCTATCTTCTTTTGCAGTTTCTATTCATGTTTTTTTTTTTTTGCCTATTTTTATGTTTTTTTTCCTTTACTAATTTGCTTGAGTTCTTTGTCTATTCTGTTGCATACATAGCCCTTTATTGGATATATAGCATGCAACTATTTTCTCCCATTCTGTAGGTTGTCAAGTGTGTTGATCGCTTCCTTGGCTATACAAAATCTTTTTAACTTACTTAGTCCCATTTATTTATATTTGTTGCTGATGTGATTGTCTTTGGGGTATTCTTTGTAAATTCTTTGCATAGGTTAATATGTAAATAGCTTTTCCAACTTTTTTCCTATAATTATTATGGTTCCATGTCCTAGATTTAATTTTTTTTATCCATCTTGAATTATTTAGTGGATGGTAGGAGCTATGGATCAGGTCTCAATCTTTTATATTTGGCTATGAAATTTTTCCAGTACCATTTATTGAATAGGAATTCTTTCCCTGTTGTATGTTACTGTCTGCTTTGCCAAAGATCAGAGGACAATATGAGGATAGTTTTATATATAAGTTTTCTGTTCTGATAAATTGGCATATGTTTCTATTCTTGCACCAGTACTCTTTGGTTACTATAGCCCTGAAGTATAACTTGGCTATAGTGGATTATTATTATTATGAAGTCTAGTAAAGTGATATCTCCCAATTTTTCCTTTTTGCTTATAGTGCTCTAAGGCACTATAGAATTATTTTTTTTCTAGATCTGTGAAAAATAACATTATATTTTAATAATGATTACGTTGAATCTGTAGATTGATTCAGGAAGTAGCTCAGAGGCTAGGGTGCCAGCCACATACACCAAGGTAGGTGGGTTTGAACCCAGCCTGGGCCTGCTAAACAACAATGACAACTGCAACAACAACAACAAAATAGCTGGGTATTGTGGAGGGTGCCTGTAGTCCTAGCTACTTGGGAGGCTGAGGCAAGAGAATTGCTTAAGCCCAAGAGTTAGAGGTTGCTGTGAGCTGTGATGCCACAGCACTCTATGGAGGGTGACATAGTGAGACTATCTCAAAAAAAAAAAAAAAGCCAGTGTCATATTACATAGATCTAGAAAAAATAATTCTACATTTTATCTGGAACAAACAACAACAACAACAATAGCAAAAAGAAAAAACCTGAAGGCATCACATTTCCAGACTTCAAACTATACTACAAGACTATAGTAAACCAAACAACATGGTATTAGTACAAAAATAAAGATGCAGGCCATTGGAACAGAACAGAGAATCCAGATGTAAAGCCATCTACCTAGAATGAACTGATTTTTGACAAAGTAGACAGCAAGATATACTGGGGAAAGAAGCCCCATGCAATAAATGGTCCTGGGAAAATTGAATAGCCACAATCAGAAGAATGCAACAGGACCTCTATCTCTCATCACTTACAAAAATTAATCCAAGATGAGTAAAATACTTAAATGTAGGATGTAAGACCATTAAAATTTTAGAAGAAAACGTAGGAAAATTCTGCATTTCCAGGTGAAATGTAGAATTATTTTTTCTAGATCTGTGAAATATGACATTGGCATTTTGATGGAGATTATATTGACTCTTTAAATCACTTTGGGCACTAGGAATGTTTTAACAATATTGACTCTACTGATCCATAAGCAAGATGTTTTTCCATTTTTTGTGTGCCATCTGAAATTTTTTAAATCCTTGTTTCATATTCTCCTTGTAGAGATCTATTACCTCCATGGTTGAGTATATTCCTACACATCAGCTTAGGCAAAGAGTTCATGACTAAGATCCCCAAAGCAATTACGGCAACCAAAGAAGCAAATAAATGGGACTTGGTTAAATTTAAAAGCTTCTGCACAGCTAAGGAAATAATTAAGTGAACAAACATACAATCTACAGAAAGGGAGAAAATATTCTCAAATTATAGATCAGATAAAGGACTAACATCCAAAATCTACAAAGAACTCAAATATATCAGCAAGCAAGAAACAAACAATCCTATTAAAACATGGACAAAATACATGAACAGAAACTTTTCAAAGGAAGATAGCAAATGTCCCACTGACATATGAAGAATTTCTCAACATCACTAATCATCAGGAAAGCAAAGATTAAAACCACATTGAGATATCATCTTAAAAGAATGGCTATTATTAGAACATAGATGCTGGCATGGATGCAGAGAGAAAGTAATGTTTATGAACTGTTGGTGGAATTGCAAATTAGTACATCTTCTTTGGAAAATACTATGTTGATTCCTCAAAGAAGTAGGAGTAGACCTATCATTCAAGCTAGCAATCCCACACTGGGTATCTACTCAAAGAAAACAAAAATAACTCATTATGTTAAAAAGACATTTGCACTCAAATGTTTATTGTGGCACAACTCACAATTTCAGAGATGTGGATCCACATATATGCCCATCAATTAATGAGTGCATTTAACAAAATGTGGTGTGTATATACCATGGCATACAATTTAGCCATACAAATAAATGAATTAATGTCTTTTGAAGATATTTGTATAGAACTATAGACTATTAACCTAAGTTAAGCATCTCAATAATGGTAAAAACAAACACCATGTATACACACATACTTTTAATAATTTGTAATCAATCAATGGGCACACATGGGACACAGACAAAAGTAGAGGTTATTGGAGATCAAAAAGAGTGAGGGGGAGCCGAGGAGGAGTAAATATCTCTCTAATATATACAATAAGTACTATTTGGGTGGTGGGCACACTAACATCCCTGACTTAAGCATTATAAAAGACATCTATGTAACAAAAAACATTTATACCCCCTTAATATTTTGAAATAAGAAAAAAAGTGAGAGAAGAATTTGTTAGCATTCCATGGAAACCTAGGGAGGGGATGTGCTACTGACTTACCATGCTGAAACTCTTGCGGACATATGGGAGAAATTCTTTTGTAGAAAGTATTTAATTTCCCAAAATATCTGTTTTGATACAAAAGTAGGTTTTATCCAACATTTTGGAACAATTCGACAATCTAGGAATATGCATCATGTTACATCCAGAGACACAAATTGTCGTTTAAGAAAGTCAAGGTTCTACTTCACTCCCATTATTAGTATGGCTGCTGTTAAACAAACACACAAGCCGAAAATAACAAGTGTTGGTGACGTTATGGAGAAATTGGGACACTGTGCACTGTTTCTATGAAAGTAAAATGCTACAGCAGCTCTGGAACTCTGAATGGTGATTCCTCACAAAATTAAAAATAGAATTACTCTGTGATCCAGCAATTCAACTTCTGAGGGTATACCTAAAAGAAACGCAAGCAGGGTCTCAAAGAGAGAGGTGTACACCCCATGTTCATATAAACATCATTAAAAATTGCCATGCTCACTGAGGGATAAATGGATGAACAAAAGGTAGTATATACATAAATTAGAATACTATTCAGCCTCAAAAGGAAATTCTGACACATTCCAATTGTGGATGAAAGTTGAGGTTGTAATGGTAAATAAAATAAGCCAGTCAACAAGGGGCTAATATGGTATGATTCCATGTATATGAGGTACCTAAAGTAGTCAAATTCATAGACAGTGGAGTTGTGACTGTTAGGGGTTGGGAAGACAGGGAATTGTTATTTAATGAGTAAAGAGTTTCAGCATTTCAGGAGAAAAGAGTTCTGGAGAGGGATTGGGATGATGGTTGCCCAACAATGTGAGTATACATACTGCCACTAAACTTGGACCTAGAGATGACTTAAATGACACATTTTCATGTGTTATTTTACCATAATTCAAAATAAAGAGAAAATAAATGTAGGGTTATGTGATAAGTATCGTCTTCTGCAGAATATTCTTTATTTCACTGCTACTACTTTTATCCAAGCCTCTGGATCAATCTTTTACTGAATTACCTCCATAGTTTAGTCACTCAAACTGGGGCACTTTTGAGAATGAAAGAAGGACTATTAACAATTATTGCAAGACAATTGGTACAAACCAGGATTATTTATTTCCAACAGAGAAGCCATAGTGAGCTTTGGGAAATATTAGATCATTCTCTCCTGAAAACCTCTAACAGTCTCCAGTTTCCTTCGACATACGGCAAATGAATACTACACTGGCCAGTGCTGATGGAGATGGTTTGGATACCCAAGCTTTCTATTTTTCCTCAAAAATTGGGATTTCCTCCCACTTAAAAAAGTTTAATAGTTTTCATAGTTTATATCCAATATGTAGTAAGGAATTTGAGAGTAGGGACTGTGTTGTTTATTCATTTCTTTATCCTAGGCACTTAGCCCAGTGCCTAGCATGAGGTAAGGACTTCAAATTTGTTGAACTAAAGAATGATTATTTTAGCAGTATTCAAACAAACTATGATTTTTATTTTAAGACTATAGAAATATTTAGAAATACAGCACATAATCTGAGGAATTGTATTCTAGATCTATATTTTTCTCATTTCCAATTTCCCTGACAAATATTGTGATAGGTAATACAGAAATGTTTGAACCCAAAGATAAATAAGTAGACATAAAAGCATCAAGATTATGTCCATGTAATGGATGCATCTTGTTGGAAAAGTGAACAAAATATTTGAACTTTTCTTTCCTTATCCACTAGTCAGTTTTTCATTTTTTCTTTGTATTTCCTTAATGAAAAAGAATATCCATTATATTGGCTTCTACTTGAAATATGTATATCAATTGGGTCATATTTTACCACGCACCACCCATGGTTACTTTCACTTTGGGGATGTGGATGACACAGGAAAGGAGACTATCAGTGATATTTAGGAATTAAGAACTGGTTCAGAGAAATAGATTGAGAAGTTCTGGTTCTTTTCCTCAGAGTTAGCTTGTTATATGAGGGATATGCAAAGCTGTGTGTGTGTGTGTGTGTGTGTGTGTAAGAGAGAAAGAGAGAGAAGAGTGAGCACAAGAGACTGTATCCCCATGGAAGTCAACCATGAAAGCACGGTACAGAAGCATTTAAATTATAGCTATGTCTTCTGGATACAGCTCTATCATAAGTCAATGGACTTCCCAATTTCATTATAAGAAAATCATGAGTAGTGTCTGTATTTTATTTATTTCTGCATACTTCAGAGTCCAGCCCTCCATAGGCTCTTGGAAAATTTATTTTAAAAAAGAATAGAGTCCACATTAGTATTGATTATGCATAAAACCCAGTGGCAACCAAAATTACATTTTGATAGCTGTATATCTTTGGACAATATCCAAGTACATATATACAGATTTACTGAATGAATATTACTACAGCTATAGAGTATTTTCAATAGCTCTGCATTGTATGTTTGCAATGCAAATCGCTTTTTAACATATTGGATTATTATGATAAAAGTTTAATTACTTCAGAGCAAATACAAGGATGAATGCTAAAGAACATTCTTGTTAGATGGATGAGCAAAGTGTTCAAAAGCTTTTGAGAAAAGAATTTACCAAACATTTATCTGCATATGGCTTCAAGTAATTTAAGATGAAATATGTGTGTGTGGGTGTGTGCACGTGTGTGTTTGTGTAGGAAGTAAAGACCAATGGCGAAGATATATATATGTATATATTTTAATTCATGGCATTAAATTTGTAGTTAGCTTATAAGCACACAGACTTTCTTCTCTGCCATTCTCTCGTTTTAGAATTTGTTTTACCATAAGAGGTTGGAGAAGCCTGTGAAAGTGCAGTGGCAGGAGAAGGAGATCACAGAAGAAATCCAATAATTAAACAACTTTGCCTGGCAAGTCACCCATTGGAAGGTGATGGCTCTGGAGAATAAGTTAGTTGGAGCACTTAATTTATTGCAGCCTTTAATTCAATGTAGGCTGCCTGAATACCAAGTTTGATCGGTGTGTTAATCTAGTTAAAACAGGCACTTTTTCCCTCAAAATAAACGGAGTGCCTAATGTACTCGTCTTAAGGTCAACGCCATACATTAGAGATCAAGATTTAAGTAGGGTTGCATTTAAAACAAACCACTTGCCATTATCTGTAAAAATGTGGTTCTTCTAACTTCAGGGTTTAGTCTTCCCAAAGTTTTCCCCCTTTATATACACATGTACTCACACATACATGCAATGAATGATGATGGCATATAATGAAATAATCCTGCACCTCCAAGCCATTTACCTTTTAACCCACTGGCAACAATCCCCCAGCACACTGATTATGTGGCAGTTGGGACCAGCTGCCTTATGACTCCTTTTCTATTGAAGTTGCACTCTATAAATGACAGAAGCCTTAACCTTTATTTAGCAGGAGAAGCCATTAATCTGTCTTCAGACTTTCCCCTACCTCCCACAGAAAAAAACAATTTGCTCTTCAAAAGTTTGTTTGGAAATGAAACCAAATTCTATGTTTCCTCTACAGATGGCTGACCTCTTTCAGTTGGTGACTGCATTACTCATTTAAACAATTATACAGGTCAATATAGCGTAATCTAAATTATTTAGTCTCTTAGTGTTTTTCAGACACTACTGACAGTTGGAGAGGCTCCAGCTGCTGGCTGTACCTGGATTTGAACTCCACACAGTGATAACAGAATTGTAGTCTGAATTCCAGAGCCTGTCCATCGGTGGTGCTCACTAACTCCCTTGACGATCTTGCACCCTGGTCCTGAAGGAATTATGACTGAAGTATCAATATGTCAGCATGTCTTGATTTATTATTTTCAGACGAAAAGTTTAAAATGTGTGTTCAGGAGTTTCAAAAGAATTGTCAGTACCTGGTTGGTCTTTCCTCTGAGGTCTAACCTTAGAACACCTTTCTTTTTTGTTTGTCCTCCACGGGGAGCAATTCAAATCTCCCAAATAGACTAGCAAAATATTATGATAACCTTTTCCATCCTAATTTGTACTGGAGGCTGAGTGTGTACTAGGATCAACATTAATTACTGTAAAACATTTCAGCAGTGTGGTTCATGAAAATGTCAGAGAGTTAGCTAAAGGGGACTTGGGGTCTTGGAAACATCAGGGGGGAAATAGCAGAAAACCTTGTGCTCCACAGGACGATGGGGATTTATGAACACAAAATTTAGGACTGAGCTGGAAATAAAACCCAGGACTAACACCAAGTAAAGCCAATAAAAGTTAGGTTTCCCTCGGCAGAGAGAAGGCATAAGGCAAAGGTGGTCTTTCTACCACATGTAAATAATTGAAAAAATCAGGAGAATTTAGGTTCCGGCGATTAGTACAACAGCTTGTAAAAATGATGCTTTATAATAAGGGATCTAGTATGTTCAAGTTAATATATCAGTTTGAATTAATGAATTTTTAATTCAGATTCCTTCTGCAGCTTGAATTCAGACTAATTACAGGTTTTAAATTGTCACTAGTCGGAGCTCAGCCAAGGCATATTTCCTCTCTTCTTTACTTGCACCCTGAGAATTCATGAATCAATTTTTTTCTGGGTCATGACTTTGCCCCACCAGGAGCAGATAAAACCCTTCAGTGAGAAGAAAATGCAGTGGCAGGGATCCCAGTCAGTCAGAATTTGTACGCAAAATGCTGGGAAGTAAATGACAGTGGGGAATTTCCCAGCTATTGGGGGGGGGGAGCTTTAAAAAAAAATCACACATATAATCG
The DNA here is from genome assembly GCF_000181295.1 of Otolemur garnettii. Lineage (NCBI taxonomy): Eukaryota > Metazoa > Chordata > Mammalia > Primates > Galagidae > Otolemur > Otolemur garnettii. The sequence goes on from NW_003852447.1 coordinate 8,608,434, forward strand.
GAACAGTAATGAATTTAGTAAATACTTTTAAGCACAGCAGGATCCACTTTTATCCTTGTAATTTAAAATTATTGGATATTTTAGGAGAGGGACTGCTTTTTGCAAACCTTATTTTTAAACAGCAGAGGTCACCTTAGTACAAACCTCTTCGTTGGGGGGGGGGGATGCTTCCTGTTCAGTGGTGATAAATGAAGTACTTGGACTTTTAAGCCATCAGCTAACCTTCTCTTATTTCATGAAAATTCAAAGAATCAAACACATATGGTTAGTTGGAATTTTGGAAAAGTTGAACAAAATGAAATTGTTTTAAAATCAAATTACTTTTGGTTTCTATCTTTTAAACATCATTCTTCTCCAAACTGAAGGAGAATGATATGACATAATTTAAGTAATCTTGGGGTTAGTTATATGTTCAATGGCTTAACAATATTCCTTTTCATATTTACTGTGAAAAAATATTCAGTAAATCATTCTAGCTTAGTCATGATGGCTTATTTTTAAACCAATTCAATTATACTATAATAAATAGCTCAGCAAATGTAAAATCTTCTAAAAGGTAAAGAAAAAGTATTAAATAAAGCTTCATTGAATAAATGATATATTTATCTAGATACATGGATAAGAATCTCAGTTTTGTTTGGTGTCTGTTGTAACTTTACAGTTTATCTAACATCGCATTATAAACTGGTTATGGGTCTGTTTCTCAGCTGTTTAACGACCAGAAGGTATAAAATGGAATGTTTCTGTTTTACAAGGGTCTATGTAAAATAGTCTTCTTGTAGTAGTTGCAAGTCCTTTAGCATACACTGTTTATTAATAATTATGTCTGGTTACATTATCTGGTTCTAAAATATTTAATCCATATTTTCTCATGAATTCATCTGTACGATATAGTCAATTCTAAGCAAGTATTTCTAATAACCTTGTTATTGACTATGTCAACATCTTTTCATATTATAATCAACAATAACTATTTTGACAATAAAAAAAACATTTTTAATACTCCTTCCTTCTGCTTTTTCTTTCTCTTCCAACAGATGACAAAGTTGCTATAACTTTTACATGTAGACTGCAGAGACAATTGCCATCTCACAAGGAATGTGAGGGACATTCAAAGAAATAAAATTCTTAGGAAATTCTTAAATGCTATTTTAGATTTTAATCACTTTATTAGATTTCTTGCTTGAGTGATTTGTGCAGAAAACATTTTATCTATTTTGTTTTCCTCTGATTACCGAACTGTGTTGGACACAAAAGTCTACTTGAAACTAGCTTACAGTTTAAAGACAGGTTTAATAACAGGTGAGCACGGGAAAATATACAAACAAAATGGCAGACATGAATGACTTCATTTAAAGCATAATTGCTTCTCATCAACCCAAGAAATCATGCAGAAACAGTCTCTGTTTTACCCAGCCAGGAAGAGACCAGAGAAATCACTCAGGCAGAGATACTAAAAGGAAAGTCCATTCTTGGGTCTCAGCCAGACAACCACTCCACACAGAGATCCAAGCTTAAAGACAATAGTCCTTAGAATCACAGTTCATCATAACAGATAATTATACAGCAAGTAAGACAATAAGGTTTTTTGGCCTCTGACTATATAGACTAATTGCTGGCTGCTCTGCCTGGAAGGGATACAGCACAGGCTTTGCCGTGTCTTCTTAATATGTGGGGACTGCTGTAATTTGGGTAGACATGAGTTTCAGCATCTAGTGAATTCCATATGGTGGCTCTTTCTCCTTTGGGGATTATTTTTTTTTTCCCCTGACAGCTATACAGTAGTATTCCAAATGGAGTATCTACCTGGAAGGAGTTTTAAAAGGAAATATTCTGCCTAGTAGTCCCAAGAATTTTCCAGTTGATTAAAAAACAAAATCAATAAAGAAAAAAAAAGGATACAAAAAACATCTGGTTACTTAATTGCAGTGTTCGCCATTACACGTTTAAAAATGCTAATTTTTTAGACGATGATCTAAAGTATTACTTAAACGCATATGGGTGTTAGCATATTTCCTGGATTTGATAGGCAAAGCCCAGAGTTAAGCAACAGTGCTTTCCAAGAGGCACCTGGGAGGAATAGAGGCCAACCTTCATTTTTCTTTTGTTTTGTTTCTTTTACTCTCTAACACCATATAGCATGATTTCATTTGTTTCAACTTATTTATTCTTAGCAAAGATACAATGTATCTGCTAGTATAGTATTTACCAGAGTGAGTTCCTGACAAGATAGCAAGGAGGGGGATGATAGTCCTGAACAGTGATTCTGCTTCTTCCCACCAGAAACAAATCTCTCTCTTCACTTTGGGTAGCCCTAAACACCGGCCAATTAACTTGAGGGTGAGTTTTGACTCAAACTCGTGACCCTACAAGCCCTAGAGCCCTGATCTTCATCTGCTGTCATTGAACCAACTTGGGTAAAAATAATCTCAACTATTGTTTTTGGCATTTTATTTCTTTTTTTCTGGCTCTTAAAAATAATTCATGCTTTTAAGGCCTACTGAGATCTTTAGGATACCTAAAGCTTTCGACATGATATTTGTATGTTTTCCCCTCTTTAGAAGGAAAAAAAAAAAAAGCTGGAACACAATCCTTTGTATTGAATGAAGTTTGCAGTTCTTTGAAGGCTTCCCGGCTCCCATGTGCCAAGGCTGACCATTACATCACGCGCCCTGAGGGGTGTGCTCGAAAAGAGAAAAGCAGGCGAAATCAGCAAAAATAAAAGAGTCTTCCTGACTTGAATTGAAAAATGGGCTTGTTTTTTGTTAAACACAAATTTGCAGGAAGGCTGGCAAATGGAATAGCATTCTGAGCATATGCTACCTCTGAGGCACAAAGCCCTCGCTTAAAGAAGTACACGCAAGATGTACACTTTGATCCCCAAGATTTGTTCAAATGGAACAATGGCTTCCAGGCTGTGTCATCTATTTTGAAGTTAGTCCAAAAAAATTCCCTTTTAAACAGGATTGAATATGCACTACCCAAACCAATGTAATTCCATTCCCCTTTTTCAGACAGGAATTAAAAAAATTGCAACAAGTGAAGATGAATATTTTTTCGAAATCAGGTGAACAGAGGAATAAAGGAAGCAAAATGGGGGTCCCGAGCATACCAAATTTCTCCCTTTTTCCCCTGTTTTACTCTTATTTTTTAGGAATTCAGCAACATATGGCTATTGGGGATGTCTGGTATATAAGACTATCTACAAAATATAATATCCAGACATAACAAGTTATAATAGAGGTACCAGAATTGTAATGGGGTGCATGTGTCAAAAAGGGCTGCAGATTAGATGAGATTAAATACTCACCCAATTTTGACCCTACCTAGTGTCTATTTTAAAAATGAGAATAAAGTGAATTCACTGTTTATTTCGGATTCATTTTTGAAAGAAAATAAAAGCAAAACCAAGCCAACCAAGGCCAATAACTTTGCTATTGAGGCTGTCTTTTAATGTATTCTTTTATTGTGTGAATTTTTTTTTGAAAGTACACAGATCTTAAATATCATAGCTAGAAAGTTGATATGGTTTGGATTTCAGATGATAAACACTACCAAACGGTGTCATATTAAAATGTAAAAACTATGTATGCATGCCACAGCCTCTGCCTGCTATGAGTTTGGTAGTACGAATGTTTTCTTGACTTCTAAATCACACATTTGCTAAAATGAGCTCTGCTAGATATCAGTTTGCGCACACGCACAATGTGTCTCAGTCAGATTCATAAAACAGATAGCTGAACTATACTTTGACTTTTGACATCAACAATCTGACTTCAATATTTCTCCACAATGAGAGACTCCTGACTCTGCGCTGCTTCAGCGTGATGGATAGCTTTTCAGCTGCTGACAACACTGAACATAATAAATGTGTTCATCAGCACCGGGGGCTGCCTGTCCCCACGTCTTGAGTTTTACAGCTAGTGGTTTGAAAATGCCACCCAGAAACACCTGCAGCACTGCCTTGTGTCTGCAGTACTGCAACGCCACTGTGAAGAAATATTATTATAAAGTTGTCTGTACATCAGCATTTCTGTGCTAAACAACCTTTTAATTGCCTACCCTCTAATTTTTCTTTGCCTGGAAACACTTGCAGACACATATTTTAATTTAAGCTTCTCTGTTTGACTCCTCTGATCATCTGGGTTTTCATTGTCATTGATTCACAATAATTTAATGTCATATATAATGGCATCAAATTGGGGAAAGCCCTAAAAGCTGCCAATCCAAAGTGATCTGAATGTTCCCGAGTACAAGTCTAGATAAGCTTGACTTGTTTGTGCCAACATTATTCATCACATTCTGCGTCTAAGTGGGCCAGTGTTCTCTCGCTCTCGCATTTTCAAATCCTCTTTCAACTTACCCGGAAGCTGCTTAATCAGTGTGTTTCTATATTATAGTTAACAAAATGATTGCAAGTAAGCATTTGCACCAAAAATAAAAAAAAAAGGAGTATTATGATCATGCTTACCACCCTGCTACCCTGCTATCTAAACATTTTACCATATTGTTCTGTAACTCGGTTCTTGTTAAACAAATCTCATTTTGTTTGCTGCTCAAAGAGGAGAGTTGGACCACATGTGCATTTCAACGCTTGTTTTTAGATTTTCATGTAATAATATGACAGCGAGCTAACCACCGTTAATGAAAACTTATTTGTGAGGCTACTCCGAAGTTGATCATATATATCTTCTTGGGAGGAGAAGAGTTTTATTTTATAGCTAATTAAAAGTTTCTAAAGATGCCGTGGATTTTTTTTTTGTGCAAATTAAAATTAATTAGAGTTATTAAGGAGCCATGAAAAGAAGGATTTGAGAAATAGTGAGAAATATTATTTAAACCCTAATGGAATTCAGTGAAACCCACAGGTCTATTACAGGCCCCTGATTTGCCAGGATCACTGCAGGGAATCTAACATTAATAAGCACACTGGTAATTAAATCATTTGTTACTTTGTCTGTAATGTTGTAATGTTTCACTGATACTCTGTCAGAGCTCTTTGTGCAGATCAGAGCTAATCAAAGGTAATCAATTTTCAGCATTTGAGAAATCTGTAAATGATTATACATTCATCAGATCATTTAGTGGAGTGCAAGGAAAGTGCAATGCAATTAATCTTCCTGCATGAGGAGGAATTACCACCACAGAATTCAACAGTTATAATTAATTTCATTGTCTTGCTGTGAATTTTGATTGCTTTTCTTTGGACTGTATAGTACAAATGATGATTCATTGCAAAGTATTTGCAAAGCAAACACACCAGTGTGCTATGCAAATTAAAGTAGCTGTATAACAGATAGGTTTCAAACTTCCTATTTACTCAGGGTTGTTGAGTACTAATTTGGCAAATAATAATTGCTTGTTAACTTTATACACTCTTCCCTTGAATATCAAGAATGGTAACCAACATAAATAGAAAGCACGTGGCATTATGTATCTTATGGTATGTATGAAAAATCGAGTTAGCACTTAAACTTGTTCGCTTTACCAAAGGACTTAATTTAAGCATGAAAGTGGTTATTTACCTTTGAAATCATTTGCTATTTATTTTACTTACACAAAATAGACAGCAGCAATAGATTATACATAGAAATATACAAGTGGGTGTTGCCTTTTCCATTATTATAGCTGGAATCCAGGGAGACACATTTGCTTGAAACATTTAATTCTTAGAATCTATTTGTATGCTAGAATGTTTCTCTTTTTTAAAAAATATGTACTTTTTGTTACATAGTCGGGTGTTGCTAAAACAAACTCTCCATTGTTTACAGATTTCCTATATAATCCCTTGAGTTTTCCAATATTCTCCTCATTTAAAAATATGTCTGTGTGGGGGGAAAAAAGATTCAGAAATGACCTAGAGGTTTATCTCACATTTTGTGATAAAGAAAATGGTTTTTTTTTAAACGAAATTAAAGTTAATGACAAACAATGAAAAATGTGCATAAATTTAACGTTAACTGTTTGCCAAATGACTCCAATTCCTATCATAATTAAAATGTGAAGCATGAATTTTTCCTTTAATTACTTTGTGAGAGCCAAGTCTCTAATGTTTCCCCCAAATTAAACTGCTCTGAGTGTTAAAATTAGCTCAAATGCTTTCCATACATATAGCTCCAGGAACACGAAACCCCATTTTAATATTTCTTAATCAAGAAGTTAAGCGATCTGCTTGAATCTCAATTGAAAATCAAATATAAGATGTTATATTTACCTCAAATATACTCTGTGCAGGATGCTACTGAGGCCTTTATTGAATGAACATTGAGGAATGAGTAACGTCTCCCATATGTAAACTTTCTTAACCTGCGGATTAGTTTAAATTAGTTTAAACCATTGCCTGTGAAGAGCAGAAGAGTTACTACAAGTCTTTTCTACTCTAAAAAGCAAAACGAGGAAAACAGTTACAATAAAACTCAAGTAGGTTAACTGACTAAATTAACACATTTCAAATACTGTGAAATTAAAAAGTCAAGATATCATCATTTAAAATTCCCAGTAAGGTAAATAATACCAGAACACAGACTAAAATAATGCACACAAAATGATAAATTGATGCAATTTTTTTATAGAATAAATAAATCTGTATGGAAATCCAAAGATGCAATCAAATAATAAATAAGGCCTCCAACCACTGTTTTGCTATCAAAATCAAACTATGGGAAAGCGCTTTATAGCACAAAATCTATCATGTGCTTCAAAATCTTTATCTGATGTAGAGGTACAATGGAAGCTACATTTACTATTTTGATGAAGACAAATACTAAACGAGACAATTGTGCAAACACGTTCTTGTTTCTTCATGTTAAATGTACCTGTTATCTATTTTTATAGGAATTGTTTCTTTGTAATTTATCAAGTTGTCCCATTTTTATTTTTGCTAGTATCTTCTCTTTTAATGGCTTCCTATTGTTGCCAGGATTGTAGCAATCCTGGTTTATAATTCTCTCCAGTTTTCGTGTTGGATACACCATGCTGATTTCAGGTATTGTAGTTGGTTCAAGCAATATAATGTGCTAAATGCAATAGTTCAATTCATTTAAAATTATATGAACTGTCAGGCTCAGAAAATTTACTAAGCAAAATTTCCCTATTCCTTTAAGGTGGCATCAGTATGTTCTAATCTGTGTGATCCTTCTGGCTAAGTTTACTGGTTAAATCATTGAGGCAAAGACAGTCTCCTTGCATTCACAAAAGAAATAGAGATACAAATGTAAGATAATCCAGAGATGAAGACCACGCAAAACACAAGACGTAGCATGCTTTCTGCGAGGACCATGTGGGCTTTGCAATGAAAAAGACATGGCTCCAATCCTGGGGGAACTTCCCTCAGCTCTTTTGACCTTGGAAAATTTTGCTTACATAAATATTCCAAGTCTCATCCATAAAATGGGAACACTAATCTAGTTTTCAAGAAGCTGCTCAATGGGAAACGTATGCTAAAAAGAGGGCCATATAATAGGTACTCAAAGATGAAAGCTGTTATTATGACACACAGAACAAATAAAAGGAAATGGGTGAGGTGATGGTGGCAGCAGTAGAAGAGAGACTATAATTTGGGGGTTTGGTGTTTGTAAGGAAATCAGGGTTTTTTCCCATCACAGTGGCCTCTTAGTTACAAAACTTAGACAAATAAAAATATACAATTATTGATTAAAGAATTTGAAACACACAGTTTGGGGTGGTGATGTAGAAGTTATGGACTTCTCCGGTTAGTTCTGAAAAAAATTTTTTTGTTTCTTTTCAAGTAATACACTTGAATTACTCCAAACTCCTATTTGGTCATATATATATACACACACACACACATACATATGTATAAATATATATATTTTTAAAGTTTCAATAAGTCTCCTGAATTACTAATGCCTTCTGCATTTGCATTGGAAAAGAGAAGTTTGAAATGATAAAAATATTTCAATAATGTCTACTAGGTTATTTTAATATTATTTTTTAATTAATAGTGAGAAAATTATTTATTAGATGTTCATTAGTTTAGTTAAGCGAAGCTTTTCTAGATAGGACCTGCGGAATCCGAGCCATTCAGAAATTTTTGGTTCAACATAGATCAATTTGAAAAATTCAGCCAAGGGCCACTATTGAGTCATTAAAATGCATCTTAAATATTTCCAAAGTAAAAATATATGTGGAATGATAGATTTTTATGATGTAATTTCTCCACAGTTTTTACCTAAATCTTTTTTAAATTTATTGGAAAGTTTTCTAATTTGAATATAAATGAAATTTTTAGCAAACAAGAAGTGAATTCAGGGCAGGTTTTATAAGATTGGTTTTACCTATCCAAGACAAGTCCCTTATCTGTCACTTAATTAAAAATTTGAAAAGACTTGATGTTTCACCTAGTACAAAATTCAGGAAACTTGTAACTCATCTTAAATAACAAAAGTATGCATCTTAAATAACAAACTCTGCTTGTTGAATACTTGTTTCTCCTGGTAATTTTCATGATCCACTAAGTAATACCACCTTTTACCCATTTCTTAGTTTTCAAATTCTAATTTTATTTTGTTGGACATATAGTAGCTTTGAGGAATTCTCAACTACAATAATTAATAAAATGCAGTTGGTGAATAAGCCACATCACTTTTTGGTAGATTTTGCAAGTGTTGTTCCATTCTTTTAAAGCACTGGTTTTTGAAATTTCTCCTTGATATAAGATAGCAATATAAATAATATGTCTGACATAAAAGATATAAAAAGAAAAAAAAAACTTGATGGGTTCTTGCAATATCATAATTTATGTGAAACATGCAAAAAAAATGCATACATAACACCTTTCTCGTCTGACTTCATCTGTATTCATTTGTTGTCAAAACAGGTTTCCATATTTAACTTCTTTTTTTGATTATGCCTTTTCCTTTATTTCATGGAATGATATGTTATTATCTCTGAAGTGTAGATTTCTGCCAAGTTCTATGCACTTCAGTGTTAAGAGTATGGCCCACAACTCTGGGAATCTTTGTTGAAGCTGTAGAAATAAAATGAATAGTATAAAGGCTTGATGGCATCTGTGGATAGGAAACTCATTAAAGGCCCCAGCCCTCTGTTTTATTTCTAACCACATTTTCCCTGTGGGATTTCAATGTCTTGCAGGATGAAACCAGCAGGACTCATTACTTACAAAACAATGTTTAGAGTCCTTTGGTGGTGCTGGAATGCTTCTGCCAGTCAGGTAAAGAACCTAGGCCTTTATCCTTTTGGGGACAATGCCGGCCAGCTCACAAACTGCTTGGAAAAGTCATGCCTTTGAATGTAACTGCAGGTGTTGCCCCCCAAAGGCTGTTGGTTGGTACCCTCCTATGCCATGTACAATGGGATAATAGAAAATTCACTTTGGAATTCAAACAAAGTCTTAGAGAAATGGAAATAATAGGAACACAATTTTGAGACTTCCTTAGTTTTTCCCACGAACTATGGACCATGACTAATACCCTCAGGGCAAAAAACATCCCTTTGCCTTTAAGGGATGTATACAATTCAGTGTTTCAGATAAGAAAGTTTCATGACCTCACCAGTTTTGTGGCTTCCATTCATTTACTACAAAATAAATTTAAGCAAGAGAAGAAAGCTATGTTATGGGATAGAGCTTTAAGATGCCAAATCTAATAAAAGATCAATGCATTTGAATATAAAGTACAACAAATAGCTTTTTTTTTTTTCCTCTACAAGAAATCATTGGTTTAACTAGATTCACTAAATCAAATTAGTATAGTGCTGAGTGAATTGCCTCTCGCTCTTTGGCAATGTGGCTAGTGGCATTTTGGAAATATTCTTAGAACTTGTAAAATTCCTGCAAGAATAATAAGGACTTTGCCATTGTGAAATCAAAGAGATTCAATCACTTAAAGTAGTACTATAGGCTTGTCAAGTGGAATTGCTTTTACAGATTTGCTGAATAACTCATCCATAATGGCTGAAAATTTCAGCCATTTTGTTAAAACATCCAAGGCAGAAGAGATTAGCACACACCATAGAATAGCATATGTATAATCACGAGGAAATTTAGACCACGTCTGTACTGTGAAGTACCATTTAAACATCCCAAGTTCTATTCATTGCATTATGGAAAACAATGTGAACTATCTAAAAAAATGAAGTGTGGCTTGGCCTGCTCTAGCTGATGAGGCTTCAACAGCATTTCAAACTGGTAAAATGTATTTCTAAACAAAGTTGCTACCTTTCCAGATGAGAAGGTCTATAGAATTGAATAGGGGGAATTTCAAAAGCAGTTAAGTGTAGCAACCATAGAGAAGAGGTTAAACAGTGAGAAGGTGCTAACAGAGTTGTTGAAGAATTAGTATCAATGAGATTCCAATTAATAATAATAGGATGAGCTGACAACAAACATCTGGGCTGCTGAAATGAGAAACTATTACAGCTTTTCTCTTTTAAACACATCTTTGACTCTGGAGACATCTATTATTTGTCAATGGATAAGTTTCAACTTATAGACTTTGGGCATTGATTTCACAATTTTCTCTTAACGTTGACAATGAAATCAGGAAAAACTTGCCATTTTAAAGACGATCCCTCAAGCCTGGTGGTGCTCTGCAGAAGTTATCATAACAGTACCTTCTGGGAGTGAGGATAGGTCAAATTCACCTATCATTGTCTAGGCAGAAAATGTCAAGAATATTATGCTGACTTTATACAATTCTAGGTGCAAATAAACTTCATGGCATCTAACTATTTTTCCTTACTATGCTTTGAATTTAAGTTTTGAGGATTATATTTGGCTGAGTATATGGCATTCAACAAAATAAAAACATGTCTATAAAATCACCTTCAGCTTAAATTTAAATTCATCTGATTGTTACCTTGTTTGGACAATAAAAAAGGGAAAATATTCACCAGGAGAGATGTTTAAATACCAGCATATAAATAATGATGTCACCTTACAATGTGAATGAAATAATAATGAAAAGGAGAACAGATGAATATCAGAATATATTATGAATAGAATACATGTAACAGAAGGGTGCTTTCTATCAAAAGAAAGTGGTAAGAAACTTAATAGGTATTGCATTGGGAATAGGATATATAGAAATCATTTAGCGTCTCCATTCCGAGAATCTCAAGAGCCCATATACACGCAGATTTATAAAACTGAGTGAGAAGGATGATAACTCAATCAACAATATCTTTTGCTTTTCACTATTTACATAGCTTTTGCCAGAGGTTAGGCAGTAGGTCAGCTGCACCACTAAAAATCAAAACTTTAATTTTAGCATTTTTGTCTACAACTCCTACATTCTCCAAAGCAGAGTCGCTTACACAGAAAGAAATAGAAAAATTCCTCTTAAAAGCACACAACGCTATATGGAAAAATAATCGACTAATTAACTCATCTAATGAGTCATTGAGGAGTCAAAGCAGGATTCATTTGACACGTTTCAAACATGCCAGCGAGGGCTGCCTCTTCTTCCAAATCATGATGAATCTTTCTTTCCTAAACTTTCCCATCCCAGTTGGCTATGCGGAAGGATGTGGAGGAGGCCAATAACTAACACCCTTCCTTCCCCTCCCAAGTTTAGGCTCAATTAAAAGATAGGTATTGGAATAGTAGAATGGAGCTCAAAATGTCAGCTGTATTCCTGGTAAAGTGTGGAAAACAGGATGGACCACCCAAAATCTCAGTCCCTAAATAAACCTCCTCCACAGCAACAGACTTTTACCTGCAGACTTCTTTAGCTGGGTTGGGGTCCTGACTAGCAGGTCCGTGGACCTTGACAAACTCTCCCCATTGGAAAGAAATGTGAAGGAGAAAGATCGTGAGCTTTCTCTTCAATGCACCTGCACAGAAATTGTTTCCCCTCCCCTGGGACCTGAGAGTAAAAGCTGTGTGGGTCCCCTTGGACCTTTGTCCTCCTAGGAAATAGGGGGTCGTATTCTTCTCCTCTGTGGAAATGAGAGGACTAGAGAGCAAGTGTACCCTCAACAACTGTTAATCTTTGCCTATGCTACTCAGTTAAAAATCTCATTAGTTCTGTGCATTATATTTGCTTCCTTGCCCTACTCCAACTTTCTTTGGTGCCTGTATTTTTTTTTTTTAGGTTGCCTTGACTATTCTGTTATGCAGCTAGAGAGGAATTTTTTTTTTTTTTTTTATCTACACTATAGCCTCCTATCCCTTATCCTGGGCTATAACTTTCTATAAGAGAAGGTCTAAGCCAGATGCTATAGTTCAAAGAGGAGTGATGATAGTAAGACTAATTATTTTTTGACCCATGAATGGATTAACAAATTGTGGTATATGTATACCAAGGAATACTATGCAGCCATAAAAAAGATAGAGACTTCAGATTTTTTGTTTACCTGGATGGAGGTGGAACATATTCTTCTTAGTAAAGTATCCTAAGAATGGGAAAAAATGTGTCCAATATAGTCAATACTACTATGAAATCAGTATATAATCACCCACACATTCATAGGAATGGTAAAACATAACTATAGTCCAGAAATGAAGGCGGGAAGAGGAAAGAGAGGGGAGGGAAGGGGGAAGGCTGGAAGGAGAGAGGGTATCTGGGGGGGACCTAACCTAATGTGCATAAGGCAACGAATGATGCATTTCTAAACTATTAAGAATAGAGTATGGATGTCTTACCACAACAAATAAGTAAGTGAGGAGATGGTTATGTTAATCAGTTAGATGTAAGCATTCCACATTGTATGTCAAATCAGCACATTGTACCTCATAAATGCATTAATTTACACTATTGTGATTTACTAAAGAATTTTTGAAAAGACTAATTATTTTTTCTTTTGAAGGAGCTGAAGTTTGTAGGTGCCCACACTTGATCCTAAAATGCTTTCTATTCATATTGGTGAGATTGCACCAATCTCAGGTGATTTAGGAAAGTAAACTTATTGAGAAGGATGTGGATCCTCACTACTATAAAGAAATATATTGTAAGATCAAACCATTGTGTGCTATTACACCCAGGCACTGAATACAACTGATTTCTGGTTTTCACACACAGAGAACCTGTTCTTGCTACTCAGAGCGTGGACCCAGGTCTAGCAGCACCAGAGTCCCAAGATCTATTTGACATATTGAATCTTATAGGCCATTCCAGGTCTCCCGAGAACCAGAACCTGCACTTTCACAAACCCTCCACACTCCATGGCAATTTGCAGGCACCTTAACCTTAGAGAAGTGCTGGTTTAGGTAATTATTATTCTAAGAGGCTTTTATTACCCAAACTATTTTTGGCTGTGGAGTAGACAGGTGATGGGGACCTATTGTTCTTAGGGCTGCCAGGAGGGTCTTAGTCCAGTAGCTGAGACAGTGTGTGGGTGGGCTGGGTAAAAGGTTCCTGATCGTGAGCTACTCCAGGCATTGTTCTAACCACCAAACAAGGCTCAGACCTGGGTTTCCACCCCAGCGTTGCCATCTACCAGCAAGGCAAGCTTGGCAAGTTCCTTGCCCTTTCTCATCTTGATATTCTCATGTGCGAAATTGGGAAAATAATACTGATCTTTCAGCTTTGTTGTAAAGAGCACATTAAGAGCCACATGGTAACTATGTGGCATACAGTAGGGAAATAATAATGCATTTAGTTGCCTTCCTCTTCATTTTCTACGAGTGAAATATCTTCTAACTTATTTTAATGTCTTATTACATGTCTCTCAATGATTCTATGTTAGCCCATATGAGAAATGAGGAGGAAGTTTGCTCCTGGCTGCAGAAGGCCCTTCATGGTGGAGCAATGATTACCACCTTCTGCTCTGCTCTCCCCAAACCAGCTTTTGTACATTGATCATTGATCACCCTTCCAAGCACCCCACACAGTGGGGCCTCCTACTGTGTCATATTTACAGGTGAGAAAGAAGCACAACAAAGTCAAGGAACCTACCCCAGGGTACCCAGATTGCAAGAGTCCAGACTAAGTTTCAAACACTGTGCCGTTTTCTTAGAGACTCCATTATTCATAAATATGTTAGGGCAGAAATAGAAAGATTCAGTCATTTTCTTGCATGTGCTCTCTGTATCAACTGAGGACATTTTATTATTTTTTTTTCACTTTTTAGGTTAATTCCAATATCTGTGAAGATAGTGAAATTAACTGGTACAGGTAGGAGAGGCCAAATCTTAGATTTTGACCTAATTTTTCCAGGTAAGAGTCATACCTTTCTAGCAGCAACAGCTCCTTCACTGTGCAAAGTTCAGTCCCCTCATCTTCGCTATTATTTGGGGAAATAAACAATTGTGGCTTTGTGTAGCTACTTTGAAGAACTCTGGCTCCACAATCAATGGTGGTGGAGGAGAGGATGGGCCCAGCTGACTCTCTGGCTTTCTTCTGTGGTCAGCAGAGGGCCATGAGGGATAGTGTTGGTGTTGTTTAACTCACATCTTTGTGGAAAACAAAAACAAATGTGAGCTCATCCTACTTTTTTGGCCCCTTCACAAAGACTGTTATTCTCTTCATATTTTATTATACACAGAGATAACATATATAAATTATAATGTTCTTTCAACGTCTTGAAAATTCAAAAACTATACTCAAGGTGATACTGGTTTAAAGACAACCTAAAAATTCTGAATGCAGCCATTCTATCATCCTTGTATTCATCTGTGCATTCATCCAACTAATGTGTGCCGTATACCTTCCTAGGCACTGAGCCTTAGCAGAGGGACTGAGAGCTCAGCAGTCACCCAGACTGACGGGATGTCTACTTTGATGGAGCCTCTTCCAGAACTCAGGCTCTCGCAATGAAAGTTTTGGTGTCTCATTTCATCAATCTTGATCGCTTTTAGTTAGTGATGGGGAAAAAGGCACAGAACGTTTAATTTAGTGAAATGCACAAAGTGTTTTTTAACTGCACAGACAAAAGAAGTAGTAATGCCCTTTCATGGGTGAAAATGAATCAATTTTGATGGGTATATGTCTTATCATCATGAGATTCTACCTTAGAAAACATGGTATAATGGTAATAATTTAAATTAATGCTATCATTTGTAACTACATGTAAGGTAAATCAATAAATACCTAAATATCAGAACTTAGTTTTCTAGAGACATATTAAATAATGGTCAGAAAATATGGTATAAAACATAAGAACATGTATCAATCCATCTATTTATCTATATTCATAGTGTGTAATAAGTTTATTATTTTTCATGCAACTGAATTGTTTGACAGGTGCCATTCCTTAATCAATCAAATGAACATCTTAATCACCTATATTTTAGTAATAATTTTTGAAGAAAAATGTGTCATGGAATTTTCCAGATCATTATTATTCTGTGGAAAAGTAGTATTGCACATTGCCTGAAGAAGGTGCTCATAGTTTTACTTCTCATGCAAGACCCTGAAATGTTCTATTTTAAACATTTCTTTTCCTCCATTCCTGACATTTGAATTCATCATTCACGTCTGTGACATGTTTTCATATTATCATTTAATACTGATGTCAGTACCAAACAGTAATAAGGGTGCAAACATCTGTTGTTTACGCTGAAGTGATTAGCTTCCATATATAATAATAAAAATTTACCCTATTGCAATAATGTTTTAAAAAAATCCTGCAAACATTTTGGACTCTGGCGGTACCTTTAAAAAGGCAGCGGAAATTAATTATATAAAGTGTGCCTTGTGTTTGCTTAATTCCTTTATGTACACTAGGATTAGTCTACATACATTCATTCCTGATAATGTACACATTAAGAGGAATCTATTAAACATATTCTTTGGTCTGCTTGGTGTTGTTTAACTTCAGTCAGACTCAGAAACAATGTAACAAAGTGATGAACTCACCTGAACTTACAGTGAAGACGACCTATCATTTTAATGCCCTTTCCTAAATTTGCCGTTTGTTTCTTTGGTGACATTTAAGGGCAAGATACAGTTAGTTGATAATACTGCTGACTCTAAGCTGAAATTGACACATCTGGAGGAATCAGATTGGTTTGCCTGGATAATCTTTATCTTTCCTTTGAACTTCTGCTCAGACATCATTTCCTATAGCAAGCCTTCCGGAAGCCATAGGTTAGGTTAAATGGCCCTTTGGGGAACTCATAGCCCCTAGTGTGTACTCCCAATACCATAGTATTATATTTGACTAATATCATATCTGAAAAATTTTCCTTTTAGACCATAAGGAGAGTATCAGCCTTACTCATTACCATTGGCATTTAGTATAGCAATTATTGCAGGATTATCGATGAGGGGCCACCTTTATGACATGGTGATGAAATGAGAACATTGTATCACACAATCTGCTGGGTAGGCCCAGGATGAATGAGACAACTTTTCCCTCAAGGCCTAATGGTCTAATAGTCTATACTTAAATAAATACTGCCAGGAAGATGTGAATAGGCCACTATGGGAATTTAAAATATGGAATTTAGTCAGCCTAAAGGAAATGGTATTCCAAGGAAGTCTTTCAGAAGAGCTAAGGTGGGAATCACATGCCCCTTGATTGCCCACACATAAGAGAACAAGACAACTTTGGGAAATCACCAATAGTTATACATGCATCAAGTTTAGAATTTTAAGAGTAGAAGTTGATGGTAGAAAGGTAGATGCAAGTTAGAGCAGGATGAATATCATTTGAAATGCCAAGCAGTTAGTTTTGTAACCTGTAAAATGAAGAATTATTTGATGATTTTTAAGTAGAGGAATGGTATAGTAAGATAGGAATTTGAGAAGGACCATTTGTAGTATCCTGATGGAAGGTGAATGTTGAAGTGTACAAATTTTAACCTAGAACCAGGGTAGATTAGAAATACTTGTATCTTGAATAGGCAAAATCAACTGGATTTACTTGGTGAATTCAAGGTTGAGGTGTCTGGGAAGGTGAACTGAGTTTTCTGGATTGGCCCCTGGTGAATGATATTCACTGAGAAAAGCAATACTTAAAGATGGGAACATGAGCACAGTTTTGGATAAAGTATGTTTGGGTGCCTGGCTGGCAAGGATGAGGTCCAAAAGATGATTGGTTATATGGGTCTGGAGTTTAAGGGTGGGGTCTGTGTGATGATACAGATTTGGAATTTGTCTTGTTGGTTGAAGCTGTGGGTGTTATATAGGGCAGTGATGTTTTTCACACAGATTTGGGATCTCTTTCGTATTTTCTATTTTCTAGTTGGCATGCCTACCCAGCTTTGATACAGTTTTATATCTAGTGGAGGCTGTGGCTCCTTTGTCTGCAGGCACAGAGTTGGAAGTGTCTGCCTATTTTAGTCCCTAGGAGCAGACATTAGCTAATGATTAACTGTTACAGAAATGTGAGAGCTTAGCTGTTTGGAGCAAACTATGAGGTATAATTTGCCATCTAGGATGTTACCCCAAATTGTATCTTTGCTTGGTTTGTTCCTAGTCCCTGTCCTGCTTCCTTACTTCCTTACCAAGTTCACTGGGCAGTATTTCCTTAACAGATTAACTGCCATGTGAGTTTTATTTAATATATGCTAGTTTTGACCCTGGAGCCTCATGAAACCCATATAACTCACATGTCTCTTGCACATTGGCATACTAAAAATGAAATGCTTTTTTTCTTGGGGCCATGGTGTTTTATTAGGTCAAGAGACATGTGAGTTATACATCCCTCATGAGGACCTGGGCTTAAAATGAATGTGAGTTAAATACAACTCACATGGTAGTTAGTGTACTTGACTGTACACTACAACACTGTAGCCCCAAGGAAAAGCTTTTTTTTTTTCCCTAGTGTGGTAGTCAACGTGTTAAGGAATTGATGAGACACAAAATCTTAACTCAGGGTCTATTTATGGGAATACCTACTTAAGAGTTATCATAAAAAAGACCATCCTAGAAAAGTATATAAAATGAATAAGAAAAATATTCAAGTAAGGGACTCAAAAGATATTAGCAGTTAAGGGTGAGCTATGAGAACCATGACCTTGAATTGCATGATTTTGAATGGGGCCATCTTAGGTATTAAAAAAACATCTTCTCAGACCAGACCAGATGGTTTCTTCACCCTCTGCTCTATTTCTTGCAGGATGGAATTCTTGCTACTGGTAAATGTGAAGAAATGAGGGGTTATCTAGTGAGGGTCACAATGACACTGTTAGCAAGGATGCTGATAAACATAAATTGACCATAATAGAGAATTAACCCTGGACCAGGGCCAAGTGGATATTGTCGATTTGCTTATTAGGAAAGAATGAAGATTTAATATGTTATATATGGGAAGCAATTATAATTTTGGCCCCCCTTTTCAATCAATGTTATGTGTTGACATATATATATATATATATATATATACACACACATATATATGCAGAATTATTTTTAATTACTGCACTGCATACTATCAATTATGATTAAATAAATATTTCCTCGATGGATATCTTGGTTTCTCTCATGCTTTTCTTAGTATGAATGATACTGTGTTGAACAAACTGGCACACATATTTCTCTTCTTACACTTGATTATTGCCTTCTCAGGGAAAATGTCGAGTGGGGTTTGCCAGTTAAATGTATATGTGTTACACACTTTTATGTAGGTATTTATATGAATTTTTAAATTAAAAAGGTACATATATTCAAGTACATAGTTTATTATTTTATTTTCTCATAATTCAATGTCACCTTTATTGTATGCCCCCATTTCCACTTAATAACAGAGTATTATTTAGCTAATTGTAGGTAAAATAAGCCCAATAAAGAACCCTTAAACTTAGTTACTATAGGTTAACGATTCCACCACATCAAAGTTTTGATTTTTTGTTCTGGTTTTCCCTTACTGTATTCTCTCTGGGAGAGGGCAGGTGCCGCTGTGACCAGGGTCAGGTAAGGGAAGAACTGATCAAGACTATCTCTTGGCATTAGAGGATACAGTGTTTGTTTCGTGATAAACAGTCTGAGATTTTAATGGAACCCTGCTTAGTATTTCTGAGAGGCACCTACGGAAAGGTGACCAGATTTTAACATTGGTAAAGCATATATTAAATATATTTAACATTGGTAAAGCATTGGTAAACATTGGACACCATTGACTGGGGGTGTGGTGGGGGTTCTTAATTAAAAATTTGGTCTATGTGGAATAACAAAAATTTTCATAGAGGGCAAAATAGTATTGTAATATATATATATATATATATTTTTTAATTCCAACATAAGTACAATTTACAAATATAATACATTAAAAAAATTATGTATAGGACGGAGCCTGTGGCTCAAAGGACTAGGGCACAGGTCCACCTGGGTGACCTTGCCCAGGAGGGGAGTAGGGAGTTTACATTAGCCTTTTCATTTCCAAATGAAGTTACATTAACCTCTTCATTTCCAAATGCAGTTACATTAACCTTTTCAGCAGCTGAAAACCCTATATTCCATTCCTGTTGTCTGGCAGTTCCCTAGCTTGTCGTGCATTCTTTCCAAAAATTGGGACTTTTTTAAAATGCTGCAGGACACAGGACAAATTGTTAAAATTCAGGACTGTCCCGCCAAAAGTGGGATGTCTGGTCACCTTAACCTATGGTCCTCAGGTTTCTGATTGCTCCTGGTTGGAACAGTAACCAACCTGGGGCCCCGTCATCCTGGTGGCAGGACCCCTGAGCACCTGCTGGCTTTCTCTCTCAGCAATTCTTCTCATCCCATTCAACACACAAGAACTTTGGATCCTCTTCAAGCAGCTTGGGAAAAGTAGAAGGTTTAACAATCTCTTCTTCATAAACCTTTTTGCTTAATCTTCATTAGAAAAAGCTAAGGTTGCTAGGTAATTCTGGAGAAAGTAAAGTGGATCTTGAGCTTGAGGAAAGTAGTTAAGTTTGAGAGAGCACCTGAGAAAACACTGAATATGGGAAGGAAATATTGAAACACAAGATAAATTCCAGACCATGAATTTTTAGTAGAAAAAATGGCCAAATATATGACACATTGTCCATCATTGTTCAGTGACAGCAAGGGAATGAAAACTGGGCAAGGATGGAAGGAGTGTGTGATTGGAAGCTTGGGATTAAAACAATAAACAGCAAACAACTGGACAGATGGTAGGCTATGGTCAGGGAAGGAAATAATGGGTTTTGTAGTTTAAAGGTAGAAGGTTTGGTGTGATGAAAAACTTTACGAGGAAGGGATTGAAGTGAAGCAGTGAACTTCCCAATGATGAGAAAGTCAAATCACTGTGAGGCTTGGGATTTGCACAGAAATCAAAGCTATTTAGGATAGAAGTTGAACTTGGGGCAAAGAGGAAGACACATTTCCAGGTTCTAAAGTGTTTGGAAGCAGGGAGAGAAGTTACTGAGAGTTAAATGGAATGAAATAAAGATAATGTGAGCAACCATAGCACGGAGGAGCTTTATATTAAAGGGCAAAAGCTTGAGAAGAGAACAGCTCTGTGGTGAACAAAGAAAACAATGAAAGTGAAAGCCAGGAAATTGGGATATTAATCAATCTCTCTATCTTTCTTCCCCAACTCCAGAGCTACAAGATATAGACAGGAATGAGACCGGCTACTCTCAGGAGACAGCCAGATTTCGGAGAAGGCAGAGAGATCCCCGTAGTTCATTTGGCAGGTGACTCAGGGAGCGGGAAGAGCCAGGCCTTCAGAAAGTGAGAGTTCACAAAGGAATAAAGAGCTGGTGGTGCTTGTGTTGTAGATGACAGGAAAAGCAGACAGGACTGAGTGAAAAATTTAGTTGACTGTTCTGAAGAGAAAGTTCTGGAAAGACCTTTCCTCCATAACTGTTCGCTCTCTCTGACTGAGGTCTCTGGAGTTTGTAGGTCTCTATCTTCTCTGGCTGTGGCCTAGCAAGCAGGAAGTGCTTTGGCTTGAGGTTCCAAACAATATGATTCAGACACCTGTTGCAGGGGTTATATGTTGGGATTCAGTGTGGATGTGCTTAATGTTTCCAAAGAAAGGAAAATTCACCTGTGGGACAAAGCAGTTGAAATTTGAATGTGACCCTAGCCAACACTGATTGAGTTTCTCCCGTTGTGTGGTATGATCAGCAAAAATGTTATTAAAATGCTTGAAAGTCATCTTTCCCAAAGCAGACACTAATGGCAGCAAAAGAAACAGTCTATTTCACCTAGAATCTTGGGATTCTAAGAGGGGGCGAGGTGAACAGAAGCCCTCTTCATAGCTAAATTTGACTAATTCTATTGCTTTCCTGTCATCCTTAACTCTTATCTTTTTTGGTTATCATAACAAAAACTGAACCCTAACTATCAAGTTAGGAAAGGCATAAAACAATAATCAGTAGAGTAAATGAGAGGAAGATAAATGACAGCAGGCCTGTTAGTTTCTTGCTATCCTTCCCTCTTCTCTGAGACAGCAGTAATAGTATCAGGCGAGTGTAGGGGCTGTTTCACATTGCGGCCCTGTCATCGCTGAAGATCTCAGGCTCGAGTTGGATCCTGGCTTTGCATTTCTGTTCTGTCTTTAATCAGTCATTTCCTGTTTTGTGTGAGTTAACAGTTCCTTTGGTGGGTTTGTTATTTTTTTTCCCTCTGAGTCATCTTACTTGATAATGTCAGCCATGGACTCACTGGCACATGCTGTATTGTCAATCTGTGATTCTCACTTTGGGCCTTTTCTGTTGCTTGTGTCTCTTCTACTTTCCATTTCCCTTTGGTCGCCATCCTCTATTTTAGGAGAACTCAATCCACGTGCAGAGAAATATTATAGGTTAATCTCAGCATGATGTGTGAGAAAGAGACCTTGGAAACAGGATGAAACTTGGAGTGTCATAATTCTATTTGCAGAGACTTGATCCTTGCTTACATGGACTGATCACAGTTGCTGAAAAAAAAAATAACTCTGTGATATTTTCATGGATTCAGCCATATGGCACCGCCCTACCTGAACCATCATTCTGTTTTCCCTTACAGACACTGAGGAATGCAATATGGACATCCCGTCTGACTACACAGTATACAAACTCTTTACCTAATGTTGCAGATGGGTTTCATATATCCAAGGGGCTGTTTATTAATGTGGATATTTTTTCTCTCCCTTATTTACATATTGCTCAGAAGCCTGCCTACAACATGGAAATGATTTGCATGCATCTCATTTCTTAGGAGGAAAGCACACTCCCACATAATAGGGCACATCAGTTAACAAAGAGGCGAGTCATCTGGGGGCCTCTATTTCCACATCTTGTGGGGGTATTACCATAAAAGCACTCGCGACACAAAGCAATCTCCAGAAATTATGTGGAATCTTGAGCAAATAGAAAGCGGTGCTTACATGCTTGGAGAAGCCAAAGTGTGGTAGAAGGCACAGGGTGGTAGAAGGAGTTAAGATGAACCAAAGACATATTTCAGACTTAGCTACTTGGCACCTGTACGGTCTTGGCAAATATTTCACCTGAGCAGCCTAGTTGCTTATCTATGAACTAGGAAAAGTAACCTAAGTCAGGTAAAGCTATTGTGAGGATTGTATACTATGTATGTGTTATTAAACACGGGTTGTTAAAATTATTTAGGAATTATCATTATCTATGCTTCCTCAGGACCAGGAGTGCTTTCAGGAAGAAAAGATGATTTTCTTTAATCATTTATCTTCACTCCACAGGAGTTCTTGATGTGTCTATCCCCAGTACCCAGGGAAATGCCTGGCAAATAGTAGATGATCAATCCATGTTTGTTTATTTAACTACAGAATTGATTCATTCTTACAAAAAATGTTTAATGTGTATAAATAAGTATTCACATTTAGGGAGATAGGATCAAAATTTTATAGATGATTACTGGACAATTTTCTCGCAGGAAGAGAAATTAAATATGAGAGGAGATACAGATTGTTTTTCTCTCTTTACTTGGCTCAACTCTTGATTTAGAAGGGGAAACTTGACCCACGGAGGACAGCAACAAAAGAACAGGAACATTATACAAGTGAATTTCTTTATTTTTATTACCGTCTTCCTTCAATAGAATGTTAGGCTGCCAGAGATTTTATCTGCTTTATTATCTGCTAAAAATCTGTTCATTGTGTAGAGCAGGGTCTTGAACATGGTAGTTGCTCAATATTTATTGAATCAATTTCCTTTTCTTTGTATCTAATGCCTAGAAAGTTTATAATAATCCATCTTTCCTCTTCTTTATCTCCAAAATTATGAAGTCCGTATATTCATTTACCCACGTATGTATTCCAGTATTTATTTTCATTTTTAATGAAAGTATTTCTTGTTTTGTTATTATTTTCTACTTCCATCACTTGGAAAAAATGGGTATCCAAATAATTTGCCCTGTACACCTAAAGTGTTTCAATCAAAACATTTAAATTTGGTTATCCACAACAATCAAATAAGTGTTTTTGTTTTGTGTCACTTATCTTTGTATCTCAGCCGTGGTATTCCAGGTATTTCTGAATGGAGAAGAACTTGACTAGCATGACAAGTTTTGTGGGAAAAAAAAGTATATTAATCATTTTCTCAGAACTTCATTTTTTCATTTCTATCAGAGAAAACTTCCAGATGGAGGGCAGATCATCAAATCACATTTTTCTGTTATCTTATGGAACATTCGATTTGCAAGCTGGGACATGATGATCTGACAATGTAACTGTCACAGCATAACTGGGTATACACCTTAGGCCCGGAGCCTTTAATTTTCACATTTACGCTGGCACCTTCAGAAAGCCTATGGTCTGAATCTTTCAATTTGTGTTCCGTTAGAAGTTGGTGACTTTTTTTTGTTGTTGTTGTTCGTTTGTTTGCATAAGAAGTAGAAGTTGATGAAGTTCTAAGCTCTACTAACTCTAACAGGAGCTTGATGGGAACCAATAAAAAAAAATCATAGATTATTCCCCACGCCAATTAACATATTTACTGGAACTAGAGTAGGGTCAGCATAAATTGAATTTCTTGTTCTTCGTTAGCTCTTCTTATAGTAAATTTTCCAATAAGTCCAGCTGGCCATAAAACAAGAAATCATATAAATTAGGAAAGAATTAGTGATTGAGCAGAAATGTGGATTCTAGATCCCCCTCTTCTGTTTTCTTAGTTGTGTGACCCTTGGCAAGCTGTTTAAACTTTGGGACCACTGACTCCTCAAAGGAAGGGTTTCAATAACATAATTTTGATATCCTTTGTGTTTCTAAAATTTTTATAATCTACAAACCAGATGAGCTGACTCTTAACTCTTGAAAAATCAATACAAAGTTACATGAAACTAGGGTCTTTTTATCACAATGTGCTCTTTGAAATAACAGCCAGGACTCCTTAGTCTTGTTTATATTTATATTACAAAATACCACGTCAGTGACAGGCCTTGTCCTAGACAATGTCATGCACCAGAAATACACTTTAAAGCATTTGAGGGGTTCAAAAGATCACTCAGAATTTGCCTTTTACAAACCGAGGAAAAAACAAACTGACAAAAATAGGTTCCAAGGTCTTAGCATGCTCTGAAATATATTCAATATTAAAAAAAAATAGAAATAGCAAGCACACCAGTAATTTATAGACCATGGTAGAGCTCAGGCATGCGTGGGGCTTATCTCTCTATATTAACATGTTGACAACAGAGCAATAATGATGTTTAATTCAAACAATCTTTTTATGGCAGTCAGTATGTGAGAAATATTTTTGATATATTCATCATGTTTTTGTGTTCCAGGATCATCTTGCAAAAGCAGACTCGAATCCTTCCTAAATGCATGGTCCTTCGATTTGAACTGATAGAATATTATGACTTCCTTTGTCTTCTGTTTTGTGATTTTGCCAGTAGTTGAAACAAGGAGAACAATAGGGTGTACATGAATAGAATTGAGCATCGCAGAAGGTGTAAAGATACTGAAAGCTGACAAAAAGAGAACACTAATGAACAAAAAAAATTGGCTTCATTTCTGGAGCGAGGGATTTCTATAACTAGATCTTTGCATCTTTTGTTTTCCTTTTTAGGACAAATAGTTCACTCCAAGGGATTTAATTCCTTCACTAGTAGCTATATACAATTTATTCCAACTCACACGAAGTTTATTTAATGGATACCTAAAAGAAAAAGATAAAACGGTACTGGTCTTGGTGGGGAAAGGTTTCCAGATGAAAAACAACAACAAGAACAAACATTGCTTAATGATTTAATTATGTACATTTTCTGTATGATTCTTGCTCTAATTCTGACCATGAAGCAGTCTTTAGCAGAAAGTCGATGGCTGCATCAAAGTGGTGTTTCATAACATAGAAGCATTTGTTCCAGAAGTTCAAGTGCAGTTGTTTATGGCGACTTCAAGTCTGTCTTAGACACCCTCCCCTATTTTTTCACCTTTCTCAGAGCACCATGCTGCCACCTGCTTTCTGTCAACTTGGAACTTAGTATCTTTCCCCTGAGATCCCCATGCTGCCAGTTTCTTCAAAGAAGTACCCCTTTCTGGACAGCGCCTATGGCTCAAAAGGGTAGGGTGTCGGCCCCATATGCCAGAGGTGGCGGGTTCAAACCCAGCCCCAGCCAAAAACTGCAAAAAAAAAAAAAGTACCCCTTTCTTCAGAATTAACACTTTAGACCCTTCTCCCCCAGTTAGTCTGTTAGTTGGATATATTAATGCACACGGGAGCATGATTAGATTTGGCTCTAGTGTAATTTGCATTTTTTATGTTTATATTTGTTTATTTGTTTTCTAATCTGTTGCCCAGGCTAGAGTGCCATGGAATCAGCCTAGCTCACAGAAGCTCAAAACTCCTATGTTCAACCAATCCTCCTGCCTCAGCCTCATCAGTACCTGGTACTGCAAGTGCCCACCACAACACCTGGCTAATTTTTCTATTTTCAGTAGAGACAGGGTCTCACTCTTTCTCAGATTGGTCTCGGACTCCTGTCTTCAAGCGGCCCTCCCAGCTCAGCCTCCCAGAGTGCCGAGATTATAAGTGTGAACCATTGTGCCCAGCCTCAATGTTACTTTTTAATGGAAAAGAACCTCTAATTGCTGGTTTTACTCAACTCTTATCATCAACCCCTCTTTATCCATTGCTTCAAACTTCTTATCTTGCCAATAAAACACCTCATTTGGTTACTTTGAATTCTTTCACATTTGTTGAAAAATAATTTTTTTCTTTATAAAAAAATTATTTTGTGGAGAAAACATTTTGTCTTTCCCCCCTAGTCTATGTAACCCCCAGTTTTTTACTTTGATATTTCTACCTGCCATTACACTAGATCCACAGCTCAGAGGTCCTAAGGGAGAGAACTTTAATCCTTTGTTCCCAGGCACAGTGGGTCACTAGCCTCACCTGCCACACAGAACAATCCCCCCTCTTCCTCCTCCTTGCAGGATCTTTGCCAGTATTTCCAAGGAGGTGGGGAGACTCAGAATTGCATTTTCAGTTTCTGCCTCTGCTCTCTCTTCCCTGTTGTCCCCTCTTTCCTTGCTTGCCTCCAGGTCTCTCTCACCTTGGTGTGTGTCATGGACTGTGTTCCCCAGTGTCTCAGGCCACCTAGGGAAGTTTCCAGCTGCCTCCACTTATTGATCTTTGGCAATAAATTCTCCTTCTATCCAGCTGGAAAAGAGTCCAGATTTCTGGTGGTGGACCAGCTTCAGAGTAACATAGGGTGCTGTCAGGTGTACCCTGCCAGTGTTCTGCACTTGAAATTCCATCTCCAGATGGGCTGTGGCATTTGCCTGGCAAAACCAGTTTTGGGCCTCACTCGTGATACCTTTTCTCAGAGGAAGCTCTTTGTTTCTGCCTATGCTCTAGCTTCTATTTTTATCCCCTTTTAGTCTATCAGACGTATGAGTGTATGTTTGGAATCCTATTGAAGACTGGGTTCAAGTTCTCCATGATGTTCGTACATCACACACAAATCAGAGGACGTGGCTATTGACCTCTGCTTAAGTTTCTGTAAGCAGATAAGGACACTTTGTCTCATCAGTGTCAGCTGTGGCCCAAATAAATCATGTTACACCACATTTCTTCATTTGGTCAGAGTGATGTATTTATATTTATTTTGAGTACAGAAGGGAGAAAGACCTTTTTATTCACTGCTGGTCTAAATATTGTATTGGCAGAGCTGCCTGCTTTGGTACTGGCTTGGGGAGAGTGAATGGCAGGGCAGATAGGGGCTAGGATGACTCCATGTTTTTGTTATAAGGCATTCTTTAAGTCCTCATCCGTGAGTTGGTTTCATGCAACTGACTCTGGAGACTCTGAAGATGGTCTTGAGTGTTATGAATGTGTTTCTGATTGTTGTCCCTGTATAATTTTAGTAATGTTTCAAGCTAAGGCTTACATAGTGAGACAACTGCCAAAATTGTATCATAAAATTGGTGTAGATGTCATCATTTTCCAGAAAGGTTGGATCTTGTTGTTTTTATAATATGAAAACCCCATTGATATGGAAATCAAAGTTCTAACCTGGCTGTCTTCTGTTTCAGAATGGTCACAGATAATATTATCCTGACTATGCTGGCTTGTTTGAATGGATTCAATTAGATTTTTAAAGTCACTTCTACTTCCAAATTCTATGACTTTTGACCTGAATCCTTGTAATGACTTTATCATATCATGGAATATGATGGTTAATTTCAAGTGTCAACTTAACTGGCTTGAGAGATACCCAGATAGCTGATAAATATTGTTTCTTAGTACCACTGAATATATTTCTGGAAGGGATTGGCATTTGAATTAGTGGACTGAATAGGAATGATCTGCCCCCTCCCAACTGATTTGAATACAGGCTCAGATAGAACAGAAAGTCAAAGGAAAATTACATTCCCACTCTCTCTTTTTTATAATTGGAACATCCTTCTGCTCTCGGATGTCAGAAGTTCAGGTTCTCCAACATTGGATGCCAAGACTTGCACCAGTGGTCTCTCAGGATCTCAGCCCTTGGCTTTGGGCTGGGAGTTACTGCATTCATTATTTTATAAATCTAAATCTCCTCACCTATTAGTCAGAATTCTCCAGGGAAATAGAACCGACAGCTATGCCACTGGTTTCCCTGGCTCTCCAGCTTATAGGTGGACATCATGGGGGCTTTTTTGCCTTTATAACCATGTGAGCCCGTTCCCATAATGAATCTCCTTGTGTATATCCATATATGCATGTATCCTGTTGGTTCTGATTCTCTGGGGAATTCTGGCCAATAGGTGGGGAGATTGAGATCTACAAAATATTGAATCTTCCTGTCTTATATTCTTATTCACTTTTATCCTACATTATTTAACTAAAAGTTTATAGTTTAGAACCTCTTTAATCCTAATTTTTTAATTTGGTATCTTAGAGTTTTGTTGTTTCTGGGAAAAGGAAAGCTAATATGGTCCCAAGTTGTTAAATTCTCTCACAATTTCTAAGATATTTTTCAACATTATATTTCTTGGTAAACATGGTGGCATACATCATGCAACTGACATCTGGAATGGATCATTTTGGAGCGTTCCATCCTCTATATAACAGTATTATGTTTAATCATAACCACAAAAGGAAACAAGTAATGATACTCTCCAGAAAAGAAAGGCAGATAGATTAGACATTTTTAATTAAATTTTCTATTTATCTACTTACCAGTTAAAAATTAATATTAAGAATAGCATAAGTATTATAGTAATTTAAAAAGTTAGCAGATTAATACTTTAAAATTTATCTTGTTTGCAACTCACTAATATTTTTATCATAATTGAATGTTAAATTTTCTATACGTGCTGTGATGGTTATTTAGCTTTTATGTTTCAATCTATAAATTCCTCATTAATAGTTTTCTTAAGGTTGAAGCATCATTGAATCTTTTGGATAAAATCTAATTTTTAAAGATGTATTATTTATTTGTATACTGGTTTTAGTGATTTGCTAATATTTTGTTTATAAACATAAATAGTATGGCTTTAGAGGTTGTTTTGACATCAAGGTCACAAAGTCTCAGAGAAGGAGTTTGAGTCTGGGAAGTTTTCATTTTTTTTGGTACTTAAAAAATATTTATATAACATAGCAATAGTCTACTCTTGCAGGCTTAGTCCTTGTTTTCTTTTTTGCTAAGTAATTTTTAAATATATTTATTGTCTGATGTCTGTCACTCCTAGAATTAAGTTTACATTAGTAATATTACAATAGTGAGACTATCTTTATTTTAAAACACAGCTATGATACCCTCTTCAGTCTCTTTTGGAAACTTTATTTTAATTATTTTAAAGTCTCCAGGTTCCTCCACTGGCCCTCTTTTATTTGGAGTGAGGTTTAGTTCTTTTCTGTGTTTACTTTAGTTTCTCTCTTGCTGGTGGTTTTCCTCAAATGGCTGCTAATTTTTTATTATCTCTTTTCATGTGTAAATGAGGTTCTAGGTAGAACAGTGTTGGTATCTGAGAGAGAGTTTTAAGATATCTCCAGATAGCAAAAAAAAAGTTGCTAATGGAGCTTGAAAGCCCTTCTCATCACTTCACACTTTTCACTCTTTAGCTCTGAGAACAAATGGGCCCTAGGACAGTTAGGGGGAAGTTTTAAGTGGATGAAAATGATCACTTCTTCTTGGTCCAAAAATATTCATTCTTGAGGATGATAGTAAGTAGTGGGGGGTCTATCTCTAATGTCTCTGCGTGATGCCGAAAACCTATACAATTTCCAAAATCGATGCTAAATTTCTGTTACGTGTTTTCAATGATTCAGAGATAATAGGAGTTCTAGTTCACTTTATGAATAAAAGTGGAGAAGAATTTTCCATTTCATTTGACATTGAAACCTAGGCTCCTACCCATGAAAAAGGAGTTAAGCAGTTTCTGAATTTTCGGTTGGTCCAGATAGAATTACAATTTGTTTACTATAAATCTTGGCTTAATGGCTATGCCATAAGATATATAAGAAAAATACATTAACAATTAAATATTTTTTAACTAAAAACTAAACCAGGTGAAGTGGCTCATGCCTGCAATTCTAGCACTCTGGGAGGCCAAGGTGGGAGGATCCCTTGAACTCAGAAGTTTGAGACCAGCCTGAGCAAGAGGAAGATCCCGTCTCTACTGAAAACATGGTGGCAGGTGCCTATATTCCCAGCTACCAAGGCAGGAGGATGGCTTAAGCCTAGGAATTTGAGGTTGCTGTGAGCTAGGCTGATGCCATGGCATTCTAGTCAGGGCAAGAGAGTGACATTTTGCTCAATTAAAAAAAAAATTAACTAGAAAGTAATTATAGTAGGGATTTCTTTTTTTCTTTTTTCTTTTCTTTCTTTTTTTTTTTTTTTGCAGTTTTTGGCCAGGGCTGGGTTTGAACTCACCA
This sequence comes from Otolemur garnettii, assembly GCF_000181295.1. Taxonomy (NCBI): domain Eukaryota; kingdom Metazoa; phylum Chordata; class Mammalia; order Primates; family Galagidae; genus Otolemur; species Otolemur garnettii. The sequence continues at coordinate 8,638,570 of NW_003852447.1, forward strand.
CCTCTGGTATATGGGGCTGGCCCCCTACTCCTTTGAGCCACAGGCACTGCCCTATAGTAAGGATTTCTCTTGAATTCCCTGGAAAGGAACACTCATTCCCAGGGTAGTTTGAATCCATCTTTTTTCACTTTTTTTCCTGGTGTTAGCATCAGAAGAGGCCTTTGAGGAGACTGAGAAATTCCCCTGGAACCTCTGGAAAGCCATTGTTGAACCTCAGTTGGCCGTGAACCTGACTTTTGCTGGAACATCCACAAAACTGTTTGTCAGTTCTGAACAATTTGCAGATGCTAAGGTACCAATACTAACAATTCTGGCAATGCTGTCCTGTGCTCTTAATGTCCCACAGATATTTTAGTCAAGCATCTACTTCACATTTTTCTCCAAAACCTTGGGCAAGGGATACTGATGGAGAGATGGGCACATGTTCCTCCAACACTGGCCTAAAACCCTTGGATCTTTCCTGAACTTTGCATTGACCTGTGAAAGATGCGTTCTTTTCCAGTAAGCTCCTAGGTCCTCTGTGAAAAATCAACCATTGGCAAGTCTATCATGGGTGTTTCCAGACATGCAGTTTTCTTAGTCATGGAGTGCAAGCAGTTTAAACTTGCTAATCTCAGAACCAGAGGAAAAGATGAATAATTGTGAATATATAACGTTCTGTGTTTAAAGCCTGAGACCTGAGTAATGGATATATATATATAGATGGTCATTTTGCTATTTATCTTTTATTACTTACCTAAAAATATCATGCAACACATATATTACACAAGAAATATTTCAAAAACAAAAATAGAAAAGGCTAAATGAACAAAATTAGTATCTAATCCTAGGAATGCTCCTTATCCAAAGGACTAATTTTTGAAAAATAACAGACTAAGACACAACAGATCAACTTATGGAAGTGAGGATTACTTTGAGAATTCTGTTAAATTCCTCTTATTCTTTAGATTTCCAAGTCTGTGTTATGTCATAGTCCAGACTCATTCTATCTTAAAGTCACCAGTCACTTGAATAGAGTTCTGAAGGGATAGCTGTTAAAGTACTGGTTGGCTGGGGAGAAGGCAGGAATAAGGGTGCTAGAGAGCCTATGAATTCTGTCTCTGCAAACTTCTTGCATCCTGCCATCATTGTCGTGGTTACACTCCCATTCTCTCTCTCTGTCAAGACCATCACTATTGTTTTATAGAGTCTTATTGTTCTTCTTGGATAAAGTCTCCACTCCACCCCATCTGTCCTCCATGTTATCTTCCTGAAACACAAATTGTTGCTGTCATGGTTCTCCTTAAAATCCTTCAATGCCTCCCCATTACTATAGAAAACTCTAGAATAAAGACCAAAGTCCTTAGACTGACCTCATTGTTCTACTACTTTTTTGTTGTTGTTGTTAATTCTTCCCAGTATATATTGGGTTTGGGAGTTTGTGCTCTGGACTGACTGGCTTTATATCCTGAATCTACTGTTTGACTTTGAATGAAATACCAAACCTTCCTTTCTTTTGGTTTCCTCTTCCTCTTCCTATCATTATGATAGTAATCATTACTTCTTATAGGATAGTTATGAAGGTTAATTGACATAATACTTGTATTTAGAAGCAGTGTTACACGATGAGGACTCATAAGTGTCAGCTATTATTATTAATATCATTAATAGCTATTATTATTAATGTCATTAATATTATTATCATAAATTAGCTATCATTAATATCAACCTTTAGGTAATTTCTATTCTTCCAGTGCCACAACCTCACTTATTCTATTCTGAGAGTTGAAAATTTAAGTGTTTTCAGGCATCTGGCAAACCAGGGATAAGAATGATGAGAAGTGGACAGTATCTGCCCTTTCCCCCAAAGACAGAAAAATCAAAATTTATTTTTTACTACTGTGCTAAGAAAGAAATTACCTCTCTGGTTCCTCTTTTATATTTATGATAAATTATGACCCATCACTCAGATTAATAATAAATAGTGTTTCCTCCATTGACTTGCCTTCCTCCTCCCCTTGGACCCACAGGGTATCCATGCTGTCATTATGCTGTTTAGCATTCATCCCACCATTACACTTACATTCTTTATTTCATTGACTGCATTCAGTCTCCCATTATAATTCTTATGGAATTATAATTTAGTTACCTACATAACTGTCTGCCCACTGAAATGTTTTAGTCCCTTGGGAGTGAGCAAAATGGTTCATCCATTTGTGTCTTTTCACTATCTAGCCAATGTGTATTGTTTTTTAAGGAACAGGAATAGCATCTGGTATATGTACAATATGTAAAACCAATAAAAGGTAGGGATGGAAGGTTAAGAAGCTAAACTGGTAGGGCCATGAAAGTAGACTTAAATTACTTCACGTGTTGGTACTGGTTTTGATTAGACTCTTATCACTCTTGGATTATTGTCCTCCCCTTGTTTGGGGGAAATATTATTAAGGATACTCCATTTTTAAAGCCTCTACTGATTCAACAAAGCAAGAAATTGATAAAGTCATGGGATTTTATTTGCCAATGGAAATTGACTTGTTTTTACATAAAAATGACTAAGAGTTATCAGGCATTAATAAAAAAATATCACTCAATAAAAGACTTTTTTCAGATGTGTTAAAGGTGGTGATTTTCCTTTCTCTTTCCTCAAGATTTGTTTGTCTAAAATCAACTGGCTGAAACGGAAATGCCAATAATTGACTAAGTTGAAGTGCTTCTGTTTTTATATACAACAAACGAGTGAAAGCCAAACAAACAGCTCCCTCCTCTCCACAAACACACAAGCAAACAAAAGAACTAAATTAAACAGACCAAAGCCAAAGCCATCAATAGGAAAAGGCACAGCGTGTGTCTGGGATTTGTGGCAACCTTTGTTGGACTGTCCAGGCCCCATATTTAGTTCAGAAGCTTGTGGGGCAGTTCTCAGCTGCCCACTGCCCGGCCCCCTCGGGACTCACCAGCAGTTTCCAGGGCGCTCTCACCTCTTTGTGGGACAGAGTCCTCTGAACAACTCCAGCTGGGTGCCAGTTCCCAAAGTCAGTGTATTTCCTTTTGATCAAAACACATTTTCTCTTGATTAGTTATGTCACATGTACTGACTTCCTTTGTGAACATCTCTAAACATGCTGTTTCTTTCTTTACTGAATTTAATGATTTTTTTAATTGTCATACTAATATCATTAGGAGAGAGTCTTAACATATAAAATGTATTTTTTTAAGTTTCAAATTAACATGAGGAGGGTACAAATTTTTAGATTACATTGTTTTCAATTCTAAGGTAAAGTTCAAGTTGTAGTTGGGCCCTTCATATAGGGGGTGTGCTGGACTTTAAAACCATAAATAAGGGTCCATCAACAGATGAATGGATAAAGAACATGTGGTCTATTTACATGATTGGATACTTTTTAACTATAAAAGAGAATGAAATTTTGTCATTTTCAGGAACATGGATGAGACTGGAGGACATTAGGTTAAGTGAAATAAGCCAGGCACAGAAGGATAAATACCATATGATCTCGCTCGAATAGAAAACTAAAAACGTTGATCTCACATATGAGATCTGAAAAAGCTGATCTCACACAAGAGAGTAGAATCATGGTGGCCAAAGCCTGGGGATGAGTGTGGGTCGCAGGGGTGGGGGAGAAGGTGAGAGAGATTGGCCAACACGTACAAAGTCACGGTTAGAGAGGAGAAATAAGTCCCAGGGTCCCACTGCACAACAATGACTATGGTTCATAATAATATACTGTATACTTCAAAATAGCTGGAAGAGAGGATTTTGAATCCTCTCTTGTCACCACAAAGAAATGATAAATGTATGAGATGATGGACACGCCAATGACCCTAATTTGACTATTACACATTATATGCACCTATCAAACATCACGGTGTACCCTATAAGTATACAAATACTACATATCGATCACAATAAATTTAAAAAATTTAAAAAATCAATAAGGAAAAAAAAGTTAAATATTGTAAAGGCCTTCTTTCTCTTCATTCTTAAACATTTTTTAGCAATGCATTTGTCCATACTGACATGATCTCAATGAAAAAAACAACCTTTCCTAAAAAACAAAATCAAAAAAAAAAAAAAAAACCCCTCAGAATTTATGTATGATTAAATTCAACATTAAAAATAGCACTAAAAACTTTTTTCATGATTCTCCCTGGCTCAAATTCTTAAGATCTCCAAACATGATGATATAAATATAGTCTTCATGGCGCCACTTAAGTGGTAACACACCAGAATGAAGAAAGAAAAAGGAGATTGTTTTACGGTATCTTTTTGGTGCTTCAAATAAAGTTCAATTTTTTTTTCATCTGCTTGAGACACCCAGTCCTTTCCAGAAACTTTGCTGTCATTTTGGTACCTGCAGAGTGATACCACTAACAGACCTGGCTGTTTGCTTCTGAGCAAGAACAGCTGTGCAACAGACTGTCTGAACATTCCCCCTTTCAGGATGCGGCAGGGATCTCTGACACCAAGGCAGCACCGCACCAGCTGGCTCTGCGCTCCGTGCATTACTATTCCTGGATGATTTACCTGTTCTCAGTCCTGTCACCTTACTGTGTCTGCCATCTAATTAAAAACCCGTGTTACTAGATTCACTCTGCTACAAATTAGCAATGCTATCTGTGTTCTTTCCGAGCCTAAACTGACCATTTTTACTTTTATGATACATGATTTATTTTTAAATTCATACAAGATGCTTGATTATTTATTTGTGGTATATTTTAGCTCTCTTGTGAAATCTCGATCAGAGTAATCCTCTTCTAATGTATTCATATAGCGTGACGATCTAAATTTCCTAATCAAAATCATGTCAGCAAAAGTAGAGCTGCTCTTATGATAACATTTTAGTCGAGAAAATGATTTTCCTTTAAAAGGGATTCAATGGACATGATGACATAAAAAGAAGTGGCAAAATTACACACAATCAGTTCACATAATCAAAACAGCAATGTTTTGTATTCAGCACGGATTTCTTTTTTACTATAATAAATGGAACAAAATAGTCCTTTTGGATTTCTGCAACTGTGTTATGGCTACAAATGCAATACTACTAGCTTTCTACAGAATTAGGGAAAAAAAGAAGTATTTTCAAAACTTTAGAGGAAAGGATCCCATTGAGACATAATTCCTAACTATACATTAGGATAATATTTTGTCATTAACACAGATGCTGTGGCTTCCTCATCTTCATTAGGAACTCACTATTAAACCAACATTAGCTTATTTTTGAAATAGCCCAATTCATGCAAATAGTTCAAATGCTTGTGTTTTAATCACAGCTTCCTGGAAAAGAAATATTATTTCATCCTACTATATCCAGTAGATGTGAAAAGGTCTGTGGAGTGTTTCTGCATCAGTAGGAAAAGCTTGTCTTGTCTACTGGGATGCTCTGATAGCCTTTGTGCATGCTTCTATCAGTACAGGACTCTGGAAGGCTGTTAGAAAGTGCGTTAGATCCTCAGAAAGACTGGAGTTCTGTGAAAACAGGCATCATGTACTGCACATCTTTGTAATCTCAGCACATAGCTTGGGGGCTAACATAGGATAGGTGTTCCAAAAAAAATTGTTGACTTATTTCATGAACGCTAAAGGGATGTTAACTAGTGTTTTATGGGCTGTGATGCCAAGTGAATTGTCTTTATATCATGTAAAATTAGAGTCACCTATCTATCTTCAGAAAAGTACTGGAGTCAGTTACATGATAGAGGTGTATATTCATAAAAAAAAAAAAAAAAGAGCTCTGGTTTTTTAAATGAAAGGATCCGTGAAAGTGGATCATAACAATTGGGTCATTTTTGTCATACCCAATAAAAACAAAGTTGAGAAGCCAGAGGCAAAAAGCAGTGACACACAACATTGCGGGAACAATCTAATTCTGTACAAGCCTGGCTGCTAAAACTGCCTCCCGAAACAAGAAACCAGTTTTAAGTTTTACGTAATGGCTTCTGAAGTGACCTGCCGAGACACTAAATCTGGTTCTACCCACCGCCATGGCTCACCCAGCAGAACTTGCTAGTTCCCTAACATTTTACAAATGCTAATAAATTTTGTAGAAAAACAATACATAGCCTTTCTTCTTTTCAGAAAGCCACTGACTTCAGTTTTGTTTTTTTGGACATAGGAAAGACCACAAAGTCTGTGTATGTGCCCCAGATTATAATTATTAGATCTCAAACATAACATTAGCGATTCTGTATATTTGATTTTGACAGGTCTTTTGGTATATAATCCCAATTATTTTAAACTTCAGAATATTATGGGGGTAAAAATATTTGGGTCACATGGATTGCTTTGGTGCAGCTTGAGTCAAAGTTATAAGTGTGCTCATCACCCATTTAGTATATATCGTGTCTGTTAGGCATGATTTCCCATCCCTCCGCCCCCCATCTACTGGATTTTTGCTGAGTTTTAGTTTTATCTGTGCATGTGAGTGCTGACCACTCAGTCCAATTTAATAGTGAGGATAAGTGGTGTTTGTCTCTTCATTCTTGGATACTTCCCTTAGGAGAATGGTCTCTGCTCCATCCAGACTGTTGCAAAAGGTATTAATTCATTTTTTATGGCTGAGTAGTACTTCATGATATACATATACCACTTTTATTAATCGGCTCAGGAATTGATGGGGACTTGGGTTGATTCCACATTTTTGAAATTGCGAATTGTGCTGCAATATTTATTCAAGTGTGGGTGTCTTTTTGGAAAAAATGACCTTTTTCCTTTGGATATGTACTTAGTAGCAGAGTTGGTGAATAAAATGGTAGGTCTAATTTTCGTTCTTTGAGAAATCTTAAACCATTTTCCACAGATGTTGTTCTAGTTTGTAGTCCACCATCCTCACCATTGATGTATTGTTTTGGGACCTTTTAATGAAAATCTTTCTCAGGAGGGTGAGGTGATACCTCACTGTGGTTTTAATTTGCATTTCCCTGATGGTTAGTGACAGTGAAGATTTTCTCATATGTGTATTGACCATGGTTCTATAGTTTTTTTGCAAAGCTTCTGGTCATGTGTTTTGCTCACTTTGTTCAATGTTTTCTTGCTGATTCTCTTGACTTCTTGGTGAACTCTGGTTATTACCTCCTTATTGGATGCACAGCATGAGGATACTTTCTCCCATTCTGCAGGGTGACCCTATGAGCTCTGTTGACTGTTTCCTGGGCTGTGTAGAAACTTTTTAATTCAATCAGTCCCATTTATCTTTTGCTGTTGCTGTGAATGCCCTTAGGAGTCTTCTTTATAAATTCTTTGTCTAGGGCTATCTCTGGAAGAATTTTCCAGCACTTTCTTCCAATATTCTGATGGTGTCATGCCTTTGATTTAAGTTTGTTATCCATCTTGAAATAATTCCAGTGAGTGATGAGAGGTGTGGATCCTGTCTTGCTCCTCTAAAAGTGCCTATCTAATTTTCCAAGCACTATGTATTAAAAAAGGATTCTTTTCACCAGTATAGATTGTTGTCTGCTTTTTCAAAGACTAGATGGCAACATATGGATGATATTGCATCTGTTCATTGGTCTATGTCTCTATCTTTGTGCCAGTACCATGCTGTTTTGGTTAGTATAGTCTTACAGTATAGCTCAAAGTGTGGTACAGTGATGCCTCCAGATTAGTCCCTTTCATTTAAGGTTGCTTTGGCTATTTGAGCTCTTCTCTTTTTCCAAACAAAGGATAAAATTATTTTTTCTAGATCTGTGATAAACATCATTGGCACTTTGATGGAGATTTCATTGAATCTGTAAATCACTTTGGATAGTGTGGACATTTTAACAGTGTTTGTTCCGCCAGTGCAAGGGCATGATACGTTACTTCAATGTTTACATCAGCTATAATTTCCTTTCTTAGAGATTTGCAGTTATCTTTGTACAGATTGTTCACCTTGTAGTTAAATATATCCCTAGATATTTTGTTTTCTTTGTAGCTATTGTGATATTGAGTCTTAGATTCGATTCATAGCTTGGGCTTTGCTGGCTTATAGGAATGCTGCAGGTTTGTGTACATTGATTTTGTAACCTGAAATTTTTTGAATCTATTGATTCTGGGAGTCTCTTGGTAGGATATTTGGGATTTTCCAGATATAAGATCGTATCATTAACAAAGAGAGATAGTCTGACCACCTCTTTCTCCTCTTCAATATCCTCAATTTCCTTCATTTGCCTGATTGTTCTGCCTAAAATTTCAACATTATGTTGATGACAGTGGGCATTCTTATCTTGTTGCAGTTCTAAGTGGGAATGCTTTCAACTTTTTCCATTTTAGTATTATGTTGGTTATATGCTTGTTATATATAGCTTTCATAATTTGGAGATATATTCCATTGATGCCTATTTTGTTAAGACTTTTTCCTGATAGGAAGCTGAATTTTGTCAAACGCTTTTTCCACATCTATTGAGATAACCATATGAACTTTGCTTCTGTTATGACACTTATAGATTTATGTATGTTGAACCATTCTTGCACCCCTGGGATGAAGTCCACTTGTTTGTGGTAGATGATTTTTTTGATGTGTTGCTGAATTTGGTTTTCTAGAATTTTTTTTTAAGTGTTATTGCATCTGACCTTTCTGGTCTTGGGTATCAAGGTGATACCAGTTTTGTAGAGTGAGTTGGGAGTCTCATTCATTAAGTTATTGAATTAATTTCTGCAGTATGGGTACTGATTCTGTGTAGATCTGATAGTATTCAGCTGTGAAACCAGCTGTCCAGGGTTTTGTTGTTATTGTTTTGGAAGTTGTTTTATTGCTGCTTCAATTTTGTTGTTCATTATTGGTCTGTTCAGGAATTCTGTTTTTTCCATATTGAGCCTTGGGAGGTTGTATGTTTTTAGGAATGTGTCCATTTCCTCCATATCTTTGGTTTTTGTGCATAGTTTTTTATACTATTCATAGATGATATATTGTATTTCTGAGGTATCCTTTGTAATGTCTTCATCTTCATTTTTTTCTGAGACAGAGTCTCATATGTTACTTGTGTTACAGTGCCATGGCGTCACAGCTGACAGCAACCTTAAACTTTAGGGCTTAAGAGATTCTCTTTCTTCAGCCTCCCAAGTAGCTGGGACTACAGGCACCCACCACAACACCCAGCTATTTTTTGTTGCAGTTATCATTGTTGTTTAGCTGGCCTGGGCCGGTTACGAACCTGCCAGCCTCAGTGTATATGGCTGGCCCTGTAACCATTGTGCTACAGGTGCTAAGCCTCCATCTTCATTTTTGATTGGGATTATTTGGGTACTTCTTTTTTTTCTATTTATGGTGAATCCAGTGGAGAGTCTCTTGAATTTGTTTACCTTTTCAAAGAACCAAATTTTTGTTTCATTTATCTTCTGTATTTTTTGTTTGTTTTGATTTCATTTAGTTCTGCTCTGATTTTCATTACTTCTTTTCTTCTGCTGGGTTTTGGTTTAGTTTGCTCTTCTTTTTATAGTTTCTTGAGAGGATGCATTATATTGTTGATTATTGATCTTTCTGTCTTTTAGATGAAGGTATTTACAGCTATGAATTTCCTCCTTAGGACTGCTCTTTGGCTCTTTTATAAGTTGTGCCCCCTTTGCCATTGAGGAATATTTTGATTTTCTTCCTAATTTCTTCCAGAACCCAATAATTGCTCAGCAGTAGGTTTTTATTTTAATCTTCATAACTTTGTGTAGAATTGAGCAATTCTGTTGTAGTTTTGGATTTTATTCTGCTGTGGTCTGAGAAGATACATGGTGTAATTTATATATTTTTGACTTTGTTGAGTCATTATGTTGTGGCGTAAGACGTGATCGATCTTAGAAAATGTTTCTTATGCTAATGAAAAGAATGTATATTCAGTAGTGTGTGGGTAGAATGTTCTGTAAATGTCTGTATGCCCATTTTCTCTAGAGTACCATTTAACTCCTATATTTCCTCTTTTCTTATCTTTCACTGGGTTGCAAGTCTGTCTGGGTTTGATTCTTGCTGTTATATTCTCTTTATCTTCTTTCTGAACTTCTTCTTCTTCCCCATTTCTGTTCTATCGCTCTGTGATGCACACCAGAGCTCTCCACTATCTGATATCCTACCTTCCCATTGGGACAGTCCAACAAGCAATGTCTCTAGTCTGCCATGTTGGGTCAATCTATAATCACAAATTTATATATGATATGAATTTGAGTTGGTTGAATAACCCTTTCTACTCCTTGATTAAATTACCCTTTGATCTTTCTAGACCTTTGCCTTTAAAGATTTTATTTACATAGGGCATTTCTTCATTTTTTTTTTATTGTGAATTACAACACGCTCTGACTTTTGGAACCATCACTTTGCATACTGCCACTGCTATATTTGGGAAATAGACAGGGGCTGGAAAATAGAAAAAATATTGAAGATATTGCTTGGTAGTTGGGCTGCCTGGGCAAAGAGTCACAACCTCAATCCTGTACAGATGTATACTGCTACAGTTGGTTATAGAAGCCTTTGTTATGAACCTAGAAATCATCAAGAAATTTTAAAAGAGATAGAGGAAAATACCATTGTGAATTAGGACTTTATTCTCCAGAGGAGAGTCTGCCTAGCTTCCCTTCTCCCAAAATCTATTTCTTCTTTTCTCCAACCACAGAGACTGTCAAAAAAGAAGACTTTCCCCTTTGTGAAAGCAAACTATACAGAGTAAAGGTTCATAAAGATTCATAGAGGAGAACACAGCAGCTTGCTAATGTGAAGATTTCAGAAGTTACTTGGTGACTTTGTTACAACTGGCATCATCACTGGCTGAAATTGAACGGGTAAGTTTATAGCAACTGGGAATCTAGCTATAGTGGTCAACAAGGCAAAAATATAAGTGAACAATAAAGTCATTGACAGAAGCATAGCCAGGAAGATCACTGCTCCTGTAGCCATTTGGCTAAAATGGAGTGCCTAAAATGCAGGCAAGGAGGAAGCAGAACATTCAGAGCAGTGAGAAACCGTGTTGAAAACAGGAGGTGATGGATATAAGAGATAAAGCACAAACAGGAGATAGGGCAGGTGAAGACGATGAAGAACAGTAAAGTTCTCAAACACTGTAATAAAAGATCACTGTGAGCTAAAGGAGGGACCTGAAGTCCTGGATCACTTACAAGAAATATAAGCAGAGAACCCAAGAATTGGGCAATTTGCGCTGAGAATAAAAAGAAAAGGGTACAAAACCAGGAGGACAAGGACTATGATTTTGATGGGCAGAGCTGGCCCCGCAGAGCTGCAGCCAGAGGGACGCAGTCAGCGGTTCCTTGAAGTCCAGAGCTCTGAGCGCCACCTGGCTCAGGTCAAACTGGACATCCGTGGGATGCCGGGCGTGGGTCCGCCCATGTGGTGCTGCCGGGTCCACGGTCAGGGTCACGCTCAGCCCTGTCCAGCTCTGCGGGGCTGCTGTGCGTGGGGGGAAACGCGCTGCCTTTGCCATCTGGGAGGAGACCCTACTGCCCCGGCTCCCTCTTCTCTCTCTGATTGAGAGGAAGACAAAGGGGCGAGGCTAAGGGCAGAGAGCGGGAAAGAAGGTACCGCTAGGGACTGTTCCCTGTTCACAAGCGAGGCTCACCTGGTGACCTTAAGCTCACCTGAGCTCTTTTCTCTATAACTAAGATAACTAATTTCGACGCCCTGGGTTCTTCCAGAAGGTTCAGGAAGACCCTCAGGATGTTAGGAGTTTATTATATAACCCCACCCTGAACCTGTCAATTACCGCACAGGGCGGGAGGCGACAGCCAATCCCGTTGCGGGGAAGGTGGGACAACCTACCAAGCCTATGAAAGCCCTGTGTGCTCGGACTTCCGGGTCCTCACAGAGAGGGGACCTGTCTCACTCTTTTAGATGTAGGCTCATTATAGTTCACTTTGTTCTGCAGCGAACGTGGGTATATATGTGACTGTTTCTTATTTGTGGTCTCTGTCATGGGTTAGGCACCAGCAACCTGGGAACATCCACATTCATAGAGACCTAACAATTTCACATACAGTTTTCTTTTCGTTTCTTTTCATGTCATTTCTTTTTTTCTTTTTTTCTCTTCTTTTTTTGAGACGAGGTTTCACTTATCCAGGTTCATCTCAAACTCCTGGGATCAAATGATCCTCTCACCTTAGTCTCCCGAGGAGCTGGGATTACAGATGTTCACTACCACACCTGGTTCCTGGTTTTCCTGGCGTCATTATTTCAAGAGTGTGTCATTCTCTGCCTGCACCACATGTGCCTCTCCTCTCCTCTCCCCTTTCCTTTCTTTCTTTCTCAGCTATAGTAGGAATGTGTGGCTTGCCTTTATGCTTTTTTCTTTATTATTTTTAAGCTTGAAAAATCTCATATTTTTCTCATCATTGTTTCATTTAAAATTATATTGAATTATATTATGTATCTCTTTGCTTAAATATCCTCAATTATTTGTAGATTAAGACAGCTAATTTGAAAATAAAAATATATGTGTCTAAGTTAATTATATACATCTAACAATTACCTTAAGCACAACTGTAATTAATTATATAATATATTTTATATAGAAAATTACAATTAGATGTGTAGTTGCCTACATTAATTATGTACACATATTTACTTAACTGATGATTTAAGCATTTATATAACTAATTATGAAAAGCTATAAAATACATTAATTCATCAAAATTGGTATTCAGTTTATCTGAAGTGATCAGCTTTTTTCTCCTATAAATCCTAAAGAATTGCTTCAAAAATTATAAACCCTACACTGAACTGAACTCAGGGAGACCCATCCAATATTAGACATGAACTTGGAATTTATCTAAAAGCACAGACAAATTAATATTCCTTATACCACGCATCAGGAAAAAGGAAACATAGTCCTTGGTGAGCCTGGTTGGGTTTTGGAGGCATCATTGTCCGCACATTCAAATGCTATTCTGATTTACCAATTAGTGACATAAAAGGTTGCTATTTTGACTATGGCCCTGGTCACAAGGTTTTGCCCCAGGTCTAAATTACAGTGTAAGAAGACTTGCCACTTGGTCTATAGGTTCTGGTGAACCCCATGGTTTTATGTGTATCAGTAGTAAGGAAGCGCGGGATATAGCTTTTAGTTGCCCCAAAGGATAAATCACAACACAGATAGCAAGGGCTATGAAGCAAAAGCATTCCTTTTGTGGTGAACACTTGCACACCTTATGAAAAAAAAAAAAAAAGCTACTGGTAGGTTTCTGGTCCCCAGGAGAGAAGGTGCTGTTCCTGGTTAGACAGATGGAAGCTCACAGGACTGGCCATCTGAGAAAGCCTGGCCTATCAGCCCTGTCTGTTTCAGATGAGATTGCCCTGCACATTATTCTTTCACCACTAGTCTGACACAAAGCCATATTTTGAATAATAATTCTGAATATGCTTTCTTGAATGATATGAAGATGATGGCGTTTTCTTGCAGATAAAAATGATAGCTGTTAATTTCATATGATTCATAAAAATAGAAAAACAATAACTGGTATTATTCAGTACCCAAGACACAATTCCTTCCTCTCTCTTTCCCTCTTTCCCTTTCTTCCTACATCTTCCCTTTCTTTCTCCCTTCCCTCCTTACGATGTACTTTCCATCTAATTGTATGATTTGATACTTACATTCCTTTCTAAACTATTAAACTCTAAACACTTCAGCATGTGCTGCCCTGTTTTGTGTGATTATACTTATTAGTTTTGTTACAAAAGGCTACAAAACCTTATTTTAAGATGCCCTCCAAATATATGAGAATATATCAGTGGATGTAATGTTAGAAACCTGCAGGCAACAAAAGAAAATAAATAGAAATTTGTAAACAAAGTTTTCCAGGGTGAAGTATAAGTTTTAGCCAAATAGCAAACATTAATGGTTCAGTTGGAAGCATGCCTGACTTTTGGCCCAGTCTGTCTTTTTATTTATTTATTTGTTTTTATCCTGAATGTATCCGAAAGACAAAATTCCATCGGTTGATTCTAGAACTGCCATAAATTAAAATTTCCTGTGGCTAAAAATACATATGTCCTTGTGTAAAATTACAGGGAAACTGTCCTTGTCACCTGGTAAGTTGTACAAGCAGGTATACTGCTCAGTGTTACGAAAACATTTATTTTCAAGAGAGGAGGACAGGTTTAAATATAAGGAAAAACAAAAATGTGTTATTATTTTTTTCTCCTTAATTTAAATGGTTTAATAACATCAACTCAATGCTTTTTAATTTAACATAGTTGGACACTTCAGTAATATTTTAGGCTATTTTATTCTACTTTATTTACTCTAGTAATGGTAGAAATAACTACAACTCATAAAGAAAAAACTCAAAAATATCCTTTAAGGAATTGATCATACCTAAGGCCTTGGGGCCTTTTCATTGTCTTATTTTAAACACATATGACCTGAAAGGGTAGAATTACACAAGTACAAACAAAGAGACATTAAAAAGCAACTAGTCCAAATTCTTTAGTTTTAGAGCACACTTGGTCCAGAGAGGGTGACTGGTTAATGGTGCGGCTGCTGATGGAGCCAGGATGAGCACTGCTCCTTTGAGCTGCGTTTCATCACCCACACACAGAAACAGGTGAGAAACATTCTGCCTTCAGAAGTGGGAGCCACCTAGAAGTCGGTTTGTCAACAGCCACATAAAGGTTCCTTTGCTTGGTAGCTCAGCCCTGTACAGAGCAATTAGGTACAAGGTAATTATTACTTACTGGTAATAAAAAGATCAGTTTCGGATTAAATATTTCACATATTAGCCAGACTTCTTGGCTATTGCAATCCTTAAAGTAAATATAAAATTGATCTCAAGCTAAAGTATGAATAACTTTAACAATATAGAATAGCGGAGAAGAAGGAGGAAGGATTTTAGAACAATGAATTTAGAAAATATGATTATTTTAGACATGTTTCCATATTCCCTCAACTACAGGTTACTTGATAAAAATGACCTAAAAAGTTTTTTTATCCCCCTACTGCTAGATCCTCGGCACCCAACCACGGCATCTTAACTAACAGACCTGCGGCCTATTTGTACTTTATTTCCTCTGCATCGGTTTCAATTCCTTTTCATATCCTTGCTTTTATCTGGGTGTCTGATCCTCTCTAAATGATAGATTGTAATCTCAGCTACAGGAAATCACTGAAACTTACAAAATGGATGGATTTGATTTTAAGAGGTGCAGGCTAGGCAGTTGGCAGCTACACAGAAATGAACTTGGAGGGAACGTTAGCATTCTCTGTGTTTGGTATTAGCCCATGGTCCCAAGAATAGCAAAATGTTTTGCAAGAAATTTCTTTGTTGCATTTTATAAAATTATTTTAAAAGTCATTCCTCATTAGGTCTGTGAGGATAGCCCAAAACATCTGGCAGTTTTACATCAGGAACATGAATTATATTCTTAAACACAGTCCACTCTTTTTTGATTTACGTATATATAAATCAGTCATATATTTAACCTATTTTATATAGTGAGAATTTACCAATGTTACATATCAGAAGAATTTAGTAATATGAATGAGCAATGAATAAAACTTTCACAGAACCTATAGTTCATTGGAGTAAGCAAGGAAGTAAAGACACAGTGACAGCCAGTGTGACAGACCTTCCCGAGGGTGTAGAAATAGCGCGAGAGAGAATAAAGTGGTGGCTTCTCCTAAGTCAGGGACTGTGTTGAAAACATGTTTTGGTTCTGTTCAAAAGAGCGTCTCTGCTTTCTGAGTTGAAGTCTGTGCGTGGACAGATGATTCTACAGTCTTCTTTCAGTAAATCAGACAGGCACCGTGCTTTCGAGTTCTTATTGACAGTGTGTAAAATAGATTTTAAAAACAGCTGAACCC
>NW_003852447.1:8654555-8660303 GCF_000181295.1 Otolemur garnettii
ATGAGAAGTTGGGGGGAATGTCAAATTCTGCTGAACTAGATCTCCTGGCTTGGTTTTATTTTCAGTTTTGTAAGGAGGTTTCAGAATGTCAAATTTTAGATACGACTTTTAACATAGCATCACATTTTATAGTTAAATAGAATATTCTTAGTAGTATCAACAATGCAGTTACTACATATTTGAGCAGACAATTGAAAGGTGATAGTTTGTTTGTTTGCTTATTTCTGTTTTTTGAGACAGAGTCTCACTTTGTTGCCTTGTGGAGTACTCACTTTGGGTAGAGTGCTGTGGCATCACAGCTCACAGCAACCTCAAACTCTTGGGCTTGAGCAGTTCTCTTGCCTCAGCCTCCCAGGTAGCTAGGACTATAGGCATGTGTCATTATGCCTTGCTAGTTTTTCTATTTTTAGTAGAGATGGAGTTTCGTTGTTGCTAAGGTTGGTCTCGAACTTCTGATCTCAAGCAATCCCCCTGCCTCAACTTCCCAGAGTGCTAGGATTACAGGTGCGAGCCACCTCACCTAGTCATGAAAGGTGATCAGTTTTTATACTAAGAATGTTCCATGGGGTATAATCAGTACCAGGTATTGAGAACTATGTCAGGTACTATTCTAAGTGTCTCATTTAACCTTGTAACACCCCCAGTAAGGCCATACAAATATCTCTATGTTCCAGTCAACTGAAAATATACACTTATCTATAAAAATGAGGCCAGAGAAAGCAAGGGCTTTTTCCAGTGTCGCATACCTAGTAAATGGTGAAAATCAGACAATCTAAGGAGTCACATGACAATCTCAAATTCAGGAATGTAAATTTCATATTCAGGCTTCCACAGATAGTTTTTAATTACACACCTAGACATACAAAGAACAAAGAACATTACAAAATCACATGTTTTCTAGACACTCTTTTTTTTTTTTTTTTTTGCAGTTTTTGGCTGGGGCTGGGTTTGAACCCGCCACCTCTGGCGTATGGGGCTGGCGCCCTACCCCTTTGAGCCACAGGTGCTGCCCCCTAGATACTCTTTATATTAGAAAAGTTTGGATTTAATTCTCTGAGGTCATATTAACCCTTTTTAAAATTTGGTTTACTTAACAGCAATAGCAATGAGATAAGTACTATCCTAAATACCATAAAAAATAATTATCAGGAGGCAAATCAACATATAACACTTTTCTTTAAAAATAGTTACTTAGCGTATTATACTATTCAAAGCACAAATATGTCTATGGGACTCTTACACTCTTTCCTATTAGCCCATCTTAATGTGTCCCAATCTTATTTTATGTGTCATTTTACCCTTGTTCCATCTCTTTCCACCAGACACTCGTCTTTCCTAATTCTTAGACTCTTTCTTCAGGAAAATTTAGCTTATGAGTTCACAGTGGGCAATTTTCCCCCTAGCTTTGGCATGAGGTTTATTCTTCATTGTGGATGACTGTCATCACTTGCGGTGTGGGGCTTTCTCCCGCAGCCTGGGCGGAAGGTAGGTCAGAAGGCAGAATGACATTCCATACACAGAAGCACATTGCCCTGGTTGCTACCGACCGACACTCTCCGCCTGTCCTCTCCCTTCCACATCCTCACCTTCCCTGTTTCTACTTCTGGATTATCTGGCCAGCAGAACTGTGATAAGTGTGTCTTTGATAATCAGGTAAGGCAAACCCAGTTAGAAAACTCCTTATTAAGAGTTTATTAATTATTATTGTTTGGGGCAATTAATTATTGTTATTGTTTGGGGCAATGTACTAAGAATCTCTGATTTGAGGGCCTCAGATTATGATTAGCAGTATCAGGCCAGCATACAAATATTTAAATATACCAGGTACCAGATACTAAATGACAGATATCATAAAGCATGTGTTCAAGCTAGGGGGTATCACCAAGAACAGGAGGGCTTTTTGAAGAATACGGGAGTTAAAGGGAACTGTGCAGGAGGGATAGGGCTTGTAAGAGGTTCAGGTGAGAAGGGCATTCTGAGAATTCTATGAGGATAGTTTCTCTGAGCAATAGATGATCCTTCTGAATTATAGAGATTGTCTTTCCCTTCCAGACTAATAATCAGCATTGTTCTTGACCAATGTAGACTGGCCAGCTTTGTCTTTAAAAAGATGTAAAGACTAGGGTCTGTCTGAGGAGTTACTGGTATCACCTACCATTTAATGAGTTTATTATATCAGAAATGGTTTTAAAACATCTATCTGACTTTGGAAATAAGTGAAGTAATAACATTTTGAGGCATTTTTTGGGCCATGCCAAAACTAAATGACTATTGGAAATCTAATAAGAACTGAAGTACTTGTAGCAGAAGGCACCTCTGATTGTCGTCTAATTTCAGGGTTATTGACTTGGGATAGTGGAAAATCATGAACACCAAAAATTGTAGATTCTGTAATTTCCCTGCCTTTTGCAATTTTTCTTGTTTTCTTCCACAGCTAAGTTTTCATTTTAAAGAAATACATCTCCTTCCTTTCTAGTAGCAAAGATAAGAACCTTTAAAATTTCTCCCAAATCAAAACTTTATTTCTCAGCTATGCTGGATTCAACTATACCAAAAAAATGCCCAGGAAGTAAGCTGTAATTATTTCTTCTTCACTTTAAGAAGGCATAAAGAATGGTAGGCCCTTTAAATCCTATCTGTTCTTTCAGCCAAGTTTACTGTTGGGTAAGTATTTAGCCAGAATTAGGGCACTTAAAATTACCAAATCACTTTACTCTCTTTTTCCTAACTGGACATTTTCATTATTCATTCATAAAATCTGTTGATGCTAATCATCGAAGTCATGTCCCAGTGGACTATTTATTTCATTTTGTAAATGATAAGCTTGACAACACAGGAATGTGAAAATAGAGTTATTACCTAAAATCTAAGTCATTAACTGGAAACCACAAAGCTCTGGGCTTTTACCAATTTACTTGTTTAACACAATTAAAAAAAATCTTCCTATTTATTTATTTATCTTTTTTGAGACAGAGTCTCACTCTGTCACCCTGGGTAGAGTGCCGTGGCACCACAGCTCACAGCAACCTCAAACTTCTGGGCTTAAGCAATTCTCTTGCCTCAGCCTCCCAACGCGCCACCACAACGCCCAGCTATTCTCTTGTCACAGTTGTCATTGTTGTTTAGCTGGCCCAGGCTGGGTTCGAACCTGCCAGCCTCAGTGTATGTGGCTGACACCCTACCCCCTGAGTTATGGGCACTTCCCCAATTAAAAAAATCTTTACTAAACATTAGCAGAGTCCAAATTCCAAGGCACTATTAAAAATATAGCAGGGGCCCCAAAGATGGATGGGCAAATCATAAGCCATATTTTTGAAAAATTATAATGGCATGTTGGCAGAACCAAGCAAACCAAGCAGTGATAAGTCAATACGGCCACATTAAACAACATGGCGGAGTAAAGTGAGCAATCCAAGTAGGGAGTGAGCACAACTGGGTACTGATCGGGAAATAATCTGTGCAGTAAGAAGAAATGCAAGTTATGTTGTGTCATCGAAAGAAAGTGAAAATTTCTCTACGAAAAAGTGGAATCTGGGGAGAAAGTGCATGTAATGGGTAAGTTAAGAACAAAAATACAGAGATAGGAAAGTTAAGGGTTGAAAGTTGTAGTTTCAATTGCCCTGTCTCATGTGTTACCAGGGAAGAAATAGCTGGAGCAAAAGCAGGAGGGTGGATTGGGATCGCCTTGAAGTACACTAGGGAAGACTGGGCAGCAGTTTGGCCTTGATTTGCTTGGCAATGGGAGGAGGATTATTTAAGGAACTTTATCCCTGGCATATAGATTGTAGCTAAGTGTTGATGAAACTGAATTTAGGTTACTAGGTAGGAGGATACTACTTTTATCTAGGGACATGTATGCAGCCCTGTGTTCAAGGGAGACTCCTTAAGCAGAGTAACATAAAAGGCACTTTATTTTTATTTTCTTTATTTTTCTAGTTTTTAAATTTCAAATTAATATGAGGATACACATTTTTAGGTTACATTGTTCTCACTTCCAGGGTAAAGTTCCAGTTGTAAAAGAGCCCCTCAGCCAGGGGGTGTGTTAGACACACTTACAAGGTGCACGTTAGGTGAGATCCCACCTCATGGCCTCCCTCCTTCTGCCAATTGTCCTCCCCCTCCCCCATTCCCCATAAGAAGGCATTGTAATCCAACAAAAAATTTTAACTAACCCTTGATTCATTTTTTTCCTTCTTTCAGATATAAAATATTGAATGGAATTTTTCCTTAATGCATAGTTTAATATATATGTATAAATTACTATTCCAAAGACAGTTATACATATTAATGATAAAAATGATCTCTTGGAGGCTAAAATACATAATGGGTAAAAATATTTCCATGTGAGTAGGTTTTGGATTAAAAACCTAGTACTTGGCCCCTAAACTGTAACCCCCACCCTGCCTTGCATGGAAGGCCGCTTGCTCTCATCTGTTCTTGTTCTTCTGGTACTGCTCTGTTTGGGAATTCAAAGACATTTTTTCTTCGTCTGTGCACTAGCACAGTCTGCTTTCCCACGTAAAATCGGGTTGTTTGAATGCTCATCATTTTCAGCCACCCTTCTAATCAATTCAGTCTCTCTCCCTCCCTCCCTCCCTTTCACCTTCTCAGTCTCACACACAGAAAGAAAGGGTAACATACAAAGTATATTCATTTACCTTACACTTCCTAATTAATTACTTTCATTTGACTTTACTATTTTTGGACCATAATTCATTGCTTTTGTGTTAATTTTCATGATTAAGAAGGATTTCTTCAAAAATGACATTTTCGAGATCATACTATTCTATCAGTGTTTTCAGACGCCCAGGGATTGCAGCTGGTGGGGCACAGTTAGAGGCCACAGTAGCAAAGGATGAGTGGAACCCAGGAAAAGGTACTGTGCTTGAGGAACAATATCATTTTTAAGCCAGCCTTTTCCTTCCTAAGGTTTAGAACTTCAGGAGAAAATCCCATCTATCCCATCTTCAGGTGGCATTCTGCTGAGTACCTGTCGGCACTACAAGACAAAGCCCACCCATGGCATTGGAAGATACAAGCACCTAATTAAAGCACAAGAGCCCAAGAAAAAGAGGACAAAAGTGGAAAGGAGATCCATTAATCTGGGGACAGATTATGAATATGGTGTTTTAAACATTCACCCGACTGCATATGACATGACTCTGGCAGAGAGTTATGCCCAATATGTTCACAGTCTCTGCAACCAACTCTCCAGTAAAGTCTAGGAAAGCTATGCAATGCCTACCAAAACCATGGAAGTGTTGCGGCTGCCAGACCAAGGCAACAAAATGGTCCTGGACTCAGTC
This sequence comes from Otolemur garnettii, assembly GCF_000181295.1. Classification (NCBI taxonomy): domain Eukaryota; kingdom Metazoa; phylum Chordata; class Mammalia; order Primates; family Galagidae; genus Otolemur; species Otolemur garnettii. The sequence goes on from NW_003852447.1 coordinate 8,659,862, forward strand.
CTTACCACCCATGAATGAGTGGTTCAGATCAGTGGTTTGAGTGCCACATTTGCAGAGATTTTCCTGGAAATAATCCAAAGCAATCTTCCTGAAGGAGTCAGATTGCTAGTGAAGGAGCATACTGAAGAAGACTTCAAAGGATGGTTCAAAGCTTGGCCAGAACTGGAAGAACTATTGGCCAAGCTGAACTAGCTATTGCAGACCTGCAGTATGCCAGCAGTGGTCATATTGAGTGCCAAGGAGAGGAGCTTCCCGGGTGGTCACAGTTAAGCAGGAGACCCGAGACTCTAACCCTTAGATTTGATAAGTTCTCATTCCTACCACCAGGAATGCCTTCTCTCCTCTGTGGCACAGCTATGCTTGCCAGTTGTTACAACTAACCCTAATTATCCTTTGTCTAATAAAAATTTGCTATTGCTGATGTGTGTGCAAAAAAAAAAAA
>NW_003852447.1:8660568-8678481 GCF_000181295.1 Otolemur garnettii
CTGAGGCAAGAGAATGGCCTAAGCCCAGGAGTTAGAGGTTGCTGTGAGCTGTAACGCCATGGCAATCTACCCAGGGCCATAAAGTGAAACTCTGTCTCCAAAAAAAAAAAAAAGTGATTGTTTGATGAAATGTGAGACACCCAGTTAAATTTAAATTTCAGATGAATTACAAATAATTGTTTCCTCACAAATATTACAGACATTGCATGAGATATGCTTTTATGTTCCAAATATTACATAGGACATATGTACACTAAAACTTATTTGCTATTTATCTGAAATTCAAGTTTAACTTGTATATGGTTTTTGCTAAATCTGACAACTGTTTATATAATTCAAATGCAAAATAGTTACTTTTTTTCATTGAGAGATATTTTTCGGTGTAAGTAGCTGGTCTCAGTAAGACATGACAACAGGTATTTGGCAGAACTCCACCAATCGGAGACAACCCATAGGAACGCTTGTTCAATCAGTTCAGCCAATGTAAACAGTTCTTGAACACACTTGACAATAGAGGAATTGCAGTTTTCTTAATAAAATAAGCCAAATATCACTAAATAAGAGTAAATATTTCTTGAGATAAAATACAAAAAATGTTGGCAGATCTATTCCACTTCCTACATTCTTCAGAGAATTCTACACTTTTCCCTAAACTCTGGGAACTAAAAATTTAAGATATTTCATTACTTTTAAGTAGTTAAGATCTGGAGCTGTATATTCGTTAATTTTCTAGCTTTTAATAGGACCACAAAAATTACATTAAGGTAGTTCTGTAAACATGGGTTTGTTTACTTTGCTTATCCAATTACTCCCCAGGTAAGCTCGTATAAACTTTCTATTGAGGAAAGGTTTCTATGTATACTGAGTGGATCATGGCCAATGTAATATATGTTATAAATATCATTATACATTATAAAATGATTTTGTAGATTGACTTATAGGCAGATAGAGCAAACCCCCTGGATGTGATATACAAGGTAAACAAAAGATGACTGAAAATCAAAGAGAAAAAGCCATGCTGGCTGAAGACTTCGGGACTCAAAGCCAGTTCTCCATGTTTTCTTCTTGTTTCATGTATCTCAGGGTTGGTGGTGAAGAAGTAGGTAAATGGGAAATGCCAATGGCTACAGACACAAAACGCTCTCATGAAACTGTCTTCTCTCTCAAGAAAGGAGCAGTCTAGCAAGATTTTTGTCTGTATTCACACAGACAATAACTGTTTTACTTCAGCCAAAACGTAGCAGAAAAAACTGTGGTCCCACCCAACTTGCACCGGCTAGGGCTGAACGAGGAGACCAGACTGCCACTATCTCCAGGCTGCAAATCCTCCAATTCCTCACTGCAGTAGTAATGGAGAAGGCTGAGAAGGGAGCTAAGACCTTTGTTCTTCTCTTCTCCCAAAGCAGCAATGAGCCCTCTCCCCATCTCCCGGGTGTCTGTCCTCTCCCCCTGCCCTCTCATGTCAGGAGAGATCACTTGGAGAGCCAAACTTGCTGTAATGAGGCACCAGACCAGCCCCACTTCCAGACAGGCCTTTCCTTCCTATTTTGCCCATCCCTGTGGTGTCAGTAATGAAGCTTTCCAACTTTCCAGCCAGGGATGTGTCAGTGGAGGCAAAATAAACCCAAAGCAAGTAGAAGGAGGGAAGGTAGAAAGGAAGGGAATAATAAAGAGCAGAAATCAATGAAATTGAAAAAACAAAGGTAGAGACATACCCATAAAATAAAGAGCTGATTCTCTGCAAAAATTAATCAAGTTGAAACCTCTAGTAAGATTTATAGGAAAAAAAGAGAGAGACAACTCAAGTGATTATATTGGGAATGAGAAAAGAGTATCACTGTAGATCCTTTGGACATCAAATGAATAATCAGGGGATACTACAAAAACTCTACACACATAAGCTTCATGAAATGCCCTAGTTCCTAAAAATATACAAACTACCACATCTCATAAAATATGAAATGGAAAATGTGAATATACCCATAATGATTAAGGAGATCAAATATGTAATTGATAAAAGAATCTTCAGGTTCAGATGATTTCATTGGTTAATTCTACCAAATGTTTAAAGAATTGGTAGTTAACTCTAATTCCATACATCCTCTTCCAGAAAATAAAAGAGAAGGGAATAATTTCCAATTCATTTTATGAAAGTAGTAGTATTCCCTGAAACACACAAAAATGACAAAGACAGTTCAAAAATAGAAAACTAGACATCAGTATCCCATATGAATCCTCATAAATGTATTTAATAAAATACAGTTATGTGCTACATAACCATGTTATGGTCAGTGATGGGCTGTATGTGGTCCCATAGGATTATGATACTATGTTTTTAATGTACCTTTTTTATGTTTAGATCCATAAATACTTATGTGTTACAATTGTGTACAGGCTTGTAGCCTAGGAGCAAGAGGCTGTTCCACATACCCTGGGTGTGGTCGGTATAACAGCCTAAAATCTATATTTGTGTAAATATACTCTGTGATATTCACACAATAATGAAATCACTGGATGGTGCATTTCTGAGAACATATCCCTATCATTAAATGATGCAGTGAATTCCATTTGCTAAAAAATACAATACCATTACAATACCATTTATAATCAGTCAGACAATAAAATCATAAAACATTACAAATCTTGTACTCTGAAAATTGCAAAACACTGATGGAAGAAATTGAAGGAGATCTAAATAAATGGAGAGACATACTGTGTTTGTATATTGGAAAACTCAAAATAGTAAAGATGTCAATTCTCCTCAGATTGATATGCAAGTTTGATCCAATTCCTACCAATATCCCAGAAAATTGTTTTGTAGAGATAAACAAGGCTATTTTGAATTCCTGTGGGAAATGAAAAGAACTAGGATAACTAGTTCTTCAAAGCAATTTTGAAAAGAAGAATGAAGAGCTAGGAATCAGTATGTCCATTTTCAAGGCTTAGTATATACCTACAATAATCAAGAATGCAAGATTTGTGGAGGAACAGACACATAATTCAATGAAACAGAGTAGAGAATCCAGATAGACCCAACTATCCCCAAATACTATATACCCAATCAATTGTTGAAAATGGTAAAATAGCACTTCAGTGGAGGAAAGATAGCTTTTTCAATAAATGGTGCTAGAATAATCGAACAATTATAGGCAAAAAATAAACCTGGACCTATGTCTCATGCCTTACCCAAAAACTAACTCAAATTGGATTATGAACTTAAGTGTAGAATAAAAATATATAAAATGTCTAAAAGGAAACATAGTCAAATACATAGTCAAAAGAGGAAATAGACAACTCACAGAATGGGAGAAAATATTCCCAAGCTTGTAAATATTCCCAGTCTGTCAAAGAACTGATAACCAGAATCTACAAAGAACTCAAGAAAATCTGCAACAAACAACCAAATTACCCCATTAAATAGTGAGCAAAAAGGGAGAGTAACTGGGGGGACCACACTTATGGTGCATCTTACAAGGGTACATGTGACATGTACTAGGTGTAGAATAGAAATGTCTTAACACAATAACTAAGAAAATGCTATGAAGGCTATGTTGACTAGTTTGATGAAAGCATTTCAAATTGTATGTAAAACAGCACATTGTAGTCTGTAATTGCATTAATTCACACAGCTATGATTTAATTTTTAAAAAGTGGGCAAAAGAAAAAAAAGAACAGAGACTTTTCAAATGAAGATATACTAACGGCCAACAAACTTGTGAAAAAATGCTCAGTGTCTCTAATTATTAGCAACATGCAAATCAAAGCTACCATGAGATATCACCTAATCTCCATGAGAATGGCTCATATTAAAAGATACCAAGACAACAGACGCAGGTGTGGATGCAGAGACAAGGGAATTCTACTACACTGTTGGGACTGCAAATTAACACAACCTCTGTGGAAAGTTGTACAGCGATACTTAAAGAAGTTAAAGTAAACTTACCACTTGATCCATAATTCCACTGCTGGGTATATACTCAAAGGAAAAAGGGTTATTTTATTCAAAGAATATCTGCACACAAATGTTTATAGCAGCACAATTCATAATCTCAAAGACATGGAAACAACCTAAGTGCCCACCGATACATGAATAGATGAATAAAATGTGGTATATCCATACTATGAAGTACGACTCATCCCCCCAAAATGCTGATCTAGTATGTTTCATGACAACCTGAGTGAAACTGGAAACCATTCATCTAAGTGAAACATCACAAGAATGGAGAACCAAACACATGTACTCCATACAAAGTTGGAACTTATTGATCAACATTTAAGTGCATATATGGAAGTAAATATCAATGAAAATGAAGCCGGGGGAAGAAAGGAGGAAGGAAAAGCCTGTTCAAAACTCTTGGGTGAAGTGTGCACCATCTGGGGGTGAAGGGCCCATTTATAACTTTGGCTCAATCTATACAAAAGACAAAGCACGTAAACAAAACATTTGTAACCTCTAATGTTCTGAACTACAAAAAGGAAAAAAGAAAGAAACATAAAGGTCTTCTGGATGTAGGATTAGGCAGAGTTGTCAGGCAAGATACTGAAAGCAAAATACATAAAGCTAACATTGACAAGTATCACTTCATAAATTTGGAAATTTTAGCTGTGAAAGACCCTGTTAAGAGGAAAAGGTAGTGGCTAGGATGTGAGAAAATATTTGTAAACCAGATATTTCTTCTTCTTTCTCTTTTCTTTTTCTTTCTTTCTTTCTTTCTTTTTTTTTTTTTTTTGGAGACAGAGTCTCACTTTATCGCCCTTGGTTTGGTAGAGTGCTGTGACGTCACAGCTCACAGCAACCTCCAAATCCTGGGCTTAGGCAATTCTCTTGCCTCAGCCTCCTGAGTAGCTGGGACTACAGGTGCCCGCCACAACACCTGCTATTTTTTGTTGCAGTTTGGCTGGGGCCGGGTTTGAACCCACCACCCTTGGTATATGAGGCCGGCACCCTACCCACTGAGCCACAGGCACCACCCACAAACCAGATATTTCTTTAGTATCTAGTCTATTTAAGGAACTCATCACTCAACAGTAAACAAAATGAAACAAACAAAAAATCCAATGAGGAAATCATCAAAAGATACGGAGGGACATTTCAGGGAAAGGAATATGCATATGGTAAATAACGAGATAAAGAAACATGCAGCATTGCTAATCATCAGGGAATTCCAAGTTAAAACCATAAGGACAAAAGAATATGATGAGCCCCAGACTGGGGAAAAAATGTCTGCAAAATACACATCCCCATCTGATAAAAGATTGCTACATCAGTTATACCAAAAACTCTTAAAACTCAACAATAAGAAAATAAACACCACAATTAAAAGGGTAAAACACCTGAACAAATTCTCACCAAAGAAGATAACAGAGATAGCATATGAGATGATGTTCAACTTATATCATGAGGAAATTGGAAATTAAAACAACCGGGAGAAGCCACTACACACCTATAAAAATGATATCTACCCAAAGGAATGAAAACTTCAGTCCACCTGAAATCTTCATTGGGATGTTTGTAGCAGCTTTATTAATTGCTAGAACTCGAAAGCAACTATGTCTCTCAATAGGTGGATGGATAAATAAATTGTGGCCGATCCAGAGAGTGGAATATTACTCAGCAGTAAAAATAAATGAGATAGCAAGCTAGGAAAAGACACAGAGGAAAAGTGAACACATGTTAGGAAGTGAAAGAAGCCAATTTGAAAGGTACTGTATGATTTCAACTGTAAGACATTCTGGAAAAGGCAACTGTATGGAGATAGTAAAAAAATCAATAGTTGACGGGTTACAGGGTGGGAAGGATGAATAGATAGAGCATGAAGAACGGTCAGGGTGGTGAAACTGTTAGTAGAATATCCCAATGGTCACATATGTCACTATGCCTTTGTACAACCAAGAGTAAACACTAATGTGAATGATGAATTTTGTGTGGCCATGCTGTGTCAGTGCAGGTTCATTGATTGTAACAGATGTGGTCAGAATGTCAACAGCAGGGGAGGTTGTGTGTGGGGGTGGGGTGGGAGAGGGGACGGAGTATATGGAAACTCGCTGCTGCTCAGTTTTGCTGTGAATCTAACACTCTTCTAAGAAATACAAGTTATTAATTAAAAAAAAAACACGAGATATCACTACATACCTCTCACAATGACTAAAATATAAAAAGAGAGGCAAGACTGATGCTAATAAGTAGGTCTATTTGTAATCTCCCTAAATTGGAAACTACCCTCGCCAGCCTTCAACAGGTGACTGATTAAACAGAACGTCTACACCCCAGATTACTGAGAGGAGGTGCTGATAACACACCACAACCTGCATGAATCTCCAGGTAATTTTGAAGGATGAAAAAAAGTCCTAAAAAGTTATGTGTTTTATGCGAGGTGGCTCAAGGAGTAGGGCACCAGCCCCATATACTAGGGGGTGGCGGGTTCAAGATCGACCCCCGCCAAAACTGCAAAAAAAAAAAAAGTTAAGTATTTTGTAATTCCATTTATATGGCATTATTGAAATGTCAAAATTACAGAAATAGAGAACAAATTTGGGGTTGAAAAGCAGAGTACAGAGTTAGGAGGAAGCAGGGTGGTTGTAACAGGCAGCTTGGGTGATGCTTGCGGTGATGGAAATGCCGTGTATCTTGACAGTATCAACGCCAACATCCTGGTTGTAATATATTCGCAAAATGCTATTATTGGGGAAACTGAAGAAAGGGAACACAGAGTTTCTTTATATTATTTCTTACAACTACATAGGGATATAAAGTTATCTCAAAATAAATAATTTCATCAAAAAAACAATGTAGATTCTGAAACCACATTAAATGAAAGATTTTTTTTTACAACTAAGAATCTTAGTAGGAAGAAGAACCAGAGATTGAATGGACAGACTCAGAGAAAGCAAACGAAGGAGAGAGAAGACTCCAGAATACATTACGAACATGGATTTTCTTTTACTAGAATGTTTTTCATTCAATTCTTTAAACACGATTTAAGCTAAACAGTCATATACTCTTGTGACTTTCACGCTCAGCAGAACTGATTTTGAGGCTGATCTTGTATTTAATTAAGGTTGTTCTGGGCAGATTTTAGTGGTCCTTCACATGGAGGGATGAGAGTTTATTATGCATTTAATATGGAGAGGGGGAACATTCTTTATAGGCCATTTAAAAAAAATACATTTGCCTATCACAGAAATCATTCAGGTATTGTTTCGAAAAGATTCCCAGTTATCTTTTCTTGAATGTACATCACTCAAGTGTAGAAACAGGCACCGTTTCGTCTTTTCCTCTTTCATTGGTGTTATTAGCTTTTCTAAGTTTTTGGAAACAGCTGAATTCAGTTTTGATGACAAGTGACCATTGAAAGATGCCACAGGGACTTCTGAAATCTCGAGAATTCGAGGAGGTGTCATTAACACTATTTTTATTCTCTAGTTCTGCCCACTCTTAACCAGTATGACTTCTAAGATGAAACAGTGTTAAAGCTGTGATTATTTTCAAGAATTAAAAAATATAACAAACATTTATAGGGATCATTCTTATTTCCTCCTGTCCATTTTGCCTGTGATAAAGTTATTAAGAGCAATTTTCATGGTTTGACAATTCAGCTGGTGACTGGTCAGGAGTGACTGTCACAACTCACCTGTAAGTTTCCTCTGACACATTCTTCCATTTTTACTTAAGTATGACATGAAGAAGATTAAGCAACAGAACTAAAATAAAAAAGAAGGAAGCTGGGCTAGTCTAATGTCCAACTGGCTCATTTTATCTGATGGTATTTAAAACCATTTGCTTCTGCTACCTCAAAAGTGAAAAACTAAGTCAGCCCTGGAGGGCGTGGAACCAGGAAGAGAACTATAGGTTCTTGAAAGACCCTGCCAAAAAATGCCTATATTTCCACTGGAATTATAAAATGTTGAAATGTTATTTTCTTTGTAAGCTAAAAGTTTTATTTCACAAAGCCATGTATTTTACCCAGTTTTGGTTTGTCTTCACATCAAGGCCTTTATCAGAGTCTTTGATTTATAAGCATATAGGATATTTGAATGAACGAGTGGATTGTTTGAAAAAACGTGTCAAGGCGGGGCAAACGGTGGTTGAACTGGGGAATGACTTAGGAAAATTATGTCCCATTCTGGCATCACTAATTGACATGTCACTGACATGTAGCTATCTATGAAAGGACCAAGTATCACAACTTTTGAACTATGTGCTTTATGTAATGAGACATCACTTATTCTAATAGTTATTGTCATAAAGACAGAATGTACCAAATCCTGTCCTTTCAAGTGTGTCTTGTCTGAAGAATTAGTGTTTCTCACAAGACCTATTGGAATATGTTATTTATGTTTCAAAGTAAAGAGTTATTTTTTTTTTCAAAAAATGTCAGCATCAGTTTTTATGTATAACCTTAACAAATAAGGCAGAGGGTTGGTTACTTAAATTAATGATAATGAAAATGTGAGATCCCTAGGTGCAATCTGGAGAGATCATCAAAGGACAGGACTCTATTGGACTCCTATTACCTTAAATATGTAAAGAACTCCTGTGCTGTCTTTGGAGCAGGGTATTTAAATATTGGGTGACAGTAAATGTAGAAGCCAAAATCTATTCTGAGTACACTTTAGTTGTTTGCTAAAATAATCTCCATGCTTTAAAACAAACAGAAGATAAAGAAAGGTAGAAGAATTTAGAGTTATTTTGTAATGAGTACTAGAATCTCAATGATATTGATTTCAAGGAAATTGGCAATATATAGTTTCTACATCCATTAAGGAAATGGTGAATACAATATAATTTGACATCCAAACCCTAACCCTTTTTATACTTCTAAAAGCAAATTAATAATTACACATGAGGCCAGGTGCAGTGGCTCTGGCCTTTAATCCTAGGACTCTGGGAATCCAAGGTGGGTAGATTGCTTGAGCTCACAGGTTCGAGACCAGCCTGAGACACAGTGAGACCTCATCTCTAAAACTAGCCGGGCATTGTGGCAGGCACCTGTAGTCCCAGCTACTTGGGAGGCTGAAGCAAGATAATCGCTTGAGTCCAAGAGTTTGAGGTTGCTGTGAGCTGTGATGTCATGGCACCGTACCAGGGGTGACATATTGAGAATGTCTCCAAAGAAAAATTAAGGTGAAGAAGACATTGTATCTGTCCTCAGAAAGGTCAAGCCCAGGTGAGTGGAGTGTATGTTTTTATTAGAACTAAGATACAACTTTTCAGAGAGCACAGAGGAGACTTTTCTGTCTTTAGCTGAGGAGGGAAAAAGATGCTGTTAGGCCTTTAAAACTCCAGAGTTCAGAAAGGAGCTCTCCCATTTGACAGCTAGGAAAACTGAGAACCATGTTATTCCACAGACTTGAGACTAAACATATGGTTCCCCATGTTCCATTCAAAAATTTTCATCCCACTCTGCTATTCTTCCTGGAGTGGCCAGAAGATAAAAGTGATATGCAAACGCTAGAGAGTTACTTTACATTTCCCTGAATACGAAGAATAGCATGAAACTTCTTTGCCCTGTAGTCTCCTTGCCATGAGAAAGTCCAACTTCGTCACTTTGAACCTGCTCTTTTGAAGTTTCCAGAGATCTAGTTTTGTTTGCGTACTCTCTAATACATTGGAACGAAGCGATGTTTTGTTTGGTTTTAAAGAAGACTTCTTTTTGAGACAAGATTTTCCTTTCAAGTTGAATCTCATGATGAGGGGAATTACAATTTGCATACTGTACTACATTAGGATAACTGAGCCTTTCACTATACCACATTCTAAATGGAATTTCATTATATCCAAGTATAGCATAAGCAGATCCAACTGTGTATAGTTAACTGAAGTCCATTGTGAAAATATTTTTTCAGAGGATGTTTTATTATATCCCAGAAACATACTTGCTAACAGGATGTTGTGCTAGTCCATATTATCTGGGGTGGGCCTGCCCACATGTAGACACAGACTCAGGCACACAGAAAGTTGCCAACTCTCCTGCCATTCATTATTTCCCCACTGCTTCTCACTTTGTTATACTTTAGTTAACTCTTTCTTTTTTCCCCTCAATTGGTACTGCATGTACTATGACTGCGATACCTGAAACCTAATATTGTTCCCTGTTGTGATTTTGGTATAAATATTGTGGGTCTTCAAAATGGTTTGCCAGTTGAGTGTATTTATTTTGAAGATTAAAACATGAACATTATAAGAAAAATAATAAGATGTGCTGTCTTCGAGGCAGAAAGTGCAGCCCTTAGAATAAGACAATGGCTCACATTCTCTGCCTGCCAGGTGGATATCGCAGTAGACGAAAATGATAAGAGATTTAGTGGACTGAAGAATAACTTCCTCTTGACAGTGCCCCGACCCTTGACCTGTGGGCCGACTCTCGTTAGCTTCACTGACACGGGCTAATTGTCACAGGTGTAGGATAAAAGAAAAGACATCCCTATGGAAGCTACCAACAGTTAGAGATTTCTTCTGATGACCACTGATGCGCTGTTGACTAAAACCACAATGTCTGACCGCCTCTGTCCTATAAAAACATGAACATTTACTCACAGGACAGCAAAATTCTAGATACAAAGAGTTTTCTTTGCTGTTTGGCTGGAAGAAGGTCACTATGCAACGGAGAGGTACACGTATCAGGGCAAAGCGATGACAGATACGTGATTGTCATCACCCTGAAAGCATGTTTTGCATGCAATTGTGCAAATCTAATAAAGAACGCTCTATCCCTAACAGACTCTCTGAATTTGTGTAATTATTAGTAAACTCTTAACTATGTCATACTCTGGAAGGGTGTTCTATTCTGCAATGATTCTTTTTCATTTATATGCTAATCACCTCCTTCCAAAGAAATCAGTTCTTTGAGTTTTATTTAAATGTTCTGAAGGTAGTAGCTTGGAGAGTACTTAGGGACGATGGGGTAACAAATGTGATTTCTCACGAAAGTGAATGCCTCCTCCTGTAAGAAAATATATTGTATCGTCCTGTTTCAGGAACACAAACAAGAAATTCAGACAACACAGGGAAGCAAAATGAGGGATGCGAATTCTTGTTAGAACAGAATAATGATGCAAGGGAAACCAAAGCACTGTCACATCCATTAAAGGGAAGCCAGCTCAGTCCTGTATCCGTTATTGGGGGGGAAATCCTGCAGAGGAATGACTGTCACTAGTAAAATGAACCTGACTTCCCAGGGCATTAAAGTCAAAGCAGTCACCAGGGTTTTCAAAATGTTTCATCATGAAGGAAACAGAATCAAGTTTTTAAACACTTGACCCGATAAAGTAAGGTATCTCACCATTCCGTTTTTGTTTTTACTACGGGAGCGGGTGAAACACTAGCATCCTCTAAATGTTTGTTACTTAATATGAAGAAAACGTAACAATTTCCTTGCCATCATAGATGGCCAGGATCCGATTTCTATTTACGTGAAAGGCATAAATTACTTGTAGATTCATTGAGGGTTCTTACTGGGGTCATAGGTCTTGCCCTTCAGCAATTTTTACCCACAGCATGCTTTGATGACACAAAATTGGTATACGTGAGATTTCGGATAGTCAGTTAAGGAAAACACAAAGCTTATGTTTATCTTAAAGTGATACTGTACGTAAATGACTTCAGATGGTTCAGAAAGGTGTGGCTACACTCATCTATTTCCAAAATATCACACTTTCTTTTTAATAAATCAGGAAAATAGGGGATTGTAATCATGTAACTTGTTGTCATGCATCCTTGCTATAATAATGCCTTCTTCCCAGACTACCATCCTTTCAAATGTGATGAGATCATCAGGTAACAGTGTAGGATATGAAGGCTTAGCGCGCTGTGTTGTTAGCACATTAAAAAAAGAAATTGCTGGGATAATTAACAACTACCTATTTGTCTGTGGGATGCATTCATTATGGCTCTACAAATTGGAGGTCTCCAAAATCTGTGCAATAAAATTTACTCTTTGTTCAGGAAGTTCCCCTTGGATTTGGGGAAAATTCTGGTTTGCTGTGTCTATTGTAATTGTGACAAGCAGTTGACATGTCTCATAGTCTAAATGTAGTGGCAAGCAGGGGGTGGTACAATGATGAAAAAACTGCCATTCATTCTTGTGCAAAGGAAAGGTGTTTCTTAGCATATTCCAACCTATGTTCAGACTAGAGTTGGGTCTTTGGGGTTGAAGGTCAAATCTGTGAGGTCAAAGCTATTTCTTGTCAATCTTCGTTCACTAATGACACATGAATTGGAAATTAGAACAAAGTAAGTAAAACGAATAGCCAGAAGGTGAGTGTCTGTTTTATTACTCAGAAGAGCTGGGAAATCTGGCCAATTGTTGCCCTATGTGGCTTGAATGACAGTTGTTAAGTTGAAAAAGGGACAGTGTGATGGGAATGCCACTTTAAATCTCAATTACCTCCTCCACTCCAATCAGCTTGGTAGAGCTTTAATGAAGTGCAATTCTCTGTCCTTTTCCTCATACTTCTATCTCTAGAATAAGCCTCACATTCAAGTTTGACAGCAGTACAATCAGTTTTCCATTCATCACTGGCCCTGTTTTAACCCTGCTGAAAAAAGGCCTAATGTACGTGGCAGTGATGGCAATTAGGCAGAAAAGTAATATTAGAAACAGACAAAAGCCTGAGTCTTTTAGCATTACAGGTGTTTTTTTTTTTTTTTTTAGCCCGTTCTAGACATAAAGGAATAGGCAGTGTCGTTAAGTTCCCTTCTTCAGTCTTCTCTTAAGCTGAAAGTCCAACGATTTCAAGATTCAATTAATTAGAGACATGGAGAGCCAAAGAACAAGGTAAAAGCTAAGTTCTTTCTAACTGAAGACACACTTAGTAATTGGCCCCTTATTAAAATGGATATCTTCTGGGTGTGTGTTTAATAAGGTTGATAAAAACTCGTCATTTCCTCATTAGGATAGCACATGAATGCACCCTGCATGTGGAAAAGAAATCGTAAAGAGAACAAACAGGAAAATATCAATCTGTTAAATATAGGAATGTAAAACATAAAAATTGGGAAGCCTGAGAACTCTAACTTTGCAGGGATTGAGGGGGGAGGATGTTAAATGCATTGTGTGTGTGTGTGTGTGTGTGTGTGTGTGTAAAAGAGTGCAGAAGCTGAGAATTTTTTTAAGGCAAGTCTTGGCTCTTTAATCAGTTTATCTACGGATATGAAATATTTAAGCATTTGAGTTTTATAACCTGGATCAATGATGTTTACTTTCACTTTTTTTTTTTTTAAACCATGAGTGGATGACCCATTTGGATGGCTTTCTCCTCAGGAAACAAACGCAGGGTTTCCAAACCTATAGGCATTTGTGTCTTCGTGTGTTAAGCATCCATGTAATCCCCACGCCTGCATCCTTACACAGAAAAAATCACATGTGTGTGTTTAGGTACCCATGTGTATTGTTTTATCTAATTATATTTGTAAATATGTCCATACAGGGTGTGAAATCCCGGGAAAGAGAGAAGTTCATATATTTTTGTGCCTGTACTTAATGGTTGGGTCTGTTTTCCTAACGGTTCTTTTTATGCCAATTTTTTAAAATGTCAGCCAGGTTGGGGTGTGTTGTTTTTTTTGTTGTTGTTGTTGCTGTTGCTGTTGTTTTGTTTTGTTTGATAGATTCCACAGGAACATGTGGCATTGGTGTAAGGATCTTGTTTAAGAGAATGGAGGCTCGGAGGGGAAAAAAAAACCAGATGCAGCAATTAGGCGGCTCTTGCTGCTCATTGGGGAGGTGACACAAGTGGGTGATAGTGGCTTTCACCTCTCACACTCCCTTCTCTCCTGCCTGATTCCTAGAACAATCCCTGTCAGAAACACTCTTTGAAAAAGGCTGCATTAGACAATGGCTCTTCACCCTTATTTTACGCTTTAAGTAGTGGAGCAGAATGCTGTAAGGGGCTGAAAACAAGGCGTAATCTGAGAAAGACGCGCAGGCATTGTTATAACTGTGAAAACCAGAAGAGCCCCTTTCAGAGCCGTGACTGAAAGTGCTCGGAAGACCTTTAGTCCTTTGCACTCTCCCAATCACCAATTAGACAAACATTAACATCAATTAAGCTGTTATACGGCACAGGTTCCATATAATTACCTTAATGGGTTGACGCTTTCTTTAGCAGCAATTTCTTAAACAAACTTCATCTTTTGTGCAACAGGCTAAGAAAATTTTCAGCAGGGAGCATTTCCTTTTGTCAAGTTTTCTAAAGAGACAGCTGAATTGTTCTATTTAACAACAAACACCTTCACTAAGGACCCTCGTCTTGTCCCCGTTCCCACCACATTTGACTACTAGGCTCAAAGCTTATTAACCATCAGAGACAAAAAAACGGACTGGCCAGGGGAGCCCAGACACATGCAGGGCGGGCAGTACACAAAGGACCAGTGAGTCTGGCACCGGTTTGCAAGCAGACCCTCGGAGAAAGCACCAATTGAATTAGTTGCCTATTTAGTATCCAAAGCGCCAGATCCGTCCTTACCAAAAGCACAAAGAAAATGAAATAGAAAAACAGGATCTTGCTCATAAAACAAGACAAATCTGTCTAATTTATTTTGTACCAGTAAGTGCTAATTAAATGCAAGCTACTCAGATTCTTCCTGTTCCTGCCTCACCTAATTCGCTTAGAATCACGACAATGCCAGTCTGATTTTTCCCCCTGTTTAACAAACATTCATTTGAAATGTACTCAAATACAGCTATAAAAATACAACCCTTATATCACTTCTATTTTTACTTTATATAAAGTCCATGTGTTTTTACTCTGTTGTGAAATTATTTGGTGGTGGGGGGGAAGCTCTTGGCAGAAACGAGTCCTTAATCTAAACTTGTGCATCGTAAGGAATAAACAACTTGGGATGCATATAATGAACTGTAATTGCCCCCCCCCCACCGTTGGAGTAATGTATGTAACTAAATTTCACAGCAATTCATTAAAAGTCAGAGCTTAACTCTTCTATCTACAGTTTTTAAAACAGAACATGATAAAAAAATAAAATTAAAAAATATAAAATATGCACCAAATACTTATGCCAAATCAAAGTCTTTAAAATGTTTCTCTCTCTCTCTCTCTCTCTCACACATTCTTAAACTGCTCATTTTCACATACCTGATTATAACAATATCCTTGGGAGCAGGCAATTCAGTTTCCATCTTTAAGGTCAGTGCTTGGGTTCCCAAGACCAGTGTTCGCTTCATTTAGTCCTGCCCTTGTGAACTCCCAACACTTCTTTGGGTCAAAAGCTTAAGGCCACAAAATTAAAAGATGATGATGAACTTATGTTTAGATTTTAACCTTGGGGCATTGTTGTTTATGGTTAGAGGACCTCGTAGGGAAGGAACTGGAAACATGGACAACTATGCAATTACAAAAGAATTCTCAGCTCTATGGACAAAAATTAGCATTTGAAAAAAAAATGTATGTACCTGAGAGTGATCTGTCTGTCATATCTAATTGGTAACCTATTTCTTGAAGAGCTTCACAATAAAAAAAAAAAACAATGTGGTGATCTTTACTTACACTTTTCCTTAAGGAAATTTCATGTATATGTGTATTGATACTTTAATTCCAAGGTTGGTCTATTATTTATTATAAAGTATTCTTTTCTTTTTCACTCAATTTATACTTCATGTTTATGTGGATTTTATTACATAGTTGGAGTCTTCCAGGATTACTACCTGGGTGGCTCCTAACATCACTTTAAATATTCAATTTCATTGCTCCTGTTTTTTTCATAGGTTATTTCTGTCTTCTCCAGCATAAATATAGCTACGAACTGGGAAGATCACACATAAATAGTAGGAAGCCCAAAATAAAGAGTTTCCATTAATGAATTTTCTCTGATTGGAGTTCAGCCACTCACGATAAAGTAGGAACATATATGTGTAAGTCAGGAGAGGCTGAGATAAGACTGTGTCCAAGAGCCTTTTAACATTTATTTTATAGTTAAAGAAGTATTCACCTTTTTAAAAAAGATAAGAAATTAGAGTCACAAAAATTATTTGTTTGTAAAGCACCACTTGGGTATTACACAAACTTGTATCCTTCTTAGAACTTTTATATATGACTGATATAATTGGGTATAATAAAGAGGGACAGGGTACCAGGTGGCAAAGTCATCCCTGTAACCACAAAGAAAATGGGTGTGGAATCTGAGCTATCTTTTCCTGATTTCCAGCATTAGGGATGAATCTATGATGTATGAATGGATTTTTTTTTTCCCCATTCAACGTATCAGGCAAAGATCTGAATAAAGTTAATGTTCGCATTTTGACACCCATATCAAACTGAAAACACCTCAATCAACTGTTGGATAGATTTGGCATAATTATTGATACACTTTGCAGGATTTAAAGAGTGAGGATTCAGTGCTCACCACATTTGAAACGAACACAACTTATCAAGTAGAGTTCTGACATGTGTGACTTTTAGTATCATTTTGGAAGTGAAATAACCTGTCAGATTTTAAAATGTGTTAACAACTGGATGGTGAAATGGCAGGGACATAAAGAAAGGACATGGGCTTGGTTTGAGATCTTGTTCTGGAGTAGAGTCACCAACTGCCAGCCTAGAAGTAATCACAACAAAAGTTTTCCCCCAGGGGTTCTGAACAAAAATTCTGTAGTAGAATAAATAAACTACTACACAGTTAAATTATCTTAACTAGCATCTGTAATCTTCGTTACAATAGCCATCTATTGATGTCTTTCCAAATACATTAGAAGTGGCAGATGATTTATTTTGTCTTTGAAAAGTACTTATAACCATTCACTCATTCAACAAATATTTAAGTTTCTACTATGTGCCAGGCATTCTTTTCTAAGTACATTATCAAAGTTAAATAGTACAAAATGCCTAACTTCCTTTGATTGGAGACATCTGAACTCTAAATGGATTATGGAAATTTATAGAGAAGGCATACACGAAAAAGCTCTCCTCTCTTAGACTCGGTCCTACTCTTCATCCATTTGTTAATTTATTCCGGTACCTGACACAGAGTAGGGCTTCCAATATGACGCTCTGTCTGTTTCTCTATATTCCACCCTGGTTGAATTTTTGTACATGCAAAATAGTCTAGCAGAAAGGAACCCTTTGCCCACCGTTGTTCCTTACCCTCATCTCAATTGCCATCTGTGGCAGTTATTTCTTTTAAGGGGCTGTAACATCTATAAATTTAATTTCAAATATACATTTTTATACTTTCCATCATATTCCTTCTGGAAAAATAGGGGGAAGAGGCAGTGTATGGGGGGTACGGTGGATAGGTGGTGCTGGGAGACGGCTCAGTATTTATTATTTTATTTTATTTTAGTTCATTTCAGAATATTCTAGGGGTACACATGTTTTGGTTACATAGTTTGCTTTGTATATTTCAAGTGAAAGTTGTGTTTCCTTCGCCCAGAACGTGTGTGCAATGTGTCTTTTAGGTGTGAAGTAAGCCAGCCTCTCCTCCCTGTCCCCACCTACTTGAACCCCTCTCATTTACTCCCCTATGTGCATGCAAGTCTTGATCCGCTAGTTCCAGTCTAGCATTGAATACATGTGGTGTTTGTTTTTCCTTTGTTAGGATACTTCACTTAGAAGAATGGTCTCCAAGTGCCCATTGATATCTGCGTGGATTAATCAAATAGGGTATTTATATACCACGTAGCACTGTTCATCCATAAAAAAATGGTAGTCTAGTATCTTCTGTCCATCTTTCATCTCTAGATGGGCCTAGAGACCTTTCTTCTGACTGAAGTATTTATTTACTGGGATAAATTTTTATCATGTGTATTTGAAGTTTACAACAGGATGTTATGAGATAAATATAGATAGTTAAATGGTTACAGGAGCAACTAAAATCCACTTGTGTAACAAAAATCCCTAATATAATATAACTTAACTTTAGTTCTTATATTGTACTTGTTCATCTCTAAACTTGCACACCCT
>NW_003852447.1:8678916-8697767 GCF_000181295.1 Otolemur garnettii
TATTTCTTAATAAACTGGAGTCCACTAAGATAAGATTTATAATTTACAACTCTTCAAGGAAAAAATAATGGAATTGGTAGCAATGAAACCTAGACTGGATACAATTTCTCTTTTGAGAACAGTCAGTCCACACCCAGGTTGCTGAGGATCTATGGGAATGAGCAGTGCTCCTGGGAACCATTGGAAGAAGCACAGGAGCACTGGAGTCTTTAGGAGATACAAGTGTATTTGAAAACTTGTTTTAAAAGAATTCAGAACCTGGGATCTGAACTGCCATAGGACATATACCATATTCCCTGATAATTTTCTGTTTCTTGAGGAAGTTTTGAGGAAATTTTGGCCATCTATTCAAAGTTGTGTAGATGGAAAAAGACCTACTATTTGGTAATCTAATAGGGTGACTAGTTAGCAATAATTTATTGTGTATTGCTAAATAGTAAAAGAATGAATTGGAATGTTCACAACACAAAGAAGTGAAACATATTTGAGGCAAGGTAGATCCCAATTACCCTGACATTATACACTGTATACTTGTATAAAAATAGCACAGGTACCCCATAAATATGCACAACTATTACCTATCCATAGTAATCAAAATTGTAAAATGATAAAAAGTTGTTTAAGTCTACCATGGAGAACTGTGGTATTTTTCATTCATAATTACTTAAAAATAGGTAACAGTCATTATATGCAGTTGATACAGAAGAAAATAAGGTCCGAGACAGTCACTGGAGGGCAGAAAATGATACTGTGCCAAAACTGATCGTCTTGACTTCCACTGAAGTTCTATCTGTAGATCTATATTTATGTTCATTTATATGCTCTCTTGGTAGTCTGTCATCTATCCTATCTGTCTACTGGATGGTTATAACAAAAATACCCTTTATTAAAAAACATAATAATATGTACTCTTTATTAAATGCAATGGTAGATTATAATCCTTCGGTACGTGGTATACACACAGCCATACACTGACACATGCTAAGTGGTAGTATTGCTACTGATAGTTGGAAATGTTAATATATTTCTAGCACTTTAAATGTTCTTAATGCACATAGACAGGAAGGGGCAAGTCTTAGCAACCTCATTCAAAATGCTGAGGATTAAATGAGAAGGCAAAGCCTGACAGTAAACATACACGAAATCTCTCCCTTCAAATTCCTTTCCCTGTTCTGTACAATCTAAATGAGTAAAAAGACAGTTCTTATTGTGAATGATTTTTTTAAAGCTACTAGAACCTATATATATGAAGATCATTTCTATGATCCAAAAATCAAATACAGCAGAACCTCCATAGTTGACCACTTCTCCCCACGTTGACCACCTCCTCAAGTTGACCTAATTTTCATAGACCAGACATGCACCACATGGACATATCAGTACAGTAAGCCTGGTTCCTTATGTGGACCACCTCCATATGTTTACTGGTTTCTTATAGTCCCTTGGGTGGTCATCTTACAGAGGTTCTATTGTGCATTTTATAAATCTGTTCATTTTTACTCAATATCTTCTATAGAAGCTACATTGTGTAAGGAGGGACCAGTCAGTATATTAGCTTCGTACTTTGATTTCAATTTTTAACCTTACTTCTTATATATTTTACTTCCAAACATACACCAACATATACCTTTTCTACTCTGATTAGTAATCTTTTTAAATAAAAATTCTAATAACTGTATTGAAACATAACCCACATACCACACACTTCACCATTTTAAAGTGTGTAATTCAATAGCTTTTAGTATATTCACAGTCCTGGACAACCACAATCCATGTTGTAGTGAGATCACCATGATCAAAATAACCCCGTATTCATTAATAGTCACTGCCCAGGTCCTCTCTCCCCAAGCCCCCAGTAAGGATTTAGTGAAACCTTGGGAAGTCATATATTTTAAAATGCTTTAAAATTATGCTTGGTCTTGTAGAATCTGAAACCCAAGCACTATTGAAATCAGTTCTTTGAAGAGCATTCTTGAAAGGTTTTGTACTTTCTTTCCAAAATGCAAACATGTACCTGCTCTAAGATGAGGTATTGCTGGTGTGTCAAGTACTCTTTCCTACCCGTGAATTTTTCTTTAAAAATTTTCATAATCCAATTATTTAAAAGGTTCCACATAAGCCTGGGCTTTTGGATATCTGGGTGGTCAAGAAATTTCACCTGATGCAGTGAGTTCCTACTTAGTTAACCTGGTGTAGGCTAAATTCCTCAGAGTTACCCTGACGTGTGAGATCTTTGTTAGTGATTCAGCCCGGTTAACAAACTCTATTTCCGCCTTGTGCACCCCAGTGTATAGGAGAGGCCAAATCTTTTCATTCAGGCTCTGGAACATTTTGTCCTCTTTTGCAGGTGGTGGTGCAAACAGGGAAGAAGAAGAAGGCGTGTCCTGCACCCTGTCCTGCCCCAGCTTCCCTTCTCCTTTATCTACCACAAAGGAAGGACAAGAGGAGAAGAGACTTGAGGAGTGTTACTGCCAGAGGATGTGAGCCAGGATGGTGTGAGCGGGGCAGATGAGCCAATCATGGGAATGTGAAATGAGGGAGGACTGGAAAATACAATAAGGAACCTGGCCACCACCACAAAGGGGTCCTAAGCCTCTGTATGCACGGCTTGTTTGTTTGGCTTTTGAAAAGGTGTCAGGGACAAAGTGGGTCAATTAGGGGTACCCCAGGTCTTAAAAAGGAAAGAAAAGAAGGAAAAATTTCTCCTTTATGACCACCCCCTGCCCTCTTTGTTTCGGTACAATGCCTCAGGAAAGGATTATGACACAGCAACCTTGCTTTTTATAAATGCATTATCTTTTCTTATATAAATATTAACTGCATTTGGCTTTTTGGGTGTCACACAATTAGTAAATTAGCCATTCACCGAAGGTATTCATCTAGGTTTTATAATACTTTCCCCACCTTAATTTTAGAATATTACATGCAAGGGGGAAAAATTGCCCTCTTTTTTACTGCATTCATTGAAATCCCTTCTCTTAATGCTAGGCTCTGGAGTTACAGTGGCAGTTAGTTCTGTCATCAGAATATCAGCACTTTGAATGAAATTTTGAAAATTACAAAGACTGCACAGGCATATAGTGGAATCGATCATTCTCTGTATGGGCTAAATGTACCTTGATTTGAATCCTAGGCATCCCCTTAATATAGCCTTCCTTTCAATGCAATTCCTTGCATTTATTATAAGTATGAGATGGAAATTAGAAACTTTCTCAAGGTTTCAGATCTTTTGCATGCAATATTTCTGAGAAACAGTAGTACGTTTTGCTGTTCTTTCATATATGAGATTTAGTGAGTTGAACTAATATTCTACGACGTAAAACAAGCTGTTCATTTGCACTTACATGTGCAAGTATGAGATACGCCACCTCTGCCCAAAAGAATCCAGAGGTATAACAAAGAGCTTTTCCAATTGCTATGTTTAAAGTTAACAATTCTAAGAAGACTTTCAGTTTACTCTCGATATCCATGGGTTCTACATCCAAGGATTCAACCAACTATATAGATGGGAAATACTAAAATAATACAAATACAGTATGACAACTATTTACATTATCTTAGTTATTCTAAGTAGTCAAGGGGTAAAATGTACCAGAGGATAGTCACAGGTTATATGCAAATGCCATTTTCCCTGAGGGACTGGTGCACTCACAGTTTTTGGTAAAGGTAGTGGTCCTGGAGCCAATCCCCTGTGGAAACTCAGCAACAATCGTACTTCCAACATGCAATATTCTAAATACGATATTCAGAGAAGACTGCATGCCGTGTTGAATCTCTGTGGAGCACCAATGTTGGAAATTTACCAAGGAACTATTGCCTGGTGAACTTGGGCTAGTGAACCTTGCATTATTTGAAGCATAAGCCATTTTTATTTTAGACTTTCATGATTTGCTCATTGAAAAAAAAAGGAACGTATCTACTGCTCAGAAAAAACCCCAACAACAATTTTCTGTGCTCTATGGTAGAGGTCATCACTCACTGCCAGTGGGTAGGGGATATTAAAAAATGGCAGTGACTACCACTCTCCTGGATCACGGGAGAGGTGACGTGAACACAGATCGGCATTTTGTCTATCACGCCCATTAAGAGAGTTGTACAATGGAATAACATTTTTTGATTTTAGTAT
Source organism: Otolemur garnettii (assembly GCF_000181295.1). Taxonomy (NCBI): domain Eukaryota; kingdom Metazoa; phylum Chordata; class Mammalia; order Primates; family Galagidae; genus Otolemur; species Otolemur garnettii. The sequence goes on from NW_003852447.1 coordinate 8,683,043, forward strand.
TTACCTCTTAGAGTCAGTGTGTGCGCGTATTGAGACTTTGAATGAAGCCCTTCTCTTATAGAGGAGCTGGCACCGTATTAAATAGTCATATAAATTCATGCATTTCCATCTGTTTCTCCAGATATGGGTGTTTCTTTACTCGTCAAGTCATTAATCCTCTACTTAATATCATACTTAAGCCAAAACCTAATTATATGAGTCCAGAACCAGAGAATAATATTATGAAGACAAATGCATATATATACTTCTTTAGCGCTCTAGTGATAGCTTTAAAGGTTTATATAGCTTGGAATCATCCTTTTGAATATTATTGGTAAAATCATGGAAAGCAGTTTTAGGATCAAAACACAATGGTATGTTAATTTCAAAGTAAAATGTAATCCGGCAACTATAATTAATGTTATCCATTTCAATAGCTGTGGGTTATTATGTAGTTTAATTCAATTATTCTTGATTAAATAGAGTTAATCCATTGTAGGTATCGATTAACATAATTCTAGCAAATTGCGGTGGATAAACTTGGTAAAGACATATACTAAGAAATATCTATTTAATGTGTGTCACACGAACTTACTTTTAGAACATAAAGATCATAATTTACTTTGCTGTGGCCGTGCACACACACACAGGCAGTATGTAGGCACGCACACACACACACCCTGTGGTTAGTTTATTCCTTGCTACTTTGACAATCAGTTACTGCTTTGGTGAAAGCCTAAAGCTTAATCCATTAAGAGCCATTCAGAAAAAAACAAACAAACAAAGCTTTAACCACTTCAGGGACAACAGTGCAGAAGCAACAGAAGGCTTCTTAGAAAACCCCAGCAATTTCAGGATCAATAGTCTCATGCTGGACGCTCCTAAGCGATGAAAGCTGAAAAATCTGTGCTGCCAGGTTCATGAGAATAAAATATAACACAAAAATATTGGGAAAAGATAATTCGGTCAGTTTAGTTTGGAAATACCCCTGCAGCTCAAAGGGCTGACATAAGTCCTCTCAGTGGTCACCATGAAAACAAACTAACTCAAACACCACCTGGGGGGGGGGGGATAATTTTACCTATGTGTCCTGAAAGTCGAACTGTGAAGCTACCTTTTATTCTCTTTCCAAATTCCACTCCTCAGAGCTTCATAATTATTTCTTTTAATTGGCGTAAGTGAAATCTTTGGGGGGTGCGTATATGTGTGTGTATAAACAAATATTTCTTTGAAAAGAAACCTCGCCTAATATATTTAGATTAAGTGATTTAGGAAAGCTTTACAGTCCACTTAATTCAGGGCTACAGTTTAAACAATACAACGAACACATACATTTATATAAGAGGGGAGCAAAAACAAACATTTTTCCCACAAGATGAAAAGCCTGTTCACTTCCTTTTAAAATTATTCCATTGTATATTATCTTTTGCAAAAAAAAAAAAAAAATCCATTAGCTTCTTTTCTACGTCCTCAGGTCTTAAATAATAGACCAGCACTGCAGAATGTATTTTATGGAGAAAAATCTACTGTCATTCCATAGAATAAAAAAAGGCACCGCCTACATCTTTTGTATTCATCACAGGACCCTTTCCAGTTTCACAAAACAATTTTGTGTCTTCTGTGGTTATGGTTTTTAAAATGCCTTTACATTTATACTTAATTATAAACTCAGTAATGAAATAGGAGTATTATTTATTATTTATCTCAAAATGTCAGCTGGCTCGACTTTACCTAGAAATTATCTGACGGCATTAAATTATATACCTTCATAGGTAGTCAACAGACACTGTTGGGATTCCCTGCAGTATGTTTACACACTAATTTGTGGACTGAATATTGTCTCCTAATTTACGTTCCTGCTTTCATTTTAGCATATCCTTTCCGGAGAAGAATACTTAATGTCAGGAAGTTACCAAAGAAAGCTTCTGAGCTTTAAAAATAAGTGTCAGATCAAAAGCAGCAGCACCGCTTTGCTGAAATGGTATCAAATACTATTGACCATCAATATTTTATAGACTAAGGAAATAAATTACCCTGCGATGTCATTAAAATGCATGATTTTCCTGTGTGTCAGGAACGCTGTGCAGTTTTGTCTGGATTCATTAAGGCGCTCCCTGCATAAGTGTGTTGCCAACCGGAATGTGGGTGGCTGTAATGGCAGCCTGTAGGTTTGTATGGAAAACAAGTATGGCACTGTGAAAAAATCCTTCTCTCACCCTACTGATACCTGTACAGAGAGCTTGGGAAGCTTTTCCATAGGCTCATTGTCAAGTGCATGTTAAAGCCCCCATTCACTGAGAAGCGAAGGTAAGTCTGAAAAACGCCTTGAAGGAAAAGGGAAGGGGGTGGGGAGGGGGTGGCATCACCTAGCATTGAAGCAGCCTAACCAAGTGACAGACACGTAGACAACTCTGATGCTGCCAGAACAACACTCTGCACAGCCCACCAGCAAGCAATTTGTCACTGCGACAAGAATATCCTCCGCAATTTGGCATCAGGGTCCTTGGACAGCCAACTGCGCCTGTACAGCACGAGACGTGCTTTTCGGCAACAGGGAAGATGGGAACCAAGGTTCTCGTTATTATGTCCAAATGTGTTATTTTATGAAAAAAAAAAACCATCTCTTTGTCATGATCAACATAGAGATAGAACAGTCGTAATTGATAATAACTGGGGGCAAATAAGATGAGAAATGGAGAAAATGACGTCCTTGTGTGTTTCCGAGGTGCCCCGACTGTTGAGAGAATTTTAGGAGGTTTGCTGGGTGTGTGTGGTGTTCTATGGCACGCTCCCACAGTGTTTCAGGGAGATAATGAATCCAGAGGTGCAGGAGTGAACGGGGAAGGTTTTCCGTGGCAAATCATTTGCTTCTAGCAGAACGTACTCTTTGCTTTGTTTTAGACTTTCTGGGATTGTGTCTGGTGTGTCGATTAATATGTTGCTGAGTGCAAATCCGTTCTTACTGGTATGATTTGAAGTGAGACAAAGCATTCAAGGTAAGTTGAGTTCTAAATGTGCAAGGGAAAGACCTTTTACTCTTTACATTGCTATTCTGGTAATCTATTATAAAAGTGCAGTAAAGGAGAGAAGCCAGGAGCATAGGATAAAGGTATCCCATAAATAAGCAAGTAGTGTTTCCCTTGCCAATTACTTGGCATCGTACTTTGTAATTAATGCCACCTAATGAAAAAAGTGGTAGGCACGAAGATTGGGCCTTTTGTGTATTCTATACAGAACCAAATGCTCATAAAATTCTAGCTCAAAGCTAGCCTAGTTTGGCTCTCTCCACAATCAAAACTTGCTAGAGAATTAGAACAATCCCATAGGGTGTGTGTGTGTATGTGTGTTACAATGTATTATATAAGAGTGACATCAGGCGATTGTGGTGGTGCTGTCTCCCTCACACAGACAAGAGTTCCTTCATTCCCCAGACATGATGGAATCTTGCACCTATTCTGCCAGGAGCTAACATCATGGTATCTATTATGTTGTTCACTGGTTGTCCTATGAGGCACTTTAGCTAACTGCTGCTTAAGTGGCTATAATAACTGCCTATCAATGGCTGGTGTATTTCCCAGAAGCTTATGTGTTTGTGCTCTATGCAAACTTTTAGAAAATACTGGAAGTTCTTAAGAGTTAAAGAACAGTGAGCGTAGGAAAGAATAATTAGGCAATTATGATATTATCTGAAATACAAGCATAACTTTCAAAACCATCCCAGTTTATATTATCACAATATCCCATAAAAATACAAAAATATGTTTTCCCTATCCGCCCCCCCCCCAATCAGGACAGTAGTGAATGATTGGGGGTGGAGAGGTTGGATAATGCAGTGTTTAACCGTGGCCCTGAGGACATGGTGTTGGGGTGGAGTGTGTTGACGATTTGTTCTATGTACACGGATGATTAAATAAAAAGACCTAGGATTTTCATGAGACATAAGGTGCAAAGCAAGGGGTGAACCGAGAAAGGTGTCAAGAGAGAGTGTTCACTGCTAGAGGGGACAAAATATAGTGGAAACTATAAAAAATAAAAAAATGAACCCCTACTTTTCTAAGCTGTGCATGGGGTGTTTTCCTTGCAGCTCCCATTAAAGTCAATGGGGATCATGCCGCTAAAACCCTGTGTAACTCTTTGACAATTTACTTCCTAGTGTCAGGAAAAGAGTCCTCCCTACTAAGGGCAATTTACTCATTGCAGTTTGTGCCTCCTGTACAAAGATGAATTTGATAGCACATAGCAGGAGGAACAGAGAGACTGCATTTAAGATTTTTGTTATTGCAAAAGAAGTCATCATTGAAAAATGTCTCCTAAACTCTCACCTTGTTTGGCAACAACAATAAACAGAGAAAAGCAATCCGGTGTTAAGGATATAGAGAGAAGTATGGACTTGATTACAGGAAAAATGGTGATTGCTAGTACGAGGGTTTTTTTTTTTTTTTCCATTTTAAATTCTCAAGCTCTGAACACAATTGCAGGATAATAAGAATACAGGATGGTTCTTAAGACATCAGATTGGAGCTCCTGATGACTTGCTTTTCCTGGTGAACCTCAAGTTATATATATGTAAATACAGCGATGGTATCCTTACAAAATCTTAAGAATACAAATACGGGGGGGGGGTTGGTTATAGGCCCTAGTGATAGGTAGAAAAAAAGAAAAATAAATAAAATGTCAGCTGTCTATTCTCCTGTAAGCAGGAACTTAATGAATGCACCAGACCCTCTATCTAATATTATTTTTGAAAGCTATAGAATATGCCTAAGAAGTACGTGGTGTTTATGATCTCTTTCTTGGACTTTGAAGTTAGAAAAGTAACACTGGCTTTCAAAGTATTTTTATTATGAGGCTGTGTCTTTCTTTCTCTCAAATAAGAAGGCTTTAGTTTACTGATATAATTCTTAGAATTGCACAGTCATGTCACGAGCTTATGTGGGCCAAAGTCAGGGCTCCTGTATTTTCTGACTCCCTTTTCTGTGATTTATCCTGTGACTTGTTCTTTGGAAAGTGAAGAAGTAAGACCCTACATGGTTCTGCTTTTTGGTGCCTGGATGGAGCAGGGGCATGACTCTGCAGAGCTGCCTGTGCAAATGTGTCAATCGGCTGCATAATTTCTCAGTTTATAAAGGTAAATGACTGGATCTCTCCATGAACCTGGCTTGTACTTCAACTTAGGTGAGGGGCCTGCTGTAGCAGCCTGGAAACCATTGCTCTCTAACTCTACCGATTAGCAAATCCTGAACTTTACCACCAGAAAAAGCCACAGCTCCACATTGATGAATGTCTGGCTTTTGAAATTAGACTAATTATGTCACCAAAACAGCCATTGATGTTCAGATAGACATCCCAATAATTTTGCAAGAGTAAAAGTCTTTCCTAAAACACAGATTTTTTTTTTTATGGTAGATATAATACATAGGGATGAATACTGTGATTTGATATGTGAGAACATTTAAGGGAGGAGATATTTTGTTTGAACAGAATTTAGATGTATATCTGGGATGAGTCCTTGACATTAAATTTCATGCTGGAGAGTTTTCACTGTGCGAGAACTTCTGAAATCTGATTTTCCTGGAAAAGGGGATTGAGAATTCACAATATAAGAAAATAGCATGGGAGGTTGTTAAAATAGATTATATTACCATTATAAAATTATAAATGAAGATAAATTTAATTCTCTAGGTTTAAGCTTAAAAATTCACTGCTGGTTCAGGCTCTTTCCTACATCTCAAGCCATTCATTGTTTATGACTAGATCACATATCCTTAACCAAATATACAAAAATAACAAATTCTTTTCACAAATTAAATCTGAAATGAATTTGGCATACAAATCCCTTTAGTAAGCTGGTAAGTTTTTTCATTTTTTTCTTCTAATTGAACATGGGTATGGCTAACAGGATTTTTATAGCAGCAAAAAGAAATTCATATCAGTATTTGAAGCAAAAGGGGGAAAAAAAAAGGAGAGAGAAAGAAAAGAAAAAAAAGAAAAAAGCCAGATATTGCAGTGGCAATGTCACTCACAATGTTATGGAATCTTGTTTTCCTGCTATGTTACAGTGTCATTGTTTTATTTTAGGAAAGAACCTGCATACTCATTCACACATTTCATGGACTCAAAGATACACAAGGTCCTATATTCTAGAACTCCTATTTTAGGCATTATATTTTCCATGATCTGAAAGAATTAAATATTTTGAGTAATTGAGTTCTAAAATGAATCTCTGTTTATTTCAGACCTTTTTTTTTTTTTGCTGGGAATTTACTATAAATCAACATTTGCTAGCACTGAAGTTTGAGGCATCTTTCAAATATTCATTTTTTTGTGTGTGTATCTTTCCACGTGGTTAGAAATTATTGTGACTTTGACATGTCATCTATGCAGTCATTTTAGACTACATGGAGTTGGGGAAAGACGTACAGAAATAATGTGCCGTGCCTTTCAGCATTTCACTGATGTGTTAGCATGAGGGTTCACACACACACACACACACACACACACACACACAGTATTACCTTTAGCTCAATGAGAAACAGTCTGAATATATTTATCCTGAAACATTTTCCCACTTCTAGGGATGATGTTTCCAGAACTGATTTTATCACCTGTACAAGAGAACTATACAGACATTCTAAGAAGGTCTAAATCAGAAACTAAAAAAGAAAAGTACAGAGTTCAATTATTGACCCTATCCCTAAGGATTGGTTTGCATACATTATTTTCTTTACTGTGACAACAATTCTCTTTATCTTGTATCCCTTTTTATCTAAATTGCTTCAAACACAACACTTGAATAGCCTTCTGTAACTAAAACATGCTTGGAAAGCTAAAGTGTGGAAGGAGGTAATTGTTGGATAAGGACCTGGTACTGTTAATGATGTTGATTCTCTGGCTCCAGAGATCTTTGAGATTTTTCATAGGGTAAGTTTCTGATGTTCCACTTCAAAGATTTGAAGCCTGAACTCTTCTTTGCAACATGCAAGAAAAGGAAGCCACTACACAATGGGCTGAGTAGTCTGGAGCAAAAGGTCACCCGACATTATACATGCTTGCCTGAGACCAAAGTGTGGAAAGGAAATCCTTCCAGGCGGCTTTATGTCTCTGTGCACAACTTCTCTAACACTAAGCGGATTCAAGCCCTGGTATTGAAGGAAGTAAGGTCTTTATAAGGGGAAATGGGGTCTGTATAAGGGGAAGTAGGGTCTTTATAAGGGGAAATGGGGTCTTTATAAGGGGAAGTAGGGTCTTTATAAGGGGTAATGGGGGTCTTTATAAGGGGAAGTTGGGTCTTTATAAGGGGAAATGGGGTCTTGAAATTTTTCTCCTATCCTGAAAGAAATAAGTACAGATCTGTTTCAAATAGCAAGTTTGGGGGCTTAAAACTTATGGAGCAGGATGAAAAATAGTTTTTACAAGTCCCAAATATATAAAGAACTTAGGCAATGGTTCAGGTGGAATGCAACATCATTCTCATGATTATTTAAGTGTGAAAGGCACAGAATTGGTCAGTTCTTTCACATTCTTTCAAGCGGCAGTGTTGGGCAATAGAAAAAAGATGTTACTCCATTTTTTTCAATAACATGATATAGAATCGTGGGCCAGTTGTGTAATAAGGGCTTCATATTTCTTCATTAACAAAATAAAGTAGCGCCCACTTGATTACATTCAGGGTCCTTTGGGACGCTAATATTGTAGGATCTATGTTATAGCCATGGTTGTCAAAAGAGCCTCCATGGGACCAAGGAAAATAAGATTCTGACACTACTAGCATTAAGTAATGGAAGATAATTTCTGATTTCTCTTATTGTTGTTTGCATTCTTATTCTCCAATAGGGTTCTATTTAGTACATAATTTCATTCATTTCCTCATGTGTTCATTTGAAAATATTCACTGAGTATTGACCAAAGGTTATGATGATCTTTGCTACCAGTAATTCAGAGACCACCAAGATATAGTTTCAATCCTTCAAAATCCTGATCCTAGGGTGAATGAAAAAAAAAAAAAAAAGAGGAACAACACAATATGAAAGGGCTATGATAAATGTATGCTAATATTTTTAGGGGAAATTGGAGGAGTTGCTCCTACCTTTGCCTCAGAGAGACTGGACAATTTTATGGAGGTCATTGCTGGGGTAGATTGACAATGCAGATGAGACTTCCACGTATTGTCACTGGGCTCAGATTTAATTTGTGCTTTCCTAGGGGGCCTTTGGCTTTAAAACATTCCTTTTCTGTGTTTTTAAAAATACACATTATTGTGAAGTTCCTCTTCTACCAGTTTGTTTTGATATTGGGCTTTCTTTCTTGTCTCTTTTACAGCACGTGGGGGGAAGGGAGAAAACAGTAAATATAAATATAAATATGTGACTAATTTTGTGACTACTTTCCACCCATTCAGTAGTTCTGTTTTTCATGGTGTGTGCATGTGTGAAAAAGTAAAGTAAATATATGTAATATATATATTAAGCCCAAGCAAGGAACTCATTTTATTTTAAATATTAAGGGAATTCTACGGCTTTTCAAGGAAAGTTAGACACACAAGCATTTTTTTTCATCTATGCAATGTGTTCAAAGGTGTGAAAAAGAAGCAGATAGCAGGAGGGCCTGGTACATGGGGAATATTTGAAACGAAATAGGTATTAATGATCTAGGTCAGTGATTTTTAAAGTATCATATGCTTAAAACCTACCCAACAACTTGATAAAGTAGTAAATAGTAGGCCCTGGGTAGGACTGATGAATTTTCTTTCCTTTCTTTCTTTCTTTTTTTTTTTTTTTTTTTTACAAAAACATCACAGATGATGCTGATTCTGTTGGCTGGGAATAACATTTTAAGTATCACTGATTTACACTAGGAATTCTAAAACATAGTCTGTATATAAATCACCTGGCTCATATTATATGGAAAATGGTGATTCATTAGGCCTGGGGTAGGTGGGGGTATTTACACTGCAAATAAACTCAAAGGTGATGCTACTGCTGGTCTGTACGCCATGTCCTCAGGAGAAGCAAGGATTTGGTTCCTACGCTATCTGCCCAAGTCATGTGCCGTGGTTTGGCGATTTCAGAAAATGATAGGACCAAATAAAATGTTTCAGGTTCATTTCCTGTCCAAATAAGATTGTATCCTTAAGAAGAACTAGTAAAGAATCAATTCTTATCTTCTATGTAGTATGAATAACTATTACTATCCCAGGGAGAGAAGTATTTACTGAGCTCTTGTTTCAGGATAGGATAGTGGACTGTCCTAGTTACTGTAAGAGAATTAGGTGAAAAGTGGGTTTCTTTTGTTAATTACCTTCCATAACTACTCTAAAACTTTAGAAATGAGATTCTACCCAGATTGGCCATGGTTATATTTTCATGCTTGTAATAGGATTGTTTATATGTGCAGAAGGCAAAAAAGGATTGACAACAATAGATTTAAAAATACCACACTGGTCAAGGAGCATTCTTTAACCTACTTGTTTTAAACTTTTGTGTAGTTAAACAAGTTTGATTTATAGTTTTGATTTATAGCGAAAGGTTGAGCTAACTCTACCAAAATGAGCTAGAAAATATACCTAATTTTGATTACATAACAGTCTCTGGTGGATTATATGGGTCTTCAACCCATATTTCTTCAGTAACTGATAATTCCTCATTTTTTTCCTCAGTTGTGTAAACCTTTTAAAAAATAGAGAAACAAAATCACAGTAATAGTACTACATGAAGGCATTTGAAGTAGAAGTTCCTAATAGAGCATTGAAATAGAAAATATAAAGAATAGGATATACTTTAGTCAACTTTGAATGATTTTTTAGCATCTTTGGTCAACTTTGAATGATTTTTTAGCATCTTGGGGATATATACATTTATGTTCTCCTCTTATTTACAAATTGCCCTTCCCATTCACCCATTTTTAGATTTTTTTTTTTCAGTTTTTTGGCCAGGGCTGAATTTGAACCCGCCACCTCCCATATATGGGGCCAGTGCCCTACTCCTTTGAGCCACAGGCACTGTCCATTTTTAGACGTTTTGTTACTATTAAATTTAGTAATTCAGTGAATCATAATTTTTTTTTTGCATAGATGACAATAAATATCTCAATTCTCAGTTTATTTATTTATTTTGCTGGACTAGATCAAATATGCATAGCTGATCATGTAATGCAAACACTCAAACCCTTAGCCATGTAAGTGTAAAAGTACTTTATAAATATTAGTATAATTTTTAGCATTTCTTTTTGCTTGTTATATGTGGCTTTTTTTGTATTATCATTTTTGAGGATAAACTATTATATTCACAGTAATAATCTACAGCAGCGGTTCTCAACCTGTGGGTCCCAACCCACAGGAACTGTATTAAAGGCTCCTGGCATTAGGAAGGTTGAGAACCACTGATCTACAGTAAGTACTTTTGTTATTTCTACTCCTTTTCTCCATGTTCCAAGGGAATTAACTTCTGATCCATTCTCAGATGATCACAGGAAAAGTTTTACTCATAGGATATTTGATTCTTAAAAACATCATGCCTGTATCTTCAGTTAATATCTATCTAAAAAACTGAAAGCAGTATGATTTCATAATGTAGATATTTGGTCTAGAAGAGCACTGGTTCTTAACCTTTTTGGAAATATGACTTTTTATGAAAGCTGTGACCCCTTTATATAAGAAATGCTTATGAAGTACACACATAGAAATTTTGAATAAAAAATTGCACATATTTCTTCTTGAAGCAAGATTAAGCAACTCTGATCTTAAAAATCGAGGTAGAGTTAACCACAATGCCATCTTTTTCCTCCTTTCCTATATAGACATTGAAACCAGATGGATCAATAGACTGTTTTTCTAAATACATCATTTTGTTTTTATTGTGTAAACTTTTCCTTACAAATAAGCCTTTATACTGATTTGTAACATGGAAGCAAGTGGACATCTGGCTTCTGTGAAAAATATGATTCACTCATTTGCATTTTTAAATTCCATTCATTCCATTTTTAAATTGTTCACTCGTCCTCTTTGCTCTTTCTAAAAGCAACTCTTCTCAAATCTTTTCAATTTCAAATACCCAAACAGCTTATTTCTTAGAATTCAAAGCATCCCTTTAAAACTTGAAAATGAAAAATCAATATTTGAGGTCCATAGCATGAGTAAAAACCACAGTGTCTAGGGGAGTGAGAAGTTACTTGAAGACCAACAAGAATTTGAGTGACTAAAATCAATTTACATCTAGTAATCTGGTGACTTTTTAAAGTATGTTTCAAATGCCAATTTTAAAATTTCAGGGGAAAAATACCAATATGTAATTCTCTTCATCTTGAGGTTGGTGATGCTGTTTCTCCAAAACACATTTTGGATAAACAGAGATATTTCTATCATTAATCATATATTTCAAACAAATTCTGGGAAGAAAGACTATAATGCTATTTCATCGTTCATACAGTATATATGTGGCATATATCATTTGTGGCAATGAATTTTATGAATAAAAATGGAAAACATGACAATTTAAAACCTAGAGTATTTATTCCTTCATTACCAGGCCTCATCCTTCTTCTTTATAATAACAAATCTGAATTGCTAATCATTCCCACAACACTGAGCTCTCATAATAACTAAAAGCGAAATAACTGGGACGTTCCATTCAAATTTTTGTTAAGCCTTTTCCCAGAGAACTACATTTCCCATCTTGAAATAATAGGCCCATGTGGAATCCTAACATATTTAAATAATTAAATAGTTAAATCTAATATGTTTGAGTATTTCTTATACTCAACTAGCTATATGCCAGAAACATGTGAGTGTGTGTATGTGTGTGTGTGTGTGTGTGTGTGTGTAAAGATTTCCTCTAGTTGAGTGGAATAGTTGGTGGAGCTAATAGTACATCATGGAAACAGAAGAACCATGACAGACAACAGGGAGAGAAGTTACTTCACCATGATCTGCAGTGGTGCACTTTGGACTCAGTTAATGAATAGCAAAAGGCAGTGCCTTTCTAAGAATATCAATAACATGAGTTTTAAGACGTGCAGCAGGGATGATAACAAGGGATAAATGTGAAACTGGAAGAGAGAAAACCAGGTGGTCGACGTTCTCAAGCTCTGAATTTACACCATCTCATTTATAACGATTGCCTCACAACTGACCTTCTTTTATTAATATTAGACAATTTAGAAAAGGCTGGGAAGATCATAGTGGACTTAAGGAGGTGAAACATGTTTTCCAGCCGATATTCCGTGACAGCAATCACATTGAACTAAATCCCATTGTCATTCAGCCTTTTGTGCCTATAATTGGGGGGATAAATGATTGCGCTAATGATATGGTCCAGGGAGCTATTAGAAAATGAAAACCCTCTTCTTGTGGTCAGGGAATTATAAACCCTTTTGAGAAAAGTTGAAGAATTTTATAAGATATAATTAGAGGCACAGATCACTACTAGGACTAACTGTGCAATAGAAACGTTGATCTTTCATGTAGCATAATTAGATGACTAAAATAAACCTCTCCAGGTAAGGCAAAGTGGCCCCATTTGGGTTTGTCTTTACCTGTGAGGATGAGAATACTATCACTAAGACACCCACTAGATCTTTTGACGAATTGTTACAGTTTTGCATATACCACCTGGCAGTTCAGCATGAATGCAACCATCTTCAGTCCCTTGAAGAAAAGGAAACATTCTACCTCTTTTCCCCTGGTACAGCTGTAAAGCTGTAAGATTCCTGCTTATGGAATCTATCATGGGACAGGCCATATCCTTTCTCTTTAAGGTTATTTAGGTGCCTTCCTGGTTGGTGGGAGAGAGGCAATGTACGTAAGGTGTTGAATGCCATTAGTGTGTCATTAGGGATCTCCCTCTCACAGAATCGGGAGAATTGAAGGGGCCCTACAAACGATTCTGGACAGAAGTGTGAACAGCTGTTCATTTTGTGTCTGGAACAAATATTCTGGAATTCTCCAGTGAAGGAGATGCTGAGAAGTAGTTCCTGAGAATGACAAGATGAGTCTGTGTGTGGTAGATTAGATTAAATCAAAAATTATGTTTGTATTGTAAGTCACAAAATAAATACTGAATCAATCAATCAATCGCCCTCTTTGAGTAAAAATTCAAATGGGTATTGGAGGTGGTTTTTGGTTCATTCTGTCTCACTTGTGAGATGGGTGGACATCTTTTCCTATTCACTTCACAGGCACATGGCAAGGACACCATTAGATAGTTACACCATCCTTATGCACCATGTAAGGATGTTATGATCAGTGACAGACCATTCATATGAATAGGTGGTCCCATAAGATTATAATACCATATTTTTACTGTACCTTTCCTATGTTATGTATGTTTAGATACATAAGTACTCACTGCTATGTTACAGTTGCCTATAGTCTTCAGTAGAGTAACATACTAGGTAGGTCTGCAGCCTAGGAAAAATAGGCTCTACCAGTTGTCCTAGGCAGATAGGAGTCTGTCTATACCATCAAGGTCTAAGTACATTTTATGATCTTCCCGTAATGACAAAATAGCTCAATGACACATTGCTCAGACCATATCCCATTAGTTAGGTGATTCAGGACTATACTTGTCAATATAATAATTGTGGGATTTTTTTGAGGGGTGGGAAGTATAAGCATGTAAAAACTAAGACATACGTATTCTGTTGTGGTTTATAATGCCTTTCATTTGATGCTGTTATTTTAGACACACAAACTGAAGTCTTAATCTTCTGCCATAAGTAAAATTGAAGAATAAAACTTCCATGAAGCCAATATAGAATCCAAGACTATGAACCAATTTGTTTTTTTGGGCTGGGGGACCTATATAGAAAGTCAATGAAGAAGAGATAAAGATGAAGCTAAAACTTATCTTTTGAGCTATATTTTCATTTGCCATGCGATTTATTTTGTAAGTAGATTTTTCACTAAAATGAAACATTCAAAATGCACAAATGAAAGTGTACATGTTATTGAAAAAAAATTTTATTTTTGAGGCAGAGTCTTACTTTGTCATCCTCCATAGAGTATCATGGTGTCTTTAGCTCACAGCAACCTCAAACTCTTGGGCTCAGGCAATCCTCTTGCCTCAGCCCCCCAAGTAGCTGGGACTACAGGTGCCCGCCACAACGCCCAGCTGTTTTTCAGAGACCAGGTCCCACTTTTGCTCAGGCTGGTCTTGAACTTGTGAGCTCAAGCAATCCACCTGCCTCAGCCTCCCAGAGTGCTAGGATTACAGGCTTGAGCCACTGCGCCGGGCCTCATACTATTGAATATTTTAACAAAATAAATTTATCTGTGTAATCAAGGAATAGGACATTATTAGCATGTAAGAAATTTCTCTTTGTCTCTTCCTGTCTTTAACCTCTTCCAAAGAAATCACTACCCTGATTCCTATATCTTCCAATTAGTTCGGTGCTGTCTGTCGGCCTTGATGTAAGTAGCAGCCTATTGTAAGTATTCTCTTGCACCATTTTGTGTTGTGCAATTGCAGTTCATTGATTTTTGTGGTTGTAATTTTATCACATAAATATTCCAAAATTTATTTAGTACTACTTTTGATGAACATGGATTGTTTTCAGTGTTTGGCTGCTATTAATTTTCTTATATGTGTTTTGTTCATGTACATACATATTTCTCTTAAATATATACCTAGGAGCTTAACTGTTGAGTAATAAGGTACGTGTATGGGGGCAGCACCTGTGGCTCAGAGGGGTAGAGTGCTGACCCCATATACTGGAGGTGGTGGGTTCAAATCCAGCCCCAGCCAAAAACTGC
>NW_003852447.1:8697798-8725989 GCF_000181295.1 Otolemur garnettii
AAAAAAAAAAAAAAAAGGTACGTGTATGTTCAGCTGTGGTAGCTTTGACCAAACCATTTTCTAAAGCGATTGTGCCACTTAATGTCTATATAAGCACCTTATATCACTGTAGATCCTACTAGGGTTTAGTGTAGTCACTCTTTCTCATTTCCATTTTTTTCTTTTCTTTTTTTATTTTGAAGTTTTTGGCTGGGGCTGGACTTGAACCCACCACTTCCGGCATATGGGGCCAGCACCCTACTCCTTTGAGCCACAAGCACCGCCCTCTCTTTTCCATTTTTGTGGGTATCTAGTGATAACTTATTGCAATTCTCATTTGCACTACTTTGGCAGCTAATAAAGCTTGGCTCTTTTTCTTATACTTAGTGTCCATTAGACATTACTTTTTTGTGAAATATCTGAACAAATCCATTGTCCATTTTCTTTTTGAGTTGTTTTTCTTTTTATGGTTATGTAACACTTGATATATAGATATGAATTGTCCCAGGATTTATGCCTTGAGAATATAATTTTCCAGTCTATGGTTTGGCCTTTTAGGCTCATTAATAGTATTTTGTAGAAATATAATCTTCAATTTTAATTCAGTCTTTTTTAATGGTTGGTATATTTTGTGTCCTGCTAATGATAGCTTTATTTACCACAGGGCATGACAACATATTCCTTTTTTTGAAGGTTATTTTTTTCCTTTTTTTTTATATCAACAAAGCACCTTTTTGATTTTTGTGTATGCTATAAAATAGTAGTGCATTATATATTTTTTAATTTTCTATAACCAACTGGCCTAGCACTATTTATTGAAAAGGAAATTCTTTCAATATTGCAGTGCAGTGTCATCTTTGTTGTAATCCAAGTGACTGTATTTCTTTAAATTTAGATTCACCTTCAATTTTCTTTATACCACATTATTTTAATTACTATGTGTTGTATTAAGTTTTGATTTCTGGTAATGAATCTCTGCTGGTTTTTTCTTCTTAAAGATAATCTTGGTTTTCTTATCTTTTTGCTTTTCCATATGGATTTTAAAATTATCTTTTGCTGATTTCCATATTTAAAAATATCTGCTAGAATTTTGATTGAATCTATGTCTCCTTTTGGGGAAAAATGTTATCTTTTCAACATTATATTCTGTTCAGAAATATGATCAAGGCTTTCATTTGTAGTTTTTATTGTCTAATTGTTCTCAATGATATTTGGTGTTATACCTATCTTACTAGTTTTTTCTTTCAATATTTGTATTTCCTGGATGCTGTGCAAATCGTATGTGTATTTTTTATAATTTCATTTTTAGTTGTTTTTGTGATATGTAGAAATACCATTGCCTTTTAATTATTATTTATCCGATTATTTTTGCTAAATTCATTTAAAAATCCTAGTTGGTTTATTGAAGAAATCTTTGGATTTTATATGTAGAGGGTTACATCCATCTGCAAATAATATCATTTTTCATTGTTTTTTCTAATCCTTACATATTTTATCTTTTTTGCTTATTGCTCTGACTAGATGTTGAATAGAAGAGGCATTAATGGACATCTTTGTCTTCCCCAATCTCATGAAGAGAAGTTTCTGTGTTTCTCCATTATGTTTGATGCTTACTGTGGGTTTTAAGTAGAGAATTTTTAATAGATTAAGAAAGTTTCAATCTATTTCTATAAATACATTGATTAATTTTCAATTATTTGTGGATTTTTTAACCTAATAATGATGAGGTCATCACATGCACCAAGATTTCGAATTGTGTGAAATGTGTTGAACCTATACCATCATTAACTACAACATTATGTATTTTGGTATATGTACCCTGTGTATTTGAAAGAATGCATATTCTGTCACCCTTGAAGACAGTGTTCTAAACAAGGCAATTAGCTCATGAGTTTTTATTTCCTTGCCAAAATCTTCTATATCCTTACTGATATTTTGTCTACTTGTTTTAGTACTGAGAGAAGTTGATTTGTACACTATCCCTGCATTTCTGTCCATTTTCTTTTCTATAGTTTGAAGCAATGTTATTAGGTGTACATAAATTTAAAACTGCTATACTTTCCCTATTAACCCTTTTATTATTAGAAATTATTAGTATTAACCCTTTTGTTATTAGAAAATACTCTCTTTATCTGTAATAAAATTACTTGCCAGAATGTCTACCTTTTCAGTATAGCTACATTAGTTTTCTTTTGATTAGCATTTGTGAGATATGTGTTTTTTCACCCTTTAATTTCAATGTCTCTCTTTTCAATGTTACATTTAAGAAGAGGGGTGTGTGTGTGCATGCATGTGTTTTCATATAATACATATGAAATTTCATATAGTTGGGCTTTTAAATAAAATTATCTCACAATTTTGTCTCCACAATGATGTATTTAGTCCCTTTATATTTAATATAATTGCTGAGACATTTGAGTTTATATTTATCATGCTACTGTTAATTTCCTATTTATTCTACTTGTTTGATGTTACTTTTATTTTTTCCCTATTTTTCACTGACCATCAGTTCAATTTCCATCAATTTGCTACCCTAACCTCTGGTTAGTTTGATAATTATACTTCACTATAATTTTTATTGATGATTCTAGAGATTATAGCATATATCCTTGTTTTATGATCATATTTTATTTTCTATAACTTAAATAATATGGTTACTTTAAGTGAATGGTAGAGTTTGATGGAAAAACATCATTACATAATGGGAAAGTGAGGCTATGTTGTGAGAACATGTTTCTTTCTATATTGGTAGATATTTACATCAGTTGGAATGTCTGCATATAAAAGACAAATATAAGCATTTTTTCTCTTTTCTTTTCATAGATTTAGGGAATACAACTGGTTTTTTTATTACATGGATGAATTGTATTATGGTTAAGTCTGGGATTTTAGTAAACCTGTCTTCCAAATAATGTATATTGCACCCAATAGATAATTTTTCATCCCTCATACCCTTCCCTCTTTAACCCTTGGGAATTTCCAATGTCTATTAATGTCATCCACTCTGATCACACATTCCCTATCTTAGCTCCCACTTTTATGTGAGATCATTCAGTATTTGGTTTTCTGGTCATGAGTTACTTCACTTAGGATAATGGCTTCCCATTTCTTACAAGTTACTGCCAGAGACATTACTTAATTCTTTCTTATTGCTGAACAGTGTTCCATGGTTCCATTTTCTTTATCAACTCATCAGTTGATGGTCACTTATGTTGATTTCATATCATTGAAATTGTGAATTGTGTTACATATACATACAAGTGCAATTGTCTTTGATATAATTAAATCTTTTTTTTTGGAGAGATACCCAGTGGTAGGATTGTGTATTTAAGAATTTGTACTCTTACTACTATATAGAAAATACAAGATCCATAAGCCACTTTATCTCCATTTGTTTATTTTTTGCCTTTTATATTAGTATTGCTCTGCATTTTATTTCTATTTCTATTTTAAACTACAAAATATGTAATTTCTTTTTGTAGATTTATTTATTTATTTAGATTATACACATATTTACTTTCACTACTTCTCTTCGCTACTTTCTGCATTTTTATATGCTTCTGGGTTCATTCTTATTTTGATAAAATATTTCAACATTTTAAAAAATATGAATCTACTTCTAGTAATTAATCTTAGTTTTTGTATTCATACATCATCATTTTTTAGGACATATGATCTGGGTATAAAATTATAATTTAGTGCTTTTTTTTTTCTCTTTTAGTATTTTAAAACTGTTGTATTACCTTATGGCTTCCATTGTTTCTTTCACTTCTTTAAAAGTAATTGTGTTCTTCACTCTCTTGGTGTTAACATTTTTCTCTTTGTCTATGGATTTTGCTACTTTTCTGCTGAATAATCTCATTTTGATTTTCCTTGTGTATTTGTTTTTTACATTTATCCTGCTTCAGATACATAGGACACCCTCAATTTGTCCTTGTAGTTTTCCTTTAGCATGGAGGCACTCTTGGTGATAATTTCCACAATTTTGCATTTGCCAATATCACCTCTTTTCTCCCTCCCATCTGGGACACAAATTGCATTTATGTCAGAATTTTTAAAAATCATAATCCAAATATATTTTATGCTGTTTTTTTTTTCATTCACTATATTCTCATGCTTTAGTATGGAAATTTCCTACTGATCTATCTTCCAACTTTGTAAACTCTTCTTTAGCTCTTTCCAAACTACTATTAAGCTTATCTTTTGAAATCTAAATTTAGGTTACTATATTTTTTAGATCTACAATTTTTATTTGATTTTTATAAGTTTAAATCATGTGCAAAAAGCCTCTAAATTGTCTATGTTCTTGAAGTTATTGACCAATTTATCTTAAATTCTATTTCTGATAATATTTGTATCAACCATTGGTTTGTCATTATTGTCTCCTTATTTTGATACTTTTCCTTCAACAAGAGTGTATTTTTTTTAAGGTGAAGAATCCTAGTTATTGTATTTGATTGTAAGAACCAATTTATTGTCTCATTTCAGAGAAGATTTACCCCACCCTCTGGTAGGCAAAAGAAGGATGAAACATGTAAGCCCAACACTGGATTGAGCTTACTGGAGGCTGGTTTTCTGTCTTTGTAGTCTTGGTATTTTTCTTATTGGCATCTTTCCAAGGGTCTAGCTTTCTAGGTTTCCCATGATAATTGAAATGAGTGACTAAGACAAGGATCACAATAAATTAAGGCTTGTTAAACCAGATTTAGGTCTTGCCTGGGAAAAACATGAGTCACAGACACATCTATGGCTGTTTATTTTCCAAAGAGGTTTTCAGGAGGTTTAGTATGTATACATTTCTTTAAAGGAGGAAGGCTGATAGGAAGAGGGTAATAAGGTGAATGGTTTCATTCTTGTGAGACTTTAATTATTGCTCAGGAAATCTACATTTTACATAAGATAAGGTGAATGTTTGAAGACAAAGAAATGAGAAGGACGAATCGATAATACTAACATCTCCGGGTAGGTGAAGGAATAATTGCTCTTGTCTTGTCTCTGTTCTGCACCTGGGAATTTATAAACTTATAATCAACCTTATCAGTGTGGAATTTAGCAGATTTTAGTTTCAGGAGCTGGGCTTAGATTGTAGGCCTTTAAATTATAATCCCCAGGTTTATGGCAGGTTAGCAAAGAATTTTCTTCAGAATCCTCTGTGGCAGAGCTTCATAGATGCCTGGGGCCTTTTTACCTTTCCATGAGAATCTGGATAATGGATATTGTTAGTAACAGCTATTTATTTGAAAGGAAGCGTTACATGACTTCAGTCACCAGGCTTGACTTTCCTTTTTGCATAAAGAGTTTTTTAAGGGAAAGTCCTGAGTTTGTTTTTGGCCAGGGCTGGGTTTGAACTGGCCACCCTCAGTATACGGGGCTGGTGCCTACTCCTTGAGCCACAGGTGCCACCCCAAAGTCCTGAGATTTTTATTTTCCTTTACACTTAGGTGAGAGTCTTCTCAGGACCATGAGAATGTCAATATTCTGTTAAGCTTTGTATCTTCTTTCTGCCTGCCGTATTTTCGTGCTGCTCAATGCAGCTTAATTGATAACTTTCTTGAAGAAAAGAATGGGACTAATCCAGATTCTTTTTCTTTAGATTCTAGGCTCCTCAGATTCCTCTCTCTCTTATCAGCACAAAACTCCAATTTTTGCCTTCTTTGTCCCTTGAGATGGCCTAAAACTTCCTTGCTTGTTAGTAGACAGCCTCAACCTGCCTTTCTCTAACCCCCAAATTGATAGATGTCCTGAGGGGAAAAGAAGTATTAGAAAATATTGGGTTAGTTTTGGTAAACTCCTTTTTTTCTCCCCCAAGGATGCCCTCCAAGACCTGGCTGCCCCAGCAGCTCTCCAGTGCCGTCGAATTCATTCTGCATGTTATTCAGCTTTTTCAACGTGTTCTCAGCTAGAGTTTTAATCTTATATAAGCAGCTCCATAATATTTGGAGTGGAAATAGCTTCCTATGTACATTTGTTTTTAGAGAGGATGGATTAGAAAATACTAAGTGATATTTTATAGTTAATAATTTGTTTGAGAATAAATCACGTAAAACTCCATGTCCCTTTGTATTATAAGGAATTCCAGTGCATAACCTTTTGAATATCTTTTCTTGAGTATGCATATTGTATATCTTCATTCAGGTAACTTGCCATTGTCTTTATAAATATACATATTATATGCTTTATAAGCATAATCACATTTTGAGATATTGATTAGCACTTTGGTATGTGGTATTTTAGTTATACAGTGATAACAAATAGAGGAAAACTTTCTTCAGGGCAGCAGAATAATATAGTTGGCTCTCGGGGTCTCAATGATTACATTCTCTTGGATGAAATTTGGATTTCTTCAGGAAATCCATTCAGTGATCTAATGAACAATGAATATTTTTAGACTGACCTTAGAATAATAGTATTATGTTTTAAGAATTGATATAAACTTTATATATAATGTATCTAAAATACTTCACAACTCAAGTGAACCCTGGGATCCCTTACTCATGAGCCAGACATTAAATAATTTCCATCAGAGGAAATATTTTTGAAACTTCTCCGTTCAGCACCTGTTACCTTTTTGTCATTACGTAATCACTATTTGCACCAAATGCCCATCTTAGGTCCTTAATCAAAATGATGAATAGCTAGTTGGACATCGGGGTGTCTGACCCACATGTCAGTGGGCCGCATGCTCTTTTTGTGAGGACTGTTTTTCTTCTCTGTGGTGTTTGATGTCATGAAAACTATTCATGGATGTTCTTTTTGCTAATCAGTTTGCATTAGTGTTTGTATGCTTAATGTGTGGCCCAAGATAACTCTGATTCTTCTAATGTGTGTCAGAGAAGAAGAAAAGGTTGGAAACCCCCACTTTATATTTTGGTTCCTTCATTCTCAGGAGGTTTAATTTCATATTTTTCCCTCCTCCTTATCCTTCCAAGTAACTTATCTGACCTGTATCTCATCTTTTTAAGGCATGTGTTATTAAATATTTGATCTGGTAAACTGATATATAAGAAGATACATGTTTCAAGTGGAAAGCTTTAAACATATCTCAATCGAACCATTATGGCATGTCTTGAATAAAATAATTTTAATGTGATAATACTATCTACACACTTTCAAAGGAAAAAAATGCTTTTTCATTAAATATTTGCACAGATCTTCAAATTACATCTTTCTGGTTATCAATATGTAGATTTGAGTAGATTCCAAAGACTTCTTTTCCCCTCAAACCAATTACAACCTGGAGGATATGTAGAACCATGTCATAGTAACTAAGCTATTCTTATATTTTGAAACTTTCCTTTCAACCTAGGTGCATCTGGTTTTCTTCATTTTGACAATTCAAATTCGCCAGCTTCAGAACTTTTCATTTTCCTTCAAATTAAGATTGTACGAGTGTCTGCCAGGTTTCCTGGTTTGCAAGTGTAATAGCCATTGGAGTTTTTAAATTAGAAATTACAGGTTTTTTTATTTAATACTGTGTTTTAGAAGGGATATTATCTGTAAATGCATGAATGAATAAATACATTTTCATTTGGATCCCTAAATTATTTTGTCACCTCCATCCTACAAAGACATTCCTCTCTATAGTACTCAAGGATCCATTCGAAAACAAAAAGTACATGTGTTGCCACTTGTATAAGAAAACATCTTGAAGATGTTTTATATGATTCAGAAAACAAAACATAAAAAGGAAAATTAAAAATATTATTATATCATGGATGGTCTTTACCCTCAAGCTTTACTGCTCTAATAACATCCTGAGTCTCATATTCAGATTCCTCCTTTTATATAAATTACCAGCAACAGACTTCTGCCACTGTGGTTATATTATTATTCTTTAATCTATATCATTAAACACCTTACTCCTTAACTATGATCTCTAAATGGCATTAATATAATAATATTGTGACTTTGAAACATTGAAAATCCCTGGTCTAGCTATTATAACACCATGTCCATAAGATATAGCTATATGCCTCTTTTATACGGCACTTATGTTTAAATTTAATGCCAACATTTCATTGCTAAGAAACATGTTAAGTGAGGATGGAGACACCATATTTATTGAAGGGCACATCTACATTGGCAGGTGTTTTCTTGACTTAAACATTTGTTTCAGATAATATTTTATTCAGGAGCATCTTATCAGCCAAAATGTTTTCTCTTTTTTTTTTTTTCCAGTTTTGAAAATTCCAGTTTCCTCACCACATATTTTAAGCTGGAAATGTTTGAGAGGAAATATTCTTTTCCTTTGGTCCCAAATGCTTCAAAGCTCTGATTTCCTCAGTGCTTTCTGTCCAGGGCTGGTATTCACACAGAATATTTCAGCTCTGTAGGCACTGAACTTTATTTTCCAAATGTTTTCTTTTTAAAAATAAGCTTTTAAGTTATAGCTTCTCATTTGGAAACCACTGAAAGAGTCTCTCAGGATACAGGTCAAGGTGGAGGGACTTGAAAACTACCAACTAGAATAAGGCACTTGTCTAAGATAATTTTAACATCATCTCAGAAAGATGAATGATTGAGGTTCTCAAAGAGACTGACTGCTGACGATGTCTGGAATTGACACACTTAATTCTAAATCTGCGTGATATGACCTTAATTTTTTTTTTGTGTGTGTGAACAAAAGTTCCACTTTGCACTAATTTGCATTACTGCTACTTCCATTTTAAATTGGAATTTTTTATCACCATCCATCTGTAAGATACCTCCTGTTACTAATTTCTGACGTGGATCCTCTCATTAATATGAGATTTACAATTGCATAGATTAAAAGTTATCTGATCGTATCTGGCTCATTCTGTGTTGTACCATTCTGTTCCTATATTTGATAGATAGTGATTTAACTGTGACAATGTTAGTATATAAAGATAATGAGTCAGATAGTAACTATTGGAGGAGTACAATTTTACTATATCTGTTGGCAGTTTTATTTTATAGGGTTTGACATTATTAGGAAGAGTCTTTTCACTTTTAGCCATTTTACTAGAGTAGAAAACATAAACTTTGTATCTTGTAGTCTTATAAATAATAAAGATTTATATCTAAATAGTGCTAAAATAAAAATTCAAAGTGCTTTTTATTGAAATACTATGCATGGCTGATAATAATGTCTTTTCCCTCCCTTTTTATGATTTATGGCCTTGAAAGCTCTTTAAAGCGAAAGAAATTTACATTTCTGATGACAACCTTTGCTAGCAAATGAAAAAATATACAAAACACACTGTTCTTAAGAATGTTTGAAGAACAAAAGGTTGAGTTATTGAGAGAGACAAGAAATCTTTAGAATATAAGAGTTTCTTGCTGAAATTCTTAATGCTCTTAATTGGTTGTTTAGATCACAGAAAAAGAAAGAAGCAAAACTTGGCAACATAAGAGTACAGTGACCTGAGGATCCCCGTGAGAGGTGGATTAGAGAGCTGTGTCAAAGCACCTGTACAGACATCATAAATTCCCTTTGTAATCACAGACTTAACAAAGTCCCTGGGTCAACGAATGCTGAGACTTGAGGATACTTGGAAACCCAAAGCATCTCTTCTTTTATTTGCTTAAAAACTGAGCGTCTCTAACTGCTGAAACTCCATAGAGTTACTATCAATGATAATTTACTGAAGGATTAAAATGCTTTGCTGCTGTCTGCTTACAATATACTTGTACGATTGTGCATCTTTAGCCTTTATCTTTCCCTTCTCCTGGTCCTTTGGTAACTGTCATTTCAACTTTTCTTCCCTGATCTGCCCCATGTGTTAGCTCTGAGAAAAATATGTGCATTTTGACTAGTGCTTCCTAGAAAAAATACTGTTAGCTTCTTTCCTGGAAAATCAGGAGAACAATACTTACCTTCGGAAGTAGTTAGGACAAAACCCAAAATATCTTGTGAAAGTTCTCAACCCAGTGTTTGTATGAACATTTTGGTTATTTTCCTATCTATTCTCTGCCTCCTACACCCTGCCCTATATGATAAGGATTGTTGGTACTCTGGATAAGAATTGTTGGTACTCTGGATAAGTTTAGAGCCAGTGGGTGTTTAATGCTTCTTAACCTTGCTATGTGAGGGACTTCCTACCCTTGGTGGACTCTTCCCTGAAGGCCAAAGTACATTAAACTCCTCCCTTCTCAAGGTTCTCTATAATATATGCATTTATGGCTATTCGATTTATCAGAAACCCCAATAAACCATCCTTAACAGCACACCAAGGTAAGACAAAAATTGAAAAACCCAATAAAAATTGTTGGTGTGAGAACCATGATGACTGCTGAGATTACCATGGATAGAAAAAGTAACTCTTGCTTATGTATCAGAACCCTTCACTATTCCCTGCTTTTAAGTGGGATATGCTAACTTGTTGTTAATCAATTAGAGTATTGTAGTCCTAAGCTAGATCAGGTACAAAAATTTTCCTAGAACACTAGTACTTTAAGATACTCTAAAAAAAATAGTCAAATTTGCATTAAAATTGCTGTATACTATCCCCTAACCCTCAAACCCCAAGTGTATAGGGTCACAAAGTGATATTAACAGACTCTATGAATTCCCAGAAAGGGAAAGTTGCTTAAGATGATCTAATTCAGTGTCCCCCACAAATTATTATTTCCTAAAACTCATTCTGGAAGACATGGGGAGGAAACATTCAGAACATGGTAATCCTTCTATCTCAACTAGCCATCCCTCCTGGTATTAAGAAGAATATATGTCATCAACGTCTCAAATTTTCTATTGAATCTATTTCCTTCAAGAAGGTGCCATTTTTTCTGGCCTTATTATTATTATTTTGGCTTATTTCGAGTCAAAAAGTGGCATTAATTATAGTCAGCCGCTAAAAACAGCTCAGTGAGAGTGAAGGTAGCTTGTCATCAAGAAGACCTATTTCTTTGGATCTATTGCTGAAACATGAGATGTCTGATTACAAAAAGATAATTGCTATTTAAGAATGATTATTTCTCCTCTTTGTAGATTAGATGTCAGCTTTTACCTGTTAACATTAATTCGGTCCAGTCCTAGTAAACTCCTATGCCACACCTTCCTTTGCACGGCACGGTGCAGGAATGCTTGCTGTGTGCCTTCCACTTCCGTGGCTGCGCTGGGTCCGCTTGCAATAGCAAACAGAGGCTCAGAAAGGTTAAGCGCTGTGCCCTCTGACCTGGGAGGGACAGTCATGCTCTGGCATATGTGTGGAGGCAGAGCGACGGAAGGGACTCTTGACCTTTCTCTGCCAAACACAGCCCAGGCCCTTTGCCCTCTGCGCGTCTGGTTTCCTATTGTGACAAATGAGGTATAACTAAATCCCAGCTCTTCTCAGGTCTTTTCACGTTCTAATCATCCACATAACTCTTTAGCTAGTTAATAATTCCTTTTCATCATAACAGAGCCTAGAGCATAATTTCGCTCATAGTTAGGCACGGTAAAGTTGAGCAGAGTTAATTAATAGGCATTTCATGTTTCTATGCCAAGGACTTTCATAGATGAGGATGAACCTGGGAATAAGTGTCATCGACATATTATTGTAGGGGCATGTGTGTGTGCCCAGATCAGGAAGGAACTGACGAGGACTAGGGAAATGGGGGGGAAAATGGAAAGGAATGAGGGGAAGGTGACTCTAACTGTCTGTTCTTTTTTTTTTTTTTTGGAGACGGGATGACAATTGATATTTGTGATGGAAAGAGGTTATGTAAAGTGCTGAACTGCAGGAATGTGTCAAGTGTGCATAGTGATGAAAGATGGGAGTTTGTACTCAGAGTATCTGGTGGGAATGGAGCAATGGCTGGGGAATGTTTTCATCCTCAGTGACAGAAAGGCAGGTAAGCATAGTCTTTGCTATTTCTGACCTGCAAAGATGAATAGTGTATATATGTCCACAAATGAAGAAAAAGCAGATGTAGGTTCACTATTGAATTTCCGAGGGGGCTGTCATAACAAAGACAGCATTATCCCACCCGAAAGGCTCAGTAAATAAATAGAGGATTTTATTCCTTTTTTGACAAATTCAAGGCTTGATTATCAAACATAAAAATTGATATGTGGTTAGCATGACTGTCTAAATGTTCTCTGTCTTAAGGGTCATTGAACATCGTATGAATGCATATTCCATTTTCAAGGATGGCTTTTTGATCAATATTACAGAAACATCGCATATAGGAAAAACATATAAAATTTGTTGATATACAATTCAGAAAATTATACTAATGATTTTAATTTATATTCAACCCTAGTCTTCTGTTTTACAGGCAGAAAATTTGTGCTTCCTTTAATTGCACAAGCAATTAGGCATTTATACTCTAAAAATTAAGAGAAATGGCTAATTGTGTATGCAATATCTGTGCCCACAACTAACAGTGGCTACAAACAATTCTGCTTCCAAAATGAAAGCCAGGGATAAAAAGCCGGCCCTGAGTCACTGCCCTTTTTGAAGCTTGGAACGAGCTTTACTCATAACTTCAGTGGTTCTGAAAGTTCTGTTTTTGACAGACATATGCATTAGCCTGTAGTGCTCCTTAACCATCTGAAGTACAAATTATTACCATTTAAATAAAGTGGAAATGGTGACAAATTCTGAACAATTTTATTATGAGATATATTATATTTGAAAATTTGCTTTGGAGTATTTTAGACCAATCATGTTGGGAATTTATGTTAATAGGGGTGCTTGATTTTTAAAGTTACATTTCCTGCTCTTAAAGCCCACCCAGCATTTGTCTCTAGTCATTTTACACCTCCTCAAATGACACCCAAATATTTACAGCCCCCAAAGCACACCACAGGAAGTACATGAAATACACAATAGTGACAAAGATGGTGACAGAAATGAACAAAAGATGATTCTGAGTCTTTCCATCTAAAATGTCTATTTAGTTAGTATACCACTGAATTTAGGTTCCATTTTTTTCTCACTGTAATATATAAAATATGCTTTCTGTATTCAGTGTCTGCCTTTCCAAGGAAGAGTTTAGAAGAAAACAATATCCATTTGCTGCTGTCTCTCCCTACTCAGTGTCTCTAAATGAGAGATAAAGGTTTTTGAGACCCCTTCCCCAGGTTAAGTGCCCTCCGTTCAGTAATCGAATTTGGTGATTAAAAAAAAATTTTTTAATAACAGCTGTTAAATGCAAAAATCCATGGGATTAAATTTTGTTATAACCACATTCTAAAAATCTCCTTCTTCTAGATCTATTCAGAAAAGCAGCCAAGCCGAGCCAACTAACTCTTAATTCTACTTTACTCTCTCAGTCTGATATTCTAGCCATTATTTTTGTTGTTTTTCGAAAAATCTAACTACCCTTGCACTTATGTCATAAAAAATTCTGCCTTTTTTTCCCTTTTTTAATATTTGTATTCAAGACAAACAACAGGAGGTTGAAATCAGGCCATATAAAAGAAACATCTGCTGACATTTATTCATATGCTACGTGTTCTACTTTCATCATTGAATGTAATGATAAACACACATTCCAGTCAATAATGGCAATTCCCAGCCAAGCTTTACAAATGGTCTCTTTAACACCTAAATTGACAGCTCGGGAGATTTTGAGATAGAAGCTAAATATGGTACATTTGGCCACTGTTTGCCTAAGTCTAGGATGTCTTGAAGACTTTAATAAGCAGACATACATTATAAAATAGTAGAAAGTCTTGACTGTGCAGGTATCGGAGCAGTTCAGTTTGACACTTTCTGAGCAGATTCAATGTAGGAAAAAAAAAAAAAAAAAAAAAAAAAAAACCTCAACAACAAATGGTCCCTTCAAAGAATAAAGTAAAATAAAGCTCTGACCCACTCTATGTAGAGAATAGCTTTAAGAGAGAACACGAATAATATATCATTTACATTATAGATTTTAATGCAGAATGAGGACCAAGTTACATATTTATTTTGCTTCACAAGTTAATTGAAATAAGCCCTGCTTAGTGTTTCAATTATTTGAAGAACATAAAATATTAAACGTGTTTCCATTATTGCTGGCAACGAGTAATTATGTCAGCTCTTACTATGCTAAGGATCGCTCTCACAAGTGGGCCATAGGTTTTGAGGTATATTTCCGATTGATTTTCAAAAAGGGATGACTTACAGCCAAATGAATTAACACTTCAGGTAGCCATTAGAAATCTCATGATAGGGTTGAAATTAGCGTAAGTCTCTCCTGTGAGGACACATAAAGACGTGTTCCTCCGAGACGTGAAGGCTTTCATTGTGCTTGTATCTTTTCTGCATATCTCTTTACGTTTTAGTTCAGATTGATTAACCTTATCACTGAATCATAGCCTGTGTTCCAGCCAAGCAGAAAATCACAGCTTTGCCCAGCTCCGTCGTGTGTGAAGAGTTTTTCTTTTCAAAACTCTGCTGTTACTGTGGTTTCAAACAGGTCACTTGCTACTTGATTGAAAAGAATCTAGACGGTTAACAAACTATCTCTGAAACATAATGAGAGGTTTGTGGAGTTATCTCAGACAATGTCATCCAAAGCACAAGTCACACCAGTCTGTGGCGCTCCGATTAGTGGTGTTCTTCTCTGAAATCGGCTCAGTTCAAGAGACAGCTTGAAATTGTTTTTTGTTTTTTGATTTTATGTCTCTGTGCAGG
Source organism: Otolemur garnettii (assembly GCF_000181295.1). NCBI lineage: Eukaryota > Metazoa > Chordata > Mammalia > Primates > Galagidae > Otolemur > Otolemur garnettii. Next base: position 8,712,348 of record NW_003852447.1, read on the forward strand.
ACAAATGGAGCTAAATTTGGAATGTCAGATTACGGTGTTTTCATCTGCTCCCAAGGCATGTTGAGCAAAGTAGCCAGACAAATCCTTACCTCTTTTTTTTTTTTCCCCTATGTGGGAAAATAAAAATTCAGGATATGAATTTTCATCCCTATCTGGCAAGTGCCACAGCAAAATAAAGTGTTTCTTGATTGTGGTGGGTGGAGGGCAGGTTACGAGGACTTCTTAGGCAGAATGAGAAGAGGTCCGGACTGAACCCACGGATATCAGCATCAGTATTTAGATGAACACGGAGTGCCTAATGGAAAGGCTTTAATATCCCAAGGTTCTTTCTCATAATGTCACCTCTCCTGTGAACCTATTGAGACGAGTTCAGTGAATTTCCTTCCAACCTCCTACTCTCACAGATTCACATCTCGACTGTGCAGTAGAATTACACTGGGTAATTTAATTTGTTAATGCTTTGGGGCAGAATTTAAAGGAATCTGTTAGTTTTTTACTGCTACTTTATCCTAAATGCTTTTTTAAACATGGAAGTTTGGTGGGAGAGTACCCCAGACCTGCAGCAACTGCATCTGAGCAGACTATACTCACGGGTAAGAGGGAGAGGAAGTTGTATGCTCTCTCTCCCAGGCCCCCAAAGCCAGAGCCGAGCGAAGATGGGACGCCAAATAAATCTGCCAGTGATTACGCTAAAGGAAATTATGATCTTGTTATAGAAACCATTAAAGGAAAACCAGAGTTGGTATGTAAATATTGTTGCATCATTATACCACTGAAAAAAACAACCTAGTGCAGCATTAGTATGTTATGCAATTAACAAAATGAAAAATGAGCTGCTTGAATTTAAAGCTTTTAATGTTTTTCAAACAGATAATAAGCATTTTCGACACCAATGTAAAGCGTAATAGAAAAGGTCTCCCTGAAAGAGTAAGTGACATATTTCATCATTACTTACCAGGCATGGAGGAGCATATCTCTGTTATTTGTTATTTTGTAACTCAACAAATAGCAATCACCTATAAACTAGAGCAGGATGAAGATAAAAGACGTGCTAGCGATCAGAAAATGGAATATTTGTAATACTGTCAAAGATTTCTGGCCAGTATGTATTTTTCTCATTTGGTGAAAAACAGCCTGGATAGTCAACTTGGTTTAGGCAAAAGCCCATTATTAAATGCTGTATGAAATATTATAAATAGAGAAGTATTGAAAAATGTTAACATAATTCTTCAGAATCAGAGAACCATAAAATATAATTAACATTTAATGGATTATTCAATATTTGCATTGGCTTCTGAGAAACGGAAATTAATTCATATATTCAATTAAGCTAGTAGAATCTAAAAAAATAGTTTAGCAGAGTTACTTCACTGGAAAATGAGAAAACAAAAACTTAAACAAAAAGCCATAATACACTTTTATATGCTATACTAATGCAGCTACTATGTAAATCATATAATATGTATATGAATTATAAGTATACCCTTCATCTTACTATGCTACTATTTACAGCTAAATTTTAAAAAAATCACAATTATTTACTGTTTGAACGTCAAATTATTGCTCAATCAAGAACAATTTTATAAAAAAGAGCTTACATTACCAACAATGAAGCTATTTATTTTGCAGATAATGGTGCACTTTCAATATCCACATCAGAACAGTAAGGAAGAATTCATATGGGGATGATGTAACTTTAATAATTTTTAAATGAATATAATTTATTGTAGGCATTAGAAAGTTAATATGTTCTCTAAAGATTTCTTTAATTTAGTTGTTGCTAATTTATTCACACTAATACAGAAAAAAATACTGCAAAATTTTTCATAACAAAAAAACTGTGCATATCTCTGTGTTTTAGCTGGCATGTGGTTCTACACAGATGGTTCGGGGCTTTCTTTGCTGCAAAACAGATGGGCCTGCACTGTCCCTTACCAATCAAAAGAGAACTTGAAAATATAGGAATATCTTTACCTACATTGCGTCCTTTAATTCAAGAAATTAAAATGCCTAAAAGTATAAATAACTGCCTATGGAAAATAATTTTTGAAATGAGATGTCATATGTTGAAATTTACAGTAACCCAGTTCATGTTTAATGCAAAAAATATAAAAAGTTTGGCTTGTACTTGATACTGTTTGTAACATACAACTATTAACTTAAGAAATTTACAACCATGCAATGACTGTTATCATGTGTTCACCTTGCCTAAAAAACACTGCTGTTTTAAAACTTCAAGTGTAGTTAAGCATATTTCAATTCAAAGTGATCATTCCCGGCAGCATCAGCCATTGAACCGAGTTAGCAAACACAGATGAGTTTGGTACACTTATAACTGACACACTTTTGCAACCAAAATAGAAGCTAAAACAAAAGCTCCGAGTTAATCTGAACGCTTGAAGTATTTCCTTAATTATTCACAACCGAAACGATGAAGTCTTTTGGACATTGCATCAGGATTGCGGCCTATGCTCAGGCTTGAGGTTGCTGTTGAAATGTGGAAGTCTGATGCTCAGGGCTATTAAAAGCCCTCTCTTTGTTTTGTGTACATCAGTAAATTTTACAAAGTAGTGTGGCAGCACACTGTCACACAGAACATCACCATGTGACAGACAGGCGTCGCGGGCTCAGTGAACTTAGAATGTAGTGTTGCTTACAGGAAGAGGTCCTGCTGCTTTATCTGCCATATATAAACAAAGTCGCCAACATGTGATGCTGCGACCAATTTGATGACATTTGAATATATACTTTCTAACAGTGAGTAACTTCTCTGAGTACAGTTGAAGACGGAAGTCAGTTTTTTGAGGTTGATAGTCCTCTGTGGCATTGTCCGGAAAGACCAGCTGAGCTGTTTGGTTACCTTTATTTACCCAGGATGAGTACTGGGTAAATAAAGGGAGACTAAGTACTGGCCTGTCCTTTACTCTTCTCCCAAACAATGCATTTATATATTATACAACCTTTCCAGGAAAAAGAAAGAGATGTGTCTCTAATGATTAATCATAAGAAAAAAAATCTATATATCTACATCTATATAGACCCTTATACATACCTATGTTTGCATATGTTCACAACTATATCATATAACCATACATTTAGAATGTCATATCAATATATCTATAGGATAGTCCAATATCCATCTATATCTTCCTTATTTTTGCAAGTAGTTTACCAAAGAAAGCAGAAAGAAGAGACTTGTTCTCTATGTACAAGCAGCATATCTTAAATTGGTTTCTTTTTTTAATGTTCAGCTTCTAAAAAGCAACGGAGTATTTTTTTCTTTTGTCTGTGTGATGCAAAATAACAGCTTTGCTTGTATTTTTTCAATTACAAGGAAACCAGTGTCTCTCATAGATCTATGATGAAAGGTTTTGCCAGGCTAGTAAATGTAAATAAAACTGTAAAATAAATATATTTAAGAAAAGGAACTGTTGTAAAGCACTCCTAAATACTTTGGCAGCATCTACATAAACAAACAATTGATATGGCAATTATAAATAATTTTTATCCAATCTTTAAAAATAGTTTCTAAAGATATCTTCTAAGCCTAAACCTAGATCAAATTGCTGTAGTTGAATAAAATAAGACTTCACTCCTAAAAATGTTCCACATTTTAGTTTTCTAATAATCCAAAGAGTTTTTTAAAATATATATTAGTAAAGTTTGCTTGAATAGTTGTCTAGTGACGTATGAGTTATGAAGTTCTGTGGCTTAATATTTACTCAGTAAACATTCATTATACTCATTATACTACAGAATCAAGGGGGAGAATCAGCAAAACGTTTAACTGTTGTAGTATTTTTAAGAAAAATACCTGAAGTGTTGGAAATATTCTGGCTATTCATGGGAACCAATACAATCCAAGATAAAATCATCGAAGGAACTAGGCTGAACGTTTTCTGGGTTATTCTCGGACTCCATTGAATTAGAGGATATGTTTACAGAATTCCTTGGCATTGGAAAATTTAGATTGTGCCATTAGCCGTTTGGGGCTTATATATGGTTTCTCCGTGTCCTCCTAAAAAATGAGTGTAACACACACAAAAGCTAAGAAGTACTCATTCTGATTTGTTGGACAGTTAGGGTGTTCCCAAGCTTCCTGCTCCATTTTTAAAACATACTTCTGCTAATTGTGTGACCCAGGTCCAATTTTGCCAACCCACATTGACCTTGTCAGACATTTAAGGCCTCTTATTTGCCTTCTGTCAAAACTTGACTGTAAAATGGTGCTAAGTTTCTTGCAAACAAATAATCATTATACTAGCAAGTACAAGTGAGCAAGGCCTGCTAGTTTTCCTCATTTCATGTATTAATATCTGTAAAACTCATGAAATTACAGAGAAGGCATTACTATTATTTGTTCTGGAGGCAGATTGTATTATTGTTTGCCAATGTTTGCAGTCCCTCCCCGGGGCAGGATCACCCTATACCTCACTCACACGGGGCGTGGCACCAGGACTCTCTTTTCCAGGAGTCTGTAAGACACAGTGTTTTATATAACATCAAAGCAGACGCCTTAAGAGCTATTGCTGATTCTGCCATTACTCTCCTCCCAATGCTCTTCCTGTATGAATTCTGAAATGAAAAATACAGAGCAGAGCCACAGCTGCTCCCAGCCGACTTGTAACACAAAGAGGAGATCAACCTTTGTTTCTGTGAGCTCCTGAGATTTAAGGGTTATTTATTATAACAGCAAAACTAGAAAAATCCAACTAATATGGAAAAAAAAATTTCCAAAAGATAGTATGTTATTTCAAATTTTATTACATGAAAAAACTCTGCCTGTAGTGTGGGGGAAAGTTGGGTGTGGAGAAGCCTGTAGTTAGGGGCACTGTCCCTGCTACCAAGTTACTGGCAATTTAGTGGGAGAGAGAAATGCATAAAACAATTCCCACTCTAACATGGAATTCTGAATAGTAGAAATAAGAGATCACGTGAGGCTTTGTGTAGAAGACGGATCTAAAGAGGAAAGAAAACATGAATCTATAGTGAAAAGCAGTCGAGCAAAATTAAGGAAGATAATTTTTCCCTGACCGATTTGCAAATGATCAAGAGTAACCTGCACTTAGTCATATTTTTAGGGGTTAAAAAAATACATGCTTGTTTACTATTTCCTGGACTTAACATGCTATTCCTCATGTCCCTTACTTTATTATTTTAATTGATGTTCATTTAGCAATTTATTTGAAAACATAAAGTATTCAATGTAGAAAATTTGGAAACTATCAACAAGGCCCCTTTCTCCTATGAACTTCTCCACAATACAAAACAAACACCCCAAAATTATCACCCAAAATTACCTTTCATATTTTGGTGTTTTTTTTTTTTAATGTTGGGGATTCATTTAGGGTATAATATTTTGATAAGTTTTTTTAACATGTACCTTTTATATTTCATAGAAAAAATATAGAGAGGCAATCCCTGGGTTACTAATAACCCGACTTATGGTGTTTCCTACTGAGAACTGGCTCTCAAGGATCCCTGTGAGGATAATTTATAATAATTTAGAATAATTAAATGAATAATTCGGAAACTAGTTACTTGCACGTATGTGAACAAACGTGCGTGGCTAAGTAGTTTGCTGGCGGGGCATCTTTACATGACCAGCGGCTCCCAGTTCGTACAGCATCACTTACGCACCGCATTGCTTTAGTTTTCACTTTTTAATCCAACTGTGTGAGTCTGTGTTTGCCCTGATGATTTTGCCTCCAAAGGCAAAGTTCACTGCCAGTCCAAGGGACCCTGCAGCGAAGGGAAAGGTGATTACAATGGAAACGAAAAGTAGAAACAAGGGCTCTGAGGAAAGCCCTGGGAGAAAGGCCAGACGCCATCTTTCACTGGAAAGCATTAGGCCTTGGTCGCTGGACTATCAGAACAATAAAGGATAAAGTGGGGATCATGGAACGTGTGAAGGATGGTGCCATAATGAAAGCATCAAATATTACTAAGCAACGTTGCACATTAATTATTGATATGGGAAGGTTATTACTGATTTGGTTAGAAGATCAAAATAAGTGGTAGCATTCCTTTTAGCCTCGTAGTGATACACCATGAGAGGAGTGTTAACTTTTAATATTGTTTTTGAAATTTCTCTTATCTAAACTTTTGGCATGAATTTGTTCCTACATCTGTTTGTTCATATTAAAATAAAAAGCACAATGGTTTCCAAAGTTTATTATTACAGCACAGGCCATCGTTATTTTTATTATAGTATTACAATGTACTATTATTACCACATAGAAGCTATTGTAGTATTGTTGTTATTATCATTCTTATTATTGTATATGCTCTAGTCATTATGGATTTCAGTTTCATACCAATCCAATCTGAAGACGTTCTTGGGAAGATACCTTTTCTATAACGCAGGGATTAATGACAGTATTGTAGCAATCATACTGCTTTATAATCTGATTTTCTACTCTATAACAGTTTCCATATCGTTAAATGTTAGTTATTTTACATTACTGTATAGTATTCCTTTTATAGACAATGCAATTCATGAACCCATTTTCTGTCATGTAGGTTATTTTTATTTACTTTTTCCTATCCTAAGCAGTGCAGTATAATTTATCCTTATATCTTTGAAAGAATTTAAGGTGTTTGAAATATATAACTTATTAGCGGGATATGATAATATCTATTTCCTCAATCAGTAGATTACTCTTAATAAGTCTTCTTTCCCAAGCAGAAGAGATTCTTAAGCTACAAACTGTACATCTCATACACCAGTGGACAATATTACACTAGTCCAGCAGGCGGTTCTTTTTGCCTTTATTCTTGAGAGCTGCTGTATGGCTTCCTGTGTCTTTTCTCAGTAATCTAAGAGCTGAGATTTTCTAAAAAGGAACAAACTCAAAAAATGCATTTGCATCCCGTCACCTTATACAGATCTGCACACCCTGGCAGTGTGACGCCGGATATCAGCACGGCAACTCCTCACACAGTGTGATTTCTGTCTCTGCAGAGCCAATCACTGTGAAAGGATAATTCATACTCAACGCGGCTGGACTCAGGAAAGGTTATGTAACCTGCTAGTGGAAGTTTAAAAGTCAGTATATGACTGGTTGTATCTTTCTTCACTATTTGTCATGTGACCAGGTCTGAATAGTGGCTGCCCTGACTGTCTGGCTCTTCTAATTCATACCTGGAATAGAGCCACAGCTACATTGAACTAAAGCACGAGTGGGAAAGATTGTCCATTGTGATGTGCTCAAGTTCTGGGTTCATTTGTTATGTTGCATTGCTCATTCTCTCCTGACTAACACACCTAGAGGATAGCCATGCATTCACAGACATTACAGCTTTGGAGCCAGGACGGACTAGTGGTGAAGCCAGTCTCCTCAGGCTGAAAATTTGCCTTTGTTCCTTTTTAAGTGAATAATCTTGAGGACGCTTTTTGTGTTTGTTTTTTGAAACAGAGTCTCACTCCATTGCCCTGGGTAGAGTGCTGTGGTATTATAGCTCACAGAAACCTCAAACTCTTGGGCTTGACTGACCCTCATTCTTTAGTCTCCTGAGTAGCTGGGACTATAGGCTGCTTCCACATCCAGCTATTTTTTTCTATTTTTAGTAGACACAGGGTCTCACTCTTGCTCAGGCTGGTCTTAGACTCCTAAGTTCAAGCAATCCTTCTGCCTCAGCCTCCCAGAGTGCTTGGATTACAGATGTGAGCCACCGTGCCCAACCTATAATTGTTTTTTTTTTTTTTTCTGGACTAATGGATACAATAGTATTCACCTTCAAATAGTTGTTATGAAGATTTAATAAGATTGTTATGAATGTTAAATATCTAGTACTTAATAAAAAATGACACATAGAAAAATTTTAATATATATCTGCTATTATTTTGAAAATCAGTGTTAGTATCAGTGGTTTTAAACAGAGATCATAGCAGTAGAAAATTTATATTTTAAATAAAAAACACCTAGGTTCAATGCTCAATTCTATCACTTACTATCTGTGTGAATTTGGATAACTAACTTGAGTTCTCTAAGTATCTGTTTATTCACTTAAAAATGGGGATAAGAATGCTTACCCACTGCATTATTGAGATGGTCAAATAAACTTGAGTATATACTGAGAAGAGCACAGTGCATGGCACATTGGGAATATTCAATAAATAATAGCCATTCTGATGATTAAAAATCAATACTACTCACCATTAAAATGCTCTGAATGATGGAAACGTATTTCAATGGCCATATTTGATTTTCTTCTCTCAATGTTAGATTCTCAGTCTGTTACTTTAAAGTCTGTTGTGGACTCCTAAATCAACTTGATAAATCCACTCTGACTTCATGAACACATGTTATGTAGCATGCTTACGGGAACAATTATTGATCTGACCAGAAATCTCTTTGGAAAATTAAAACATGCTGAACTGCATACAAATAGGTATTACACAAACTCTAATCATCTATCTGATCAGTCAAAGAGGATTCCAAGTAGACTCCAAAAAAAGATCAAAGAAGGAGTGGGTCTGCCTGGATTGTAGTCCCCATTTACCATCAATAGGCATGAACTTGAGCAAGGGCTTATGGGAGCAAGTTTCCTCACCTTTATGGGAACTTCGTTATGGCTCACTGTGTATTGGGTTTTCAATTTCCTGAAGTAGTAAATAGCTATTTTTATCATATCACTGAGCATCGTTTTTGCTTCAAATGTAGAATCACGTGGAAACTATCAAGGCTGAGTAACTTTTGAAAGTGCTGATCAGTTCAGACCTTACCTCTTATGGCACCTATGGTCTTGAGGCCTTAAGTAAATTCGGAACAAACCATAGCACCATCATCAACAGTGCCACAGCATCCTTACATGACCAGTTTAACCCTGACCCTAACCCCAACCCTAACCCCAACTAAGCACCCCCACCTGCCAACCCCAGGCCCAGGTTTTCCTTACCATAGTGACTATTGTATTGTGAGCATGAAAGTAGGAAAAAACAATTACTTTTCAACAAGTACATTAATTTATTCAAACCTTTTCCTTTTCATTTTAATGCCATCCAACATTTGTTCATTTTCCCCTTTACTTGTATGAATTGTGTTTTCCCAAAAGTTCTTAAATTACTTGCACAGAGCCTTTTTCACAGAAAGAAAGTCCAACTTATATACAGAATATTCAAAATGTTATTTAAAAAATGTGATTTAAAGTAGATATATGCCTCAAGGATCAGTTATTCATAAAAATTAGGAACTGGATAGAAGAGATTTTAGTTTCTGTTTTGTAACACCAACGAAGTTCAGGTTTCTATTTGTCTGACCGCAAACATCAGGATTTCAATGGGGAAAAACACGAAGTCCAGTATCTGAGCATTTACAAACATCAGGATGTTTGTTTTTGTAACTCTGCATACTTCAAGTTTTTCCGTCTCAGTTAGATTTATAAAACATGAACACCTTTATTTCCATTTCTCTAGAAGAAATAAGTGGAAATGTGGAGAAACACTAAAGATGTCCCAGAGCCATGGAGCACGCAGAAACTTACAGATGCAGCAAGTTGATTGGCCTGCCAAATAACACAGTCCCCTGAAAATGACTCAAATCTAGAAAGAAATCAGAATTGAGAGTATGAGATTTCTGCTAACAAACCTAAAAAAAGAAAAACTCAAAACTTTCCATGCAGGCAAGGGGCCTTATATCAGAACGTCTTCATATTGCAGACCAATACAGCGGTATTTAGTAGAAACAGGGGAGAAGGTCTTTACTGCCCTGTGGTACTAGCAGGTGAATGGCAAAATAGACAAAGCAGAACTGAAAGAATGGACAGGGGGTGAGAACAGTAGGAGCGAGTCTCTGAAAGCCCCAAGTTAACGTAGTATGTGTGGGGACTTGCTAAGAGTGTGTGCAGTCCAGAGGGACTCTAGTTGTCTAGGTCAGGAGTGTTATTGAGCCTGGTGTTCAATTTACTCAGAAAAGTGGCGGTGGGCGATTTAGAGAAGGATTGTGGGGCAGGGCTGTCAGCATCATCAATTCAAAGAGTCTGGACTTTCTTCTAGAGACAGTGGGAAATCACAGGCGGTTTGTGAGCAGGAGCTGACACAAGCAGAATGGTGCCTCAGGGAAGATTGATAACCTGGGAGCAATGTGAAAGGGAAGTGTGTGCAGAAGGGTTCCTGGTTTACAGGGGACAGGTGCCCTCAACCACAAGGAATTTTTTTTTCCTTAGTTTTGTTGTTGGCAGAGATCTTATATTCCCAATTCCGATCTCTTTTAAGCTTTAAAAACTGTGTTAAGTAGCAAAAACATTGTGTTTAAGCTTAAATTGAGATTTATTTTATGCTCTGTAACAAAAATTGAAGTCCCATTGTAAATCTTTTATTTTAACAAGAAACGTTCCCTAGGGTTAGCAACCTACAGCGAAAACATGAGTTGTAGAATGATGTGGAGGCCAAAGAGAAAAAATCACATGGCCTAGAGGACCTTATTGTTTCTGCTCTATCATGTTTACAAAGACACCCAAACAAAACCCACAAACACTTTATCATGAGATACACACATGTTATAGCAGCTTTACTAGTAATTTTAATAGTCTATAACATCAAAATTATAGACCTAGAGAAGCAACGTATTATTACAAGCCATTTTTTTCTTCCCAAAGAACACAAATCTTGCTATTTCACTTGAAAACTTGCTAATATTCATTTATACCTTCCTGCAGTATATGACATTATTAACTGTAAACAGGTAAGCGGAGCACAAAGGAACCACTGATGTATTTTCCAGAAATGCCCTCGACATCATTTTGAAACTTTTAAACTCAACAAAGGTTGGCTGAGTTCAGTGGACATGTAATTTTCACCCCATCTTTGTAGCATCAAGGAAGGCAGAAATCATCTGAATCTTTAAGCAGATAGCTACAATTGCTGTAAGCTCTGTAATACAATCTCCTCAAACATATTTAAATTATGAATGCCACAGAAAGATTTCAAAGATATAAATTCACATACAATTAAGGCACGTGTCATTTCCTTTACTCTTTGTAACTTGCCTACCTTCCACAAAACCCCACAAAGAAACATTTCACCAGCTAACGATATAATAAATTTGCCTTGTGGTTTGAAGTGTTAAAACAAAAGATTTTTTTTTCTCAATACAAGCCCTACCAGAGGGTTTTCTGCTGTACTGTTTCAGAACTCTTTCTCAGTAAAGAAACCTTATCTAATCCTGTTTCATCCTTTAAAACTGCCTACACACTAATCTCAAGGGACAAATTTAATACTTTGCAACAAAGAGAATATATCCCTTTTCAGTTTGAATAGAGGAATTGTTAGGACACCAGTGAGGTATGAATAACATTATAATGCTGCCATTTACTTGGCAAAAGAAAAAGAGAGTCTCTTGTTGCAACCAGAAAAGAAGGCCTCCTTCTTTGGGTTAAATTTTTTGACCCTTGGTCTATCCCCAGACACCTACGTTCCTGTGCTATTTGGGTCTTCTACCTCTTGAGAAGTAAACACTGAGAAAATCTAAGTAAACAGTTTGTTTTAGTTGAAGATAGAAAGACTCCATTTAATTGAGTTTTGATGATAGATGTGCTCCAAATGGTGCAAACAACTTTGACATGGTAAAATAATATTGTCTCACGGCGTGTGTAACACTACATAAAGAATCCTAGCTTAGCACTTTCTGAGTTTACCACATTTAAGTGAGAAAATGACAAAAGAAAGCCAAACTGTCAGAAACAGAAAAACCTTTAACAATCCTAAATACGGAATATAATTCTCTTCTTCATTCATTTGATTTTGGGAATAATCTTTGCGACAGAAGGAGGAGATAAGAAAGCAGCTGAACTTCATACTTATGAAACTTTACTTTCCTCTGGTCCGCTGCACAGAGCTGAAAATGAGGCTGAAAGGAGCACGTGAGCCTTGACTCTATGATGTGTTTTCAGGCTAGTCCTTGAGGCAAATCAAAGCGTTAAGGAAGGTAAACGCTAACCATAACAGGTCTTTCACTTCTCTTTTGGTTACTGTTACCATTCATGAATGATGTTACACAAAAGGTATCTTGTCGTTGAAATCATGTGTAGCATTTTAAAATGCAAGCTCTTATTTCATGTTTCTATGCAAAGAATTTATTTGAAGTGTTTATTAGAAACCAGCCAATTTTGAAATGGCAAAGTACAGGTATTAGACTATCATTCAACTCAAAGACTAACATTTTTATTCTCTACCTAGGCAGAGCCTAGGCCGTATAAATAATCCTTCTGCCAGCTTTTGGTAAATATCTTTTTTTTTTTTGTAGTCTCACTAAACGTCAATTCTATACATATCTTCTCCATATAGTTTTACAACCTTTTGACATAGGAGAATTACTTTATTTGATTTTAGTTACATAATGGGACTAATCTCATTCATATTGTGTTTTCCTGTATATGCGACTCGGAATTCATGTGATCAGAGTGGCCCCTGTTGAGTGCAGGGTAATGTCCTTTGAGATCAGATAAAAGGTCTCATGCAGTTTCAAAGCCAGGAGAGGCTGGTCTGTAGTAAGATAAGTGATTTTGGATAATTATAAGGTATCATCCAAGATTTTCTGGATGTTCTGAAAGTTACACTGTCAGTTGTAAAGTCAGGATGTTTCTGGGTCCCTATCCAAGAAGATCAGAAAGTAAATATGTGACTGATCCCATGTTTGTAATAGAAGTTGTCAATTTTGAATACACTATTGGATTCTCTCTAAGAGCTTATTCTCTTAGTTTTCTTTTGTATTTTTAACTTCTCATTCACAACTGTTTCCTGGCCTTGTGCTTCTAAATATTCTAACCCTCCTCTCCTTTAAAACTCAAAAACTCTCAGACTTCACAAAAATATATAAGCAATTGATAAGCTCATGAAGTCATTCTTAAATTCATTAGTCATCAGGGAATTGAAAACTAAAATCTCAAACCGGAGATCACTCTGCAGTTGCTAAAATTAAGACTAGACTAACAGTGTCAACTGCTGGAAAGGGTGTGGAGCCATTGGAACTCTGATAAACTGCTGGTGGGAAAGTAAAATGGTACAACCACACTTCAAAACAGTCTGACATTTTCTTATAAAGTCAGATATATACTAAGCCTACCACACAGCAGCCCTTGAAAAATAAGAAATAAGAAGCTATGTCACAAAAAGACTTAAACAACGGAGGCATATTCGTACAATGGAATACTACCCAGCAATAAAAAGCAGCAAACTATCACTACGCACCACAAACAGATACATCTCAAGCATATCGTGTTGAATGAAAGAAGAGAGAAAAAAAGAACATGCTGTCTGCTTCCATTCATATAAAATTCTAGAAGAAGCAAATCTAAACCAGGGGATCGACCGGAAAGATCGATCCGGACAGAGCTTTGTGGGATGATGAAAATGTTCCTTACCGTGGCTGAAATGGTGCTTACACGAGTGTATTATTTTTCAAAACTTTTTGAACCATACCCTTAAAACCTAGACTCTCATTGGATTAAAGATTTAAACTTAAAACATGAAAATATAAAAATACTAGAAGAAAGTGTAGGGAAAACACTTGAAGAAATTGACCTGGGCAAATATTTTATGAGGAGGACCCCCGGGCAATTGAAGCAACATCAAAAATACACTACTGGGACCTGATCCAACTAAAAAGTTTCTGCAAAGCCAAGAATACAGTGAACAAAGCAA
>NW_003852447.1:8726656-8803928 GCF_000181295.1 Otolemur garnettii
AGCAAAGTATCTCAAGAATGGAAGAAAAAGTATCCAGTGTACTCAGCCCTACTATGAAACTAATTTATAGCTTTCATAGGAAAGCTATAACCCAATTTTAGCCCAAGAATATGGGGAAAGGGGAGAGGGAGGGGAGGAGAAGGGGGAGGATGGGTGGAGGGAGGGTGAGTGGTGGGATCACACCTATGGTTTATCTTATAAGGGTACATGTGAATCTTTCTAAACGTAGACTATAAATGTCTTAACACAATAACTAAGAAAATGCCATGAAGGGTATGTTAACCAGTTTGATGAAAATATTTCAAATTGTATATAAAAACAGCACACTGTACCCCACGACAGTATTAATGTACACAGTTATGATTTAATTAAAAAAAAACCTGTATAGTTTCTTGCATGTAAGTTATAACTCAGTAAGAAGGGGAATGCACAGTCTTATTTCAATTTCATGTTTATCTCCTGGGAAAAACCATGTCCTTGAATAACAAAACTCCTTGAATGAGTTGCTTTCAGTTTCCATTTCCTTCGCTTTGTTCAGCTTTAAAGTCAATCATTCACTACAGTACTGCTCTGGCCCAGTGCAGTTCCTCCTGTCCAGAATTCTCCATTCCTGAAGGATCTGGCGTGGCGAATCCTCCTCATCCTTTAGCTTTCTGCCTGAGCGCGGTTACCTCCCTACCTACCCTCTAGACAGACCACACTGAGTACTGGAGGAAGTATTTCCACAGCGTCTTCCACTTTCATAATGCAGCACTTAGCATCTCTTCTTATCATGCTTAAATTGCCTCTTTACACTAAGCCATATGCTCTGGGCCGGGATGCTCATTTTGTTCACTCCTGAATTCTCAGTACCAGTCAGAGTCCGTGGTGCACGATATTTGAAAAACTGTCAACTGAAAAAATAAGCAAGTAAGTGAATGAGCCCTCTCCTTTCCTTTCACACATCAATTTTGTCACGTTTCCTTTGATTTATTTCTATTTCCTCTTTCATAATTCTACCCTGGGTCCCAATATATCATCTCTCTGCTTTTCTAGTAAGTTTCTAACAGAGCTCTTGGTCTTTGGTCTCTTTGGGATTTTAATTCAGCATTGCTATTGCCACCAAAAAACTACCTTTCTGTTAAATCATTTTTTTTCTTTGTCAATATCTTTAATGACTTATGAAATAAATTAGAATCTTCTGACATCGTTTTTCTGGATCAACAGTTTTTCTTTACCACATTCAATCTCAAGAATATCTTTCTCCTATCCATTTCTGTTTTCTCTTTGCCACGTGAACTGTTGCAAATCTCTCAATTCACCCTACCTCTGGCGTACTTGCCGCTGAATGACCAGCATTGTCTTCTCATAAAATATATTTTATCACATCCCTTTTTAGTTTAAAAACATTAATTGACCTGGTAATGAAATATTTGTTGTTCCTTAGTGCAAAACAAAAGACCTTCTGTAGTATCTTTAAAAAAAACCATTTCTCATGCAGTTCCTTATTTTTTTTAAGAAGGTCTATTTCTCCAGGCCTCATCTTTAAATGCTCCGTGAAATGTCACACTGTTAGTGTCCTTGTACAAACCCCCAGGGCTGGCTAATTTCCCTGCTTGTTCTTTGTGCTACCCCACGGCTTGGCCCGTGTTTCCGCAACAACACTCCGGTGCTGTATAATGATTTTCCTCTTCTCATGTTTGTTGTCCCTTGTTAAGAAATGTTTCCTTGGGGGCAACAACAATGGATTCTAATTTTATTTTTATTCCCTGTGCTTCATCCAATGCATGGGACATAATCGATGATTATCAGTTAACGGAACACATCGTGCATGATGATTCCGGACCATTTTGAATGCATCCTGCCTTTTCACATGTATGATTTTGCTTCTGCGGTTTGCTCATCCTGGATGGCCCTTCAAATTCTGTCAAGAGAAAACTTTTGCATCGTAAAGGTCTTATTGGACTGATTCCTTTTATATGACACTAGCCCTGCCCTCTTGCATAAGAATTAAGGGTGCCTTTGGCGGTTGTTGGCCGTTATTTATTTGGCCATTAATTAACTTAAGAAGCGTAATGTTATGAGCTGGCTACAAGCAGGCACAATGGATGCTTTGGAGGCTTCCACAGAAAATAAGACCCGTGGCTACCATTGAGAAGTTCTCAGTGTAATGGAGACAAATATTTGTGAAAATATAGATACAATTCAATCCGTTAAATGCTATAATAAAGATGAGAATAAAATGCTATTGCTATATGATCAGAGAACCTGGAAGCATTAATCTGACGTGATTCATAGGCAATGATTCATAGAGTGGTTGAGATCTGAGTTGGTATTTGAAAAAGGCATAGGAGTTTGACAGGCCAATAGGTGGTTGTAAAGATATTCCAGGCAGAAGAAACAGCCTTTGTAAATGCACGGGTTCACAAAAAGGATTCTGGCAACAGATTCACCTCTTTCCCACAATGATCTCCTAAATTCCTTGTCTGGACATATCATATTGATGAACTCCAGTTAGCACTTTATTAACTCTTAGCACTGTGGACTCCAGTTCGCCTCTCTAATGACACCTTGGATTTGGTGTCACTCAGGACAGTGAAAACCTCAAAATTCTTAATTCCAATATTCCCCACGTTTGCTTCCAATTCTCCCACTTATTTCAGCACATTCATTTTCTGTACTTGTCACGATCTCATGGCCTTCAACTTGCATTATCTCTCTTCTGTGTGTCCCCTTCTGCTTTGATTCCTTCTTTGATTGTTTTCCATAAGAAAAATGTGTTAAAAGAGCAGCTCGATGATTTCAAAAAATAGTAACCAAAATTTTATGTAGAACAATTTCCCTTTCCCCCCTACACTATCATTAGTTTATAATATAAATTACTTAGTATTCTTTGTCTGGAAATTTGCAGACATCATTCCTAAATTGGCCTCGAGGTGATGATTGGTGCATTACAAGTGAATAACAACAGTAAGTAATTCATAATCAAATCTCCCTTGAAGACATACGTAAACATATAAATAACTATAATAAATTAGAAGGGAACATGATGACTTTGATTTGATTGACAAAACTACCTGAGGCTTGTCTCCAGGGAGACATCACAAGGCATGGTGCAGACTCTCCACTGCAAATTAGAATTCCGTGCGTGACTTTGTTCTAAAGCTCAATTAACTTTGAAATTTTCAAATGCACTAGGGAACCAGCCTGGGGCTGATGACAAGGAGAGTTATTAGTTTTAACCACCAAATATAATAGGTACAAACTAGGTGGATAGACCTCGATAAGCCAAAACAAAACTAAGCTTTCAGGAAGTAACTAACGTAGAAAGAAAAACATGATAGACGTCTCAAATGCTCTGTTAGTTACATGTATTTTAATTTTTTTAAAATTTTGCAACGAGTTCACTTCAATGTTTTTATAGCTATCTGACTTTTCATACCTTTATGAACATAAAAACTTCAGAGTCTCACATAGACACACTTTGTAAACATAGGGATATTTATTTACACCAAATAGAGATGAAGAGAAAAGAATTTTCATACCAAACTGTACTTTATAAAACAAAAACCACAGAGCCATTTTAAACGGAGTGCTTCGTTTCCATCTCCTTACTCCCCCGTCCTCGTCAAATTGTCTGCCTTACCCTGGTCTCCTTTTCCTTTCCTCTCTTTTCACCTAGGACATGGGCCTTTTTATAACTGTGGTTGAAATTTCATAGAATGCAAGATTTACCTTTTTGTCTGTTCCCTTGACACCTGACGACGGTGCCAAAACTGCTACATTCATTTAAATGACACATTCCTTTTAAAAATAGTAACTCTTACTTTTCTTTTTAGAAAAGTTATTAATAAAGCAACAATCAAGTTCATTCAACTTTTGACAAGTGTTTCTTGTGGGAAGGTGATGGAAAAAGTCCTCAAAGGTCTGGCTTATTTTTAGAACTTGTTTACAAGGTTGCAGCGCGCTCCTTTTGTAGGTGTAAGGAGGCATTGCATTTCATGAGTGCACACCTCATTTATAAATAGCGATCCGGAAAAGCCCCTCGCGGAAGCATAAAATTCTGTGGATTCCGAGATGGTAGAAAAGACACTGACCAAAAGTCTAAGGCCTCTGCATTGTGGGCCCCGCTCCGCTTCAGTTTAAACTCAACTTACGTGTTTCCTACGTTTTCTTCCTATAGTAAACAGCACTGTGCTTTATTCACAGTGTAGTTACAAGGAATAAGTGGGATAGATAGTACATGTGAAAAAACATACGTATATTTTTAGTATGTTGCAATGGAAAATTTCAACATACCCGCCTTTAGCGATAACAATATCAAGAGCCTTTATAAACTCCTTCTCGCCTTCCGTGGACGTTAACTCGTGGCCAATTTGTGGCCTCTATGCTCTTATCTATCGCTCTATTCACAATTATTTCTAAGCAAATTCTCAACCTTTTCTTAGTCTACCCATAAATATGTTAGCATTTTTTGTCCAAAACCTACGGAAACTATGGAATCATAATCACAAGTAAAAATAATTTACAAGCAGTGATTTAGTATGTAAGTAAAAATTTAATATACACACATAAAAACTTTGGAATCATTATCACAAGTAAAATAATTTACAAGCAGTGATTTAGTATATAAGTAATAATTTAATATGCACACATAAAATAACACATCAATGTTCAAATTCCTCCTCTTGCCTGATACCCTTTTGTTGGCACTGTTTGGCTCAGTATCCACATGAGGTTTTTATCATGCAATTAGTACATATATTACAATTAAATCTTAATCTGTACTTGTTGGAGAACTCATTGGTTTTCCTCCTGGTGTTAAAATATTGCCCTATTTTCTGTACTTCTTGTATTATAACCGTGTTATACATAATACAGTTACACATGTAGAATATATATAACTATATTATAACTCTAGAGTCTTATAAAATTTAAATTTTACTTTTTTCATGTTTCAAAATTCCATTCCAAATATTAGTTGTTACACAGTGCTTTTTTGATACAAATGGTTGTTTCATACACCTTCTATTAAGTCTTTTCAACCAGAACAAAACCGCATGACACACTACACAAGAATAGATGTTGTAATGCTCTAAAAGATACCTCCTTATTAATTTATGACCTGGAAGGGGTCACCTAGTTATGCTAAGTATACAGCAATGTGTGTTCAGAGGGATGGTGGGTAATTATGTTATTATTTCTCCATCCTTGTTTCTTTCTTCATCTTCTTTATATTCATTATATATATATTTTTAAATCTCCCTTGTAGTTCATTTGATCCTTACAATATTGAATTACATACGTGAAAATTATAAAGCATGATGACACAACCAACACAGTAAATCCACCACTCAACGTAACCTCTAGAACATTCGGACTGTGGCCTTGGTTTCCCCAGTCTATCGGGTCTACCAGCCTCCTCCTCACATGTAAACACTACTCCCTGGCTTTAAAAAGTCAGTTTCATTACATAGATAACATCTGTCAATGTTATTTTTAGTCTAACTTTTTTGAGTTTTATTAACATGATATGCTATGAATAGTTGTCTGGCATTGAATGTATTTATTCAAACTGCTCTCAAGTTTCGTCCATGTGGTTGCTCAATTTATTTATTTTCCCTGCTGTATATAATTCCATTTGCCCATTTATTTATTCACTTTTCTGGCCTTGGACATTTGGGTTGTTTCCAGGGTTTTATTATTTTATACATTGTGGTTATGAACCATCTTATACTTGGTTCTTCATGCCGATGTCCCAAAATGTCTCTGGGAATTATACTTAGAAGTAGAGTTACTGGGCTGTTTGTATTCAAGTACACATTGTATTCAAAGTAGTTTACACCACTAAGGATGGTAAGAGTCTTCACTTACCAACATCTCAGTGTTCGTACCAGAATTCATTTTTTTTTTTTTTAGAAACTAGGTACAAAAACTTATGTAACTGTTGATGCAATTAACATGGCACTGATCAATGAAAACAAGGCAATTTCTTTTTTTGCCTGGTTATTGCCATGCCTGCTTCAATTCTTCTAAATTCCCATTCATACGTGTTTATGTCTTTGCTTTAGTGGAGTCAGTTATGTATTTAGGTACTACTTATTGTCAGTTATATGTGCTATACTTATTCTGTCCCATGTTGTGGCTAATCTTTTAGCTTTTAAGAAAGGCTTTGATGAACAAAAGTTTAAACTTTCTGTGTAAATGTACATAAGTATTATTAGCCTTCATGATTAGGGATTTTTGAGTTTTCTTTTTTAGCCCATTCGGAAATCATAAAGTCATTTTTTTCTATTTCTCTTTAAAAAGATTTAAAGTTTCACCTATGATATTGATCTTTGTTTTACACGGAATTGGCTTTTTAGTGTGTTGCGTGAGACAAGGTTCAATCTTTTCCCCATATAAATAACCAATTGTCTGAACACAAACACTTTTTAGGTAATAGTCCTTCATATTCACTGTTTTATAACTTATCTGTTACTATTAAATTTCCATATAAAAGCACATAAATATACGCTGTCACTTGTTTCCATTTATCTTTCTGTCTATTACGAGTCTCATATCATAATGTCCCAAATACTTGAAATTTATGATAATACTTGATATCTAGACGGAAAAGTTTACCATAGTAATCTTGTTTAGGAATGTTTGGCTATATCTGTCCTTTTACTCTTCCATCAAATTTTAAGTAATATTGTCAATTTTCTTAGTCCTTTTGGTATTTTTATTGATATTGCATTGAATCTATGGAGATACTTGGGGAAATTTACATTTTCCTATTCATGAACATAGTATAACTCTCCATTTATTAATTCTTCACTAAGATTTTTCAATAAATTTTCAATTTTCTCCACAAAGAATTTAAACATCTGTTTCCCCTCACTTATGGATAGTTTTGTTGCTATTGTAAATGATAGATTTAAAAAATTATGATCTGTCAGTTTGTTACTGATGTAAAACATTGAAATTGACTCTGGAATATTTACCTTCTATCTTGACACTTTGCTAAACTTACCTCTAATAATCTGTTTATAGTTTCTTTTGTGATTTCCACGTATACAATCACACATTCTGCCAGTAATATCAGTTTTGTTTCTACCATCCCCTTGCCTCACACTATAGACACAAAAAAGCCATTCTTAGGCTTTTAGCTTCATTTAAAAAATCTGATTACCATAGTGATAATCTAATAGTTTGGCGGTAGCATGAATTCTTATATATAATTTTTAAGGGTATATTTTCAAAGCTTCTGCACTAAAAAATGATATTTGCTATAGGCTTTTCATAGGTAGCTGTCCGTATCTTGTTGCTTATAACACAATACCACAAATTGGGTAATCTAAAAAGTTGACGTTATGGAGATTGAGAAGTCCATGGTCGAAAGCCCTCATCTAGTGAGGGCTTTCTTCCTGGTAGAGAGTCTGTGTAAAGTCCCAAGGCAGCACAGAGCATCACATGTGAGGGGCTGAGCATGCTGGCTCAGTCTCTCTTTTCTAATAAAGCCACCACTGCCTTCCAAGATAACACACTAAACTATCAAATCACTAATCTTTGAGTAAATTCATTCATTCATGAGGGCTGAGTCCACCTCTTAAAGGCACTACCTCTCAGTACTGTCACATTGAGGATTAAATTTTCCCATGATAATTGGACAAGTACTTAAATCATAGCAATAACTTTTAAGGAAGTTATCTCTTATTTTTAGTTTGCTAAGTGTATTTTAAAAAAATCACTAATGCATGCTGAATTTTATGAAAACTTTTCTTTACATGATAGGATGAGTTTTCTCCTTAGAGTGCCAACTATTGTTAGTATAAACTCTGCTTGGGCACAATGCATTTCTATATACTGATATATTCAGTTTGCTAATACAGTAGAACCTCTAGCTTTGACCACCTCCCTAGATTGACCACCTCCTTAAGTTGACCTAATTTTCATAGATATGCATCACATGTATGTGGTTAGTACAGTAGCCCAGTTCCATGTTTCACCACTTCTATGTGTTAACCAGCTCATTACAGTCCATTAGGCGGTCCATTTACAAAGCTTATGGTGTATTTTGTACTTTTGCTCACAAATAAGACTAGCCATTTCTTTTCTCATCCTGTCCTTGTCTGCTTTTGATTTTAAGGATGTATTGATCCCACAGAGTAAGGTGGGAGTTTTTTCTTCCTTTTATATTTTCTGGAAAAGTCAGTTTAATATTAGAATGAATAGTTCATTGAAGGTTTGGCATAAATTACTGTTAACCCTGGATGATTAGTGTTTTTCCTTTGTGTGAAAAAAATTAGCGTTTAATTTAATTGCCTATTAAAGCACACTTTTTCTTTCTTAGTCAGTTTTTATACATTGTATTTTACTAGAGTATTTTTCATTTTATCTAAATTTTTGGATTTATTGTCATACAATGGTTCAGCTGATTCTTATCTTTTTGATTGCTGTGATACTCATAATTATAATTCCCCTTTTTATTGCTAATAGTATTTATTTGTACCTTCACCTCTTTGTATTTTTTGACTTGTCCATTTTTCTAGTCTTTTTTGAGTATTGGTCATTGCAGCAGTGGTATAAAATAAAGGGGCTGTTGGGACTGCCTTCCCTAGAAGGCATTCAGGAAGTGCATGGTCTATAGAGAATTAAGAAACAAATATATGCCCACAGGAGAGAAAAACAATTAAATTTAAGAAAGTACAGTGGAAGGAGCGGGGTGGGGAGAGAAGACAAGGGTTGGGAATTGGTAAGCTCTTACCTAATGGGCACAACACAGGGATAGGTGGCATGCCTCCTGGGTGAAGCCCACACAACTTGGACTTTATCTAACAAATTTATTTATTTATTATTTATTTTTTGAGACAGAGTCTCACTTTGTCACCCTTGGTAGAGTTGGTGGTATCACAGCTCATAGCAACCTGAAACTCTTGGACTTAAGAAATTCTCTTGCCTCAGCCTCCCAAGTAGCTGGGACTACAGGTGCCTGCCACCATGTTCAGCTATTTTTTTGTTGTAGTTGTCATTGTTTTTTAACAGGCCCATTTGAAACTGCCAGTCCTGGTGTTGTATGTGGCTGGCACCTTATCCACTGAGCTACAGGCTCGGAGCCTATCTAACAAATTTAAATAACATAACCTAATCGTATGTACCCTTATATTAATCTGAAATTTTAAAAAAAATGATAAAGCTGACTAAACACTGTTGTGCTTTCTGTTACCATCATGCACTGTTAAGTCTGAACAATATCAATGATAAACTACTCCTCCATTGAAAATTATTTTCTTGGCCTAAGATATAAATAAATACCATGGTTACAATAGCAATTGATGTTTTAAAACTTTTAACTAAACTTTAAATTACTGTGTACTTATTATTTGCTTGTTAAATGTTTGTTCAGCCTGGAAGTTAAATGAGAGATTTCCCAGTAATGCAGTCTATATCTGATACATGCAAATTTAGTTAAATATATATATTTGGAGTGTACATTCATAATAGTTTCAAATTGTTAGACCTTATTTCAGACAGTTTGTGCCTCCAGTTGCAAAGGTTTACATCATATGTTTATACAGTAGATTCAAAATAAATAATAATAATAAGACATAGTACTCAAACTATTTCCTTTCTACCATTCTAGGTCATACTTAGATTTTATGGTAGGTTTTGTAAATAGTGAAATAAGCTAAAATGCTAGTGCTAGGTGCAACATTACTTGGGTTATGTGAAAATTTTTAATTTAAACATAAAATAGTATAGAAATTTGATAATACCTTTGAAATAGAAATTCATTTTCCTTTATTAATTACTCTTTTAAATTTAATTGCACTATGTAGTAACTATAATGTTATTCATTATTTCAATGAAATATATAAGTACATGTTGTTTTATTTTTTCAAAATAAAATTTGTTAATGTAATTAAAAGTGTTATTTCATAATTTTTTTATTTTTTTATACCATAGCATTTATTTATTTTTTTCCTACTTGCTTAATTGTATATAATTTCAATAAAATAAGTTTACTGTGTGTTTTTTTCTGGCAATTATTATTAGTCATTTCATTTTGTAGTTATTACTGAAAATTATTTTATAAAAGAAAGAAGGGTAATGTTAAAAAGAAAGATTTGCTCCAGATCTCAAATATGCTAGCTTCCCTCCTGCTGTGTAGCTCTTCCTGCTGCATCTTGTTTCTTTTTTTCTTAAATTTAGATTTTCTTTTCATCATTTCCTCATCTCTTTCTTCAAGTCTCTATGCATTTGTTTTGTTTTTCTTTTTTATCTCCTTTAAAAAATTTTTTTTATTTTAGACAGAGTCTCACTCTGTCACTGTGGGTAGAGTGCTATGGCATCATAGCTCACAGCAATCTCAACCTCCTAGGCTCAAGTGATCCTCTGGCCTCAGCCTCCCAAGTAGCTGGGACTACATGTGCTCTCCACTGATGTCCAGCTAGCTTTTCTATTTTTTATTAGAGATGAGGTCTTTCTTCCTCAGGCTGGTCTCAAACTCCTCAGCTCGAGCAATCCACCTGCCTCATCCTCCAGGCTCTAGGATTATAAGCATGTTCCAGTGTGGCCGGCCTTGTTTTATTTTAAACCCTCACATCCTTTTTTAAAATTTAACCCGATGCATGATGAGAACAATTGGTTCATGTTTATTGTTTTCCATGTTTAGCACTTTATTTAGGAGTCTTATCTTCTCTCTACTCTAATTTTCTTTCACTTTGGATATAGGAATACAATAAGCAATTGTTTATTTCATAAGCAACTGTCTATTTCTTCTCTTGTTGCCTCCTCCCAACTCTGTTTTTACTCTCCTTTTCTTAGGAGATAAGAGTTTATGAGATAGAAACATGTGGGCAAGGAATTTGTAGCCTTTAAAATGCACATTTTTATGTAAACGTGCATCTCTCCTTCCCTGTGTCTTTAACACAAGTGCCCTGACCACAGGTCCTGTATTTAATTTAGCTGCAGAGTTCTTCATTGCTCCTCCATATATCAGTTCCCCAAAGTTGATGAAGTTTTATGGTGCAATCGTTAAAAATACAGTATCTAAAACATATGGTGGGATTCCTTCTTTTGTTAAGTTAAATCATTGGTCAAGGACTAATCATGCATCTATTTTAACAATCTGTTACTAGAACTTTGAGACTAGTCCCTTGATTAATTTTGTCTAGTAACAACAAACTTACCATGCCAGATAACCTATTCCTGCAACAAGTTTTTTCAAATCACCTTTAAGTCATCACTCCTCCCGTAATCCCTGAGTTCTTCCTCTGCTTGTTTATGAATCACTGGACAGTAACTGTTTTGAAAAATGGCATAAGGAAAGAAAGAAAAGAGAAGGTCTGCAATTTTTTGAAAAATGAAGTGGAAAAGACTTTCTGGAGATTTCGTTACAAACGGTTAGCACAATTATGCTAAATGGAACCAGTAGATTTGTATTGCTTTATTCAAGGTTTATCATGTTCCATTCTGAAACAATGAAATGTAATTAATAAATTGTCAGTTCATTTTTCTTGTTTTATTTGAAAATGCTTCGGCATATTTTAGCATATCATTTTTAGAGTAGCAAATAACTCTAATGTATAACATTAATAAACGGTGATAGACTTTACTATAAATATTGCATCTGTTGCCAAGAAAAGTTACATGCAAAAACAGAGCATTGCAAACAGCAGTTCAGGGATTCTTTGGGTGGTGGAGACAAGGGCCTTCTGTATCATCTTAAGTATCTTTGCACTACCTGACCCTCTGCACTTGGAGAATATTGCTTCTTATACAGCAACAGTTTGCTGGGTTGAAGGGACTAACACCATATATGGGTGTTGGGAGAGCCCAAAAAACCAAATTGAGCAGTGATTTCCCCTTGTGTTTGACTTGAGGGAGAAGAGTTAAAGGAAGGAGGAAAGCTGTGACAAACTTTTCACGTGTGTGGTCGTGGCCAGCTATTGTCACAAAGAATAACCTTAAAAAAACAAGGCCATAGAATAAAATGGCGACACATAACATGAAACAAAAATAATTAAGGAATTTCTACTACTTTACTTGGATCCAAAAAACCTCTGTATTATTTGAGAATGTTGTCATTTGAGAATAAATATTTCAGTAATAAATAATGTATATATATTCAGAATTTAAATATATATTTAAATATTAAATATTTCAGCAATAAAATAATATATGTATTTAGAATTTAAATATATATTCTTTTCTGGCATTGCTAGATATTTCAAAGCATATACTAGTCCTATCTAACTGGACTATTGACTACAACTATGTGACTACACATTGAATTTTTACATAATTTTAAATTCCCACCTATGTGCTCTGTATAAATTAAAAAGAAGCTCAAGACATCACAAAGCACACAAGACACCACAAAGCCAGGTAAAAAACCACCATTATTTAAATTTTTCTGCCTTCTTTTATAAGAAATGTGCAAAAGATTGAATTTCTTTCTTTACCTAATGTCTCTTATACTTGGTTAAATTAAATACAAAAAAACCCTTTAATCTCTAAATGATATTTCTATTGACTTGGGAGATATATAGGTTGGCTTATAATAGTACGTATTATTTAATTTATGGCTAAATCCCTGATGCAAGTAGTAATGTAGAGAAAACAGCTGACATAAAATAGGTAACTGTAAAGGGGTAAGATCGATGAGGCCTCTGAGTCTTAGAGAATAAGAAGTTGACTATCTAATGTGTTATGAATAGTTCTTGGAAGTCCTCCTTCATGCTCTGCCTTCTATCTAACACGGCGTATTCCCCTCTTAGTAGCCTGCTTTCCTAAAGGCCTCAAGTTCCCATTTCTTCAGAGTAAGACTATTTTCCCTTTCTTTAAAATACAAATACAAATTTTAAACATAACGTGTTTATTTTGAGAAGCCGAGATGAAAGAATTACCTGAGCCCAGGAGTTTGAGACCAGCCTAGGCAACTTGTGAGTCCTCATCTCTACCACAAAGGAAAAGCAAATTAGCCAGACATAATCTGCTAGGGAGGCTGAGAGAGGAGGATTGCCTGAGCCCATGAGTTGGAGGTTACAATGAGCTATAATTGCACCATTGTACTCCAGCTTGGGTGACAGAGTAAAACCCTATCTCAGAAAACAAAAAAGCGAACAGTAAAAATAAGAATGTAGTTTAATAGTAACTAAAAGTCAGTATGTATTTTCAAATATGAACAAGTCAGTAACTCTCAGCACACGTATGATAGATTTGACTGGTAAGTCAACAGAGGTGGGAGATGGAGGCATTCTCAGCAAATGTTTCTGCCTAAAAAAGGGTGTCCTCAGTGAGATGCTATCGTAGAGACATCATAACGTGGAAGATGCACGTTATGGTAAGCATCAGTTCCAAGAAAGTTGCTCTCAACACTTCTCAATTCTGAATATGCTTGGTCTTTATTCTCCTTTGCTTTCATGTTTTACTGCCCTTGGACATACTTCAAAAAAAGAAGGAAACAAAAAATAACCAAAAGCAAATATTTTCACTTGAAGTTATTTTTTTTTCTATCGTATCAAATTTGTCCTTCCTTTCATTGTCAAACTTTTATACTAAATGATTCATGTCAATTCTCTCCATCTTATGATATTCATTGTTTTTTAAACTAAATCATAGCTGTGTACACTAATGCATTTATGGGGTACATTGTGCTGTTTTTTAGATACAATTTGAAATACATCAAATGGGTTAACACAGCCTTCACTGCAATTTCTTAATTATTGTGTTAAGACATTAATATTCTACACTTAGTAGATTTGACATGTACCCATGTAAAATGCAGCATAGGTGTGGTCCGACTCATTACCCTCCCTCCACCCATCTTCCCCTCCCCTTCATCTTGGGCTGTAGTTGGGTTATGGCTTTCATATGGAAGTGTGGGTGCTAATATATTGGTTTCATAGTAGAGCTGAGTACAGTGAATACTTTTTCTTCCATTCTTGAGATACTTTGCTAAGAAGAATATGTTCCAGCTCCATCCATGTAACCATGAAAGAGGTAAAGTCTCTGTCTTTCTTTAAGGCTGCATAATATTCCATGGTGTACATTTACCACAATTTATTAATCCATTTGTGGGTCAATGGGCCCTTGGGCTTCGTCCATGACTTGGCAATTATAAATAGGGTTGATATTCTTTGTTTTATAACACGTTAGAGCTTGTGTCAGAGCCCAACACACTGCTGAAACTACTGCTGAAGAGTGTTTGTCACCACAGTACTGTTTGTTCTTTTTTCCAACTTTACTCAGTCATTTTTGTGTTTTTTAACTTTTGAGTTTATCTTTGAGTCTCATGTTCAATAGGTTAAGCTAATCTCACTCCTTAATTCCCAGCACATTGTCATTATTACTGGCACATGCAAGGTACTCCTTGTGCTTGATTTTTTATTCTCTTTGTCCCTCTTTTATTCTCTTTTATTCTCTTTGTCCCTGTGCTTCACTCCTTTTTTATTCCTCAGTACTTACTCTTATATATTTTAGATGTGTCTATTCTTGTATCTGTTCTTCTAAAAATTATATTGTTTGCATACATGTGTTTATCTAAATGGCGCTATGTTCGTTTCCTACTTTCTGTGACCAAGTCCTCTGTTTATATGGTCTATGTCACTTTATGTACATTTAATCTTTTGCTTCTTACTGCTAATTAGTACCATGTATGGTATTAATCACACTTTACCCATCTATTTAACCAGTGCTGGAAACCCAAGGTGCCTATAATTCTCCAGTACAAAAAATAAATTACTGGGAGCCTTCTTGGCCATATCTCCGTAACTTGCTCTGGGAATTCCTTGGAATATCAATCCAGGAGTGCACTTTCCGGGTGCTGGGGTGTGCAGACACTTAGTTGTGTGTGTGATGTCAGCCACTCTGCATGTCACTACCACAGCTTATGCCCACCAGCAGGGCCTGGTGCTCATTCCACTCCTACCTCACCAGCATCGCTCTTCCTCTTAAGCATTTTCATCCTACTGGTGTTTTAGATATTAAATGAGGCTTTATTGTGTCCTAAGCAGCATTGATGATTCCCCTGTCTTACCTTGGATCATTTCCTTACATGCTTTCTGTCTTTCTGGGTTTCACTCTCTGAAAATGAGATTTTTTTGATATTATATGAGAGTTTTCTCTTTGTTGTTATTTCTGTTTTAGATTTACAAGAGTTTCTTAATTCAGTAACATCAATTCTTTTGCAGGGTTTTAATTCTTTCATTTACTTTTCTCTATATCAGACAACTCTTTTGCCCTGCCTCACTCACATTCTCCCAGCTTCCTTCATTCCATACATTTTTGCAACTATCAGATTTGTGCAGACACAACCTGCCAGGGCATTGCCTCAACTATACTTCATGCCTCTTGCTTTCCATTCCAGAGGTTTTACATTGTCCTTACCCTGTCCCAACCAGAAATCACACATGGGTCAACGTCCTATAGGCTATGCTTGTTTAGGGGGAGAAGCAGTGTTGGGATAAATGCTTCCCTCTCTGTCCCTGGGTGGACGATTCTGAGGTCTCTTCTACATGGTTTCCTAGAGACTCTTAGAAAGAATCAAGTGAGGTTGAATGAGAGAAGTATCTACGAGTTTGACAACACACCTTTAGATTTATTTTCCCTTTTTCTCCTGGTTCACTTTTTTCAGACACTATATCTGTCCCTGGAGATTACTTCCCCAGAGCAAATAAGTATCCTTAAGTTTTTGACTCTGGATCTGCTCTTTTTTTTTTTTCTCAGGTGAACCCAGGCTAAGATTTATGCCATAGGATTCCTAGAAAGCAGATTCTCAGGGAAGAATCTTGAAAGTGTGTCAGGGAGCAAGATGGCTGAATAGAAACCTCTGTTGATCATCTCTCTGCACAAATACCAAACTCAGCAACTATCCACACAAGCCAGTGTCTTCAGAAAAAAAAAAAAAAAAAGCAGGTGAGTGATTACACTACTTGGTTTTGACATCATATGAAGGAAAGAGGCACTAAGGAGGGAAGAAAAGCCAATCTTCATTGCCTACACCACCACTCCCCTGACCCCCCATCCCAGTAGCATGGTGCCAGCTTGCCAGGTGGAAAGAGAATCTGCATGTCTAGTGGAGCGAGAGCAAAGTCATTGTGGTACTTTTTTTTCATTGAAACTCAGAGGTGCCCTGGCACAGTGCAATACAGCACAGGGCAGAATTCTGCCAGTGCCCATGAAGGGAGCATTTAGACCAGCCTCATGAAAGGGAAGTCCTCTTGCCCTAAAACCCAAGTTCTAGGTAACTCTTACATTGACTGACAAAAAGCAGCCTGGGGCCTGGATTAAATTCCTAAGGCAGTTGGGCCACAAAGGCCGAATCCTTGGACAATTCCTGCAGCTGTGCTGGCTTGGAGCCACTGGGCTTGAGTGCACATGACCCAGTGAAACTAGCAGCGACAGACAAGCCAGTGTCTGTGTCACCCTCTCCCCCAATTCCAGCCAGTGCAGTTCAGAGAGAATCTTCTTCCACTTAGGAAAAGGAAAGGAAGAGCTCAGAGAACTTTGCTTTGCATTTTGGGTATCCGTTCAGCTACACCAAACAGGTTCCTGACGCCCCTGATATTTCTAGACCCACCCTGATCCAGAAGGGAACATGTTGCCCTCAAGGAAAGGACTCAGTCTTGGCAGGATTTACCACCCGCTGAATACAGAGCCCTTGAGCTTTGATTAAACATCAGACATAGCCAGGAAGTAGTCACCATGAGCTTTGGATAAGACTAGGCTGGCTTCAGAATGGGCTTCCACTCACCAAGACTAAATTGGTTTGGGCCACTTCTCAGTATCCAATCTGCCAGCAGCGGAGACCAACACTGAGTACCCAGGATGGCACTATTCCCCAGGGTGACCAACCAGCCAGTAAGAGTGCCTTATCCATTCTTCTCATATTCCATACAACATTGCTTCTGTTTAATATACTCACTTCCCTGAAAATGTAATGTGGCAGCTTGCCCATGCTCATGGAATTAACTGGTCTTACCATGTTATCCACCATTCTAAAGCAACTAGATCGATAGAACAGTGTAATGGTCTTTTGAAGACTCATTTGCAGCACCAGCTAGGTAACAACACCTTACAGGGAAGAGGGAAGATTCCCCAGAAGATTCTGTGGTTAGAGTCAGTGTCCAGTAAATAATGTTGTTTATTCCATAGCCAGGACTTGTAGGTCTAGGAATCCAGAGGTGGAAATGTGAGTGGCACAGCTCAATATCATCCTTCATGACCCACAAGCAAAATTTTTGCTTCCTTTCCCCACAAGTATTTGCTTTGCTGACCTAGAGTTCTTATTTACAAAGGGAGGAAGACTTCTCTAGGAAACACAGAAATGATTCCATTCAACTGGATAGAAACAGTAATAAAAAGTTTCCCATTAAAGAAAAATGCAGGACCTGATGGCTTCCCTGCTAAATTTTACAAAGCATTCACAGAAGAACTAATGCCAGTTCTGCTTAAACTATTACCTCCACCCAATCTCGGAGATAATACTCCTAAACTTATTCTATGATAACCTGTTATCTCTTGGATACCAAAAGACACAACAAAAAAACAAATCGATGGGCCAATATCTCTGATGAACACAAATGCAAAAATCCTCAACAAAATACTAGTAAACCTAAGAAGTAGGGCGCTGGCCCCATATGCCATAGGTGGCGGGTTCAAACCCAGCCTCAGCCAAAAACTGCAAGAAAACAAACAAAAAAACACTAATAAACCCAATTCAACAGCACATTAAAAAGATTATTCATCAGGGTCAAGTGGGATTCATCCATTCATCCTAGGGATACAAGGATGGCTCAACATACACAGAAACATGTGATACATCTTTACAACAGAATGAATGACAAAAATCTTATGAGCATTTCAACTGATTTCTGGAAAAAGCATTTGTAAAATTCAATATCATTTCATGATAAGAACTCTAAAACTTGTAGGTACAGAAGGAATACCTCAACATAAATGCCATATAAGACAAATCTACAGCCCGTATCATACTGAGTGGAAAAAACTGAAAACCTTCCCTGTAAGATTTGCAATAAGACAGGATGCTCACTTTTACCACTGTTATTCAACATAGTACTGGACATTCTACCTGGAGCAATCAGACAGTAGATATAAATAGTAGACATCCAAATTGGAAAGGAAAAAGTCAAATTATCCTTGTTTTTAGATGACTTGATCCTATATCCAGAGAAACCTAAGGACTCTGTCCCAAAACTATTAGAACTGAAAAACAAATTCAGTAAAGTTGCAGGATACAACTTTAAAATCAGCAGCACTTCTATATGCCAAGAGTAAACAATCTTAAAAAAACGAACCAAGAAAGTAATCCCATTTACAATTGCTAAAACTGGAATAAAATTAGGAATAAACTTAAACAAGTAAGTGAAAAATCTCTATAATGAAAACTACAAAACATGAAAAGAATCTGCAGAGGATACACAAATGATGAAAAGATAGTCCATGCTCATGGATTAGAGAATTAATAATGTTAAATTGTCCATACTACCACAAGCAATATGAAAATTCAATATAATCCTCATCAAAACACCAACAGAAATAGAAAAACACAGCCTCACCTATGGTCCACCTATCCATGAGCATGGAATATGCCATAGATATTCATTCATACTTGATACTGAATATTTATCCTTTAAGCACCATTGTATCTTCTGGATATTATGACTTAAAAGGAAGAGCAGTTTGAACAGAAGCCTAAATATGCTGCAGACTCTTTGCCCCCCCCCCCTTAAAACTGGGCTGGAATAACATATCTGCCAGAGAAATATGTTTCCTCCAAAATTCAAAGAGGCTCACTGTGTATTGTGGTTCTTTTGGATTATAGGAAGGGCCAGATGCAACAGTTTATCCTTCACCTTGAAAGGTAAGTTTTGACATGCCCTAGATATCACTGGACCCCTGCATTTTGTTCTATTTTCCACCCTCTGACATAAATATTTTGCCAATAAGTCTAGTGCACCTGCTAGTACTTGCACACTAGGTCCAATCAGAATGATGTCATCAATGCAATGGACCAGTGTAATGCCTGGTGGAAGAGAGAGAGGATACAGACCCCTGCAAACTAAATTGTGCCATAGGGATGGAAGGTTGATACATTCCTGAGGTTGGACAGTGAATATGCATTTCTGGTCTTGCCAGCTGAGAGCAATCTTCTTCTGGCAATCTATCTTAACAGGTATGAGGAAGAAAAGCACTTGCCAGATTAATATCTGCATACCAGGTACCTATGGATGCATTAATTTGTTCAAACAATATACCACATCTGGCACAGCAATAGCAATCGAAGTCACCACCTGGTTAAGCTTACAATACCCTGCTATCATTCTCCAAGAGCAATCTGTCTCCTGCACAAGCACATAGGTGAGCTGAATGGGGATGTGGCGGGAGTTGCCACCTTGCGTCTTTCAAGTCCTTGATTATGGCACTCCTTTCTGCAGACCCTCCAGGAAGCAGGAGGGCTCTGGGTTACTATTTGCTGAGGGAGGAGCAGTTCTAGTGGTTTTCACATGGCCTTTCCCACATCATGCCCTTCCCCCACAGGCCAGGGAACCAGTGTGGAGTTGTGCCAGCTGCTGACTGTATGTATTCCAATTATGCTTTCCAGAACTAGAGAAAAACACAGGATGGGGGCAGGAAACTGGGCGGGCCCACTGTGAGCAAAAACTCCATTGATTCTGACTTCCTTCCCACAGGCCCCTACTCTGACTGGTGGACCACCATGAAATTTTGAATATCCCAGAATTACTGTCATTCAGACCCCGTCAGTGTCCAGTAGTCTCTGAAAAGTCAGATTATTTTCTTTTCCCAAATTCGTAGTGACAAAAGGTCACGGACAGATACCTTGGGGGATAGTTGGGAAAAAGACAAATGGTATAAATTTGTCCAGTGTTCTGGAGTCCTTCCTCTGGGGACCTGGTCCTCCCTTCATCCCAGGAGTTCTGCGTTAACCAACTGGCAAGGAACTGAGTGAGAAGTCACGGCTTTCTATTTTCATGATTCAGATTAGACATCACTGGATCTAGAATTTCTCTGCTTGTCCAGATCATGTAAGAGTTTAGTAAGATTCTTATCTATTTCAGGTTCAGAACACTATGATTAGCTTGCCAGTGCCACAGGTCTGAGTGAGTCAGAGTATTCTGATTGCTGCTTTGGCCTTTCTGCCCTCTCCTACCGTAACCACCCACCTTGTCTTAGTCATCTGGGGCTGTTATAACCAAGTACTATATACCGGCTGGCTTAAAAGAAAATTTGTCACAATATTAGAGTCAGGGAAACCTGAGATCAGGTGCTGGCAGACTTAATTCTTGGCTACAGCCCTTTTCCTTGCTTTTAGGTAGTTGTCTCCCTACTATGTGCTCACACGGCCTTTTTTCTGTATGCAGCTAGAGAAAGACAGAGCTCTTACATCTCTTCTTGTCCTTATAAGAGCACTAATGCCATGATGGGGGCTCTCCCCTCACAACCTCATCTATACTTAATTATCACCCCAAAGCTCCACTTGCAAATACCACCCACTGGGAGTTAGGGTCTCAACATGTGAATTTTGTGGGGGACACAAACCTGGAGTTCATAGCAGAATGGCCTTTGGAGATTGATTATAGTCACTTACTCCCAATTTACTGACCACAGTTCCATTATAGGGTCTGGCTTACAAAGAGGAGTGATCACGAACTCCTTCAAGGTTGCTGAGGCTCCCATACAAAAATTTGCTTCTCATAGACGTGGTAAAAGATGTGTCTTCCTGACCCGCCCAGGGGAGATGAGTAGGTCTTAAGTGGTGAACCTTCTCTAACATTCCAATCTACTTGATCCTTTGAATCCTGTGCTCTACTCTAAACCAGGGTAGGGCTTGCGTTTCTAACTTTTTCATTGTGGGCCACTTTTTGGTTCATGTTTCAGTTGACAAACCCAATAAACCGCTGTGCCCTTTCTAACTCCCTGAATGGCAACATTAAATGCCAAATATCTGTGTACATTTGTCTTGATCCAATTTTACGTTCCTTCCACCTTTATCCCACATTCTTACTATACATTCCCACACATGTTCCTGTCTGTATAAACTAGAAAACTCAAGCAGACCTTTGACATGGACACTCTCAGCATAGGTCACACTTTGTACTTCATCTTTAGGGTCCTCTGGGACTTGAGTCTGGTTATAGGTCCAGGTGAAAGAAGGTGGGGTCCTGAGGATACTCAGCATCGTTCATCAGGGCACCCGCACCAAGAGAGGCCTTTACAATTTCCTCAGAAAATGCAGCGTTAACCTCAGATAGGATGAAAGGATTGTGTCTACAGGAGGTGGGAGGCCTCTTTCATGTGGGCTGGGGAACATGCTTCCATTAAAAAAAGAGACTTCTCAGAAGCTCAATGCCTTCAGTTTCGTCAGTGTCTTCCCACATAATCTACATTCCATGATCTACATTATCAGCCCATGCCTTGATAATATCTGCCCTCATTTTAACAGTAGACACCTTGTGAGGCTGGAAGTTTACTTACATTGTATTTCAGCCCAGATTAGGTTCTGGGTTTGATTTTAAACCCTATCAACACAGCCAATGCCAATACATTTTGGTACCAGCTCATACAAGGCTTGTTACAGGTCTCCCCTGTCCTCCACCTGCTCTTCCCACTGATGAAGACGTTCTGGTTTTGGCTTCTGCTGCTCATTGACGTGCCTTCTCAGAGAGTCTGTCCCCAAATCTTGAAGTGGAGATTTGTCTCAGGTCATCTTTTTGTAACAGGCTGGAAGTTAATGCTGGGTATGGTCTTGATTTCTTTTCTCAATATATTTACCTAGAGGCAGGAGTTGTTAGTATCACATGATGAAAGCATGTCTACCTACATCTGTCCTCACAGGATTTGAGAGTGAGAATTGGTCCATGGCACAGTGTACAGGCTTATTTCACTGCATTTATGTCTTTGTGTTATAATTTCCCGTATTTTTGTCTCACCAGACTGTGAGCTCCCTGAAGACACAGACATGTTTCTGCATATTCATATCCCAAATTTCATTCTGTGTAGTGTTCAACAGTTTGCTGAATGAACAAACAAATATGTAAAGGAAAGGCAAGTCATACTCCCCTGAACTAGTATTTTTTTTTTTTTGAAGAGTAATAACAACAAATCTAGTCAGCTTGTTATCAACGCATCGCAGCTGCCACTTAAAACAATTCTACCTCCCTTACCCGCCACCATCCCGCAGGGTTCCTTTTTATTCACAACCCTTAATGCATTGTTACTGACTTCCCCTACTTTCATTTCTTGGTGTTTAATAACTTTAAGTTCCTACCGCACAAGTTGGTGCTTACTACATCTTAAATTGTTCGTCATTGTTTCAGAACTGTGGTTTTTATTTTATTTTCTCCATACAGATACATGTGTTTATTTGGTTTCCACTTTTTGCCTTCACAAAATTAAAGAGGTTTACAATTTAATAACAATAACAATGTTTAAGAGAAGGACTAGAAACAAAAAGAACAAACAAAGATAAATACATTCAGAAATGAAATTAGACAATTGCTGCAATGAAATATTGAGCAATAATAATAATAATGATGCCAAAAAAGTAGCATTCACGTTGTCAGATAAGAGTATGTCTATCCTAGAATGCTTTGACTCTGAGGTTCAGTATGGAGTCATCAGTTAACTTCTTCTTACTATTTTTTTCCAAAGTCTCAAAAGTAGACAACTAATATTTATAAATAAAAATAGAAGATAATTTCAAAAACCAGATCATGCCGAATCTTATAGATAATGGAAAAAGAAGAAATACTTCAAGATCATTTCACTTCATCTGGATATACCTGATAATAAACTGGAAAAAATATATTATTATAAAGGGACATTACAAAAATATTTCACTTATAAATGAGGATGCAACATCCTAAACAACATATTAACAAGTTGAATTAAAACTTAATGTTCAAATAGTGTACTTTGGACAAAATTAAATCCAATTTATGTGAGCATTAGTCACTATTTTCTTTTCTTTTGCTTTCCCTCACCCCCTCCCTCCTTCTCTCTCTCTCTCTGCTCTCCCCTTCCCCCATGCCCCACTGTGTCATTAATTGTCATTAATTATTCTCATATCAA
This sequence comes from Otolemur garnettii, assembly GCF_000181295.1. Lineage (NCBI taxonomy): Eukaryota > Metazoa > Chordata > Mammalia > Primates > Galagidae > Otolemur > Otolemur garnettii. The sequence continues at coordinate 8,749,736 of NW_003852447.1, forward strand.
AGTTGAATACATAGGATTCATGCTTCCCCATTCCTGTGATGCTTCACTAAGAACAATGTGTTCCACCTCCATCCAGGTTAATACAAATGCTGCAAAATCTCCATTTTTTAAAATGGCTGAATAGTATTCCACGGTATACATATACCACAGCTTGCCAGTCTACATCTGGGTTGAGGGGCATTTAGGCAGTTTCCATATTTAGCAATGGTAAATCGAGCTGTGATAAACAGTCTAGTACAAGTGTCTTTATAATAAAGGGGTTTTTTCTTTCTGGATAGATGCCCAGTAATGGGATTGCAGGATCAAACAGGAGGTCTAGGCTGAGTTCCTTGAGGTTTCTCCATACTTCCTTCCAAAAAGGTTGTATTAGTTTGCAGTCCCACCAGCAGTGCAAGAGTGTTCCTTTCTCTGCACATCTGCGCCAGCCTCTGCAGTTTTGAGATTTTGTGATATAGGCCATTCTTGCTGGGGTTAGATGATATCTCAGGGTGGTTTTAATTTGCATTTTTCTAATAATTAGGGATGGAGAGCATTTTTTCATGATAACTATTTGTCTATCTTCTTTAGAGAAGGTTCTGTTCATCTCTTTTTCCTATTGATGTATGGGATTGTTGACTTTTTTCTTGTGGATTAATTTAAGTTCTGTATAGATCCCAGTTATTAAGCTTTTATCTGATTCAAAATATGCAAATATCCTTTCCCATTGGGTAGGTTGTTTATTTATTTGTTTTGGTTGTTGTCTCCTTGGCTGTACAGAAGCTTTTTAGTTTAATTAAATCCCATTTGTTTATTATTGCTGTTGTTGCTATTGCCATGGCAGTCTTCATAAAGTCTTTCCCCAGGCCAATATCTTCCAGTGTTTTTCCTATTCTTTGAGGATATTTATTGTTCCATGCCTTAAACTTAAGTCCTTTATCCATCTTTAATCAATTTTTTTTGAGTGGAGAAAGGTGTGGGTCCAGTTTCAGTCTTTTACATGTAGATATCCAGTTCTCCCAGCACCATTTATTGAATAGGGAGTCTTTCCCCCAGTGGATATTCTTGTTTGGTTTATCGGAGATTAGGTGGTTATAAGTTGTTGGTTTCATTTCCTGGTTTTCTATTCGATTCCAAATGTCTATGTGTCTATTTTTGTGCCAGTACCATGCTGTCTTGATCACTATGACCTTGTAGTATAGTCTAAAATCTGGTATGGTGATACCCCCAGCTTTGTTTTTATTACTAAAAACTGCCTTAGCTATACGGGTTTTTTCTGGTTCCATACAAAATACAGAATAATTTTCTCCAAGTCTTGAAAATAGAATGGTGGTATTTAAATAGAGATGGTGTTGAATCAGTAGACTGCTCTGGGAAGTATAGACATTTTAACGAGGTTGATTCTTCCCAGTCATGAGCATGGTATGTTCTTCCATTTGTTAAAGTCCTCTGCTATTTCCTTTCTTAGGGTTTCATAATTTTTTTTATAGAAGTCATTCACCTCTTTTGTTAGGTATATTCCTAAGTATTTCATTTTCTTTGGGGCTATGGATAAGAAGCTTTAATTAGCTTCTCATTTTGCTATTGCTGGCATATACAAAGGCAATTGATTTATGGACATTGATTTTATATCCTGAGACATTACTGTATTTTTTGATGACTTCCAAAAGTCTTGTGGTTGAGTCTTTGGTGTTCTCTAAGTATAAGATCATATAATCAGCAAAGAGGGAGAGTTTGACCTCCTCTGCTCCCATTTGGATGGTCTTTATTTTCTTCTCTTGCCTAATTATACTGGCTAGAACTTCCAGCACTATGTTGAATGGTAGTGGCAACAAGATGCAAGTTATCAAAACCTGTGGTATACTGCAAAAGCAGTCCTGAAAGAAAATTTATCGCTTTAGAAGCCTACATTTGAAAAACAAAGAGAGCACATCAACAAACTCACAAGCCATGTTATAGAATTGGAAAAAGAGGCTTGGCGCCTGTGGCTCAAGTGGCTAAGGCGTCAGCCACATACACCTAAGGTGGCGGGTTTGAATCCCCAGCCTGGGCCTGCCAAACAATGATGGCTGCAACCAAAAAATGGCCAGGCGTTGTGGCGGGCGCCTGTAGTCCCAGCTACTTGGGAGGCTGAGGCAGGAGACTTGCTTGAGCCCAGGAGTTGGAGGTTGCTATAAGCTGTGATGTCATGGCACTCTACCCAGGGGGATAGCTTGAGGCTCCGTCTCAAAAAAAAAAAAAAAAAAAAAAGAATTGGAAAAAGAACAATCTAAATCTAAACCCAGTAGAAGAAAAGAAATATCCAAAATTAAATCAGAGATTAATGAAATTGAAAACAAAAGAATCATTCAGAAAATTAATGAAACAAGGAGTTGGTTTTTAGAAAAAATAAATAAAGTAGATAAGCCTTTGGCCAGACTAGCTAGAAATAAAAAAGTAAAATCTCTAGTAACCTCAATCAGGAATGATAAAGGGGAAATAACAACTGATGCCACAGAGATACCAGAGAAACTACCAAAATACTTCTAGAAACTCTATGCTCAGAAATTTGACAATGTGAAGGAAATGGATCAATATTTGGCATCGCACCCTCTCCCAGATTTAGCCTGGATGAAATAGAGCTCCTGAATAGACCAATTTCAAGCACTGAGATCAAAAAAACAATAAAAAAATCTCCCAACAAAAAAATGCCTGGTCCTTATGGCTTCACACAAGAATTCTATCAAACCTTCAAAGATGAGCTTATTCCTATATTGCAGAAATTATTCCAAAGTTTGAGACAGAAGGAATCTTCCCCAACATATTCTATGAAGCAAACATCACCCTAATACCAAAACCAGGAAAAGACCCAACTAAAAAGAAGAACTTTAGACCAATTTCACTAATAAATATAGCTGCAAAAATTCTCAACAAAATTCTAGCCAATAGATTACAGCTTATCATCAAAAAATTCATACATCATGATCAAGTAGGTTTCCTCCCAGAGATGCAAGGTTGCTTTAATATACATAAATCCATAAACGTTATTCACCATATCAACAGAAGCAAAAACAAAGCCCATAGGATCCTCTCAATAGATGTAGGAAAAGTATTTGATAAAATCTAGCATCCTTTTCTAATTAGAGCACTGAAGAGGTGCCACATTTCTTAAACTGATTGAAACTATCTATGACCAACCCATAGCTAATATATTACTGAAATGGAGCTAAACTGAAAGCTTTTCCACTTAGAACTGGAACCAGACAAGGTAGTCCTCTGTTTCAGAACTTTGTTATCTAGATGTCTCAGAATTTCATTTGGGAATTTTAATAGCTCATTAACTCCATGATGTAATACATATATTGGTTCAGGACTTTGCTGCCAAACGCCTGCATCTTTGTTATTTCTGAGACCCCGGGGAACACTGTAATGTGCCCGGGGACCAAGACTGCTCACACTGCTCTACCCCAGTCATCTGAGAGTAGAGCCTCCACACGCCTGCGTGGCCAGCAGAAGGCCTCTGGATGGATGTTGCACCTTTCCCGGTGTTTTGTCAAGCACAGGGATTTCCTGTGAGGATTCTTTGAGGTCTTAGCAAGTGAAAACTACAGAGATGTCTAGAAGACAATAGGAACTGAAAAAAGATCTCCTATCTCCCACTCGTGTGACATTTTATCATTTGCACTTCCCCAAATGTCATTACTTTATGCTCTAATTCTCACATAATAATTCTTGGAAAATCTTTTGGGATTTTTATCTCTAATGTCATTTACTACAAAGGTTCAAAAATTTTCCTTTCAGGAATGGATGCTGTATCTTCCTCTCCTCTCCTCTCCTCCATCTTCACCATGAATTTTATGTGCAAAACTTTCCTATCTTCATAGTCCTACCTTTCTTCTTAGACAAAACTACTGAAAGTCCTTATGTAAATCAACTAATAAAAATAAAGATGGGACATATGGAGGAAAGGAAGTAGTGGGACTCTATCCCACAAAATTGCCACTCACAAGTATCTTGGAAACCTCACTACATATTTCTATTCTGCTTTCCAGTCTGCAAGACAAGCTACTCAGAGGTAGGGCCTCTGTTCATCAACGCACCTAACACAATACTCTTAAAATTGGAAAAGTAAAATAAATACTGTACTAATTAAATTATAAGAAATGAATTTCTGAAGACATTTTCACAAGCCATGCAAAAAATTTACAGAGTGAGGACTACCTCACTCAGAGATTTGATTAATCTATGAAAGTTTTCTATTTATAGCCTTTCTAAAATCAGTCCTATAGTCACTACAGTCAGAGATTGGATTATGAAAATCTAGCAAATGTAAGGTTCTGAAAATTTCTCAAACTAAATACTATAACCTTGGTTTAGTGATCCTGTAAAGTGACTGATGCTTATTTATATTTATGACTATAATGGAGAAAGATGTAACATTTTGCCAAATTTGGGGAGTAGAAGACAATCTGGGATCATGGCACATTAATGAAAAATGTGTTTGAACTCATTGCAAATAGGAATTATGTCATTAGAAAGGTGGTGAATAAATTGCAATGACATTTGGATGCTCCAAAGAGTGAGTGTGGTCTGAGGCAGAAGCTGAGCCACAAGGAATAGACATCAAAGAACAGCAATGGCATTACAGAATTTAAAGACTAAATTCTTGCAATGAATTGAGATTACTAAGAGTGATGCCCTATGTCATAGAAACAGAATCTATTATGTGTGTGACACATATATGCTTCCCTAGCTCATATTATGCAAAGTGATTTCATGCTTATCCAACAGTCTTTTGATTTATAGACAATTGGAGGATTAGGCTTCTAAAATGTGAATTTTGACATATACTATTTATGTTTAATTTCTATCAATGCTTTTTAGCAAAAAAAAGGCAAATATCATGACCAGTTTTCCAAAATGATACTTACTATGTAAATAAGGAGTTATATAGACTAATCTAAAATCTTCGGGAGAGAGAAAAACTATTCAAACAAAGAAAATTTTAAAATGCTCACTGTATTCTTCTGGAATGATGATCAATCATCAGTGTGATATTTAACCTATTATTCATTGTCATTCTAGGCCATAAAAAAACAGATTTTAAAGCGTGCCTGCCCATCTGTTTCAGTTGGCATAACTAATAAATATCTGCCAGATGCTGCACTAAATCCATGTTTTTAGCTTTTCCTGACAGGTGAGTCTTTTTTTTTTTTTTTTTTTTTTTTTCTGAAGCGAGTTTACTGCCTACTCTATTCAGCCATAACTCAATGGAGAAGGGTCCAGAGGAAGAGGATGACTATGATAATGCCAGCTACTTCTTAATTAGGTTTGTCAACACTTACCTAGTACATACGTTTCCATCTGCATTCTTGGGGTATTGCTTTTTGAAATTAGTACTTCTGCTATGGTCTTATGTACTTTACAGAGGTATAGAAATTTGAGAGTGTGTTAGTTCAGTCATTTTGTGTTGCTGTAACAGAATACCTGAGACTGGATAATTTATAAAGAAAAGAAGTTTATTAGGCTTACAATCCTGGAGTTTTTTGAAGTCCGAGTTCAGGTAGCCCCTCTAGTGAGGGTCTCATCCTGCTTTAACTCATGGCAGAAAGTGGAAAGGGAAGAGGGCAAGTGTAAAGAAGGACCCAAGAGGCTGACTTTGCTTAAGAACCACCTGTTCTCATAGGAACTAATCCATTCCCAGGAAACCAAGAGCTCACTCACTGAGATAGCACCATCATCGAAACATCTCCCATGAGCTACCTCCCCCAACAATGCCATATTAGGAGTCAAATCTGAATATGAGTTTTGAAGGGGACACGTTCAAACCATAGCAGAGTAATAGCCCAGGAATCTCTCATCTGCTGCAGTACCCTGGGAATACTTCCTTCTTTCTCTGTTTGTTTCCTTCCTACGTAGGCTAATCAGCCAGCCTGATAGGAGTCCTAAGTGTCCGAGTTCCTTTCACTTGTGCTGCCTGTGTGTGAAGCTGAAGAATAACACAGCAGACACTGCGGATAGGTGCGCTTCCTCAGTACACCAGAGAGGTGTTCGACGGATTATTATAGGAAAATTTCAATTGCCTGGACCAGAAATATGGAGCAAACCAACAGGAGAACCCGGGAAGACGAGAGCAACAACGAGCCATCCAACAGCAGAGAACTGAAAAGCTGAAAAGTGGCATGGATGAAATCTTGAGAGATCATTTTCTGAAGATAGACATTTACTTTCTATCAAAGGGAAGGACTTCTGTATAGCTGACCTTTTTATTCTCTAAATCATTTGGTACAGCACTTTGTAGGAGGCAGGCATGAATGTTTTGAATAAATGCTTATAGCATACAAAGTCACATATTTTTCTACCAAAGTATACGTGTTATTGAATTTCTCACTTGTCATTTATGTCCCTGGATAACAAAATGATATTTAACTCAGAACTATTTTTAATGCAAAACTCCACCGACTGTATCTCTATGTTACATAGAAACTTTGAACTGGTTGGATAATGACAATGGGGAAACAGAAGTGTTCTGGTTTTTTGCATAGCTTTCTGAAAGCTCATATTCATCTGATTTATTTTACAAAATGTCTTTATTATCAGAGGTTCAGTTCTTTGCATTGTTTTATAAAGAAGGCCAATTCTCAGAAAGTCCCTTTTTTCTGTTCCATTTCCAGTTTCTCCTCCTGATTTTCCCCCTCACGTTGTTAAGTTGCTTTAAGTGAATCATGATTTTGTTCTACCTTCTTCCATCTGTCTGGTTTCCCTTTGGGTGTTTTGGGGGCAGGTGAACACTAGCAGATGCTGGTAAACTGTCACCTGATTTCTTTGAGACTTACCCCTGGAAGCAAACGAGTGCTTCCACTTTTACTATGACCGAAAGAACGTCGTCTCCCTCTAGGCCTCTCTGTGCAAATAACAATCCTTAGTTTCTCTATGCAATTGAAATAATAATTACTAAATGCAAGATGCTCTGTTGGTCCTGGTTCAATGAACAATGTAATGACAAAAATACATGGCAAATTAGGTATAATTTACATACACAACAACTTAATCAAAATTGTTTAAGCAGCCATACCCAATAGAAATATAATGTTGCCAACTATGTAGTTTTAAATGTTCTAGTAGCTACCTTTTAAGCAGTAAAAAGAGAGAAATGAATTACTGTTGATAAAATATATTTATCCATGTATATCTAAATATTAGCATTTCATCATGTCATCAATATTAAAGAATGGTAATGAGTTTTTTTTTTTACTTTCTCTTTTAATACTAAGCTTTTAAAATCCGGTGTATATTTTCTCTTACGGCACCTTCACATTGACATATTAAATGTACATTGGATGGTCCTTGTGTCTATACTGAATAAAAAATACAATTGAAAATGAAGGTTTGCATACCTAAGTTGTTCAACATATACTTGTTCAACTGAATAGAACAACTAGCTGCTAAACTCTCCATTAACCAGTAAGACTACCTTAATAAGGAAAATATTATAAAGACAGACACTCTGATTGAAGTGTGACATTTAGACATTTAGACATTTAGATGGAGAGATTGGGGTCAGGATCCTTCTTTTCCAGACATATTTATGATGTTACTACATATTAATATTACCAAATTATATTAGATGACAAATGCACAGTATTACCAAACCCCAAAGTTTCGATAAGCCAACAAAATTCATTTTTTGAACTTTTTTGACCCTAAAGTCTTTAGTCAGAAATACAACTCAAAATTTCCCTAGCAGTACTTTTTCAACATGTGGTCAAAAGTCACCTACTTTAAAACCATTTGGGGAACTTTTTTTAAAAAGCAAATTTCTGGGTCTCCCCAGAAAGATGCTGATTCCTTCGTTGTGGAGTGGAGCTCAGATAGTTTCCTTTCAAGAACTGTACACTTAAGTCTTATGTACATCTAAGTGTGAAAACTGTTACTATAGAGATAATTTTAATGCCCTCATTTAGCACCCCAAAAGTACTAGTATGCAGATTAAAATGGTTTTAAGATCTTTTTTAGAAGTTTAGGATTTCAACATCAGTTCAAATTTCTGCTCTGACTTGGTTTGAAGGGTTGTGTTGATTTCCATTGCATGGTTTTTCCCCTTATTTTATGGTCAAGTGGCCTTTCCTGTTGAAGTCTCAGCAATAGACACTTATACAATTGGTGCAAACCAACATTATAGAGATATAATAACATTGTTAATTGCCATTTTTGTTGGTTCCATTATATGTGCCTTAGAAATAAGACATTTGAAAAGGTAAATACGGCATGATTACAGGTTATATGTGGAGAAATTTCAGCTGAAGCCTGGCACGCCACTGTATCTATATTTAGTCTATATTTAGTCGGTACAAAGACTTCTACATTTTATGTTAACATTCCTACCTGCCCATATGTTTTTTTTTTCTTAAATCATTTTAAAAGGCAATATCTTTTAAGAAGTTATTTTAGGAATAGATTCCTTTTAGTTTATTTCATTTGGTAAATAATGTTGAAACAAGTCATATTCCAGTTGCCATTTTAGTTACTTTAATAATTTTAGTGTAATTCTATTTAGCACTATTTACATTGTTGCTCGTAATGTACGTGTCCTTGTTTAAATCTCATTGTGGTTTTGTTTTCTGTTTGTCATTTCCACAGTTTTTTTCCACATGTGTTAAATCTGGAGGTTTTGCCAAGTGGAAAGCCAAACAAAGAGGATGAAGTGTATTAATCACACAAAGAGTAATTAATATGCATGTCCGTGCTGTATGCAATTATCTATGGACTTTCAACACTGCCTTGAAAATTCTACTATACGCATTTTGATAGATTCCTATTCCCACTTTCTGGGAAAATTACTTTTCCTCCCCCCTGCCCCCACCTTACTCATACACTTACACCTCTTCATCCTCCACCCATGTTATGACTCATTGAAGAAAGTAGAAAATGGTTGACTGGAACTAATTCCTTCACGCTTTTATTAACAAATAGACATATACCTATTTCCCCTGTCACCTGCCTTCTAATGCCTTTATATTACAATGCAGGCAGTGGTTGTTTTTATAAGCTGGATCCTGTATCCTCCCCTTTACTCAGGGATGTGATCTTCCTGGATTGGCCCTTTCTCTTACTTGTCATTCCTTCTGCCTGGACTCATTCTTTTGCTTTTTGACAGTGCCCATACCATATTATTCCTTTGGTTTTACTTTCTCTTTATAATTTAATTTTTTTAAAGACAAATATTTTAGGATACATGAATAGGTGGAATCAACGTTGTTAAAATGTCCATGCTACCCACAGTGATTTACAAATTGAATGCAATCCCCACCAAATTGCCAACATCATACTTCATAGATCTAGAAAAAAGAATTCTTCACTTCCTTTGGATAGAAAAGAGTCCAAGGAGCCAAAGCAATTTTAAGCAGAAAGAATAATTCTGCAGGCATCCCATTGCAAGACTTCAAATTATACTTCAAATTATGCTACAGCAAAGCAGGGTGGTATTGGTAGGAAAACAGGGACAGAGACCCATGGAACAGGACGGAGAGCTCAGATATAAAACCATCTGCCTACGACCAACTGATCTTTCACAAAGCAGACAACAATGGACACTGGGGAAAAGGAGCCTTACCCAAATAACGGTGGTGAGAGAATTGAATGGCGATATGCAGGAGAATGGTTTACCTGAAACATCACCTCAGACAGCTCGTCTTTCATCTCCTTAAGTATTTAATACTTAACTTTAAGTATTAAAGTTCTCCTGCTCTGTCCCCTCACCCGAGTTACTTCTTCACAACATCTTATTTTCCTGTTCATCTTCATGAATGACCATTTACTTCAGCATCACCTGTCGTGTTCTCCAGACTACAAGCTTTACCGAGACAGACACCATACCTTCACAGTTCATACCTTCACCTACAATGCCTGATCCATGGTAGTATCTCAGTAAGTGTTTACTGAACACACAAATAACTTCTCTCCGGTTGGTGCATTTTGATGCACCACAGCATAACAGTGTTTCCGTTTATGAGAATTCCAGTTGGCTCTAGTTTTACTTTTCCATTGAAAACAATATGGCATAGGATATTTTGTTTTTCTTTATGTGTACATGCTATAATTTCTGTAAGAATTTGTCGAAGAGGACTTGGTGGATCATGTCATAAGGTATAGGAGTTTGAGACTTTGATTCTTGCGAATTAGAATCTCAGTACTCTTAGATAGACTCTAAATGTAAAAGAAAAATTTCCATTCTGTTCTGTCCACTTTTCCCTCAGGGTGCTGCTTCCTTATGCATTCACGGAGGTTTTTATTTTTAGCAACAGGACATGTATTCCAAATTGTGGACACTTAACTTGTCTTTGTCATCCACTTCAGTGTTTTAATGCCAACCGTTATTCAATGGACTTCCGCAGAAGGCTTTGGCCCCTTCCCACTTGTACCTCTGTGAATGGCAGTGGCTGCTGCTGCTGCTATTGCCGCTGCTTTAGGTGTCCTTCTCTCTTCGGATCACTACTCTCTGCATTTTTATGTTATGGTCAAGATCCTTTCTGCTTGTTTTGGCACTAAAAGTATTTGTTTAAGCCTCTTCTGGTGGAAGGAGTGGCCTGCTACTAGGAGCTTGGGAAAAACGCAGGCTTCTTTATTACTTAACTCTTTGAGAAGGACCAGGATACTCATGTGCTGCAAATAATTTGAAATATTTAAGTCCATGCTGGAACTAGCATTGATCCTCTTCCACATCGTCTTCCAGTTCAGCGTTGCCCCATGTTTCCCTGGAATCCTTTTGCTGTCTATGAAATGCCTAAGCTTCCTTAAATTAAGTGAAAGCCGCCTCTGATCCCCCTGGGGATGTAAGCAGTCCTTCTATGGACACTTTACCATCATCAGCGTACAAACAACTATGTTTTCTCGTGTTTGTCTACTCCCATATCTTTTCATGGCACATTCTGAGGAGGACAGGAGCTATCTGGTTAAAGCCATCTAGTTGTATAACCAGAGATGTCAGTGTTTAAATCCTTTCCTATCACCTTTTATCTGTGTGAACTTGGGCAAGCTATTTAGCTTCAGTTGCCCCTTCTGTAAAAATACAACCATTAAAGAACCAATCTCCTCATGTGACAATGCCTAAAATGCACTTAGAAGGGTGACGGGTATGTTTTAAGCCTCAATAATACTAACCAGTGGGGAGCCATGGAAATGAACTTGTTTAAGCTCTGATTATGGAAAATTCTTGACCTGTGGACTCAGCTGCCAACTCTAAAATCCACCCCTGTGTTTTCCCCAAGGCTGCATCTCCCATAGGCTAGTCCTAGACACTGTCAAAAGGGGCCAGGACTCCAAGGCAGGCAGAGTCTCCTGAGACATGAGTGCACTCTGACGTTGCCTTCAGGACTCCAGTCACCTGCTCCTGAATGTCCTTACAATTGTAGTGCAGCCTAAGCTCTGCCACTCACACTGCTTTCTTTCCCATCTCCTTCAAAAAGCTCAGATTCTGCATCATGGCCTGACGGCCTTCATGGATACCTCCAGGTCCCTTGCCACATTCCCTGTGTCTGATCCCACCCTGTCACTGACTTCTGGGAGGACCTGAACTAGAAGGGAGGTTCTGAGAGTGGTTTGAGAAAATAGGTTGTGATAGGATTGAAAATGAGACTGGTTCACCCACAACCTTCCAGGTAAAGAGGATGCTATTCTGGTTGGTAGTGGGGTGTAAATTATCCCTGGAATAAGATCATAGATCAATCACTAAATGTTTTATTTGTGCTGACCTAGGAAAACATCCCTGAAGGCAGAGGCTTTGGCAGGTGCAGTGATGTCGTGCAAACCATGTTCATGACGACAGAGCTGGATTATTAGTGCTAAGTTGCATATATGCCCTACAGAGACACAATGAGAGAACCAGGGCAATAACCAAGCAGGTGATGGCTAAGTGTGACAGCCAAAAGGCCTCTGTGATCCTTTATATAGAGCCTCCTACCTTGTGTAGTGGAAGATCAGATGTATCTGAGAATCAACCTGAAGATGTCATTATTATAATGGCAGAGCTTCTAAGAAATTTAAATACTCAGTCAAAGCAGATCTGTTATACAAAGGCCTAAAAACATAGGCTGAATATGAGGTTCCTTTTGGGGAAAAACTTAGCATCTCAAAACATGGGCGAGGGCATCTGGATGATTACCTTTGATAATGGCGACTCCATAGGACACACTGATCCTCTGGGCTTTCAGGGTGATGTCCCTTCTCTAGTAATAACTAGAACTTAGCCTGGCTGAATAACATTGCAGATGCCTTTCCTACCTGACAGGGACCTCCACTGTGAGCTGCCCTCACCTTCTATCTTGGCTGGCGAGATACTAACTAGAGTTAAATCCCATCTAGGGAGGAGCAAGTCTATATACCAAGAGATCTGCAAGGATGGCAGCAAAGTAGAAATCCTGCTTCTCTGGAAGATGGTGAAATAAGGAAAGGATCTGAGATAACTGGGCTTCTGAGATGGATATGTTATATAGGGACAAAGGACCCTTCAGAGGATCATGGGAAAGCTCAGAGGATGTTCCGTCCACTCAGGCTATCAGGAGTAAATCAGGGAAAGAAGAACAAGGTCACTAAGAAGTTCAGTGGTACCTCTCCTCCTCTGTCCAGACTCATTATAGGAGAAACAATCAAAGAGCTGGGCCAGTTAAGAGAAGTAGATGAGACCCCAGATAAACAGAGTCCACATGGTGGGGAGAGTTTAAATAGGGCCTAGAAAAGTGTCCAGAAAAGGTCTTCAGGGAGTCCTGGATGAGATCCAGTTCACAATGTGGCCCCTGGCCTAATGGACACACTCAGCAGTCATTTCCCTAGTTGCTTAATTGGAATCCACATACCTGGCAGTTGGAATAACATTCCCATTCAGTCCATGGTCTACGGAGTTTGGAGGGAAATTGGTGCTACATTAAAGACCCAAAAGATGTAATTGTGGTACTCTTCATCATTTTTCAGTTTACTGTCTTTGCCCCTATAAAAAATCCATCCATCCTGGAGTGTGACCATAGACTACTGCAAACTTAGGCAAGCAGTAATCTAGGTCACAGCTGCACTGGCTGATGTGGTGTCATTACTAGAGCAGATTATTAAGGTCTTAGGTACATGGCATGTAGACAGTAATCTGGCAAATGCATTTTTCCCCGTTCTCACTTGGAAAAGTATAATAGGAACATTTGTATTTATATGGACAAATGATGTTTATTTACAGTTTTTCCTCTGGATATATTAGCTCTCCTGCTTCTAGCATAATATAGTCCACAGAGAACTGAAGAGCATGGACTCCCCACAGAATATCATACAGATCCATGATGATAATGACATTGCATTGATTACACTGGATGAGCAAGATCAGACTGTTATGTTGGAGGCCTTGGTAAGAAGCTTGTACTCTGAAGGTGGGAGATGAAGTCTAGGACATTCCAGGGAACTCCTGCTACTTTCATATTTATAGTGGCATGCTCAGAAATGTTTGGGATATCTCCTTTTTTGCAAAAGATAAGTTGCTCTATCTCGAATCCCCTGCAACAACAGCAAAGCACTACACCCATTGGATATTTGGGGGGGAGGGGTGGAGCAGGTTCTGGATGCAGCACATTCCAAACCTACGACTGCCACTTTGACACAGTACCAAGTGTCATGGAAGGCTGACAACTTTAAGTTGAAACTGGGAACAGGAGCCAAACCTCAGAAGTCCCAGGCTACAGTACATCTGCTACTCAGTGGCATTGGAGGTGTCCATAGTGGCATGAGAAGTAGTATAGAAATTGTGGCAATCCCCATCAAGAGAATTCAATGCAGGTCTCAGAAATTCTGGAACAAGGCCATGCCATCTGTAGCACAGAGTATACACTCTGAGAAACATCTCTTGATCCTACTGGGCCCTGGTAGAGACACAGTGCTTGACCTTGGAGCAAACACGAAGTGAGCGTGCATCTGGAAATGCCCGTTATAAGCTGGACTTTGTCAGACTTGCCAAGTCTAAGTCAGATGTCCTCAGCAGCAGCCAATTGTAAGATGGAAATGGTACATTTGGATTGAGCCCAAGCAGGACCAGATGTACAAGTAGTTGCATGAGCAAGTAGCCCTGACCCGACGCCACCCACCGTGATTGCACAGTGTCCTCACCCAGTTCATGCCTACACAGGCTCTTGTGCAAACAGCTACAAAAGAAGGAAAAAAATGGACCATAGCACATTGTAGGGAGTTAGTAGGTAGTAAGCAAATGAAAGGATTTGGTTAAGCCTCTGCCTTTGTGTATGTACAGAATTATCAACTCTGTTATGTGGATGAAGAAATAGAGGCTAAGTGAATTAAGCAAAATTCATTAGCCATGGGTAATGAATAAGGGGACAAGAAAATGGATGTTCTGCCTCATGCTAGAATGCTTTCTATGACACCATCCTGGTCTTTTTTTTATGTGTGTGTGTGTTTGCCACAGAATGTTTTCTTCATTTGGGAAGAAGAATCTGGTTCATTATTAGATTAAATTATAACACAGTTAATGTTCCACATTTGAAACACTCTAAAATGCCATGCCCCATTTGCTAACCTAAAAACTGGTATCCACATATGTTGAGTCACTTTTTTCAATTACTTGCAGAAATGGATAGAGATTGGGAGGGGCTGTGAATTTATGCATACTAATGAAACCTTAAAATAAAATGTTTCCATGTGCAACTTCCAGTCTTGTTGGATAACTTCACTTGATTGAAAATTACTTGAGAAAGATGAAATCATAAATTACCTTAAATTTACTGAAAGCCTGTGAGCCACCTATATTAAGTGTGAAGCTGATAAAGTTTCACCTCAGATGGAAATAAGTTGAGAAAACAACATGGCTAACATTCCAGGTAACATTATTCCAGAAATAAGGATGACCTTTAATATTACCTCAGCTGAGCTCAGTACTGGAAAACATTGCAAGTACATTTCTAACATTATCATAAGTATTAAAGCCACATTTATTAAGCATTCATGGTTTCTACTGGTTCCCCCAACACTTCCTATTGTGCATATTCACTCTGAACTTTTTCTGACTACTACCGATTCATTCATTCATTAAGTCATTCATTCATTCTTTCGACAAACCCTTAACTTACTGTATGTTAGTAATTATGCTCTTGTAGAATAGTTCCAGTCCACACTGATGGTAGAAAATATATTACTAAAATATGACAAGGCAAAATTTTTTACAGCTGAAGAAAATGAAGCACAGAGAGGTTAAATAACGTCTTCAGTGTCACACAATAAGTAGCAAGTGTATAAAGGACTTGGGACTAAGAGTAGAAAGTACGGCCTTAGAGCCCATGCCTCTAATTACTGTATTTCCCCCCACACACACATAGTTCATAGTGTATCACTTTCCACTTGTTAAATTTAATACATCACTGGCATACTGACGAAGGAAACATATGCAGAATTCTGCCAGAAAAGCTAAACATAATACAAAAAATAAGGAAGATCTTTTGGGCCCTGTCACATATTTTTTGTGGGCCTGTAGCAGCTAATGTTGGGCCTCAGAAAATTGCTTATTAAAAAAAATATTTCTTTTATCATAAATCATTTCAAAGGTATCTGGTAGGTAATATTGGTTGATCCAGCTACTATAGAATTTGAAATTATAGATATGATAAAAATTATTGAAGAGACATCTGTATATGACTTAGTCTTAGTGATACAAATTAAGAGAAAATATGAATGGACAGTAAGTGATGTGTAGCAAGGTTATTTTAGGAAAAGATGAAAACATAACACAAATTGAGGCATATTGACAAGTCTATAAAATTCGGATAATAATAGCTGGATTTAGAATTTGGCAGGATCATAGATATAGTAAGCTGTATGCTCAGCAATGAAACAGCTAACTTGTCTGATACTCAAGGTTTTGTTTCCCAGTGTGAATAGCCATGTCTCTGGCTTCTCTGGCACTGTGGCAGCTCACACTCCTGTTCGAACCTTGACTTACCTCTTTAAGGAAGATTTTCAAGACAAGTTCAAACAGAAAACTTTTACTGAACTCTGATCTATCAAATTACTTCCTCCATTTATTTCAAAGTCAATTAAGACACTTTTAAGCTCATCTATAATTCAGTTCATCAACCACTTTTTTAAAGATAAACTTTTATTTTAGAATTGGTTTATATTTACAAAAAGTTACAAAGATAATACAGTTCTCACACCTTGCCCCCTGTTTACGCCATTATTAATGTCTTACATTAGCATGGCATTTGGCACAAATAATAAGCCAATACTGATGTGTCAGTACTAACTAAAATCCATACCTCATTTATGTTTCCTTACATTCTATCTAACATCCTTTGGTTCCCCTCAGACTTATATTTAGTTGTCCTGTCTCCTTAACATCACTCTTGCCTACAATGGTAACTTAGACTTTTTTTGCCTATTGATGACCTTGACTATTTCTAGGAATGCTGGTCAGGTTTTTTTTGTAGACTATTCCTCAGATACCCTTTTTCTAATGATTTTATCATGATTAAACTGTGGTTCTGAGATTTCACAGGGAAACCACACAGGTCAAGTGACATTTTCCTCATCTTACATCAAAGGTGCATATTATCAGCATGAGTAATCACTGTTGATATTGCCCTTGTTCAATGGGGTGAGGTAGTGTTAGTTGGACAGTTTTCACCCCTGCGTAGTTACTGCTTGTTTTAACCACTAACGTTTGTTCTGTGTTCTTTAGGAGAAAGCCATTATGAGCCTCCCCCTCCTGAAATGTGGAGAGTTCTCTTCTACGTCTTAGAGGACAAAATATCTACATAAATTATTTGGAATTCTTTTGCATGGGTTATCTATTATTATCTCTTATTTATTTATAAGAGTAATCATTTATATTAGTAATGATTCCTGGATGCTTATTTTGTTCTTTGGGCTACAATTCAATACTATTTTATCATCATTATTTTGCTCAAGTTGAACCAGTTTGGCCATTGGGAAATCTTTAAATGTTGAGATAGCTCCAATGTCCCTTTGGCATACCTCCATCATTGCAGTTTGTTTGTTTTGCGCACCCTTCCTTACTTTCTGGCACTATAATATACTGTAGCCTCCTCATGTATATTTCCTGCCCAGTCCTAGGATCACTAATTTTCCCTAGGAACTCATTCCTTTTATCAAAGAGTGGTGTTAGAACCATGGAATATTATGCAACCTTAAAGAAAGATAGAGACTTTACCTCTTTCATGTTTACATGAATGGAGCTGGAACATATTCGTCTTAGCAAAGTATCTCAAGAATGGAAGAAAAAGTATCCAGTGTACCCAGTCTTACTATGAAACCAATTTATAGTTCTCTTATGAAAGCTATAACCCAATTATAGCCCAAGAAAAAGGAGAAAGAGGAGAGGGAGAGGAGGGAAGGAGGGACGATGGGTAGAGGGAAAGTAATTGGTGGGACCACACCAATGGTGCATCTTACAAGGGTACATATGAAATTCACTAGGTACAAAAAATAAATGTCCTAACACATTAACTAAGAAAATGCCATGAAGATTATGTTAACCAGTTTGATAAAAATATTTCAAATTGTACATAAAACTAGCACATTGTACCCCATGATTGCATTAATGTACACAGCTATGATTTAATAAAAAAAAAAAAAAGAGTGGTGTTAGAAATTACAATCTGGGTACTGGTTAAACTTGTTGCTGCTGGAATTTTATTTCCTTTAGGCCCTTTCAGCTGAAAGAGTACGGAAAAAAAATGTACATTTGCACATATCTATAATCGCCATCTGTATTTATATTAAGTTCAAACTGATGTCCCCAACTCCAAGCCATCACCACATGAATTATTCAAGCCTTCTCTTGCTAGTCTGTAATCTACTTCAGCAGAGAGAAATCTGGTCCAACTCCTTTCGCTCTTAGTCTTACAAACTACATTCATTTCTGGTCACTGAGGTCAGCATCCTTCCCTCACTTCTCTAAGTGAGACTTTTAAATTTGTAACATAGTTTGATTACTTTTTGTATCATTCTGTATTCCATTCAGTGATTCCATGACTTCCTAAATATTTTTTTAAATTTTCATATATCAAGGTTCACTCTTTGTGCCATGAAGTTCCACAGCTTTTGACAAATGCACAGTCTCACACATCGTCCATTACAGTATAATACAGAATGTTTTCCTTGCCCTAAAAATGCCTTGTGCTTTACCTACGCAACCTTTCTGCAGCCCACAAGACTAATTTTCAAATAATACTTTTATCCAATCATTATTTTTCTCTTGAAATATCTTACATACAAAGGTGACCTACATTTTAATTTCTGTTAGAGGCATAATGTTAAAACATAAAATCTTTCTAAGGGAAATACCTAGTTTTTGCCTTTGTTTGATTGATTGATAATACTCTTCATGCACTATTATTATTACTGCCAAAATAATTAAGGAATGTTCTGAAATAGATGTGTTGGTTTATATAAATTAGTTTATGAATTAATGATAAAGAGTTGCAACAATGCAAACTGCAGTATGTTAGTATTAGGGGCTAAAATATTGCAGTGACTATACCTATTATTAACAACCCAGAAACATGTTATAAGTTATTATATTTTAAGGAAAAATAGAATATCATAATTATAAAGATTTATAAAATTAAATAAGTGATGTATCAAACATCTAGTTGTATAGGCACTAGAAAATCCATAAGGCAAGATCAAATGAAGAATAGACAAAAGACATCAGATCTAAGGATCCTATCACGTCTACTTAGTCATTCCTTTACCTTAGTCTAGAAGTCTTGATATTCTTTGTTATTAGCTTAAAAACCAATTCTCAAGTAAAGAATCTGAGATTTGAAGCTGACAGTAGAAACTAGTGTTGAAACATGAGTGGTTAGGTTAATATCTTGATTGAATATTAAACTCTATTTTATATTGATTTAGGATAAAAGGTAGGAAAAGATTTTGTGGTTAAGCTGAAAGTTGAAAACCTGGTCATCTTCATTTTTAATTTAAATTAAATCCAATACATAATTCTTGGATTTGTATTATATTCAAGACTAGCCTGGGCACTGGGAATATAAGAATGTCATTTGATGGTCTTTAAAGGATCTCCTGTCTTCATGAGAAGAAGCAGATCAGATAGCAAAGCTCTGGGTATCAGGGATGCTTTTCCTTAACCTGTTACGTGGTGTCAGAAGCTTAGGACTGAGAGAGGTACCCAGGGTAACCCCGTCAATGGGAGGACTTGGGCCAAGCAAGCGGGCCAGGATGAAGGTATATCCATATAGTAATGATTAACCATAAATAAGATTCAGAATATTTTCACAGTGGAGAAAGTCAGAAGAGAGGCTGAAAATGTAGGACATTGCTATGTTATGAAAGAAAAGATAGGCTATACTGAAGGGACTGGGCTTTATCTTAAAGCCCAGTGATTCTCACTCCACAGCTCTATCTCAAGAGATCTTGATTGACATAAAGTGGGGTACAGTGCCGGATACTAAAGTATATTAAGAATTAAGAAATTTTGCAGCAATGCCACTTAGTAAAGTCTTACAAGTAATACTGATTTAGAAAATTTCTATGCTGAGACCATATTTTTTACCATATATCACATAATCATAAAATACAGTTAGTAAAAAATACAAATTATTATTTTATAACTGATAGTATAAAAAGTTGTTTTTTTTTTGTTTGTTTGTTTGTTTTTGAGACAGAGCCTCAAGCTGTCATCCTTGGTAGAATGCTATGGCATCACAGCTCACAGCAACCTCAAACTCTTGGGCTTAAGCCATTCTCTTGCCTAGGCCTCCCAAGTAGCTGGGACTACAGGCACCTGCCACAATGCCCGGCTATTTTTCGGTTGTAGTTGTCATTGTTGTTTGGCAGGCCTGGGCTGGATTCAAACCTGCCAGCTCTGCTGTATGTGGCTGGCGCCTTAGCCCATTGAGCTATAGGTGCTGAGCCAGTATACAAAGTTTTTTATATGTTTGTGAACACAACACACACATATGCACATATGTATACATACAATAGAACCATCATAGCTGACTTCCCTACATTGACCACCTCCTTCAGTTGATCTGTTTTTCATTTTATAAACCAGATATTCACTACTCTGCCTAGCAGTACAATAGATCTAGTTTTTGATGTTGACCATCATCTTATGCTGACCAGTTTGTTATAGTCCCTTGGGTGCTCAACTTAAAAGAGATTCTACTTATATAATGGGTGGTTGTAAAGTTTGTATGCCATTTATGGTCACCCTTTATATAAGTTTTTTTTTTCTCATTTTAAAACTTACTAAATTTTGGGTCTAGTGTTGAACTGATAAGAAGCTGTCAGTGTCATATATGACAAGATTAACATTTTATTTCACATTCATATTACTTTGATGTTATAAAGTATATTGTAATATTTAGTTATAATAAACCATCCCATTGAATAATTCTTCCTTCAAGCTTCAAAAGTTGAGATAAATCAATGACCTCATATGACTGAATAGTTATTGCTCAGTGTTTAGTAGATATCTATTAGCCCAAAAATCTAAGTAGATGAGACAACAAAGCTTATTAGTCTATGAAGATCTGACAACTAAATTGAGAACTGATTCTAGAAAAAGTGCTACATAACGCATTGTTGAATATCACCATCGTCATCTTCAAAGTACTTCTCTTGGGAAGCTATGCACCCATGCAAGTACCTCATTTACCTTTCAAAGAAATTTTGGAATTAACTTTCTAGAATGACCATAAGAGCTATAGTCATATGGCACACAAAAACAAACAACAATAATAATGAATGCCACTCAGGAAGATACCACCGCACATTGACCAGAACACAGCTGTGAGACACTGATATGCCAAGGTCATGAAACCTTACTAAATTGTCTGTACAGTGCTGCCAACCTAAGTACCCATTTTCATGAACTTAATTGTCAGTCCTTGTAAGGTCTCATATAAATACTTAGGTAAAATTTTCTAAGTATTCTATTTTGGCTTTACACACATAAGCTTTGACACTTGAATCTGATTAATTTTTTTCACTGCTATTTTTTTAATGACACCAGGAAAACATGTCTGTTTACCACAGAATAAATATAGTTTCCATAAAACATTTTAAAACCATGCAAAAGTTCATGTTTTATAATATTAGGAGGGTTTCTTTAGGTAGGACTTCTGCATTTCAGAGCAGCCATATATGACACAAACAGTGCACAATTGGGAACAGTAGCTGATAACGATATGATCATTTTTGGCAGGCTTTTCATGTAATTCTGGCAGAATGTAGTGATACATTAGTCATTTTCACAGAGAAGATACTGGTCCATGCCAGTCTCTTATTTGGGGTGCCATCTGCACCATTTTTTTTTGTCAGTAAATTTGAAAAGAAAATATATCCATTGGTGGATACTATTTCTATATTTTAATCATTGTTTGAGGCAAACTATACCATTCTTAGAGTATAACAAAGAGTATGCATAACTAAAATTGCTTCTGGGAATTCTTTATTAATGGAATACTTATCTCCAAATTTCTTCTGTAAGTCCTAATATTTCCTTTTAATTAAATGGTCCACAATTTATTACCTCTGGAGATGTTGATTAAACATAAAAGGAGACAGTGAGTTCTACTTCTTGCTTTATTAATAATGAAGAACTCATTTGATCCTGATTTTAAATACACCTTATGAATTCTTTAAGTAGAAGGGTTATATTTTACTCTTGCTTTGCACATATTAAACACTCAATAGATATGTGTTTTACTGAAGTGAAACACAGATGGATGTGCTACATGACTTAAGAGGATCTTTTGCAACAGTTAAGGAGAGGAGTGAAGAGGCATGCTTTAGTATAAAGTATGTTTGGAAGAATGGTTTCTCACTATTGCTGTTCTGGGAGCATAAGATAAGGAAATTATTACTTACCTACATATTAAATTGAGAAATTTTGCTGAATTGTGTAAGAGTCATTATATAGGTGTTCTTCAGAATAATAAATATTATGTAATAATTATTAATACATAAATACAGTTGAATTTTCCAAATTACAGTAATAACCAAAGAAAAATATTCTGCATTAGTACCTAAAATTTATTGAAAATGTGTTTTGTACAAGGCACATTCAACACATTCCCTCTATTACCTCATTTAATCTTCAAATAACTCTTTGAGATAAATGAAATCCTATTTCCATTTTACAGATGGGTTAATTGAATCCTGATATATTTTTGGACAATTATCCCTTTGTAGTGAATAGCTTTAAGAGACACATTTTATTATTTTACGGGTCCCTGGATACAAGTGTGGCTTGCTAATGTGTATTAAAAAAATCTTAATTTCCCCCCCAAATCTACTAGTGAGAAATCAGATGTTTTGTATTTTATTAAGAATAGATAAAATATTGAGAAATGATGATGCCCTTTCAAGTGATAAAACAGTCTCTTTAATATTTGAGGTTGTAGTGGTGTGGTGCTTCTAATCTGGTATTTAAGAACACATACCTCATGTAAAGTGAAGGCCACCTTCCCATTGTTTGACTTCTCTCTAGGTAGCTTTGGTCTCCAATTGTCACCTCCACTCCCTAGAATAAATAGTAGAAACAAAAGTTCATTAGATTTGGTTTTTCAAATGCCTAGAGAGTAGTTCTTTTTATAACCACTTATATGAATAGACACTTCTTTGGGCTATGCAAATAATGGTCCCAGAACCTTGGATGTGTTATAAAACCTACCAAGGAATTCATTGAAATATATCCTGTACATTTATTTTAGTATGTTTGGATCAGGAGATGGCAATCGGGGGCATCAAAGTAGTTAGTATATTGTTGCTTAGGCCTTTGACAAATATTACTTTTCTTCTATTCAGTTGATACAAATTTATTGAGTATCTGTTGAAGTCAGATTAGTTTTTTTTTTTTAAAAAAAAGGTGAATGGAAGCAAAATGGGTTATATTTAATTTACCACTTTCCAAAATTTTGTATTTTGGATGAATGTTCCCTAAATTGGATTCATGAAGCAATAATATAAAATACTGGAGAGAGTCTATCAAAGTTTGTGTCACTTTGTTTGGGTTGAAAGAGAGTCCTGGACTTAGAGAGGAATTTGGAGAAGGTTGAGACCAAAGGGGAAATAGTAGCAACTACTGTTCCCATTTGCAAAAATGAGGTTTATGCAAGTGACAAAGCCCTGATGTTTTCAAAATCAAACTGGATCCTCAGTAAATAGCAAGGGAATTAAGCACAAAAACCTTATATAATTATATTTCTAAGACAGACAGATACCTGAAATAGCTAGGTACCTTCCCTACCCAGCCCAGTGATATTAGTAAATGGTTTATATAGCATGAAGGTTTACCCCTCATTTTTTCCTGGCTTCTCTTCCAAGTGGATGTCCTGCTGTTCAGACTCATGTGCAGTTTTTTTACCTAAGGATGCTTTAAATGCACTTCCTATTTGCTTCTCCAAAATGAGAATAAAACCTGAAAGCACTTATTCTCCTTTCTGAAATCCAAAGCCACAAATATTCACATAACATACTGCATACATTATAATACTACACAGTAAGGTTATCCATACTCACATAAGCCACATTATGAACCTAACAAATCCTTCTACATCTTCATTCTGTGATATTACTTATTGTGCACATTTACTTTATTAAAGCTAGTTGTTTGGCTTATGAAATCTTTTCTCATAATTTCTCAAAATTATCATGTTGTTAACTCAAGAAGCAATAGAAAATTGTCTTTCTTCACATGATACATAACCAAATATACCTCTAAAAATGCATTACCTTGTTTTTTTTTTTAATACAATCTGATGTGGTTACATCAAACCGATCAACATAACTTTCACCTCATTAACTTGATTATTGTGCCAAAACATCTATGTTCTACACTTCACAGATTTGACTTGTACCCTTGTCATATGCTCCATAGGTGTGGTCCTGCCTTTTACCCTCCCTCTGTCGAACCTCCCTCTCCCCTCCTTTCCCAAGTCAGATTGTATATAAAAAAAATCAGCACTTTGTACCCCACATATGCATGAATGTAGTCATGATCTCTGTGTATTTGACTTAATAAAATACAAAAAAAGAGAAATGACCTTCTAATAAAGGAATTAAATGCAGATTCATTAAATGAAAAACAAATGCATTACCTTGGAAACTAGGGTCATTCTAAATTGTTCTTATTAGTAGGTAAGTTCATCTTCAAAACTCTATTAGCCTCTGAAAAATTTCCCTGTAACCCAGACTCTTTAAAAAGGCCTTGACTTTATTTCAAACTATTATTCTCAAGTCTGAAATGTGTTTTGAAGAAAATGCGTAAGAGATATTTTGTTGTTTAATTGTCAGGTTGAAGAAATTAGGCTTTCCTGTCACAAGAAAGTCTGTGTAAATTCAAGTGCTTACTTATCCTCTCAAATATTTATACCATCCAATTTATTTATCCATTACTTTGGCTCTTGAGCTAGATTTCCACTGTCACATATCTTTTCAGTCCTTATGTATAGCTGGCTTATACACAAAAAAATACCAGGAGCCAAAGATATAAGAGTGAAGATGGAGCTTTCAGAAGTGCAAGCATCTCCTAGGAGATCTGACTTTGATGTTTTGACAATTTATCTTTCCAACAGAGAAAAGATAAGTTGAAGGAGGATAGAAAGAATTAAGAAAACGAAAGATGTGAAAAAAAGCAGAGAAACAACGGGCCTTACATTAATACTTTATAAGTAATGCTTCATGTAATAATTATTTTTCAAATATATTTTATTTTTACTTAAAGCAGTCATAAAAATCTTTTACGATTCTATGTCCAACTGTTACTTAAAAATAAATTTCTATAGTTTTTATTTGACTTCTAGTGTGTACTGATTTACTGTTAAAAAAAGATAATTTTAGAGGAAAATGATGTTTGGAAATATTGAAAGGAAAATCTAAATGTTGTTCGATCCTTTGGAAGATTCCAAACTGAAGGTGACTAATTTGGATAGTTTATTTACGTATTGATAGGATAGCAAACTTTTCATTGATAAATGAAATTTATTCCTGATAGATGTTGCCATTACCAATCGAATTATAAGTAAACCTGTGATTATTTGAAAATATCTTCACAGTCTACAACTTTCACAAATCCTTTATGTAATTTCTCAAGACTGAGGTTAATTGTTTTTAACTTACTCGGCACATGTTTTTTTAGTAATGATTTTATCCTCCATCGAAGCACACAATGGTTTTTCAATGTATACAAGCATCAGTCCAAAGTAAATGATATTGGAAGGTATAAAGCTTTGATACATTAGGTCATGATGATGAAAACTGGCTTTGAAAAGTTCCAACTGCATTTTGTAACTATTCTACAGCCGGAAGCTTAAGGATCAGCATACCCACACAGTGGGAGAGTACAAATGAAGAACTACACGGACATCTGCTATAAAAACAAAACCATCAACACACTATGTGCTGCAAAGAAGAAAATGAAGTACAGATTATAAGTGGTGCTTAACTTTATTAAGCCAAGAGAACACGATTACTCAAAGTCTGTATCTGACAAAGGCAAATTACTTTCTTATAATCATGCTCACGAGCTGTCTTGGGAGCCAGGCAGGGCCTGCCATTCATCTAAATTAAATGAAAGCCTTGGAAATGTTAATTAGATGTTACAAACTGATCAATATTGAAGAGCCTTTAATTTATAAGTTTCCACCCTTTTCTTTGAAATATTCTCATGTGTTTATAAGAACAAAAGCCACGGAATTATGACAACATCAAAAGGTCAACTTGCTACATAAATTCCTTTGAAATCTTAAACTGTGTAATCACCTATGTCTAAATTAACATCTACCAATTATCTCATTGGGAAATATTTCTAAAATATCAGTGAAAAGGTAATCTGTCCTTATGTCATAGAAATCTATCCCTAGGATACATGTTCCTTTAATAGTTGAAGGTATTATAGACTTCTACCTAAATAAAGTCAGACAGAATATAGCCTATTTGTTTTGTAGTAGGACCGTTCCCATATCTAAAAACTAATGCTTCATGCCCTATATAATGCAATTCTTCAATGTGAGATTCATTCCTCTCTTGGGGTCTCAAATATGCAGCCATCTTGGCAGAGGTAACAGGTCAGCCTATCATTTGTTAGCATGAATGAATTTATCAAATCCTTCTTCATGAGCACTTTGGACTCACTTTTAGAGGAGGTGCGTCTAAGACTAAGAAGGGAATGCTAAATGTTCTAAAGCAACAACAGAATAAATAAGAATAAACTTCTGGCTGTAACACTGCTTCATCTTGGTAATATATATCAATATCTCTATTAAGGCAGCAATGACAGGACCTGTTGACAGCAGATTATGTTACTTATAATTCATATGACTTCAACACAAACTACTGATAATTTTTTTTTCCATTTTGGGAATGTGGGGAAATTTTAAAAATCTCAGTACATGGTGGAAAATTGGAGGGTTACATGCCTAATTTCTCCTTTTTTGACTTTGGGTTGACTTTCAGGTAGGTGTTTTAGAAATGACTAAGAAAACAAGAAAAGCTGAGGAGCAGCGATTGCCTTTTTGAGCAACAAGAACAGTTGTATAAATCTTGATCAGGACATGGGTGACTTTTTCTATCAAAGTATTCTGAAGTGTATTGAATTTCTAGTTCATATCCAAATAGGTAAAATTACTTCTTACACTTGGCTTTGCCACAGCTGAGCTTTTTAAAAGGACGGTTTATGGTCCTTTTATGAACTTTCCTACCCTTTATTTCCCCTAAGCATGCTGTGGTCTGGTGTCTTTCCACACCACTCCACTGTAACTGCCCTCAGAATGCCACCGTCAATTTCTAACATGACAAATTCAATAGCTGCTTCCCGGTATCCTCTCGGTGGCATTTGATGTTGTTAGTTCCACTCTCTTGCTGTTTCCTTTTCCCTCAGTTTTGTGACTCTCTCCCAGTATCATTTTCTCTTAGTTTTTCACCACCTAATGGATAAAAGTTCTAAATCATTCATTGGCTTCTTTTCCTCCCTACACTCATCCTCCACAGATGCACCTCAGAATCCCGTCTTCTAGTCTCCACATTCTCTCCATGTCCCTAGATCATCACAGTCTATCCTAAAATTTGCCCACCATTTATACTGGTTCTTCCCAATAATCAGGGAAATGAACCCTGTAGGCTTAGCCTGTCTGGAATCCAGAGGTGAAAACTGCCTGGTGAACAATAGAACTGGGGACAATGGAGAATAACAGCGCACTGTCTACATCTCCTACAGCAGACTCTAACTTCAACATGTCAGGCATTGTGAGAAAAAGTATATATAGAAAGTTATATAAAATAAATCAAAAGGTCACAATAGCCTACTTGTATCGAGTCAATCTTTCCTTACGAGTGATTGAATAACCATTTTCTAATTGTTTGGGTCTACTAAATAGGTCATAGTAAGGTCATCTGGTCTGGCAACTTCCTAGTATTACTCAATAATAATAATAGAAAGAAAGAGAAGAACAGATGTTGCTATAGAAGTCATGCCAAGAAAATGTAAAACATTAAAGCTTTTTATTTCCTTGTAACTACCACCATTACCTCTTCAGATTTCAAATTGAATGTTTGTTAGTGTTAAGTCAAAGAGACAAACTGCTCATGCTACAAATTCAACACATTCTTTGGAGGTATACATGATGAATGCACCTTAGAATATTCTCTTCAGGATATACCTTTCGGCAATTAGCAGGAAAGAAAGTATTGCTTTGTTGATATTAGTATAGAACCTTTGTTTAATGGAATGCCTTGGATGTGACCAGTCAGATTGTATTCTTCAGGGATGTATGAATCACTATGGATCAATATAACGAAGTTATATGTTTTCCCCAAGATTAGTAATCTCTAGTGTACAATTAATTCATGAAAGGAAATAATGGGAGATAAAAATATATACTTTCCACTGGGGACTGGAAACAGAACAAATAGTAATAGTGATTTTATTTTATTTTTAAATTATTATTATTATTTTGAGGCAGAGTCTTACTCTGTGACCCGGGCCAAGTACATGATCCTGGCTCACTTTAGTCTGGAATTCCTGGGCTCATGTGATCCTCCTGCCTCTGCCTCTTGAGTAGCTAGGATTATAGGCATGTGCCATCATGCCTAGCTTAATGTTTAAAAATCTTTTATAGAGACAAGGTCTCATTCTGCTGTCCAGGCTGGCCTCCAATTTCTGGCCTCAAGTAATCCCCAAGGGTTTGGGTTATAGGCATGAGCCACTGCACCCAGTCTGTACTGTTCCTATTTTAAATACCATAATGTAATAAATACCATTTTTCAGAAAATTACATCCCACTACCTAAACTTTCTCACATGTGCCCTATTCCCAGCCACACTGTCTACAAGCTGTGCCTCCAGCAACCATACACTATATCCTACTATGCAGCTGTGACTACTTGGGTGAGATATGCTCAGTAGAGCAGTCTTCGAAAACAGAAAAGAATTATAATAAAAAAGACACAGCTATGATTTAATAATAAAAAAAGAAAATTAAAAAAAAAGAAAAATGAACAGAAGGTACAGTATTGTCTGAATGGCTTCCTGGGAATTGTTCACGTGTTCTATGATGCCTAGATGCTATTTCCAAAGTGGGTTAAGATAAACAATAAAAGCCTGTGTTTTGGAACAAATTTGTCTTAAAATGAGTGTTTGGTGCCTACAGTTTACCTGCCAAAATCTATTTCATCTGGGAACAGCATGCTCCTTCTTTTAGAAATTATTTCATTTCTCTGCTTCTTGATCTTACTGTAAGCCTATAACTTCTATGTAAAGTGCTATATATTTTTACAGAAACCCTATGCAATGGATGTAGTTGGCTATTCCAGAGATTAGCACCCGGCCATATTTAGACCAATCACAGCCCTTCCCTGGTAGTTTTGAGCCTGGGAGCAGGGAGAGCGTTAGACTATTTTCTCTCCAGTGGCAAATTTTTCAAATGTAAAACTTCCAAAAACATAGCATGTTTCCCACTAATGTAGATCTGTAGTAAAATTCTGCAAATCCACCCCCTTGATGCACAATGAGGACAGAACACTGAAGGTGTTCATGTTAATGCTTCTAGTTTACCCTTAGACCAGCTGCATTTTGGCCCTTTTGCCCTTTAGTTTTTTAAAACTTTCTTAGATATTCTGAATCAGTAATTCTCTTGTATGTCTCAGCTTGTATAAATTGCTTTTTCATTAAGGTATCCAAATTTAGCAAATAAAAATGCAGGATGCCTTGTTATATCGAAATGTCATAAGAACAATGACATTATATTGTTTTGGGAATATTTATACTAAAAATGATTCATCTTTTATCTGATATTTAAATGTAACTGGACATTCTGTATTTTATCTGGAAGCTTAGATTTGATCACTTGCAACCAAACTAATTCAGTTGCTTTCTGTGACTCGTAATGGAAGAGACTTATTTAATATAGTACTCTGGGTATACATTTCTGTTCTAATCAAAAAGAACACAGGAAATAATTTTGTGCTTTCCAGGAATATTTGTGTGCCTACATATCATCCCACACTCTCCTACCTATACAATGATTGCAAGTATCTCCCTACAGAGTGCAAATGTAACTTGGAAGCAGAGCATATAAATTGCCTTAACATGTAATTCAAGTCAAAGCTCAGAGAAATGACTTAAATGTTCCTTCAAAACTGAAATCCAGAAATCCTTGAGTGTCAATGTCAAATGAAGGCTCCTGGACAAACCACTTTATCTCCCTTCTTCAATTTCCCTATCTGTAGACTGTAGGTAATATTTCTTTCCAGACTTCCAGATGTGTGACAGTGATTAACATCTATGGACTGCTTTGAAGATGAAAATTCCATCTCTCGTTCAACATTAGTTAGATGGCAAGTCATATATAATTATGGTGTGGACCTGCAATAATCTAAGAGCACATGTGTTTTCACAGTTCTGATAATAATAACAGTAAAAGAAAAACATGCGTCTCAGTTCTCACTCTAATTTGATAAAACACTTTGCTTTGGTATCATAGCCACAGAAAAGGTTATTTGAAAAACGAAGTGAAAAAAATAAATGTAAATATTTTCCAATATTTAGGCTGCGAGCAATTTTTCTTGATAAAAATCTCATTGTTCTTAATCACAAATGGCCAACTGTCTTCTTTTCAAGCGAGGTCTACCCTTAGGATTGCTTTTGAAAGCGTGCATTAAGATGGAGGGACGGGAAGTTCCTATAATTTTCAGTTCATGTTACTTCTTGAGGACTGTCACTTCTCTATATAAAGCTATAGAAAGAGAACATTAGCCCTTTAAAAGAGTCATATTTCAAGGATCAGGTGGGAAAGACAGAAGTGTTGGATGCACCTCACTGCACTGCTGTTCATCCTCAACACTTTGCACAATGTGAGAATGTTTAATAATTCCAACCCAACCTACAGATAAGAATCTCGGGTGTCACATCACAACTGACAGTGCTGGTGTGAGATTTGCAGTAAAACAATATTCCAGCTGTAGCTTTCATTTACAGAAATAAAACAGCAGAAGTGGAGGGAAAAAGGCCAAAAGAAGATAAACACTTTCATCCTGGAGCAGCACTGACATTAAATTATAATAGCTATACTCAAACAAGGAGAGAAAATCCAACCTTGGGACCTAAACCTGACATATCATTCGAAATCTATCGCTCTATCTATAATTTTACATTAGCCAGCTAATGTTTAGTTATCCAGACGGATCACCAAATATAAATAAGCTCTTTCTCAAACAAAGTCTATCGCAACTGTGGGACAGGCGGCCTTATTTTTCTCCCATTAATCACTAGAAACTTCACACGGCGTGAAAGTCTCAGGGGATATTTCTGGCTGGGAAAAAGATCCTCCCTCCTCAGTTCTAATCAGTCCATCCCATCTGTAATGGCTTTAGAAAATTGTTAATGACATAAAGTGACAGTCGAAGGGCTTTTTGGTCTGTCAGGGTAAGGTTACTATGAGCTCTCTAACAAACTACTACACGCAGGCCTCAAAGCTGCTGGAAAATGATCTGGATTACGAAGGAATAAATTTGATATGTTAGCAATCACAAGCGGGAACTGAAAAGAAAGGCTTCCTTAATACGGTTCTTTTAGGCTATAATGGGAAATACGAAGATAAATCTGGCTCGGAGACAAACCCACATAAGACTGCCGCGCACACACAGAATATAGATCTCGGTTATGAGATGTGTAAAACACACAATGGCCTGAATCAGGAGCTAAGTATATAAGTGCAAACAAACCCGTTTTTATAGTTAGCATGGCATTTTGAATGGAGTTTTAAGCCTAAAGGACACTATTCTACTTGCAGATGAAGATGGAAAAATGTAACAGTAAGTACTGTGCTTTTATATTTAGAAGTTAATAAGAAAATGTTCTAGAAAATTATGAACATAAAGCAAATTAAACCTGAGTTTGGCTGTCCCCATAAAAATGGAAATACCTGGCTTTCCCTAATCTAAACTATTGATTTTATTCCAGTTCCATTATCTTTCTTGGGATTACAGATATTCTGAACAGTGATGGGGGAATGACTACAATTTGAACTATCTGTTAAATACAGCAACATGACATCATAAGGTATAACCTCATTCCTTCCCTTATATGAAAGTTCTTTGCAGAATTGATAAATAAATGTATATTTGGGCATTGAAAACAGTTAAAATGGGCATCTAAAAGAAATATAGATGAAAATATGGAGAGTTTTTAAAAGACTAATTTTATTCTAATGTATTAAAATACTTGCATTCATTTAAAAAAATTTCTGGACTATTCACTTCATTAGGGCATCATACAGTAACAATATAAATAGTCATTTTCCCTCACATCTGCAGGTTGGGCCAAGGACTCTAACAATACTATATTCTAACACTTCTACAGATCTCAGAAAATTAGGTCAAATGATTTTTACATAATTCTACAGCATGATTTTTACTTAGTAGTCGAGAATGGTGAAAGGTTATTATCTCTCGATTCTTCCATGCTCAAGAAGATGCACAAAAGGGAATTTTATCTCAATAGAAAATATTTTCCAAATTAATGGGAAAAAATGTGGAGACCTTTAGAATCAGGACAATTTCTTATTAGTCTGAGATAATTTAACAAATATGCACATACTTGACATGGCAAACTTCATTTTTACCCAATGGTTTCTAAAGAAACCTTCCAGCTCTCTGATTAGCCACGATTTCTGTTAGGTGATAGGCCATGAATTAGGCCACAGTTGTGCCTTAAAAACAGATGGAAAGGAGAAACAGAAAACATAATTTCTTGATAGATAACTCTGCTTAAACTAGGTAGGGGAATTTAAACAGATCTCTTTTCCATTGTCGAATGTTGCACGTTGGGAGAATTTTATCTAGGTCTGGAAAATCCCACTCATACTGATAGAGGTTCATCCATTTGGCTTTAGAGTGGGTCATAGGCTTTGGAGATCTACACTAATTCTTTCAGACTACGAGGGAGTCATCCCATAAATATCTATTTCAGTGCTCTAAATTGATTAAATGACATCATGATGACCTGGTTTAAAGAAAATGTTGTAAGAGGGTCTTAAACGGTACCCTGGTGGCCTGGAAGAGTTAATGTAGCGTCCTTAAGTGCCCAACGCAGTCTTAGTTTGCAATGTACAGAGCAGGGAATGTGTCCCAAGAACTCATTGATAGTTACTGCTAACATGACTATATTAAGAAGAGAGTCTATCAAAGAGCAGGTGGCAATTCTAATTAATACTCTTCTAGGGTAAGAAAAATGGAGCCTTTGGAAATTCAATAATTGTATAGAGAAACATTGAAATGATGCTCTTCTTAAAGAATATCTCAAGAGATTATGATGCGTGACAACAGATATTCCAAAATAGGGCTAAGCTTTATGTGTAATATACTCTGAGAGCAAATATTTATTTTTTCACAGCAGGGACTGTGACACAGGAGAATGTTTTCTAATTATAATTTTCCCATGTATTCTATATCATAGGAGAACTGTATCATGTATCAGGACAGCACATAGCAATTAGAAACTTCTTATAGGACATGGAATATTTTTACTATGGAAGTTATCAAAACCAGGTAAGCGTATTGTATGGAGTTTATTATTATTAGATCAAATTCTATGATCAACTTGGGTATGAGAAAAGATGAAAATATGAGAGTGAAAGAGAAGAAAAACAGAAGAGAAACTTTTTTTGAGAGCAAAGGCAGAAAACACATTTTAGTATTCAACAATAATTTGGTTGAATTAATTAATCAATTAATAGAAGCATAGAAACATGGAGCAAAGAGAACTAGCTGTAAGTCCTCCAGTTATCTTAAAATTATTGCACAAATAAGGACCTACAGAGTTCTTTACAGCTAAAGGAGAAGTATATATGTATAAATATATGTAGCTACATATATAATGTATAAATTTATTATATGATAATTGAAACCTTTAAAGTCTATGAGCAAAGGAAAGATTTTTCAAATCAGTAAATTGTAATTGTGATGAAAATGAAATCTTGTCTTATACCTGTTGGTTCTAATCTTGGCTTTTATGCTTAATAGCTTTATTGGCAAATCACTAAACTGTTCTTCAGTTCTCTTATCTAAAAGTTGGGGAACATAACAGGACCTCCTCTGAAAAGTAACAGAAATAATAAACATGAAGCATTTGACAGAATGTCTGGCTCATAGGAATAATAATAAATGTAATCATCATCCTTATTCAATACATGGTTTTTGAACGAATGACTAACCACGTAGGAAACAACAGTTAGGTCCACTCTCAAGCCTTATGTAAAAAATAAAATCAGAGGGCTCAAAGAGTTAAGTGTTACCAAGGGAACTGTAAAAGTAGAAAAGGTAATATATGTGAATATTTCTTATTTGCTTTTGGTGAGGGAAAACAGGAAACACAAATCCTTAGACCTATGGAAGACTGTTGAAAAATTTAAACTTACCATGTTTTATAAATAAAAAGTTTCTACCATCGTTTTTTCTACCTACCATTTAATTAAGAGGTACTGAACAGGACAGATGATCTATATTGTAACTTCACTGCTCTTTCTAGCTTCATAGTCTTCTCAAACTTTATCTTAGGTAACTTTTTCTGCACGTGAAGGAACCAACTTAAATGTTAACTTAGCAGAAAGGCCTTTCTGATCTTTAGTCTAAAATTAGGTTGCTCTTACTTTCTTCCTCATGGCATTTGTTTCTTTCTGTCATAGCTCTCGTTCTCTATCATATTTATGTTTGTTAGTTTCTAACCCTTTCCCCCTGTTAGATGAGAGATAACTCATGGGACAGGCTGTATTACATGTGTACTCTATACAGACGGTCCACGGGCCCCTGACAGAATAGCAAATAGTGAAGCATTGAAAGTGAAGATGACAAAAGGCTCCAAATATCACATTAGGGTATTTGGCTTTACATGTAATATAGTCCTAGAAGAATTTTAAGCAAGGTAAGTCCTTCTTGGTCTTCAGTGAAAGCTGGAGAATTAACTGGAAGAATCATGCCTGGAAGTGATGTGCTCCATTAGAAAAGGGATCTCAAACCTGTAATCTGAGCATGCTGGGAGGCTGAGGTGGGTGGATTGTTTGAGCTCAGGAGTTTGAGACCAGCCTGAGCAAGAGTGAGAATATTTCTCTACTAAAAGTAGAAAAACTAGCTGGGTTTTATTGCAGAAAACTGTAGTCCCAGCTACTAGGGCTGCTGAGGAAAGAGGACTGATTTGAGCCCAAGAATTTGGAGTTGCTGGGAGCTATGATGAAACAGCATTCTACCCCAGGGTGACAAAGTTAGCCTCTGTCAAAAAAAAAAAAAAGAAAGAAAGAAAGAAAGAAAGAGAGAAAGGAAGAAGGAAGGGGGGGGGAGGAAGGAAAGGGAAGGAAGGAGAAAAAAGAAAGAAAGAAAAAAGATTAAAACCAACTAAGAATTTGAGATGTAAACAAAGTTTAATGGAGATGAAGGAATGATTTGAAAGATATTTAAAATAAGACTCTAGATTTTAGAATAGATTATAAGATTATAAACTCCTAAGATATTCACATTTTTCTGAGCATCCAATGAAAATTTTAAAGATAGAATATTGTGGGGTTTTAACTTGTCTATTTGTATGTTCTAAATCATTTTGATTGTGCAGACTGTTATTAGAATACAGATTAGACTTCTAAGGACCACAGAAATTTTCAATTTTATGAGTCACTACTTTCTAACTCAGCCATAAGACTCTACACCTAAGGTTATCTCAATGAAAAAAATTTGGAATTCTGTCAACTATTGTCAAATGAACTTTCTTTTCTTTTCTTTTTTAATTTAATCATAGCTGTGTACATTAATGCAATCATGGGGTACAGTGTGCTGGTTTTATATACAATTTGAAATATTTTCATCAAACCAGTTAACATAGCCTTCACAGCATTTTCTTAGTTATTGTGTTAAGATATTTATAGTCTACACTTAGTAAATTTCACATGCACCCCTGTAAGATGCACTGTAGTTGTGGTAACATCACTTCTACTAGCAGCACAGCACCACCACCACCACCATCACTACCAATAGTAATACTGATAGTGATGTATACAACATCTACATTTATTGAACAATTATGTGTCAACAATTCAGTTCATGAACTTGCCACTATGCATGTACTTTGGCAGTACTATACAAACAACTCAGTAAGTTTTCATTTCGTAACCTTGGTATATCAGTGTCTCACAGTTGTGTTTGGACATGTGGCACTGTCTTGCTGAGAGCTGTTCATTATTATAGTTGCCTGTTTTTGTGTGTCTTCGTAAGAATATTAGAGCTTGACTCAAAGCAATGAGCAAACTTACAAATTTCTTATTGTACATGGCAAGAGTGGAAGTGAAATCAGGCACAAGTTAGTTCAAATTTATGGGAACAATGCCTTGAAGAAAATGGCAGTGTACAACTGGATTGATACTTTTCTGAGAGGAAAGAAAGTGTCACTGATGAAGAGACATCAAGGAGACCAGCAATGAAGAGAACTGATGAAAAAATAGCAAAAATTAATCAAATTGTGCCTCAAAGTCATCGGCTGACTGTGAGAAGCATAGCAGACCAAGTAAACATTGATAGAGGAACAGGAAAATCTTAACTGAAAATCTTGGCATGAGAAGGTGTGGCTCTTGCATCACAACAATGCACCAGCTCACCCAGTACTATCTGTGAAGGAGTTTTGAGCCAGTAAACAACCCTACTCACCTGATTTGGTCCCCAATAACTTTTTTCTTTACCCTTAGATAAAGTAAACATTGAAAGGAAAACATTTTGATGAGATTCAGGATATCAACAGTGATAGGATAACAGCTTTGATGGTCATTTCAGAAAAAGATTTCCAAAACTGCCTTGAGAGCAGACTAGGCACTGGCATCAATGCATAGCTTTCCGAGGGGAGTACTTCAAAGGTGCCTGTAGTATTATTCAGCAAGCTATGTAGCCCTTTTTCTAAGGTGAGTTCATGACCTTAATTGTGAGACCTCATATATATAAGACACTACAGTGACTACTTCGAAATATGATGTAGTCCCTGACATAAAAAACGTAGACTATATGTATTAAAATAACACTAGTAATGAAAAGGAGTTTGTGATGAAATGGGTAATAGGAAAGTAATTCCTTCTGGAATTTGAAGTGATTTGACCGTAGACTGAAATGTCTTTATAAAAAGCCTCACAGAGGAGATGGGACTTTAATTGTTCTTTGAGGAAGGAACAAATTAAGATAAATACAAAGGTAGTCTACTCATACAGAGGTATTACAAGAGCAGGAGAGGAAGTCCCATGGCCTGTTCTAAGGAAAAGTAGACAAGCATACCTATGAGACTGGTATGATCAAAGCCTAGAGTTCTTAAAAATAAAAGAAGTATTCAGACAGCTGGATAGAAACAGAGTATAAGGTATCTTTGGTGTCAAATTAAGAATGATTTATTTTGGAATAATTTACCATAGTTTATTTTGAGGAAAGTAGAGAGCCACTTACATGTTTTAAGCAGAATAGCTATTTGTAGAGGTTATGTTTTAAGGTTTTAAGAAAATGAACATGCTATGTAGGTTCTGGTAGACTCTTGGGGGTTAAAATTCAGGTTGATGAGATCACAAGTATCACAATTTTTTTAGTAGAAGAAAATGATCACCTGATGTGAGAGAGAAGTGGGAAATAGTATGAAATAATAATATTTCATACTATTTAATATGAAAAATTTCAAAATCAAATAGTAGATCAAAGAGTATCATGAACTTCAAAATATTGACTGCTTAGCTCCAAAAATTCTCAATTCATGATGAATCTTATCTGTATTTTTACCTATTTCAGATTTTTTGAAACCAGTCATCATTATACTTCACTTATATATATTTTAGTATAAATATCTCAGCAATAAGGGATTATGAGGAGAAAACAACCACAATACTATTACCATTTAATAATTGACAAATTTTTAATAATCTCAGATATATATTTGTATATGTCCCCAGTTTTTATCTGATATTTCATTGTAATTCATTTCTTTGACTTATTTTCCATATACAGTCTATTCATTTCCATACATTGCTAATGTTTCTGAAATCTTTTTAAATTTTTAGTTTCATCCTGTACCTCCTTTTTTCTCAAAACATGGTTTATATTTTGCTGACTGTAGAGTCATGGTCAGATTTATAATGTTTTTCTTTATTCCATATTTTTCATAAAATGATGGTGAATTTAAAAGCTTGATGAGATTTAGATTTGATTGGTGGGAGAAATCGTATAGGTAATGTTGAGTAGTATTGAAGGAACATACATTTGGTTATCTTTTATTGTTTGTATAATAGAAGTTATTAAAATATGGCTATGTTCTAATCATTAATTTAATTATCAATTAATATAATTATTAATTATTATTACTAATTATTATTTTATATTGTTTTTACTAGTATTATTACCACTTATTATTTTTCAAATCTTTAATTTACTCATCAATTGAACTAATTATTAATGATAAATTAATAATAATAATTATTAATTATTATTTTTCATTTATTTACTAAAATACTACCATAAAGGGAAACTTCCCAACAATAATTTGATTACTTTGAAAAATGTAAGATGTTTATTGCCTCTGTATGCAAGTTTGAGACCTGATGAATTGATTCCCTACATCCCTCAAAGCTGACCAATAAGCTTTCTTTCATTTTTAAAGAACTATTATGACCTCAAAGATTAAGTCATGTTTCATGCATTTCAATCTATTGAAATTATCTTTATTGATTTTCTAATTATCCTATCTTTGCCCAATGAGACCTCTTTAAATTGTCCCTGTGGACCCTGCTGACCTATACCAGTTTAATCCAGTCCCTGAATTCTCCAAATATAGTCACATTATTTTGCTTACTCATCATTATTTAGCCATTAATCTAAGAATACCTCTTTTCAACAATACTCAGTGTCAGCAGCTAATAAGTAAATAAACCGGTTTACCTGTCTGTGGAGCTACCAGGATTAAGCCACAGTTAATGAATACAGGAAATATGGAAATAGAGAAAAAATGATCAAACCAGATTTTCAGGTTCTTGGGTACATAGTTATCAGTAATACCACCATAGAGCCTTTAAGAGCTTTCTCACGTTCTTACAGGACAAGATGTTCCAGGCTCATCTTTTAAATTTCCTACCCAAAACCCAGAATCATCCATTTTTCCAAGGAGCTTTATTATCCAAATTATGCAATGATATTTAGAAATCACAATTTGCGTATGAAAGATGCTCATCACTATAGAATTGGACATTGTTCCCCCCCCCATATTTCTAGAGAATGAACCTGGGAAACATGTATATTTTAAAATATGAAATTTATTGTGAGTTCATAAAGATACTTCAAATTCAGGACTATATAGTTTTTATATAATTTCATAGATCTTGTTTTTATTTTCTCTTTCATGTCTACAATCCTGCTTTTTAATACTGCTTGTAAATCCTCATTTGCCTTTTTCCTCACTATAGATCCAGCAGTCTAACAATGATACTCTCTGCTACTTACAAATGTGACTCTTCAGATTATATAATTACTTTTAATGTTTTTTGAGTCTTAGAATATAGCCAACTGAGAGGACACAATCACGTTTTTATTTAAAGTCACTGTAAATACTTCTTCTCTTTGTATTACACCATCTGCCTGTCTCTTCATTCACAGACTTTTAATTTCAGAATATTATGAGGGTACAAATGTTTTAACTAAATCAGTTGCTTTGTACAGTTTGAGTGAAAGTTATAAATGTGCTCCTCATCCAGATAGTGTGCACTGTACCCGTTAGGTGTGAGTTTACCCCTCTCCTTCTGCCCCCCCACCTGCTAGCTTTCCACTGAGTTTTACTAGCAAATGTCATGCATGGATTTCATAGTGTTTTAATTACAGAAAGTTTATAATATGTGCTGATAAGTTATAGCCAGAGGTTACTCTTTTTTTTTTCTTTTTTAGGATTATCTCTTATTTCAGAGTTATTCCTACCTTTTTTCCCCAACTGAATTCTTTTCAGCTTTAGGGAAAAAAATGGTGATATTTTTATGGTGGTTGCATCTTTATGATGTCTAGTCTTCCCACCCAAGGGAATGGTATGTCTTTCCATTTTTTCATTCCTGCTTTTGTGTCTTTCAGGACCATTGTGGAGCCTTTTGGACATGAGACACATTACAACAGGTTAAAAAGCAGAACAAAAATATGATGGGAGAAATGCAGACAACCATAATTTTAAATATCTTTTATGATAGAATGACAATTTATTTGATAGAAATAGGATCATTCGAGTAGGTTAATACAGAAAATAACAGTAAATGTTCATTCTGGTACCAGGCCTGAGTTCTGTCTTAGCTCTAGTGGCAACTAAATATATCAATTACATTTACATACGACCAAATATCTTTGAGAAAAGTCAGAAATGATCCCTGAAAGAATAAATTACATGAGATGATTATTCACTCTACATAGGCACATGACATGAAAGAGTACGTCCTTTTGAGCAAGTG
Source organism: Otolemur garnettii (assembly GCF_000181295.1). Taxonomy (NCBI): domain Eukaryota; kingdom Metazoa; phylum Chordata; class Mammalia; order Primates; family Galagidae; genus Otolemur; species Otolemur garnettii. The sequence goes on from NW_003852447.1 coordinate 8,789,691, forward strand.
TAGTTCCATGAAAACTTAGAGATGATTTCTCACCCCTTTGTCATATGGGAACAACCTGCCTCAAAACTCTCCTGCTCTGACTACCCTCACCCACTATTTATATGACTGTCCATATCACACCATGGTCCTTCACTCAGAGCATGTGTCAGAAACCAGTGTCTTGTACTCTTCCTCCAATGGCAGTCAACTAAGTATTGTGGAGTCTGCTTCCCAAAAAGTTCTTAAGAAAAGATCTCTTCCCCTCTTTGTCTGACTATGGCAGCTTTATACAGAACACCAATAATACTGAAATAAACTAAATAGCCCTATTATTTGCTTTATCCCATTACTTCCTTTCTTTTATAACAGGTATGGCAATATTTATCCTGTTTACAACACCTTCAAGCCATTTTTTTTTTTTTGGTATGGCCACCTAAAAGTAATTTTAAAAATATAAGTTAAAGGCTGGGTGCAGTGGCTCACACCTGTAATTCTAGAACTCTGGGAAGCTGAGGTGGGTGGATTGCTTGAGCTCAGGAGTTAGAGGCCAGCCTGAGCAAGAGTGAGACCTCATCTCTTAAAAGAAAAAAATAGCTAGGTATTGTGGCAGGGAGCTGTAGTCCCAGCTACTTGGGAGGCTGAGGCAAGAGGCTCACTTGAGTCCAAGAGTTTGAAGTTGCTGTGAGCTGTGACATCACAACACTCAACCAGGGGTGACAAAGTGAGGCTCTCTCTTTCTATATATATGTGTGTGTGAGATACATATATATATGTATATATATATGTATATATATACATATATATTTATAGCTCCCACATTGTCTAAATCATATTCTCAATATACATTCTAGAAAATTTCTTTTCTTTTTTTTTTTTTTGAGACAGAGCCTCCAGCTGTCCCCCTGGGTAGAGTGTCGTGGCATTACAGCTCACAGCAACCTCCAACTCCTGGGCTCAAGCGAGTCTCCTGCCTCCGCCTCCCAAGTAGCTGGGACCACAGGCGCCCGCCACAACGCCCGGCTATTTTTTGGTTGCAGCCGTCATTGTTGTTTGGCGGGTCCAGGCTGGGGATTTGAACCCACCACCTTAGGTGTACGTGGCTGGCGCCTTAGCCTGTTGAGCTATAGGCGCCGAGCCATTCTAGAAAATTTCAAAGGGTTCTATGACCCATGACTTATGCTGAATAAGGGTAAATTAGGGTAAATTAGCTATAAAGAACTCTCTCAAGCAGAGAAACCTGTTTAAATGATCAGCCTATCAGTACTGCAGTCATGTAATCATGAACTATGTTAACTGCTATAGACAAATTCTTTTGTCTATCTGAAAAATATACATTAGAATGTATTGATCTCTAGAGGGTCAAACTCCTTAACATGAAGGACTTTACTATTGCTCTGGTCTCATCTCCACCAGCTCCCTCTTACTTCTAATAGTCCATCGTGTGATTATAAAACTTGGGAAAAGAAGACTTAGGATGCTAAGTGAGGCATTGAGGCAGCATGGCAAGGAGAAGGAAAAGTTAGGAAAGGGACTTTTCTCATGGCCAGCCAAGGAGACTCACTTAAAAGGGAAATGTATATTTGCTTGTCTAACGATAAGAGGTTTTCCACCATCTTAGATGTTACAGGTACAAGAAAGAGTTCAGGAAAATGATTTACTAGGTTAAAGGAAGGAGCCAGGAGAAAGGAACAAATTGCAAAGGCAATAGAGAGGAGAGAATTAACGTAGTACTGGGAAGGGATATTTGCGTACTGATGTGCTTGCAGAGTCTATGTATGTGCAGGGGAGAAGGGTGGGACTGAAAAAAAAAGATAAACTAGGGTGATATTTTTATTTCACATTTAATTAATGATTAATAACTCAGGTTGTCAGGCTATTCATATTTAACCACCTTTTATACCTCTACCATGCTCCAATTAAGAATGTTCCTGTCTCGTCACTATAAAATTATAGAGATCCTGTTTGTCTTTTATTTCCACAAAATATTTCAGGTCCGATTCTTACTGTATAGTCCTGCGAACTTTCAGAAAGGAAAACTTCTCAGGTTTGCTCACTGCAAAGGAGAGACTCTTTTCCTCTATTTTGTGTATATAGAACTCATATTAACATGTCGTGTAGTTATATAAATGACCGTGTAGGATTTATCCTGTTCTGAACAAATTCATGTCATTTTATGGTTCTCAGGATATTGTAAACATGGTCACAGGTGGTAGAGGTTAGGAAGCAATAAGGAATGAAGCGAATCTGCCAGATATTTCCGTATAGTTCTCACAATTCACTGTTAAGGTGTCAGGAGTCAAGGAGACGAAAAGTTAGAGGTATTTTTTTCTTACTGGAACAATCACAACATTATTTGGATTTTTAATAGAAAATTTTGATTTTATTCCACAACATTTTTAAGTAACTAGCAGGATTTCTGCATGATCTGTGAAATGAAGGCTGAGCAGAAGTCATAGAAGGTCTCCGTACATGGTCACCAAAGCCTCGTGAAGGATTTTCTCCTGGCTGGAACATTTCTTACATGTGATTCTTTTTTCTTAGCTTGAAACCACACCGAGGAGGAATCTTTTGTTCTCAGTGCTGCCAGAACTCCCATCTTCCAGCAGTGACCTCAGTTTAGCACCTGCTCATAAGATGTGTTTGCACATCGTTGGTTCGTTATAGTGACATATATGTTCCCATCAAGGAGAGTGTCATAGAATCAGGAGATGTTAACATTTTTCCATCCGTGTGTGTGAAAGTGACGTTTCCTGTTAATTTTGTTCTCTTGCTGACTTCTCCAAGCAAAGCTTTCTGTGGGAGGCAGAATGATGTCATTACAGTCATAGCATAAAATTTTCAACCTTTAGAATGAGACATATTGTGGCATATATTTCACTACTTTTAAAAGCAGTGGAGTATGATGATATCAATTTTATATTTTCAGGTGTAGGAGTTTTCAGAGTCTTGAGAATAACTTCAGACTATTATTTCCCCCAGAAGATGTTTTTCCATGGCAGTCTTAAAAAAACTCAAGCCTATCCATCCATGGATGCTTGTGCTTATGAGAACAAGGGAGACTTGGCTATTCAGTGTCAGAAGTACAGAGATTTGGGGTAAGCAAAATAGTTTATCTATGACTGGCTTTAGGAAAAAAGAACTGTTTTAGGTGTCATTATTCCGTCATTTTAAAATTAAAAAAGTTAGACTTCTCATTTCAGCTCTGTGTTAGGGTTCTCCAGGGATAGTGTGTGGATTCTATATATATGGAGAGATTCACTATGGGAAATGGCTCCTTTGATTATGGAAGCTGAGAAGCCCTATGCCTTCAAGCTGGAGAACCAGAAAAGCCAGTGTTATAATTCAGTCGGAGTCCAGGCTAGAGAGCCCAGGGGACTGATGGTGGCATTCCTGGTCTGAATCGATAAGCCCGACAACCAGGAATCACATTAACAGAAAACTTCACATTAAAGACCTTCTTACTTCAATTCCTGCTACTTGCTATATTATATATCTTTCTTTTTAACAACAAAAAATTACATAGCATGCTGCAAGGCAAGAAAAAACAATCTAAAGACAAAGTAAGCATCAGATCAGACTCAGATATGACACAGATGTTGGAAATATCAGGCAATTTAAAATAAGTATGACTAATGTGCTCAGGATGCTGTAAAAAAAAGTAGACGGCATACAGGGACAGATGAGTAAAGTAAGCAGGAAGGTGGAAACTATAGAAAAGGAATCAAAAGAAAATGCTAGGTGTCAAAGCCACTTCAAAAGAAATGAAAGATGCCTTATAAGGATCGGCTGAGAAAAAGTGAATTAAATTCATTATATATGTAAGGTGAAATTTAAACTATTTATTTATATATTATATAAATTTATCATAAACTTTCTAAACAGAAATTCAAAAAGAAAAAAGAATAGTCATTTTTTGTTTTGTTTGATTTTGAGACAGTCTTACTCTGTCGCCCTGGGTTGAGTGCTGTGGTGTCATCATAGCTCACAGCAACCTCAAACTCATGGGCTCTAGTAATCCTCTTGCCTCTGCCTCCCAAGTGATGGCGCTACAGGTATCTACACCATGATCAGCTAATTTTTTCTATTTCAGTAGAAACAGGGGTCTCACTCTGGCTCAGGTTGGTCTTAGACTTCTGAGCTCAAGTGATCCACCTACCTTGGCCGGCCAGGGTGGAGAATAATACTTTTTTAAAAGAACAGCAAGTCCAATAAGTGTGGAATAATTACAAAAAGTTTAATTTACCTACAATGGGAATATCAGAAGGAGAAGAAAGAGAGAAAGGAACAGAAGAAGTATTTGAAGTAAGAATGAGTGAATATTTTTTTAAAATTAAAGGCATACATAAACCAAACCATAGATTTAGGAAGCTCAGAATACACCAGACAGGATAAATGTAAATACCAAAATATCTGGGCATATTATTATCAAATTGAAGTAAACCAAAATCAAAGAGAAGATATTTGAAAGAAGCCAACAGGGGTTAAAAATAAACCTTAAAACCAAAAAAGAGGATAAGAATTATAGCAGACATCCCCCCTTATGCTAATGAAGACAGTGAAGTAAAAGATTTAAAGTGCTGAAGAAAAGAGCAAAATGAAACCTACAGCTCCATATCCCATGAAATTATTCTCCAAAAGTGAAGGCAAAATAAAGACTTTCTCAGACAAAAACTGAGCAAATTTATCATCAATAGACCTGCCTGGAAGAGATATTTTTAAAAATTATTCATGGGGAAGGGAATGACATTCTTCAGAAACTGATACCAAAACAAATAAAGAACGTCAGAAACAAAATAAATAAAAGCATTACATACAATTAAATTATTTTATTTTTCTTCTTAATTAATCAGGTAATTGTTTGAAGTAATAATAGTAAAATGTATTGTATGATTATAGCTCTTAGATAAACTAATGAATCATAACAATATAATGGGCAGGAGGAGGAATTGTACTCTGTTACAGGGTTTATAAAATACATGTCACATTGTCTCTTGTTATTTCATGATGGAAATAGATTAGTTAAAAGAGTATATAAAAATCTCTAAGGTAACCAATATAATTTTCTAAAAATGGAGTTTATGAGCTGAGAGAAGAATACAATGGGGTCATAGAGAATATTCCATTAAAACCAGAGAAATCAATAAAGGAAGGAAAAATATAAATGACAAATGCAATAAATAGAAAGCACAAATATTGTTGTTATAAATCCAACTATATAAAAATTATTACAAGTATCAATGGTGCAAAAATGCCAATTAAAAGATAGGGATTGTTAGATTTAAAAAAAAATACCTAACTATAAAATGCCTAGAAGAAATCCACTTTAAATATAAAGAATTAGATAGTCTTTTTCTATTTTAAAAAATTTCAGAATAGTAGGGAATACAGATTTTGTTTATATACCTCGTTTTTTGTACAGATTGAGTCAGTGTGCACTATACATTGTCCTTGACCCAGATAGTGTGCACTGTATACAATAGGTGTGAATTTAAAAGTAAAACTGGACAAGCAATAACAAAAGCTGGCAAGGGTCCGGGAGCCCTTGTGCACTGTTGATAGGAATGTAAATTAGGGAGACCACTATGGAGAACAATATGAAGGTGCCCCCAAAATGAAAAATAGAACTACCACATGACCCAGCAATCCCACTGCTGGGTATACCCAAAGGAGGGGGAATCAGTATGTCAAAAACAAATCTGCACTCCCATGTTTTTTTTTTTTTGAGATGGAGCCTCAAGCTGTCCCCCTGGGTAGAGTGCCATGGCATCACGCTCACAGCAACCTCCAACTCCTGGGCTCAAGCGAGTCTCCTGCCTCAGCCTCCCAAGTAGCTGGGACCACAGGCGCCCGCCACAACGCCTGGCCATTTTTTGGCTGCAGCCATCATTGTTGTTTGGCGGGCCTGGGCTGGGGATTCGAACCTGCCACCTTAGGTGTATGTGGCTGGCGCCTTAGCTGCTTGAACCACAGGCGCCGAGCCCACTCCCATGTTTTTTACAGCACTACACAATAGTTAAGATTTGGATTCAGTCTAACTGTCCATCAGCAACACATGAATGAAAAAGGAGATTGTGGCACATATACTCAGTACAATATTATATAGCCACAAAAAGGAATAACGTCTGCCATTTGGATGGAACTGAAGAACATCATGTTAAGTGAACTAAACCAAGCATGGAAAAACAAACCTTGTGTGTTGTTATTCATATGTAGGAGCTAGATATTAAAAATAGTTGATTTTGTGGAGAACATAGAATGATGGCTTCAGGAGCCTGAGGAGTGTTGTGGGGAGGGAAGGACAAAATGGAAATTGTTAATGGGTGCAAAAACATAGTTAGATTTTTGGATAGAGTGAACAGTATTTGATAGCACCATAAAGTGACTATAATCAACAATAGGTTAGAGTATATTTTAGAATAAATAAAAGAATGAAATTGGGATGGATGTTCCTAACATGAAGAAATAATAAGTGCTTGAGGTGACAAATATCCCTGCTGCCCTGATTTGATAAATCACATTGTATGCCTGTATCAAAACATCACATGTACACTGTAAAGGTATGTAACTATTATGTATCAATAATAATTATAAATAAAAATAAAAAAGTAATGGAATAGAAAGAACACTATATTAACACTAGTCTAATAAAAGCTAAGGTATATAGATAGATTTATTAATTTCAGATTAGCAGACTTTAGAACCAAAAAATTCAGACATAAAATAGGCATTATATAATGAAAGTGGAGTCAATTTTCAAAGCAGATATAATAATTATTATGTTTGTACCTCAACAACAACACATTGAAATATGTGATACAAAAACCGATAGAACTGCAAAGAGAAATAGACAAATCCACTGTTGGGAGACTTCAATACCCTTATGTCAATAATTGACAGACCACACAGGTAGAAAATCAGTAAAAATATATTTGAACTGAATAGCATTATCAATCATCTTGATCTAATTAACATTTATAGAATATTCCATCTAGCACCAGCAGAATATACTTTCTTCTCAAGACTATCTGAAATATTCTCATGGTAAACCATATTCTCAGTCATAAAACACACCTTAAAAAATTTAAAAGAGAATTAAGTCAGTTATTCAGGGTATTATTTAGACAAAAATGGAATTAAATTAGAATTTAATAACAGATGAACAGCTAGAAAATCTCCCAAATATTTGAAGCTAAAACAACTCCCATCTAAATAACAATTTGGTCAAAAAGGAAATTTCAAAAGAACTTTTAAAATATTTCCATCTAAATGAAAATGAAAAACAAGTAATCAACATTTGTGAGAGTGAAAGCAGTGCTTAGTGGAAAATATGCAGCTTTAAATTAATATATCAAAAAAGAAGAAAGATCTAAAATTATTCATCTCATCTAAGTCTTCATGCGGGGAAACTAGTGACAGAAAACCAATATAAGCTTAAATCTAGGGAAAGAAAAGAAATGTTATAAATTAGAGAAGAAATAGATGAAATTAAAATCAGAAAACACTAGAGAAAAATCAGCAAAACTGGCTCAGTGCCTGTGGCTCAAGTGGCTAAGGTGCCAGCCACATACACCTAAGGTGGTGGGTTCAAATCCAGCCTGGGCCCGCCAAACAACTTTGATGGCTGCAACCAAAAAAAATAGCCGGGTGTTGTGGCGGGCGCCTGTGGTCCCAGCTACTTGGGAGGCTGAGGCAGGAGACTCGCTTGAGCCTAGGAGTTGGAGGTTGCTGTGAGCTGTGATGCCACAGCACTCTACCCAGGGGGACAGCTTGAGGCTCTGTCTCAAAAACAAAACAAAACAAAACTCAAAGCTGATTCTTTGAAATGATAAATAAATTTGTCAAATCAGTATGCAGGTTAACAAAAAATTAGAGAATACATTAATCTTTAGTATCAGAAAGAAAAGAGGTGTCATTTTTATCCCATAGATATCACAAGAATAATTAAGGAATTTTTTTTTTTTTTACTACCCAAATTGATTCTTAATTAGAAGTAGACATATGCCTTAGGAAGGGCAAACTACAAAAACTCATACAAATTAGGAGACTACCTAATTTAAATAAACCTATATTTACTAAAGAAATTGAATTAATAAATATTAACATTCTAAAAGAGAAAGTACCAGAGCCAGCTCTTAAACATTTAATGAAAATGTTTCTTCCAAAAATATAGAAGTAGTATACTACTCTCTATATTCAGTATACTACTCAATCTCTTCCAAAACATAGAAGCAGTAGGAAAACTTTTTAATTTGTTCTATGAAGGCAGCATTACCCTACTGCTGGACAAAATATTACAAGTAAAAAACAACAGACCAATATTTCTCATGAACATAGATGTAAAAAATCCTCAAGATAATATTAGCAATTTGAATTCAACACTAGTAAGAAAATAATAATGCTAGCCATACTCTGAGCCAAAATATTTCTAAAATACATCTTTGAAAAGAACTTGTATCCAAAATATAGTAGAACCTCCATAGTTGGCCACCTCCTACACTGACCACTTCAAGGTGACCTAATTTTCATAGACCAGACATGCATCACATGTACATATCAGGAAAGCAGGCCTAGTTTCACATGCTGGCCACCTCTGTATGTTGACTAGTTTATTACAGTCTCTTGGGTGGTCAACTTACAGAGGTTCTACTTTATAGAAATAACTCCTTAAAAAATTAATTCATAAAATAACAAACATCCTCATTCAAAAATAAAAAAGGAAACTTCACAAAAGAAGATACAAATGGCAAGTAAGCCTATGAAAAAGGAGAAACATCATTTATGTTAGGAAATTCTAAATTAAAACAACAATGTGATACCACTACATACCTAGAAGAGTCAAACGAAAAAAAAAAACAAGCAAGCCAACAACCAGACAGTAGCAAATGGTGATGGAGGATGTGAAGTTAAATAGGAATTAAGTTAAACTGTCATTGATTACTTGTGGGAATGCAAAATGGTACATAGAAGACACTTGGATAGTTTCTGATAATTCTAGAAATGTCTTACACATGATCTAGCAATGTTCCCTGACCCTTTTATGCCCATACAAAAGCCAGCACATGAATATTTGTGAAAACTTTTTTTATCGTCATTAGAAACTGGAAGCTATCAAGAGGTCCTCCAACAGGTGAAGAAATAAACAAACTATGATATCTCACCAAAATGGAGTATTACTCAGTGGTGAAAAGAAATAAACTATCAAGGTATGCGAAAATGTGGATAAATTAATATTTTTAAGTGAAAAAAGCCAGGTTATAAAGCATGCATTCTATATTATTCCAATTATATAACATTCTGGAAAAAACTAACCTACAGAGAGAGCAAAAAGGTCAGTCATTTTGATCTTTTTACTCTCTCCATAGGTTTCTCTATTCTAGAATGTCATATAATTGACATCATATAGAATTTTGATTCGCCTCCTTTTTAAGGGAGGAAGGAGAAAGAAAGAAATAGATGGAGTACAGGAGATTTATAGTACGGGAAAACCATTCCGTATAATACTTCAATGTAGAAAACATGATATTATGCAGTTGTCAAAACCCAAAGAAGAGGAGAGTATAAAGAGTATAAAATAATGTGAAAATTTTAAAATTTGTTTTGGAGTTTCTGACATCTCAGGATGGAATTTAGTATGTGACAAACAATATAATGTAATTGCAAATATATAAACAATCTCACTGAAGGTTGTGAAGAGAAAAGGTGCTTATTTATCCAATACTGTGGATATATAAACTCTATGAAGACAGAGAACTGTGCATAATTGCCACACTCTAGCTGATAAGGTATTTTCCTCACAAGAGCACAGGGTAATAATTCTGATATGGCTCTACATGCATATTGGAATCTAAGTAAATGAATAGTGGATTAGGGGAGCCAAATTTTTTTACTGTTGGAATGGGAATTTACAAAGAGATGAGGTTAGAATGGCCAATGTGGCAATGGTTAGAGTTGAAGCTACCAGTATGAATTTATGTTTAGCTTTGTATAGATACAAATGCTTGTTCCTTGTAAGATGTATAGATACCTGTATACACAAGGGTTAGTACGACAGATATATTTCTTTGCTTTGTCAGATGATAGTGTCTCAAGGAAATGATATTTGATTAGAAAAAGAGTACCCTCAGTACCAAGATCTTGGCTTCTAATGGTGTTTTCCAATAAAAGGAATCAGAGTTCCAAAGAGAAATGACTGACTATAGATTAGGGATAAACTGGATCATTTATTCCACCAAAAAGCCAGGAAGTGATGCGAGGTACAAACACAAATAAAAATTAACAGGTGCCAGTCAAAGAGACACAGGATCCATTGGAAAGAGTTCTCCAAGAGCATGGATAGAAAAATGAGCAAAGAACGAAATAATGGATTGGATTTTAAGCCAAGTATAAATAAAAATCCATGAATCTGTACTGATAAAAATAAATTACTGAATAAATAGATGAGGGTAAAATACAAAGATCTCTTGTAGAAGAATTACAAATAATTTGTGTAGCTGCTCACACTCAAGTAGACAGAGCACAATTCTCTAGTCTTTAACTGAAGGCTATGCATAGTGATTCCCTTACAAAAAGTACAGTATGGGAAGGTGTAAACGTAATTACTTTATAGGGGAGAAATATGACAATTACTCTCTTGGCCAGATAATCAAGGTCAACATCAATAGTGATCAGTCATATTAATAGCATAGTATGTGCCATTGATATGATGTGATGATATTGATATGATGTGATGGCATGTCTGTGGCCTTCCTTCCAAAAAGACATAATCCTACCCTAATAATCAGAGGTCATCAGAAAAAATACCAATGGAGTGGCATTTTACAAAACACCTAATCAATATTCCTCTAAACTGCTAACATCATCACAAACAAGAGAGCTTTGATAATTGTCAGTGAAGAGTAGGCTAAGAGGACATAACTAAATGTAACATAATATATTGGATGGAAATCTGAAACAACAAAGAAAAAGGTAATTGGATTTAAAACTAAGGAAATCTAAATAACGTATGGGCTTCAGTTTTAAATAGTGTATAAATATCAATTAATTATAACAAATGTAGTATACTAATGTAAAATGTTAATTATAGGGGGCAAGTGGGTCGAGTGTTTATAAGAAATCTCTGTACTATCTTCATGATTTTACAATGGATTTGAAAAATGTTTTAAAAATAAAGTATTATTAATAAACATTACTTTATCCACATGAAATAGAAAAAAAGAAGTTCAAAATTAATTAATGCTAATTAAAAGTATTACATTAAGAAACAAAAAAGGGCATAAAAGCAATTAAAGTCATTCACCCTGAAGAGCAGTTTTAGAAACAGTAATCAAGTTAGATAGAGGTGACAAAAATCTTCCACATTTATAATGTATATGTTAAAATAAAATAAGATATCATTCTATCTAATATCTCTACTTTTACTATGTGATTTATATTTTTACCTATGTATCCTAAAATACTCTTTGTTTTAAAATACATATATTCTTAAAATACATATATTCTTATGTTTTAAAATACATATATTCTAACTCATTGTAGAAAATTTCGTAAGTATCAAAACTACAAAGGAAAAAATAATAACTCACAATTGTATCACTAATAACTATTTTTTTAAGGTTTAGTATTTTATTTTCTAGCCACAACATTTTATTTTAGTAAAATATTTAAAATATCATCCAGAATGATAATTTCTATATTGATATGGTAACATTTAAAATATTACTAAACCTTTAGTGTACTTCTGCACCATATTGTCTTCTAGAGTTTCAGCATATTGGATTGTTGGGTATATACTTTGAAGAAATGCAAGTAATTTTAGTTATAATTCTATTAGTGAGAATTTAGAAGGTATATATAATTTTATACCTGAATGATGACATTTTGACTGAAAGCATTTGCTAGTCAAATAAAATAAGTCAATTGAGTCTTTAAACTATCCAAACTGATTGACATCTTAGACACAGAGTCAATTTGATTGAAAATCCTATTCAATTGTGAGGGAATCATTTACTCCATAAATATTTGCAAACCTATTATATTCTAAGCACTATTCTAGGCCCTGGATACAATGGTGAACCAACGTGATACAGTTCTTGCCCCCTTGGGAGTCGAGGAGGGGAGATAAAGTATGTGTATCCAATATCACATTGTAAGAGTGTGTTTAACATCATATGGGAATGGTACTATTGAGAAAAATAAAGAGAGAAGCAGGATAGGCAGTGAGTAGGTGTGGTTAAAACAGGATAATTGCTTTCTGATCATAGCATCTTGGGGGTGAATATTTTCAGGACTAAGGAGCACCCTGGCTATTTTAAGGTTACTGTGAAAAGAGCAAAATTATCAGCACCAAAAAGGTAAATAGTGAAAGTCAGGTTAAAATTTTTGCAGAGTGGTGACATGGAGATCTTCCCTGAATACTCCAAATTCAGGGGCCCTCTTTTAACTCCTGCCCTCACCAAGTAATGTAAAAAGTAATCTCATCTGTGGATACAGTAGTTCCTTTGTGACTCCTGCCAGAGGTGGCCACAGGCTGGGGGAAGTGACTGTCTAATTATGTAGATGCATTTAGTAAATAAACAAAGTGGCTTTGCCCCAGCCCTGTGTTTGCCAAGTTTCTTTTCAGGGGACCTCTTCATGCCATGGCTAGGAAATTATTCAGTTTGTCTACAAATATCTTTATCATGTTTAAGTTTTAACTATGTATATATATTAGCAAATGTATTTTTTGAGCATCAATATACTTATTTGCCCAAATAAAATGGTGGGGTTTCTGATCTAGCAAGCAAGGAGCTTAGAAGTCACAGCTTCATTTAAACAAGTAAAATGAAGTTGAACAAAGTGAAAGATCAACTATTCTTATCTGTCAGAGGTATGATGTTACTGCCCCCTCAAGTTAGAGAGATAGATAGGCAGATGCAGAGAATCACAACCCACAAACAGAATGGTCCTGGGAAGCACTGGGAGGGTAGGGAAACCTCAATTGTAATTGAGAAATTGCTAGACTCTCAGTGCCAACAAGGCTGAGGGTTAAAAACTCCAGAGGAATCCAGTCAAGAATGAATTATACCTCCAGGAGGTCTAGTAGGTTTTCACAGTGATTACTGGGGAAAAATATCTCTCATCTAGCAGGAAGAGGGGAAAAGGAACCATTGTGAAATATGCCAGAATATTCCGTTTTTCTTAACGAGGCCTGCCCTCAGGATAAATTATTTTATTAGATCCTATAATCGGTTGAGTTACACCAGAATCTAACCAACTGGGGAAAAGGAAATATAAAACTCCTCCCTCTCTAGTCATCCTACCCCATCTAACAAGGAGGTAAGGTCAACTGAGAAGATGGTGAAGTTCATAGTCCAGTGGCACAAGATTACTAAAATACTAAAACCTAATCATAGGTTAGAGAACAAATAACAAAAAAAGCTATACCTGGGTATAGCATATCCAAACTTTAGAAAATCAGTGATAAAGAAATGATTTTGATAAAAGCCAAGAGAGGCAAAAGTACTTTACTTATAGATGATTAAAGATAAGAATTACATCCAACATCTCTTAAGAAATTATGAAAGCATTCCTTTTGGAAAGATGTTTGGAGATATGTAGAGATCTAAAAATAGACCTGCCATTCAATCTTACATTTCCTCTACAGGTATATATCCAGAAGACCAAAAATCATACTATAACAAAGATATATGTACCAGAATGTTTATGGCAGCCCAATTCATAATTGCTAAGTCATGGAAGAAGCCCAAGTGCCCATCAACCCATGAGTGGATCAATAAATTGTGGTATATGTACGCCATGGAATATTATGCAGTCTTAAAGAAAGATGGAGACTTTACCTCTTATATGTTTACATGAATGGAGCTGGAATGTATTCTTCTCAGCAAAGTATTTCAAGAAAGGAAGAAAAAGTATCCAGTGTACTCAGTCTTACTATGAAACCAATTTATAGCTTTCTTATGAAAGCTATAACTCAATTATAGCCCAAGAAGAAAGAGAAAGGGGAGAGGGAGGAGAGAGGAGGGGGGATGATGGATGGAGGGAAAGTAATTGGTGGGACCACACCTACAGTGCATCTTACCAGGGTACATGTGAAATTTACTAAATATAGACTATAAATGTCTTAACACAATAACTAAGAAAATGCCATGAAGGCTATGTTAACCAGTTTAATGAAAACATTTCAAATGGTATATAAAACCAGCACATTGTACCCCATGATTGCATTAATGTACACAGCTATGATTTAATAAAAAAAAGAAA
>NW_003852447.1:8803948-8836448 GCF_000181295.1 Otolemur garnettii
CCCACCAATTAGCCTCCCTCCACCCATCCTCCCCTCCCCTCTAGGGTACATGTTAAATTTACTAAGTGTAGAGTATAAATGTCTTAACACAAATAACTAAGAAAATGCGGTGAAAGCTTTGTTAACCAGTTTGATGAAAACATTTCAAATGGTATATAAAACCAGCACATTGTACCCCATGATTGCATTAATGTACACAGCTATGATTTAATAAAAAAAAGAAATTATGAAAGCATTTAGAGAATAGAGTGACATAAAGTGTTGAAAGAAAAAATAAAACACTGACCTAGAATTCAAACCCTGTGAAGTTATCCTTCCAAAGGGAAAGAGAAATACTTTATTAGACACATAAATAAAGAGAATTTGTTGTCAGTAGACTTGCCTTGCAAACGATGGTAAGAAGTTCTTCAGAAAGAAGGAATATAATATATTCCTTGAAATTATATAAAGAAAGAAGAGTAGTGGAGAAAGACTAAGTAAAGGTAAAATAAAATATTTTTAAAAAATCTTAGTTAATTTAATTAATATCAGTTTGTTCAAAATAATAATGTCAATAATATATTTTATCATATGTGTTTATATATAAATATGCTTATGACAATAATAATAGAAAGAACTTGAGGGAGAAGTTAGGATGTTTTCTCATCATACAGTACTTGACCAACACGTGAGAAATTATAGTGTTATTTAAAAATGGACATGGATTAGTTATAAATACATATCGCAAACCCTAGTACAGCCATTAAAAAATTAACAGAAAGAATTATATGTTAAAGAAAGAACATGGAATCATATAAAATGCTCCATTAAATCAATAAAAGAAAGAAAAATATGGAAGGCAAAATTAGGAGCAAAGAACAAAGGCAACAAATACAGAACTTACTAACAAATATGGTAAATATTCATCAGCCTATGTAAACATTTTAAACATTATGGGTCTAAGAGGCAAGGATAGCCAGCATGGATCAAAAACCAAGACTTAATTATATATTGCTCCAAAGGTAACCTCTGTAAATATAAGACACATATAGAATAAAAGTAAAGGGAAAGAGGAAGATATAGCATGCTAACTGTAATCAAAAGAAAGCAGGAATAGCTATATTAACTGCAATTAAAACACATTCCAGAGCAAGGAAAATTATCGGGGATAAAGAAGAACATTACATAATGATAAAGGGACCTATAATTATTGGACTCTGAGAAGACATACGAATCCTTAACGTGTATGGGCCTAACAATAGTGTGTCCAAATTTATGATGGCAAAATTGCTAAAATCTTAAGGAGAAACAGATTAATAAACTTCTATAATTGGATATTTTTAACACACTTCTAAATGGACAAATAAATGGACAAATATAGCAAGCAGAAAATAAGTAAGGGCATAGTTAAACTCAATGGCACCATCAATTAGTTGGGTATAATTGACATCTACAAAGTACTTCATTCAATAAATGTAGATTGCACCTTCTTCTCAAGCATACATAGAACATCAAGATAGACCACATTCTGGGCCATAAAGCACACCTTAACACGTTAAAAAGAATAGAAATGTTTGTTCTCAAATCTCAGTGGAATTAAACTAAAAATCAATTACAGAAAGATAGCTGGAAAAATCTCAAAATACTTGGTGATTAAACAACACATTTCCAAGTAACAAATGGTTCAAAGAAAAAATCTCAAAGGAAATTAGAGAAAATGCTGAATAAAAACGAAAGTAAAAATACAATTTATCAAAACATGTGTAGGGTATAGCAAAAGCAGTACTTATACTGCAGCAGAGAAATTTATACCACTGATGTGTCTATTTCAAAAGAAAGAAGATCTAGTATCAATGATCTAAGTTTCCACCTGAGAAAACCAGGGAAAGAAGAGTAAATTAAATCCAAAATAATCAGGAGAAAAGAAGTAAAACTATAGTAGAAACAATAAAATTAAAAACAGAAAATCAATAGAGATAATGAAACCAAAATCTGGTTGTTTGAAAAGATCGATAAAGTTGATTAGCTTCTGGAAAGGCTAAAGAAAATAGGAGAGGGAAGATACAAAATGCTAAATTAGAAATAAAAGAAAAACATCACTAGATATGTAATTTGTAATAAAAAGATAATAAAGGAATATTACAAATAATTCTATGCTCATAAATTTGATAGCTGATTTGAAATGGACCGATTCCTTGAAAAACACATCTGCCACTATTTACATAAGAATAGTCTGAATAGTGCTATATCTATTAAGGATATTGAATCAATAATTAATGTCTCTTTAAAACAGAAGGTACTAGGCTCATTTGAATTATACTGTAAATTCCATCAAAGATTTAAGAAATAAATCATACCAACACTATATAATCTATTCCAGAAGGTAAACATAAAATCAGCATTATCCTAATACCAAAACCATTTTTCTGTATTTCTTTTACAAGTAAATTACAGGTGAATATCTCTTCTGAACACAGAAGCATAAATCCTCAAAACCATATTAGAAAATAAAATCCAATAATATACAAAAACAATTATACTCCATGACCAAATGGGATTTATTATAGCTAAGCAAGGTTACTTCAATATTTAAACATCAATTAATGTTATCCACTAAATCAACAAGCTAAAGAAGAAAAATCACATGATCATATCAATAAATGGAGAAAAGTCTTCTGACAAAATCCAGCACCCATTCATGATAAGAACTGTCAGCAAACTAGGAATAAAGGGAGATTTCCTTAGCATGATAAAAAAATCTATAAAAACCTACAGCTTATGAAATACTTAATGAAGAGAAACTCAAATCCTTCCCATTTAGGTCAGGAACACTGCTTTTTAACATTGTGCTGGAAGTTGTGACTAATGGAATAAAATAAGAAGAGAAAATATGAGGTTTTCAGATTAAGAAAGAAGAAATAAAACTGTCTTTTTTCACAGATTACATGATTGTCTATTTAGAAAATCCAAAAGAATCAACAACAACAAAACCTTCCTGGAATTAATAAGCAATTTTAGCAAGGTTGCCGAATACAAGTTTAATACATAAGAGTCAATTAATTTCAACATAAAACCACTAATGAAAAGTGGAATGTGAAATTAAAAAACACATTACTATTTACATTAGAACTAAATAAATGAATGGACCTTACATCTTTCACAAAAATTAACTTAGAAAGAATCATAGACCTTAGTGTCAAATATAAAACCATGAAACTCCTAAGGAGATAAAATAAGATAAAACCTAGATGACCTTAGGTTTGGCAATGACTTTTTTAAACACAAAGGCATAATGCATGAAATGAATAATCGATACATTGTGTTTTATTAAAATTTAAAACTTCTCTTTGAACAAAAATGGGAAGAGAATGAGAAGGCAAACTGAAGACCAGGAGAAAATGTTTGCAACAGACACATCTGATAAATGGCCATTATTCAAAATATAATAAGAACTCTTAAAACTCAAAGATAACATCATATCGAATGGAGAAAACTGGAAGCATTCCCTCTTAGAGGTGGAACCAGACAAGAATGCCCATGATTGCCACCATTATTCAACACAGTGTTGGAAGTCCTACCAATGTAATCAGATAAGAGAAGGATGTCAAGGCTATCCAAATGGGGACAGAGGAGGTCAAATTATTACTCTTTTACTCATGATATGATCTATACTTAGAAAACTCAACTATAGACTCCTAGAAGTGATCAAGAAATACAGCAATGTCTTGGGATATAAAATACAATTTCTTTCACAATAGAATCCAAGAAAATGAAATACCTTGAACTATATTTAACAAAGGACATGAAGGATCTCTACGGAGAGAACTATGAAACACCAAGAAAAGAAATAGTAGAGGGCATTAACAAATGGAAGAACATATCATGCCCATGGCTGGGGAGAATGAACATTGTTGAAATGTACATACTACCTAAAGGAATCTACAGATTTAAGGCAATCCCCATTAAAATTCCAACATCATACTTTGAAGATCTTGAAAAATTTGTTCTATGTTTTGTAAGGAACCAGAAACAAACAAACAGCCAACACAATTCTACAAAATAGGAACAAATCTGGAGGCATCACTTTACCAGACTTCAGGTTATACTGTTAGTCTATAGTGATAAAGATAGCATAGTATTGGCATAAAAATTGAGATACAGGTCTATAGAACCAGAATCTAGAGATGTAACCTGCCTCACAGCGTCATCTGATCTTTGACAAAGCAAACAAAAGCATACACTGTGGAAAAGAATCCCTATTCAATAAATGATGCTGGGAGAACTTGTTAGCTACATATAAAAGATTGAAACTGGACCACTACCTCTTACTACTTATAAAAACTAACTCGTGATGCATAAGAGATTTAAATCTGAGACATGAAACTATAAAAACCTTAGAAGAAAGTGTGGAAAAATCTCCTAATCTTAGCAGCCTAGGGAAAGAATTTATGAAGACCCCACTGGCAACTACAGCAACAAAAAGAATAAATAAATGGGACCTGATCACATTTAAAAGTTTCTACATAGCTAAGGACAATCAACAAAGTAAAGAGACACCCTTCAGAATGGAAGAAGGTATTTGAATGCTATGAATCTCACAAAGGGCTAATAACTAGAATCTGCAAAGAACTCAAACAAATCAAGAAAGGAGCAAACAACTCCATTAGAAACTGGACAAGAGAAACAAACAGAAAAATGAAGACAGAAAAATGAATAACAAACACATGAAAAAATGCTCATCATCCCTAATCATCAGAGAAATACAAATCAAAACCACTTTGAGATATTACCTAACCCCAGTGAGAATGGCACAATGTCATAAAGCAACAGATGTTGGCATGGGTATGGAGAGAGGAGAACACTCATGTAACTGTTAATGGGACTGCAAACTGGTATTGCCTTTCTGGAAAGAAGTATGGAGATTCCTCAAAGAACTAAAACTAGACCTACCATTTGATCCTGCAACCCCATTACCAGGTATCTACCCGATAGGCAAAAGAAAAGACATTTTACCATAAGGATATTTGCACACAAATGTTTACAGCTGCACAATTCAAAGATGTAAAAACAACCCAAGTGCCTTTCAACACATGAATAGATTAATAAATTGTGGTATCTGTATACCATGGAACATTATTCATTAAAAAAATAGATGAATATTTTGTGTCTTTTGTAACAACCTGGATGGATTTGGAGAATATTCTCCTAAGCAAAGTTTCAACAGAGTGGTAAAACAAGCCTCACGTGAAGTCAGTACCAATTTGAAACAAGTAGATTAACATTATATGCTCACGTTAGTGAAAAACTCAATTAAGGTCAATTAAGGGGATGGGGAGGAAGGGGTTGAGTAAGTTACCACCCAATGGATGCATTGCCCGGGGATATGGTGTACTTCGTGGGCAAGGGCACAACTACAACTGGACTTTAACCTTAAAAAAATCAAACTATGCAAACTAATTATATGCATCCTCATATTAAACTGAAATTAAAAAATAATAAAGAAAAGAAAATGAACAACCTGAATAAAAAATGGGCAAAAGACCTGAACCAGCTCTCACCAAGAAAGATATGAAAATGGCCAAGTGATCACAGAAAAGAAGTTCAGCCTCAGGTGTCACTGAGAATTGCAAATTAGAACAATAATGAGGTCCGACTATATATCTACTAGAATGGCCAAAATCCAAAGCACCAAGAACACCGAAAACTGAGGAGCACCACAAGGTCTCATTCATTTTTGGTGATATGCAAGATGAAACAACCTCTGTGGGGGGTAGTTTGGCAGTTTTTCCCAAAACTAATCATAATTTACCACCCAATCCAGCCATGGTGCTCTCTGATATTTACCCAGTAAATGAAACCTCTGGTCCACATAGAAACTTGTATATGCATGTGTATAGCGGTTTCATTCATAATTGCCAAAATTTGGAAACAACCAAGATGTCCTTCACTAGGACATTTGCCAGGAATGGATAAATAAACTATGGTATACCCAGAAAGTAGAATAATACTCCAGTGCCAAAAGAAATATTATGAGCTATCATGCCATGAAAAGACATGGAGGAAATTCAAATAGATATTGCTAAATGAAAGATGCCAATTTGAAAAGACTATCTACTCTATACTTCAAACTATGACATTTTAGAAACGGAAAAATCAGTAGTTTCCAAGAATTAGGAGACTGGGAAGGATGAACAGGCAAAGCAAAGATTTTTAGGGCAGGAAAGCTCTTTTGTATTATAATGTTGGGTACGTATCAGTAGACATTTGTCAAAACTCAACACCAAGAGTGAACTTTGAATGAAAATAATGCGTCAATGCAGGTTCATTGATTACAACAAATGTACCACTGGGGTGGAGGAAGTTAATAGTGGGGGAAGGTTTTTCAGATGTGGGGACAGGTGATATATTAAAACTCTCTGCGCTTTCTGACCAATTTCTCTCTGAACCTAAAACATTTGTAAGAAAACAAAGGTTATTAACTAAAAAAATAAAATACTTTGGCTGAATTGTCTAAATAATATTCTGAGAAAAAACAGAGATCAATAAATAATAATGTTTCAGAATTGTTAAACATACATTGCCATAAAACATAAAACCATTAAATATAGAAGTAACGAAACATACATTTAATTTTCAAATAGATTTGCAGTTAGGTTATATATATATATATATATATATATATATATAACAAAAGGTGAAAGGAAATTGTTCCTTCTTTAACACACTCGAAACCGAAGCACTTTGGATCATAGTAGCAACTGAAACAGGATAGGAGGTTTGTAAATGTTGCCAACACATTGAACTGTGTTTAAAAGAAATGTAAGCCTGACATTTGAGACAAGGCTTGAAATTTAAAGTTCAGGTTGGAAATGGTTGGGTTACTTTGTTCAGTAGTTTGAACTCAGTGGAAAAGTAATATATGAGGAGTTGCTTTTAATTTATCTTTAAGGTTTCTAACCTTTCTGAGCCATCTTGAAAGCCATGAAGAAAAAGGTTTTTTTTTCCATTCAGAGGAAGATAACATAAAAGTAAACCATTTTGGACAATTTGTACTGACAGCCTTAAGCAGTTTATTTTTTCTTATATCTGCTTTCTCCCTCTCCTTCTTAGACAGTCCCTCACAAGATTATAGCTCTGTTATTCTCTTTTAGGATAAGGCTAGTTGGCTAATGACATACAGGTGTAAAGTGCTGGGGTGACAGAATCAGAGCAGAGGCCATCCTTAGCTATAGGTATTCCTATTGATAAGCCAGCAGACAAACCGTCTTCTCTTTCTTCATATACCACCATCTAGAAAGACATAGAAAGTGCTTAAATTCATTGATTCATTTGTTTTGTGATTGCTTATTGATCATCTATTATGTGCAAAGTTCTAGGATATATGTAAAAGAAAAAAAAATCATTTTGCCTTCATGGAGATTACTGGTAGAGGTGGATA
Source organism: Otolemur garnettii (assembly GCF_000181295.1). Classification (NCBI taxonomy): domain Eukaryota; kingdom Metazoa; phylum Chordata; class Mammalia; order Primates; family Galagidae; genus Otolemur; species Otolemur garnettii. Next base: position 8,811,366 of record NW_003852447.1, read on the forward strand.
TTAATCAAATAGTTGCATAGAATGAAAAGGGCTAGGAAGTGGCGATATGTAAGAATGTGCATAGGAGAAAAAAATGGCTTGGAGAACTCAGAAAAATACTGTCTCTAAGGAACTGGAAACTAACCTGAAGTCAAAGATGAAGTAGAAGTTAATTGTTGGAAGAGGGTAGAAAAGAACATTCCAGGCAGAAAATACTTAAAACTGTTGGCAATAGACAGGGCTTAATGTGAGTTTATTGTCAACATATAATAGTAAATAACAGAATAATTGCTTATACAAATCCTACAACTGACTTTTCATGAAATATGTATTTCAAACTCCAAATTATTAAATTGCCTCTATTAGGGAGATGAGATCATGAATGGGTCTTTTTTCTTTTCTGTTTTTCTAAATGTAGTTAAAATACTTTCATGGAGCAGACATATTTTACAAAAAACAAATAAAATGGTTGAATTACCTCTATTGTGTCTTACCAAATAGCTGTATTCTTGTTTCATTATTAAAAAATAAGTTTAGTATTCAACACTTTATTTTTAAGCAATGTAAGCTTACTTTTCTCAGAAATACGACGTTCTTTTTAAAAGTCCCATTTATAATATGTCGTTCTTGGCACAGAGGACAACCTTATAAGGGAAAGGAGTGCTGGGGACCTCTGGACGCGTCAGAATGCTCATTACCAGTCCAATTATCCCCTGATAATTGGCCTGCTTGTGGGAATAATAGTTTGGGATGACTTAACTCAGTGCTGACAAATCCACAGCATCCCACACACGGCATTCTAAACTTCCTAACTTTTCTTTAAATGAGGGCAGAATCTGATTCTAGCTGTTAGCATACTTTATTTTCTCAACATTTAACTTCCTGAGCACATCTCCATGGACACTGAAGAACCTCTCTTCTGAGACCCAGGGAGAACTCCTGGCAGTGTTGGTGATAAATCACATAACATCTACCTTTCTTATTTTGCCTGTATATGTTGTCGAAAAAGACAAGCTTTCCTTCTTGGACTCTGTGAAATTTACGTATAGGATAATACCCTCAGAATGAAGTCACTGGCTTGTTAATGCTCCCCAGCATTTCGACACTTCTAGATGGCTGGCTGATGTCCAAATGAGGCTAGGGAATGACCAAGGAGAGAAATACTGATGGAATTTTTCAGAGGGATAGGGTATTTGCTTTTGTGTGTTTCTAGAAGTAATTAGGTTGAATTAGGTTAATGCTCATGGCGTAGATCTTTAAAGTTTCCAATGTGAGATTCAATTATCCTCCTCTTTATGTCTAGTTTTCCTGAAAACTTACTTATCATGATAAGGATATTTGTAGACTTTAAATCTCTCTTTTTTAGTTGCATAGACTCATCTGTTGAATAAATAGTTCACACACTGGCCAGAAACCAAGTGGACAAACTGTACTCGCTAACCCTTTAATACTTGGCCCCTTTGTGTAATGACCCAGCCCATTATTAGATAATGAAAGAGTGTATGAGAAAGTGGGAGATTATTTATGATGGAAACAAAATGAAACTAATGGGACAAGATGTGAAAGCTGTGAGGCATGAAAGGTGCTATGCAGGCAGCGCTGGCACCATGACAAACAGAGATAAAGGCTCAGTGGGAAGCAACAGTGTGAACATGACTATGAAGAAGAAAGAATGGATTTCCTGAATGAATCCTTGCCATCTGGTGTTTGTTTAATACACAATGAAGGTCAAATGGCTACTGATCCTTTTTTCTATAGTCCAGTGACTACAAGAAGGAGGGGAATCAATGAGTTTATCGATATGTCTGGAAATGACTCACCGTATGATCTGATTGAGTCAATAAAACTCAAGTAACCTGTCATTACTCTTTCAAAGGTGGCTTGGATCTAGGACCGCAGTTCTACGCGCCTATGTTTCTAGCTGGATCAAATGTGACAGGTACTTTCTTCTAAATTAATGTCAAAAGGCATTTCATTTAACACGTATATGTACAATTAATAGGAATGGGCAGAAGGAAGGTCTCTCAAAGCTGAACGATTTCCCTGTCTTCAAATAGATCTGGGAATACTACCTTGTTTCTGTCGAATGGTGATGCATTAAAGAAATCTATTTTTTTTAACTTTGGCTTTTATGCATATTAGATTGATTACAAACCTATCTTATGTAGTTAGTCCTAGGGGATGTATTAACTATCCATGAAATATGTTTATTAGGTATCACATGTAAATGGCACATGCTCTGGGGAAGGCACAGAGAACATACTATTTTACATAACGTTCTATTTCCTACAGGTTGTTCCAATAATGTACTTCCACAATACGATCCTGGAACTCTTACCCTCTACTGCTGAAGTTGCAGGGTTTTCTGTCGCGTTCTTTTCTAAAGACTAAAATAAAAGATACTTTTCTCACATTAATATTTCTCAGCTGCCATGAAAACAGGGATAGGAGAAGCCAAAAATAGAGGAGCCAGCTGTGGGAGGCAGTTTTTTTTTTTTTTTTCAGGACAACTCGGAAAAGTCTTTCAAATTCATTTCATAAAGAGTGTGTTAATGCACATAGTGCTTCACGTGCCTGCATGCTATAGATTAGAAGGCAGTATATACTGAGCCGTGACACAGGGAATGGGATCTCACTGTTGTAGAGGCAGCAGAAGTGTTAAGTGTGTCTCTGCGGTAAATCCATTTAGTACTCTTTATCCCTTCTCTTTTGGAAAAGACTCTCCTTACTGAAGCTAGCTAATTAAAATGGGAATGGGGCGATGATGGAAAAAAAAAAAGATCTTCTTCCTCAAGTAGACTCAATGTGTGTTTTATTCTAGGTGCCACGCATTTTTTTGCTGTTTTGACTTTTTCTCCACTTCAGTATCAAGTTTTATGTGCTCCCTTAGTGATGATGTAAAAAAATAATAATAATAATAACTTTTATTCCAGTATGCAAGGCCCACCATGTTTAAAATATCAGCCTCTTTCTTTTTCCTATTCAATTTTTCTTTATGTAACTGAGATAACAATGCAAATATAATTTGATAACTTGCTATTTATACTTGATGTTTTATCCGAGTATTCTTTGTCCGTCTTTTCTGATCTGCGCTCTCACCCAGGTAGAAGGCTGCACGCTCCCTCTGCTGTGAGACTACATTTGAGCATTATGCCTTTAGTAGAGCATTTTAATTTTTTTATTCACCAACCATAAAACCTTAGAAAGCAAGAACTTACATTTTTTTACATGTTGTTTTGCAACAGAAAAAAATAAGAATCTGAGATTAAACCTTTAGATAACAGTAGATATTTGCCCCTTGGCAGTTAGAATTGTCCATCTACTAGGGATATTAAAACAGAGGGTCGATACAATAGAAACGTGTTAAAAATGTTTTCTGTACTTGGTATGAATTTGAATTACACAACTTAGAAGGGCCCTTGAACCTCAAGATACTAATATGCCGTTTGATTGACAGATGAACTACTTAATGGCTAGGCATGCCTAGCTCTGATGTGTAATGTCAGCGAAGTCGTACAGTTCATTACTGGCTATAAAATAACATCAGCTCTTTTTTTTTAACCAACTGGCCATGATTTAAAGGGCCATATACATTCACCAAGCCTGAAAGGTTTATTGGTAATAAGTGCCACGTATGTAGGTCACCGGGACTGCTATGAAAGTTGAGAGACACCAGGTATGGGGATGCTCTGCTTATACTTTGTAGAAACTTAGAAGATAACTGGGTTCAACTGGGACTCTCAAATCCTGAGTCTAGAAATGACTTTCAGGTTAATTGCTTTGGATTTTATCAAGGTGAAAGGTGCAATAGAAATGTCAAACTGTGATTACTGTTATTATATTTTCTGTTATCAACCAATAGCTTTACTTCTCATGACTCATTTATTCAAAAGTTGGCATAAAACTAAGAAGCAGTTCTATATTCAAACTTTGAATAAAGAAAGAGTAAATTTTGGATTTATTCAGCATAAATAGACTTCATCATATATAATTTTTGTCAGATCCATGAATTTTAACTGTATGGCTATTTTGCCTGCTGTTCTTTTTTGAAACAAAAAATATGTGGGTACATATTGTTTTAACAGACGAATGTTGGGATTATGCAAATAACTAGTAATTTTAACTATAGGAAATCTATTATGTCTCTACTGTGCTTGCTTGTCATTTTTTGGGATGTGATTTGTTAGATAAAAATGTGGTTCTTCATCTAGTCTCTTTTCCTTTTGGATAGTAAAGACCGATATTAGAGGAAAAAAAAGTATTACCCAAAGAAATACCTGATAATCAAAAAAAGTATTGCCAAAGAAATACCTGATACCTTAGCAAAAATTTGCCTGGATCATTGAATTGTAGAAATTCTCTGTGATTTACAAATGGCATAATCTCTGAAGATATTTTCAGAATATCTGTTTACTGAAGCTGCTGCCATCTTAGAGTTCCCTTTCCATCTTCTTCCCCTTCTCTTGATATCTGGCATAAACTAAGAAAAACATTTCTTGGTCTTAAGTACGCTGGGGAGTTCATCATTTTCCATAAAAGCAAATTATCATGGGTGGATAATTTATTTCTACTTCTGAGATTAAATTTTATTAACGCTGATACCTGTTTCTTTAAGGCCACCTCGAAGATATTTATGTATGGGTGGTTCGAAAGTTACAAAGGTTATCAATTCCATTTGGGGGTTATCATTGATTGGGGTTACCTGAACCCTATGCGTCCTTGTGGAAATATTTTAAAGTTACATTTTTCTCAAAAAAGGTTCTATACAAAATAGATCAGTGACATATTCTTTAGATTGGCTTATTTATTCGTTTATTTATACATTCATTAACTCATTCATCATTATCTTATCTTCAAGTAAGGCCTCAGAGCTTAAAGTCTCATGTTTTGCTTCCTAAAGGAAATTTTCTGTGCAATCTAACAGGAGTTGCTGATAGACTACAGGCTACCAGAACAAGTATGGTGAATGCTAGACCTGTGTGTATGCAGAAAGCTTAATAACACCCAGGATTTTACACTAAGTGAATGTGAACTCTCTGACTCATCTGGAAATGATAAGGCTCACTTACTCTGGCAACTGAGAAGTCTTAATCCATTTCTTCCACTTTTTTTTTTTAGGTCTCTATGGATAGGAAACTCCATGGTGGTAAGGAGACCTTAAATCCTTTAGGCCTTTACAAAAATTCCATTGAAATTTACACAACTGAGGTAAAATCAAATATTTTTTTAAAATGTCTATTTTCCAAAACATAAGATTTGGCGCATTTTAAATAATATTTAACATCTGAATTTGTAGGCAAATAGGCTTTGAAGGTAAACTATGCCTGGTTCAGATATTGTGTCTCTGTGAGTTCCCTTATTACTGGATTTTATAACATCCTCCCACATAATAAACTGAGATCTTGGTGAATAATCTCTCTCCTGAAAACCATTTGTCTCAGGTTTTAGACAGAGTCTACAAAGGCCTTGTTAAAAGGATGGTAAATCTCATTTTAAGCTGAGATAGAAGCAAGGAATATTTTTACCTGGAAAAAACATATTTCACATATTTTTCATATATATATATATGTATCTAAAAGGCTATATCCTTTGTGTGCCTAGTGTTTGCACAACTAGGACCCAACTAATGGGCAAGCAACCACATAATCAGATGAAAATTCTAACAGCACAAAGGATTTGAGTAGGAAGATGGCTGGAGAGGATCAAATAATTAACCCTAAGAAATTGGGTTCAGTGCCTTTATTGGGGGATTAGAGACATAAAATAAGGTCATTTCTCTTGTATGGAGGAAGACAGAGGGGTTAAGAACCGAGAAACGTGGCCAAGGAAAAGGGGAAGAAAGGACACAGGACCACTCTTCATTTCCTGCTATGTGACAAAGGTCAAAATGATGGCACTTTCTGAACTTTGAAGAGGTGATCTTTCTTTATGGAGATTAAGTTCCCAAAGTCCCATTCACTGAACTTCCTAAAAGTAGCAATGGACATTTCAGAGTGAACTTCTAAAGCACAAGGGTCCTTGTCTCCGTGCTGAAAGTTTTCCAGCTGAACAAAGCATTGGAGAACGACTCTGGATAATAAGTTAGAGCAACATTCCGTTCAGAAATATGGCCTGCTTGCTGACGAATGTTAAGGAAAACGGATGTCAAAGCTAATCGCTGCACACAAAGATAATGCTCGCATATTTTATGCCAAATATGCCAATAATATCTATTAAAAAACATCTGTACGTTTAAACTTAGAGAACAGGATAAGAATTTTCCTAGTCGCTATAACGGCTCTGCTTACTATGCCATAGGCATAATTACTTTGATCACAATTTTAAGGCATCTCAGCATTTTCTGATAATAAATACCTTAGTTTCCCCCAAATCTCAACTCGCATAGAATCCAAGGCAGAATTATACATTAAGGAGGGTAGTCGGTTTGGTTTAAAGACCAGTTCTCCTTTCATCCTCACCACTGTTTCACTTGGTCTATAATGCTTTTTTTGTATCTTAATTAAATCTATCCATAGTCTAAAAGACTATGGGGAAACTTACTAATTTTCTGAGCTCTCCCATGGTGGTTTTGTGGTTTTATTATTTATTTTTGGCATGAATTTCCATACAATCAAGGAAACATTTATCTATCTACCTGCCCGCTTACCTATTCACCTCTCTGTATCTGTCCACAACAGATGGGACAGGCCTCTGAGGCTGACTGAAGCTTGTCGTTTCTAGTTTGAGTGACAAGAAATCAGTGGGGGGATATGACACAGAGTGACAAAGGTACATGCTTGGGCTAGTTTATTTGGGGTCTACAGCTTTTACAAATACTAACACATGATAATGTCTGTATTTCTTTACTGGTTTTTCCATATTGTTGCACTATTAACTCAGATCCTAAGAACCATGCCTGTAAGACAAATTTCAAAAATTTTGGAAAGCCACAAAGTTGAAGGAAGTATTTTCTCTCATCAAATTGGAATGGAAAACAAGCTTAGAAATTGTACACATCTTTGAATTCCAGTGACATCGACAGTTACAAATCAGGTTTCTTCCCTGCCTTGTTTGGGATGTATGCAAACTGAGTTAATATAGTTCATCATTTTTCACTCAGGGAAATTTTATGACTTCATTTTTAGAAATGAACTCAAATGCAATTCTCCCTTGATTGAATGACTCAAGCAGTGACTTTACCATGGTATATTGTGGAGGAGAAAAAAATATCGATGAGTCACAGAAAGTCTTGATGGAAGCACAGATTTTATTACACTTAGTGATTCATTTGTGACTTTTCTTTCCCTCCGCTTACTTGAAGTATTTCATTCCCTCTCACTCCAAGCAGGGAAATCAGGGGCTGAAGGAATAGGAATTTCTTTGTTCACTGTAAAAGACTCAAGGAGTTAAGGGCATTCCAAGGGAGGCTTTTCCTAAGTGGGGTTACATCACAGAATTCTCTAGTTCTCCATTTTTGTAACTAACGAAGTTGGAGTAATTATCAAGTTTCGACTCTGACTTTTTTTACAAAGAGGTATAGGAGATAGCACTGATGATCTGCTCTACTAATATTTTTGAGGTAACTACTGAGCTGGGTGTCTGCACGTGAACAAGCCCTTCATCTTCTCCTCATGGAATTATGATAGCCCCCTGCCCCCCGGCAACTCAGGCTGGCTAGTGTTCAGTATAAGCAGTGGTCTGTGGGTGAGTGCACAGTGATGGGGGGAACAATTCATAATAACATAATGCAGATCAGTGAACACTATTCCGCTAGGTTGACACTCCTTTGCCATATTTTCAATATTCATTGTCTATCCCAAAGGAAATGGTCTAATTCTTTTTTTTGAGCAAGGTCTGACCTCTTAATAAATGATACATAAAATGCAGTTTTTCTATTCAGCGAAATAAGAGCTTTAGCAACTACAGTAGGCGTGTTTTTTTTTTTTTTTTTGGTTTTATGTCACATGCATGATTATAAGATGAAAATATTATATTTAAGAATGTCTGGGGGGAAATGTACTTGGCAAGCACTAAGGTTCTTCTGAGAATTGTGAAGCTGTCTTTTGCATTACAGATGATACAAACAGGAAGAAGAAAAAATTGCCCCTGCTTAGTTGTCAGATCATGCTAACAATTACAAACATCGTAACCCAGGGAAGTCGAATACGTGCATTTAAAAGTCATCATTTCTTTATTCAATTATTTCACGAATATGATACTCATACTGTCTCTGTTCTATGTTCATAACACAGTCCTCTGGAATGTACACCAGAAAGCAGATAGACAAAGTTCATGACATTCTTTGAAGTCAAATATGCTCTTAAGAAACAGAAATAACTAAGGAAAATGTACTTTTAAGGCGTGAGCTTGATGTACATTTGCTATGTAATAGTGTTTCTGAACTACCATCATTGCTTACAACTTATATAATCTCAGCAAATATTAAGATTTCGAGTGGCATAGAAAGTAGCTTCTAGTAATAGATACAGAAATATGCAAATTAACTCAACCCAACTCTGTGCTAATTGGCCAACAGATCTCTCATTTAAGCAACAGTGAGCTATTCCACAAGTATCTGGAAATCGAATGGGTGAATGTGTAGGTGTAAATGCGTCCCTAAATTAATTTTCCAATAATAGACAATCTCTAACAAACAGAAACTTGGAAAAATAAACAAGCATAAGGGCAGAAGGATATTTTGTGTGTGATTTTAATAAGTATGACTTTTTTTGTGTTTAGAATTTCAGCAACCACACAAAGCATAACAAAAGTAAACTCTGACTAAGGTTTCCTACACGCAGTGAGCATTTGGTGTCACTACAAATAATTCATTCTCTTCTTTGCTATTAACCACACTGTGATGGGGCAGAGCATCTACTGTGTATTTTATTAAAGAGCAATTCTATTTTGTTCCAGAACCCCTATCAGTTCCAAGAGTATATCCCATATTTATTCCTGCACATTTCTGTATAGGTTTGTGCCTGTAGACACATATGTGGACTTCAATTTTTCTAGAGTTATATTAGAATAACACATTTCCATCAATGACACATAAAGGAATTGATAGAACACATTAAAATAAATGATGTTATATTTTCCCTTACTAATATCTCCCTGTCTTCATAAAATTATATAAAGCTAAAAGGGTTCTTAGAGATGTATTAATAAAATCCCTTCAAATTATACATAAATTGCAAGTAAGCAACTTGTTTACCTCTACTGTTATATAATTAACTGCATGTAGATTTTTTTAAATGTCATGTTCTTTTGCTTTATGTAGCATATAAAACAGTTGAATAGAATTTGAATCAAATTCCCAATGCTAATAGTTTCCAAGATGGTAAAACACTGGACGCCATAGACTTCTCTCAGTTTTCTTCCAAATCTGTCCCTCTCTAAGTTTTATCCTCAAAACTATTGTGATTTTATAAGAGTCAATAATGCGAAGATCGTATGTCCTCATAGCTTAATTATGTCCTATTACGTAAAACAACAAAATTTTACTTCAAAATACACGATAATGTTTTAAGATACAAAGAAAGTAGCAATCGCTGGTTATAGATAGGAAAAATGTAAATTTTCTCTTTGTATGAAACCACGCAAAGCCTTATACTTTTCATGTTTTAATCCACAGAGCAGAATCCAGAGAGAATCTCAAAATAGCACTATAAATGTGAATTGTTGAACTTGAGATGGTAGCAAGAAAATAAAAATCATTTTACTCAGGTTAGAATTATTTAAGAATTTCATCTCTCTTTTTAATTTTGACCACCTCTTTAATAAGAAGTTTTTATGCTGATAAATGTAGCAATTCTAACTTCTTAAACGAACTGTGCCTTATAGATTACAATAATGCTGTTGTAGATATTAAAGTCACTGATCTTTATTTCATTAATATATATTCAGTCACATATAAGCTCAATGAGATGCCAGTGTTATGAATACACATAGCAAGAAATGTGGGACTTGGTTAAACATCATGATAAAATTTTCTCCCTTGAGATCCACTATAGACATACACCTGGTACATTAAAATGCTTGTAACAATAATTAATGACTACTGGTGCTTGTATCATACAGAAATTTGAAAGCATCAAGTGATATTTAAATGACACTTGCATTGTGACAAGTGGACTAAAGAATGTATTTACTTTCAAATTGCTTAAATATCAAGGGCAAACTGGTTGGCAGATGACACAACAGATGTTAATTCCGGTTCTCTCTTCTCCCTTCCAAACCAGAACTTTCACAGCAATGGGAGGTCTGAGGGTGCTGGAATAGTTCAGTCAATAGTTATACCCTATCCTTAGCAGATAGACATGAATTACTTCTTATATTAGAAAGAGCCCTTTAATACGAATTTTAGGAAAATGAACATTTATTTTAAAAATATTAGAAATTTTGGTTTTGTTTTGTTGGAGGAGTGGGGCTCTTATAGATTCTGATTCTGTTTAATATATTGGCTTATGTATAAAATATGGGCACTTTATTATAGAGTTGTCTCAGGCTACATCTTAAAACATAGTCTCTTTGCTTACACAAATACCTTTAAAAGAGGGCAATTAGTGACCAGTGGCTAAGAAGACCTCTGTCTTGAGAGGTTATGCCTAAGCCTCTTGAAGATTCCCCATGTAAACAAGTCAGATGGCCTTACTCATTATCCCTCCTTTGTTTACTTGGAAAAAGGTTTTAAACTATTTAATGAGAGGATTACCCATACTTCAACTCCATTGAAAAAGATTAATTGATATTTTCCTGTTGGAAGTTGCGCCCCTGCATTTGGCTTCCACTCTGCTATTGTTACTGGTGCTGTGATCAACAGAGCAAAGTCATTTAAAGGTTCTCCAAATTTCACAGCTTAACATTATTCAAACTCATTATGGGTTTTCCTTGACTCATAGCTGTTGACTTTCAAGGACTGTTAACTTGTTCAAAGCGACTCTGTTTTAAACTTTACTTGCCTGAATAGAAAATTCTATGACTAAAATCTGGATATTTTGGACAATTTTGTTAACTATATTATCGATGAAGTAGAGCACCTACTCAGAATGGAATGTTAGAACACGGAGCCAAATTTCCGGGAAAACCTAAAAATAATGTCATTTTTCCATCCTAATATATTTAGAAAAATTTGAAACACAATTTCAATACCTAACTATCTTTATGGGAACACAATGTAAAAAAAAAAGACCCCCACCATTTTGAGATACAATTCTGTGATAGAAATCTTTACAAAATTTTCCCCCCAAAATGTGTGTGTTATGGACATATGGTTGCATATTTGGATAACACCATTTGCATTTTTCAAACTTGCATTTTTTTAAGCACGAGCTTGGCTTTTGCTGTCAGAATGGCAAACTGCTAGTGTATTCATCTAGAATTCCTCGTTTAACTCTTTGTCATTTTAACATTTTATGTAATGCTAATATGTTCACCTTTTCCTAAAAAAGTAACCTAATATGTTGGAGGCATTAAAATAAGAAAGACTTTTCAAACCATAAAATTTAATCATAGGAGGAGTCACATCATCGTGTGAAAAAAAGGAGAGTGTCAAAATCTGATCTTAGGGAAAAAAATGCTTTTGAAAATTACTGGGAGAAAAAAATAGCATGTTAAAATGATTTTACTTCAGATTAATTCTCTGGAAGGGTTTGCGATTTTTATAGTTTTCTAGGGTTATTTTGTAAAAGCAGTTTTAGTGCCTGAACATTGAAACATAACAAACTGGAATATAGAACCCTAAAAAAAAAAGGATGATGTGAAAATAAAGATAACAACCACCCTGACATTAGTAACTTATGGAGATTATACTTTCAAGGGAAGTGAAATTTAATTTGCTGCCTGCCTTCTAACACACATCCTTAAGTTGCTTTATGATATATTTTCTCTGTTAAAAATGAAACATATTGTGCACATGGCCTTGCCACAGTATTCTAAGATATGCTTATTCCAATATCCTCTTTCTCCACAAAAAAGAAAACTTCCTTAAGGGAATCGGTTTACCTGTCTGACATACGTACGATATAGATATCAAAATTACATTATCCATAGAACATATTTTAACTGATAGGTTACATTTCATACAAGTTATTCCTTTACATTGACGTTACCAATTTTTCTTTTCATGTTCAGATACTACCTTATAGGTCCACATTACATCTTCTATATATGTTAAAATATGCACTATTTTAAATTTTGCAATATTGTGCATATATTTGGACATATTGCAGACATATTTGGACATATTGTGGACATATTTGGAATATTTCAGTTTTTCTCTTAATTGACATACTATATGGCTACTTATATTCCCAAGCCACTTCAATCTGCTTCTTTCAAATTATGTTTTTGCAATGTGTTTATCTAATTATTACTTATTTATTAGTTTCAGCAGCGGTATTTAATTAATTAGCATCTGACGCAGAGACAAAAGTAAATACTAGCATAGAAATTACGCTGGTGAATAGGTACAAATTTTACTGGTCCTCACACTGGCAAATGCAGTTAACCTTATCGATTTCGTGGAGTACATTAAAATAACATAATAAAAAATATTTTACCACAAGGCAATAGGACCTGACCACTGTGTCAGCTATTCTAACCTTCAAAACTTAAATGCATAGCCTAACATTGACCATATTGATTTTTTGAAATAGTCATCCTATAATAAATATGACATTATCACTCCAACCCTGGGCAGTCCTGTTAGGTGATTAGAGAGTAGGGATGTAATCAGAGGAAGTACTTTGAAAGATAATCTTTCTTTATTCTCTTCCTTTGAAACACACAGAGGGAGGAACTGTGGAGGAACAGTAATTGCTGAACTGGCTGTTACATAATCTGTGCTAAATGATTAAGTGCAGATCCTTAAAAGTGATCGTCTCCCCCTTTCAATATTGAGGATGTCACATACATTCAATAACTGAGATAGTAGTGGAGGCTAATTTAAGAATTTTTGAAAAGTATCTAAAAAAAATCTTTTCAAGAAGTATTTAGCAAATCACTCCGCCACATCTCTTCTGCTTACTCGATATGTAACAGACAAAAACACGAGGAACCAGGTAAACAAAGCCCAGTTAGGGAAGACTCTAGCTCATAGTCGGAAACTAAAGTACTTATCGTAAGACCACTAGCAACAATTATTATCTGTTCACATACAATTTGCAAAAACAAATATCGAGGCCAAAACAGGATGGTAGAATTTCTATAAATCCCCAGTGGCATGACCACCTCTGAAGTCTTCACCCCAGTTTTTTCATGGTTGTCAAGGAACACAAAACCGCAAGCGACTATTGGAAAATGATAAAATATGATAATATTCTAATAATTGATGGATCTCCAAAAATCCCCAAATGTACTTAATTCAGCTATTAAAAGGCATAGCTTAAACAGAAGGAACACAAGACTTAAACAAAGCAGAAGACAGCTGTCCAGAAATTATCAATTGCTAAAGCACACAGATTGTGATTAAATTTTAATGTGGCTTTTAAGCGAAGATTTTGCTTATCAGAGAGAAAGAATCACAGAGAAAATATTGTTATTGATTTCATCATTTTAGATGTAATTGATCCTTTAAGTAATCTTTCTTGCTTATAGTACCACTTTTTAAAGTGACTGCTTATATTAGGCAAATCATTAGAGGCTATGTTCATGTTCATCTAAAATTCTAAGCCAAATGCATAAATTGTTCTCCAGTGCACTCAAAGTCACATCTGTTGAAAATAAAACACAGCATTCAATCCATTGAATAAAAACAAAACACAACTGTAGAATAGCTGGATAGTCAAATCATGTAAATTAAATGGCATTGAAAATGATATTTTTTATTGATTTTTTTTTCAGGAAACCCAGTCTTTGGAGTTAAAAACATTGATTACCTTTTATGTAATTCACAGTGACAGTAAGGCGAATGGATCCGCTGGGGTGTCAGTACCAGTTCTAGAGTTAGGGAATAGGAATAGATAGCAACTTTTTTTTTTAACAAGTAGAATGTTTGCTTATGTTTGCTCTCCTGATAAAGATATGTATACTGTCATTTTATCAGTAAAATTAATTATTAAAAATAATAAATAACTTAACTACTTCTTTATGTTCCTGGAGCCCATAATTATTTAACAATGGGTGAGATTGTTAAGGCCAAGAAACAACTTTAGTTTGGCTCCCCAAATATGACTCAATGTTGAGTTTCTAAAGAATGAAATATGTGCCAATTCAGTTATATAATGCCATGCATTCATTTTTGTAATTCAATAAATATATATTGAGTGTCAACTATGTGCCAGACATTACGCTAGGAACATACTTGTTGTCCTCATGTTAAATGAACATAGATGGACTTGCATATGAAGCATAAATACTGATTTAAAATTTTTTCTTTAAAGCATATTGACAGGTAGTTCATTACTTACTCAATGTGAAGTTAACCAAAAGACTATATGATGCAGTCAGAACACTGTACATTTTCCTATTTTTGAAAATCTTGAACATACCATTCAAGTAAATGAGTTTTATCATGGCAAAAATATATGGTCTAGATTTTCATGGATATCCAGGTCTCATATTTTTAAAAAATCATTCCTACTTTACTAACCACTCTGCACTTGCTAGCCATTGAAAGATTGACAGAATTGATTAGAGTGGCATTGAGCTAGTTGATTATTGGTAAGATGGATGAGATGAGTAGGTAAGACTACTTCTGTGTGTCTCAAACATCTGAAGGTATAGTTAGACATATATAGAGACACAGTATCAGGTAATTGATTGAATTTTTCACTTTTTAACCATGTGACAATTAGACCAACTATTTATAAAGGAGAGAGCACCTCTTACATATTCTTATTTGTGTATTCAATTAATAGAGATCTAAGAGATCACACAATATTGTATGGGCATGCACCGAATTAAAATAATTACTCTCCTAAAAAACAGTATGTGTATCGATTTGTAGCACTGCAGTTAGGATATTCTGAATATTCCAAGGTTATTAAGATTAAAAATTTATTGATGATTAAAAGAATTCTCACTTGCAAACCATTTTGCTTACTGATTAAATTATACCAATTGAACCACATAAAACCCTTGGATAAGCAGGGACTGGCCGTGGTGGCTCATGCCTGTAACCCTAGCACTCTGGGAGGCCAAGGCAGGTGGAGTGTCTGAGCTCACAGGTTCGAGACCAGCCTGAGCCAGAGCAAGACTTCATCTCTAAAAATAGCCATGTGTTGTGGTGGGTGCCTGTAATCCCACTATTTGAGAGGCTAAGGTGAGAGAATCACTTGAGCCCAAGAGTTTGAAGTTGCTGTGCGTTATGATATCATGGCACTCTACCAAGGGTGACAAAGTGAGACTCTGTCTAAAAAAAAATTAAAAAAGCCTTGCATAATCCAGCACAGACCACAATTCAAGAGCCATTTCATGGTTATAGTATTTTCTTTCCCTTTTCGTTGGGAGGAGGAAGGAAAATGGAGCAAAGTATCCTTTCAGTAACTTCTTCAATTTAAAACAAAAAGGCAATATGTTTTAAATTTTATCAAAAACAAAATTCTTGGTTAATACCATCTTGTCACTGACACAAATAAATTATTGTCCGAAATACCAGGGATTTTAACTTTTTAGTAATGACATAGCAGCATGCGCTTTCATTTGGTCTGGTATAAAAGGGTAGGGGTTTAGTTTCTATTTTGGAAATTCAGATCTCCCATTTTCATCCCATTAATTGTTTAAGTTGTTCAGTTAGGGACGTCATTTATCATTTGGAATAACGTTCTTCTAAACATCTTAAACTTCAAAACTATCATCATATTCATCTGGAAAATATAAATTCAACGTGCAAAAAAATCTTATGAATGAAATAATCTTAAAAATATCTGTTTACAGAAATGATTAATATATTAATAGAAAGCTCTTAATCAAATACAGGACCACGTAAGCTTCTGTTACTTAGATCCCCAACAGCCTCTGGGATGACATAGTGCCCTCTTTGAATGACTCGTTATACTCTCTGATGACTGAGTACCTCTAATTCCCAGAGGGCAATAACAACTACTTGAAAATGTTAAACGGATCCCTTCTCACAGCCTAGATAGATTCCACCACTACAATTCATTTTTTCATAACCACTTACTTGCCAACTCAACTTTTGGAGTTAAGAACATCAACATTTCAGTCTGTACATCTTCATTGTATGTCCTTCATACCATAGGAAGTGTCTTTCAAACATGATTTATTAGAAAATTGTATGTTTCTACATCGTTTGTTGAACACAGGGTCCAAATTTCCTTCTTACCAAAGTGCACAAACATCTCCTTCTTTTCTGCTTTACCCAAGGGACGCAATCATTTCCACCATTATTTGAATTAAACTTCAATCATTTTTGCCAAAACTTTAATTTGAAACAAACATGTGCATGCATTTTTGATGACAATGATGAGACACACACAGAGAAAAGAATGATATAATTTCTTGATAGTTAATTTAAATAAAGCACACCAGCGGAGACAAACCATTCCAAACTGTTAAAGGAACCCTCCATGAATTATACACCCTTGTCTCTAGTCCTTGAGTTTATTGTTTCATTGAAAAGATGGTACTTCAAGTCACATGTCTGTGAGGCCGCCATTGGTTGGAAGAAATGTTGCTTTGTCTTTTCCTGACTACACAAGTAGCCTATCCAGGATGAATCTCATCACGTGATCCTATCCAGGATGAATCCCATCACGTGATCCTATCCAGGATGAATCCCATCACGTGGTCTTCTTGAGCTTTAAGATGAATGTGTGGAAGACAAATCAAAGGAACTGCTTGGGGTAACATTATACATTTTCTCTCCCTTCTGGGTACCTTTGCCTCGAGGTGGTTTTCATTTTATGTACTAGAAAATTGAAGCTCATATCATTTTGGTGAGGCTTTGCTAATAATAACAACACTTTTGAATCCCTCTATGTGTTGTGGCTGTTCTGACTATAATTTATTTTATCCTTAAAACTTAAAAATTGTCCTACTGTGACTATATTGCCATTACTGGGAAGTAAACCATGTGTGTGCATTCAGCATGTGATGTTCTCTCTCTCTTTTTCTTTTTTTGAGACAGAATCTCACTCTGTCACCCTGTGTAGAATGCTGTGGTATCATCGCTCATAGCAACCTCAAAGTATTGGGCTCAAGGGATCTCTTGCCTCAGCCTCCTGTGTAGCTAGGACTACAGGCGCCCACCACAACACCTGGAATGTTTCTATTTTTAGTAGAGAATGGGTCTCACTCTTGCTCAGCCTGGTCTCCAGCTCCTGAGCTCAGGGTATCCACCTGCCTAGGCCTCCCAGAGTGCCAGGATTAGAGGCATGAGCCACCAGGCCAGACCATAGCATGCACCATTTTCAATTTCTATATCAAGTGCTTAATTCTTAAAGGCTGAAATTTAGAGTAGAAACAGAATAGACTTTTAAGCATAAACTTGGGAGTTAGACGTCTTAACATAAGAATCCCTTATCTAATCCCTCTCATGGCCATGACTAATTCCATGACCAAAAAGAGCTCAGTCTTTCTCTGCCTCAACTACCTCATTCGAGGGATAGGCAGAAAAATATCTTGCAGTGTTGTTAAGAGAATTTAATGATATGATGTACTAAAAAATACCTGGCACTATGTCTGCCATTGGGAAAGCATTGAATGTAAAAAAATCTATCATTAATATCAACCAAATATAATAGCCAAAATTGGCAGAATTGCATGGCATTCTATAATGTTCTTTTTTCTTTCTTTCTTTTTTTTTTTTTTTTTGCAGTTTTTGGCCAGGGCTGGGTTTGAACCCGCCACCTCTGGCATATGGAACCAGCACCCTACTCCCTTGAGCCACAGGCACCACCCATAATGTTTTATCCTAATCCTTTTTACACTTATAAATCTTTTTGTACATGGGCGACTGCCTGCTAGGATAAATGAAACTTATAGTTTGAAAGAAAATCAGACTCTTCAGGGTGACCCAGAACAAAACTAGAATAAAATCAGATATTGGGAAATTAGCATATATATAGGTGCGGTTTCGAAGTTCTCACTTTAGAATTTAATTCTTCCCAATGACAATAGAAAAATAATCAGTCAAGAGTTTCAGACATTTTATTTTGGTTTTATACTGTTTTTTTTTTTTTTTTCTCTTGTTGGTATATGTGGCACTACATTCATGTTCAAGGTGAAGATCTTTTTTTGGAAAATGAATAGTGTTTCTTTCTAAGGATTCTATTACGAATTTTAGATTTGTGGAAGTTCTCTTCTTTCTCTCTTCCAAGATCTATACTTGCAGATTGTCTATTAACTATTTTAAGAGTTATTAATATCACTTTTGCATGTATTTCTGGAGAGATTGGAGTAAGGATAAGCATATCGTAGGGGGTCAGTGGGACCTCAACCTTTTTTCTCTTTTCCTTACTATAAAGATGATTGGAAAACAAGAGATCTATCATTTAAACAGGATTTGAATACGTCTTTGAAAGCTAAATATTTTACATTGTGCTAAATGATAGTACTCTTTAAATTTATCTGTGTTGTGTTGTAAATAAGGTTAAAATGACAAAGAATCAAGCGTTTTAGGAATCTCAGCATCCTGTTACATTAATCTCAGGTCAGATACGATTTTATGAAAGAGCACAGTAGTTTAATGGACATTTGTCGATTTAAATTAAATTGCAACTTTGGAGATAGTAACTTGCAAACTTAAAACAGTCATTTGATATTATGAATTACATCTTACGCACATTAAGAGATCTTAAAGCAAGGAAACCAAAGATAGAAAATATTGGTTCACATTTCAAACCACAATAAGTGTGAATATAGCCTCAATTTAATAAAAATGTATAATGCAACTTTCCTTGGGTTTAATGTCTTACAATTGCTCTTGGAATGAGCACTTGTTTTCCCATTATTGGCCATTTTAATTGACTTACACACTAGTTTTCTCATTTAAAGATCACTTGATAGTATTGGGTGCTCTTTATCCAAGGGCCATGCTCTACTCCTGCCTGGTCCAAGAGCACAACAGTTTACATATTTTTGAACTTGATCTGAAAACTGATTTAAAAATCCATACAGACAATCCAATTTCCCTGAAAATATATACACACAAGTCTGCTCAGAGGTGGCTAAAATAAAATAAATTTCATTTTAGGAGACAGGAAGGAAGATGAGACAAGAAAGTGAAGATTCTGAAGCAAATGGGTCCTTGCCCCGACCAAGATCGAAGCCTGCCTCTCCCCAGAGAGTAGCAGAAGAGGCGATGGAAGACAGCATTGGAAAAGTAGAATGTTTACGCCTTTCTATCTAGTGGACTGCATTAAATATTCAGCAAAAGAGGGGATCAGTTTACATGACTCTTCTTGTTTCTCATGTATCGACTGACAGGTGTGTAAACATACATAGGCAAACACAGTGGTGCACCCGCCGTGCTCCGGTGAGCGAGGAAAGACAGGATTTAATCCCCTAACGTGATCGCACTGAGGACTCAGCAGACACACTACGCTGGGATTGGAGAAGGAGCTTGCTTACCTTTAGACTTTGAGTCTCAAGGAAATTCGTTCAGAGAGACAATTTCATGCCAGCTACGTGTGATTGAGGTAGAACCATTTGTTTTGATTCTGGGGACTTGACTGAAGCCCTCACTAGTGCCTTTGAAACAGTAGTAGCGGAAAGAGCCTTGTCTTTTGAAAGCCTCACTTTGCTGGTGGCAAACCACCAATCCACCTCGCCTTGATTTCACTGAGGGTAGAATCGTAGCAATCAGGGAGAAAGCACTGACCTTGGCTTTGAGACCGTATTTAAAACATTTACTCATTCATGTTTGAAAGATGTCATGGTAAATAAATTATGACTGTTTACACTGAAGACTAAGAGTCTCCTTTTCTACACTATAGGCAGCGATTTGGCTGAGATCGTATCATTCTGTGATACTATCACACGCTACCTTTTTTCTCACTTGAATTGTACTTTTGGCTGTCATATGCGCTTTTGAATAAAGGTTTACATTAGTGGAAGATATCATAATAGCATATCTCCTTTTCCTGAGTTGATATACAAATCAAAAAGAAAGGATAAGGCCAAGACTCCCTTTGTCCTTGGAAAAGTATGCCATCTGCATTTAGCTTATGATATTCAGCTGGGAACAAAATTCTAGCATAAGGATGTCGTTAATACAACCCTCAAGTTAAACTGTAAATTCAAAGTACTTTAAATGTCTTATAATAGTCAAAGCCAGTAAAATCGACCCTGTATATTTTTATTTCATCTCTGTTGGATCATATGATATTTAATAATTGGTTCTGGCACCTCGTTGCAAATTATTATAACTTTGAGATTCAACAGTCCTATTGAACATATGGGCAGCACAGGCTCAGAACATATATACGATACAGCCTCTCGAGAGGACCTTCTGTCTTGTTTTCCTTAGCTTGGAAGGGTCAGGTAAATTTTGTTGTGTCGTCATGTGCTAAGATTCCTCAATCTCTGTTTTGCAGGGTAAATGCTTAATGGGACTGATTTTTTTCCCTCTAACTGTGAACACTTCCTTTGCAAAGCCAAAAGAGAAATTCATGCATCTGGGATGCAGTTTTTGTGGGCTCTTACTAAAGCAGTTATAAAGCTATTCCAGCATCAGTGCACAAGCATTCATCAACCCAGAATAGGTTCTATTACTTAGTGCCATATTGTATCCTGGCTGAGCTGCAAATCTGGAGTCAGGAGACCTTCCCATGCTATTGAAAGTATGTGATGCTTCTTTACTGATCCTGGACGTGATGGAAAGTTGGTGATAAAATGCAGTTGACCCCAAGGAACCTTTTATATTGTCCCTTCAACATTTTTTTTTTCCCAGCTCTCCTCGCAATACCATCCTGAAACAATATTAGGAAAAGCATTTCCACACCACAGCCCATTAAGATTATTTTCAAGGTCCCTGCTGCTTTGCCTCTAGATCTAGCCTGTTTGCCTCGATTTGCTCTTGTATTATTTCACATTAATTGCCATATTGTTTATGGCCACATTCAAACACACCATAATATGGGCACAGTGGCAATAATTACAGAGTAAGATCTCCTTAAAAAGGGGTGTCAAGATGGATGGTGGTGGGTGGGGTAGGCAGAAGGTTATGATTTATACCTTATGTTGACATTGTGAAACAGGGCTGGTTCAATTTCTCTTGATTTCACTATAATGCCTAATACTAATTTCTCTTTGTCTGTCATATAATTAGTCATTACTAAGACGACCACGCTGGAAAGTTCATGGGAGTAGGAGGCAATGGTTAAAGGAATTTTTCAAGCCCTGAAAATTTCTGTTGCTACTGCCATATTGCATTTTTTAAAAAATGGCATATTGGTGGACAAGAAATAGCCACATGCAATGTCTATAGTTCTAACTCAGAAAACCAAATATCCTGTTTTCTTTAAGAAATATCTTGGAAAACAATACTTTGCTGGTCTGTATGTCTCTTTGCTCCAAATAGGCATACAAGTCCTTCTGAGGCTCTGGGTCGCGATTTCTTCATCTCTTTGTTGCAAAAATCCACCTCTCGGTGAGCTACCCTACCCTGGTGTACTGACACCCAGCCGACGTGGAGAATCTTCATCACAGTTAGGTTGCCGCTCAGCCCAGACAAGTACTAAGAATTCCCCCTAATCCTGGTGAATAGCAAGTTGGAGTCACGTTTGACCCCAGCTGACCGTCGTGAAGCTGAGGTCCCTTTCACACCGCAGAGCTGAAAGTGTCTTTTACAACCGCCGATCCGCCTCGGATCAGGCACTGCTTGCTTGGCGGCACGTAAGCCAGTAGGTGGAGTGCTTGCTAACAGTAATTGAATATACAGAACTTGAACTTAAAATAAGCGGAAGCCACTTTTCTTGTTATAAACTGCTAAAACCATATTTACACCAAACTCTTTCTATGGATATAATTAGTTGGAAAAATGTGGCAAGGGCAGGGTTGGGATGAAGGCAGGCCTATGGCTGCACAGTAGAACACAGAGGCAAAATTGTGCTCAAGAAGATCAACACATCATATGGTATAAACCTTATGGAAAAGGACACTTTCTCAAACATTTAACTGAGTTAGAGTTGGTAAATAGACTTTAGTCCCTCTTTTGAGAAATTGAGTATTTTGTGCTGCTCAAAGAGTAAACTAGCTTTGATTCACTGTGCGGGACAAAGCGCCTGCTCCAGGAGATGAAGTCTATAGATGTGTTGGTAGGCGTAGTGGGTTCAGCACCTTTGGGAAGAAAAGTTGCAAGAGGTGCCTCCAAAATAAAGTGTAACTTTCCCTTAAGAGTGCCTTGTTTTACTCCCAAAGAAGATTTTCAAATGTATTTAAAAGCTGCAGCTTGAGGCTTGCTAACTACATCACTCTAAATCTATCTATATCACACCTAAAGATGTTAAAGCAACATTTAGAACTCCAAGGAGAAAACAAGCAACAGAATTTAGAAAGCAGGAACCACATGGAAATAAGAAAATCTTCAGCCGTTTTTTAAGAATGTGAGTTACATGATGTGAAGTCGATGAAAATGCAAGAGTTTAAAAAAGAATCTCTTGTTCCATATCAGGAATACTTACAGATCTGATTCCATGGCATGCAATTACTGAAGATCTGCGTGGCTTGGAAATACCAATCCCTCTAAAAGGGCTTAGAGCAAATAATTGCACAGTATACAATGACGAAAGCTACTAAAATAGGGATCACTACCCCTTTATTTAATGCTTTTACATTACAAAAATGGTAAATTCTTTTTTAAAAATAAGTTCTATCAGAATACGGTTGACATTTTTTTTTTCCTAATTATCCCATCATGTTCTCAGTTCCTACCAAATTGGGGGTAGATTCATGTTTCAAATATGTGACTCCCTTTTCCTCTGGGTTGAACATGGAGAAATAGAGGAAAATAATGGGCACTGTTAATCAAACGAATCAAAGTTTAATTTGATAAATAATTCTCTGAAGCACTGGACAGCTGTACTCAACCAAAAAACTATACACTACTCTCCGCCTTTTTGAGTAATACGAATAACAAATTGAATGTCCCTCAGGCCAGTAAAAAGAATAGGTACTGTTAATTTAAAAGAATGAAGTTATATTTTCTATTTCTTATCAGAAGAAAAAAATATTCATTTCCATGAAGCATCTTCAGACAAATCATTGCATTTGGCTAATAGATACCAGAAGCAAAGCAGAACATAAGTTAGATTCCTTAGCCAAGAAAGAGAAATTTGTGGAATTTATTTATTATTTACTGTTTTTGAACTGGAGAAAAGACTATGACTACTGACAGGTTCTAACTCCAAGGCAAAATTTCCTGACCATGGGCTAACCTAGGAAAGCATTGCAAAGGCGTCCCAGGAAGGAATGAATGAATATCTTCCATTTGTTCCTTCAGTTCTGCGAGTCTCATGGTTTATGCACCCACGGAGTAGATTCGGGTTTCTCTCACTCGAAAATAATGTAGTTCACTTGTTTTTCTGTTCGTCGTCATACCTTTGCCTTGCTTTGCATGCTTCAGTGTGTCACCTCCCCTTAGATATTGAACCACGCCATTCTCAGCCAGGTTCATCTCTTGATAGTGAGGAGGCAATAGACTTTACCAAGAAAGAGAAAAGTGTTTCCCACTGATCTCACCAAGATATATTGTGTCTTAAGAGGAACTGTTGATAGATCCTGAACAGCTCCATTCTTACGGTGTTGACTGGTAAGATGAAATCCTACACACAAGCACAGCAAAATACTTTGCTGATGTCACTATTAAAAATAGTGACACTAGTAACTTAGTTAACTACTTTTCAGTATGAAGCTTGAGAAGCCCCTGCCCTTTCTCTCCCCAGACCCATTTGAAGTCAGCAGTGGAGCTTAATGATGTCATAACATTTGCCAAGCTATGGGTGGGGAAGGGAAGACAGGGGACTGCCCCCATTGCGTGAGGTTTCCCTCCCCTCTCTCTCTCCATAAACAGCTCATCTGTCTCATCCATCCGGGTACTGTTATCTTGGAAACATCATTCTACCATTATCATGGCTGTTCTTTAGCATTGGTTCTTAACTTCAGGTTATATTTTGGAAATCAGGTTTTCAAATTCTCCCAGATTTTTGACGGTCAATTTAAAAATATTGATAGTCCTATGTGCTGGAAGCAGCTCATCTCACTAAAGCGCTCACATGCTATAGATTTCCATTCACTTACTCGAGGGTAGCCTTTTGTGAAATACAGATAGCCTACCTTTAAAAAAAAAATCCCAACAAAGAGTTCAACCCCTCCCAACCTCTAATATTTTTCAAAGTGTGAATTGAAGAGGACTTAGAGACAGATGGGTCTGGATGATCAAGTTACCTGTTATAGCAGCACATCTGCCGGGGCAGTCAATCACGGTGATGGCTCTGACAGGTCGATGGAGCCTGAGCAAGAACAGCTAATGCAGACAGAAGAACGGTTGGGGAAGGGCAGACCTCCTGCCTGTCTCCTGGGTTTGACTGGTCTGAAAGCTGTACTTGAATTTGCCCTGGTTAAAAATCTGTCTGTCTATTGAGCAATGATATTAGATGAAAGATGTGGGTTTCTAATTTTTTTTTTTAAACCAACATATTGAACACGTAAGATTGGGAATGATTCGATTAGCACTTTCAAACTGTCAGTCAATATTTGGTCGTATTTGGGAAGGTGGTAGAGAGCACAGGGCGAATAAAATTTAGAAAAGAGGAGGTGGCAAATAGTTTCAGAGCCACATTTTTCTCCAAAGTGTCAAAAGGAAGAAATGCGTAAAGCAGGAGCTCTGAGTTGCCTATTTCTAACAGCTCAGTATAATAAAAATTAGCATTGAACAGAACAAAGGCAATTCTAAGAATGTCAAAGAAGCATACTTCATTAAATGTATGGGGGTCTGCTACTTTATGTTCTCTCTCTATTTGATCCTTTTCTTCCACCCGCCTTCAAAAAATGAATCAGATTTCTCAATCCTACTAGATCCAAGTTTTTGTCGATAGTACACACTAGAAAATATAGAGTCAATGATTCCAAGATTTCACACACAATAAAAAGATGTCTTTCAGTTAAGTGCAGCATGAATTGCACCTCTTATATGACACATCTGTAAAAATGCAGATTTTAGAA
>NW_003852447.1:8841448-8984374 GCF_000181295.1 Otolemur garnettii
GTAGACCTGAGTTTGGATAATTCCCAGTTATTAGTATATTAACCTGCTTAGTCTTCTGCTTAGGTGAGTATGCGTCTATGAAGTGAAAATGCTCTTTATCTAGAACTGACCTTAACTCATCTCTATTTAAGTTAATTAGTTAATTTTTTTTACAACTTAGTAGTAAATTTGAGCTTTGAACTCCTGGCTTTTCCACTTCTTAGCTGTGACTTTGAGCAAGGTATTTAACTCATTTATGGCTCAATTTCCCCTCCTGTGTAATGGAGTAATGAGAGTAATGACCTCAGAAGGCTTTTTAGAGGATAAAATGAGTTAGAATGAGTAGAATCCCTGCCATAGAAGAGCTCAAAGAATCTTTGTTATTGGCTTTACCAGGAACAATCATCTTACTGATGGTCTCGTGTTTGTTTGATATTTCCAGATGTTGAGAAAGACACTGACTTTGAGAAATATGGCTCTAAAGGCCCAATTTTTCAAGAAGTTTGACACAGTGGCTTTTCCACAAAAATTGCAACATTGGCTTACGGCTGTGTGTCTGAAAGATATAGACTGATGGGTGGCAGTCTGTGCTTGGCCTATGACAAGATCATTGATGATACTACAGCTGAACTGATTGGCCAGTGATTCACAGTCTTTAAAGTGGATCAGATCAAACTGGCATTAGTTTGGTAAATATTTATTTTTTATGGTGGAATGAACCAACCTTCCTTGCTTCCTCTTTTTCTTCTTCTCTCCCCCCACCCCTCTCTCTGGCTTTTTCTGACTTTCTTTCTAGCCATCCTTTTAACTCTCGAACTAAATTCCTTTCACTCATTTTTATTTACACATTCAAGTGTTTCTGGTTTGTTAGTTTATTTAGTCCTTGTTTTCACTTAACCAAATTAGCACCATTAGTTCCTTATACCAATCTAATCTCTCTTATCCCTTAATACTTGATGCAATGATGTCCAGTTTTTTCTATTTTGTTTTGTCTTATAATTTCTTGTTTGGAGGTATTTAACCATATACAAAGAAGATAAATATTTTTATTACAATATTCCCAATTTCCAGCCCCCCTTGTTATAAAGACAACAATTTCTTCTCAATTCTCTATCAGCATGCCTTTCTGTATGCAGTTCAAAATAGCTTTGACCTTTATGGCTGTGCTCTCACACTGCAAGCTCACATGATAATATTGAACTTGTATCTAGCACTCTATGTTTGCAAAGCATTTCATGATTATTGATTAGTTATTTCACACATATCCAAGCAAAGCTGTCTGGATAGGTCATGAAAATACTAATTTATTGATGAGGAAACTGACAGAGACACTACTGCTCAGCTCAGCAGTCAGCACTGGGAGCACAGTGACACCCAAGTGGTACTACGTTCCGCTGACTGAATTGTTTACCAGGGAACCATGGTCAATGACGACATAGATCTTTTAGCACGAATATAGCAGATGAGACAAAATGCGTATCCTGGAGCCATATGACCTAAATTCAGACCCTGACTTTACCACTTCCTAACGGAGTCTCCTGGACAACTCACTTAAGCTCTGTGATTTTTCTAATCTGTAAAATGAACGTAGCCACTTCATCCATAGTTGAGAGAATTCAGAGTGGCAATGCCCTCAAATTAGCATCTGGAAAATTAGTACATATTCAAAAATGTTAATTACAGCTGGGTGCGGTATCCAGTGGTTAGCAAGCCAGCCCCACATAGGGTAGTGGGTTCACACCTTGCCTGGGCCTGATTAACAACGAAAAAAAAAAAGAAGGAAAGAAAAAAAGGAAGGAAGGAAGGAAAGAAGAGAGAAAACAAAGGTGCTGGTTACTTTTTTATGCTGCCTTGTTGGTTTTTTGTTGTTGTTTGTTTGTTTTAGTTTCTTGTTCCTTTTTTATTTGCTTTGTGGGCTGATATTAAAGTTTAGTGTCCTTCTGGAATTATATTCATTTGCATTTTCTTTTTCTTTTCTTTTCTTTTTTTTTTTTTTTTTGAGACAGGAGCCTTAAGCTGCAGCCTCCCCCTGCTAGAGTGCTGTGGCATCACAGCTTACAGCAACTTACAACTCCTGGGCTCAAGCAAGTCTCCTGACTCTGCCTCCCAAATAGCTGAGACCACAGGAGCCCACCACAATGCCCGCCTGTTTTTTGGTTGCAGCCATCATTGTTGTTTGGTGGGCCCAGGCTGTATTCGAACCCGCCACCTTGGATGTACATGGCTGGCGCCTTAGCCATTTGAGCCACAGGCGCTGAGCCATTTGCATTTTCAAAAGCTAAACATCAATATAGTTTTTCCCTAACTTCTCCCTCACCTTTAAAACATTTCCCTGTCGTAGCTGGCACTTAAAAGCAGCCTGTGCTCTTGTGGCATTGTTAATACGAGACTGGGGGTTGCTGCCCACATGCAGCCGACTTTCCACCAGCGCCTCTCTCTTCTCTTAGGCTGCCACGAGGGTGCAGAATCCCTCACTCTTTGAAAACTTCTTTAATGGGTTCTTCATATGTGTTAGAAATTTTACATAGACACAAGGCATAGTGTATTGCACAAGACAGACAAAAATGTCTGTTTCCTGGAAGTTTTGATCCACTGGTATCATATCATTTTTAATTGTGCCAAAGAGCACATGCCAGCTATGGCTGCCTCAGCACTTCTGGAGTTCACCTTTGGGAACTCTAAACACTTGGATGGAAATAAATGCTTTGTGTTTACTTCAAATTCTGTATGGAAGTGCTAGGAAGTGGTCTAGGCCTACAACATGATAGATTTAGATACTGGAAACACATAAGATATACACATACACACTTTCTTATTGTCATGTTTCCAAATTGGTGAAGACTAATCAATAAGAATTTTATATTCTATCATAAAACAGATACATATGAAATAAAAATGTCATTGGCTAACAAATGCAAATCTGATTATAGACAATTTATAAGATTTCATGAGATTATGACTAATACTGAGCTCTCATAAACACAATTGTGCATAATTTTTCCTCATTCACATACGTATCTTGAAATATTTCTATGTGAATTCTACCCCGACGTAAACTCTCTCCCATGCACACACATACACCATTTTTCACCAGTTTTTACAGAATATTTCAATCTTTGGAACAGTTCCCAATCCTTATTATTTTTTAAAAAATGCACCTTTCTCTAATCAAAATAAAAAGATTTTATAGAACTCCTCTTGAATTCCTGGAAAAATAGTATTTTCATTCGTATTTTGTTTTATAAGTAAGTGAATAAAAATATAAATAATAAGCCATATATTTTTCATGGCAACAGTGAGTATATTCAGTGATTCATTCTATTCAGAAATATCAGTATTACTTTATTATTGCAGTTAGTAAATTATACTATTATTTATTTGAGTTCCTACTGTGTGGCACCTATTATCATCAACATTCTCAGTGTGTGGCTGCCTTTTCTTCCCACAGTGACAGAGGTAAGCACTCCTGTCTTATCAATCCCATTTTACAAAGCAGGAACTGGAAGTCATGCACTAGTAAGGGGTGATGACTCCTTGATTCTAGATTTCTTTGACATTAGACTTTACTCCCCCCCACCCCCGAGAGAGAGTGAGTCTTGTTCTGTCACCTGGGCTAAAGTGCATAGTATCAGTGTAGCTCACAGTAACCTCAAACTCCTTGGCTCAAGCAATCCCCTTGCTTTACCCTCCCGAGAAGCTGGGACTATAGGAGCCACAATGCTGGCTTATTTTTCAGTTTTCATACAGGCAGGGTCTTGCTCTTGCTCAGGCTGGTCTCAAAGTCCTGAGCTAAAGCAATCCTCCTGCCTTGGCTTCTCAGAGTGCTAGAACCACCGGAGTGAGCCACCGCACCCTGCCGCAGTCTTTACTTTTAACCACAATATGCTTCTCCATTGATATCCATTTTGAAAAGCATCTGATTTATTACCTATAGTATTACATAACACCAATAGCTTCAAGACTTCTTTGAGTCACTCAGAAGGGTTTTGTTTTGTTTGTTTTGTGAAAAATTCACAAAATTCCAGACCTACTGTGTGTGTGAAAACAAAACAAACAAAACAAAGTGAGAATAGCGTTTATTATATTAGGTTTTATAATTTGTGTGCAGCTCTCCAGGTATCAGGTGAGAAAGGTCAAAATGAATTAAAAAGCAGACCTTAAGTGACAAATTCTCATTGAAATACATACCTCAATCAAAATTCATATGACTAACATATAAGAAAAAATACTTTTATGAATACTTCCTTTAGTTATTTGCTTTAAATAGTGGTTAAAATAAAAACAGGGCAAACTTACTTCTTAAATTGGAAGACTTCTGACTAATCTTTATTTAAAAACAGATGCAAATGAACATGGGCACATTTCTCAATACAAAGATCTTGCAGTAAGATGACTTCACCAGGCTAGTATTGAATTGTGGATATAATCAATACTGACAGTTCTCCATGGAAGGGGCAGACGAGACTCGATACATAATGCTGTGTATTTGCTGTAAACCAGCATCTCAAACAAAATCGAAGGTTGATTATTTTCACTTTCATAATTTAAACACAATGATTTGTATTTATAATCTAAGTGTTAGCATACATAGGTACTGTGGAGTACAGTGTACCCAAAGCTATTACTTTGTTTTGACTTCAGCACCTACTTCTCCTAGTGAAAAGCTTTATGCCATCAGGGATAAGATATCTAGTTTCTCACCCCTAAACTGTGTCTGTTGTAGCTATCCATCCTTATTTATTTTCCCCCTCAGTCTTCAAGGAAAAAATATTCTTTCTTCTGGACAAGGTAATTTCTCTACGTGCATATTTGCTCTCCTCCCTCCTACCCTCGCTGAGATCCCACTCTTCTGCGTCGTAAATCCCTCCTCTCCGCTGCCTTCTATCTTCTAGCACACAAACAAAGGTAAGTGTCTTCTATATAGTTAAAAAAAAAAAAAAAGAAAGAAAAAAGAACTGACTAAACTGTGCCAGTATTATATGTCCTCCTCACCGCTGCCTTCTATCTTCTAGCACACAAACAAACCTAAGTGTCTTCTATATAGTTAAAAAAAAAAAAAAAAGAAAGAAAAAAGAACTGACTAAACTGTGCCAGTATTATATGTCTCAGAGTAGTGATAGTTTCGTTCCTTTGTTCTTTACTATCCAGATTTGCAAACCATCTACGCTTTCTTTCTTTAACCCCTCAATAACATTCACTCTACAGTTGTCTTAATCATTATCCTTTCATCATTACCCCACAGTTAGTAATCTTTGTAAGCAGATCCACTTGGTTGCCAAATTCAATGTTTAATTTTCAGGCATCACCTGCCCTACCCCTCTAAGCCTTCCAGCTCCACTGATCACTCTGTTGTATTCTGTCTCTCTTAGGCATCCACAACCACAGTATCTCCTGGTCCTTCTCATGATCTACCAGGGTAAAATATTTTTTTCATAGCTGTCATCTAAAGGCCAGCTTTCTGCAGTGCTCCATTTTCTCCTCTCCTGTATGAAATACATTTTATTGGTGATCTCATTGGTTGATATAGCTTTCAGACCATATAAATCCTAAAGTCGCCCAGATTTTGCTTTTGGTCCCCAGAGCTCTCCAAAATTCCAGACCTACTTCAAACTAATACAACACCATACAAAGCTCATTATCTCTCCACATCTAACCTCACATTTTTACCACATAAATTAGTATTGAGGAGTCATCTCACTTAACTCCCTTTCCTTCCTTCCACATCTTAATGAATAGCCAAGTTCTATATTCCTTTGCCGTCTACATATCTTTAAAATATGTCCTTTTATATTTCTCCTGATCACTACTATTTAATAGTTCATGCCCTTTTGATTCTCCCTATAAACTTTGCCTTGTAATTGTTGTACTCACTCTCACTATCATCCCTTTAAAGCTGTTATTCATCTTGCTTCCATCCTAATCTGTCCTGAACGATGTCACTTATCTGCTAAAAATCTTTCCATAATCACCTACTACCAGAAAAATAAAAGTAAAAGTCCTTTATGATTACTTGAGGACACAGGAGGCAAAGCCAGAACTTTGAGCTCTATTTGGTGGGAGAAGTTACTGGTAGTCCTTAAAGATAGTGGTGATTTAGATTCCCTGAGGGGTGGGAGGCATGCAATGGTGAGACCACAGAACACCCTCTGCCAAAGGAGAACTCATGGAAACCTCAAGATCAGTTTCAGGAAGAATCCAGAGTAAGGAATAGAGAGTACCCGCCCTCCCCAACATTCAAACTGAGTGGGTAGAGAGAGTCTGGCTTTCTAGAAGACCGCATTCACACACTAAGTGAATGACTTTTTAAAATTTCAGCTTTCTTGGTTAAAGTGTGTATCAATATTATTTTCTTATTTGCACTTAAGTTTCACTGCCTGGAAAGAATAATCAAAACTTTGCTGTGACTTATTAGAACAGATACCCAAGAAATTGAGGTTGATACTAAAACTAAACCATGAGGTAAAAGGATCTTTTTTTCATCAGGGTAGATGGGATTCTAGGATCAAATGGGAGGTCTACTTTGAGTTCTTTGAGAGTTCTCCACACTTTCTTCCAAAAAGGTTGTATTAGTTTGCAGTCACACCAGCAGCGTAAAAGTGTTCCCTTCTCTCCACATCCACGCCAACATCTGCAACTTTGAGATTTTGTGATGTGGGCCATTCTTGCTGGGGTTAGATGATATTTCAGGGTGGTTTTGATTTGCACTTCTCTAATAATTAGGGATGATGAGCATATTTTCACATGTTTGTTAGCCATTTTTCTGTCTTCTTTATAGAAGGTTCTATTTATCTCTCTTGCCCATTGATCTAAGGGATTGTTGGCTTTTTTTGTGTTGATTAATTTGAATTTTCTATAGATCCCAGTTATCAAGCTTTGGTCTGATTCAAAATATGCAAATATCTTTTCCATTGGATAAGTTGTCTATTTGCTTTGGTTGTTTCCTCCTTAGCTGTACAGAAGCTTTTCAGTCTAATTAAGTCCCATTTGTTTATTTTTGTTGATGTTGCCATTGCCACAGCAGTCTTCTTCATAAAGTCTTTCCCCAGATCATTATCTTCAAGTGTTTCTCCAATGCTTTCTTTGAGGATTTTTATTGTTTCATGTCTTAAATTTAGGTCTTTTATCCATTTTTTTTTTTGAGACAGAGTCTCACTATGTCATCTTCAGTAGAGTGTCATGGCATCACAGATCACAGCAACCTCAACTCTTGGGCTTGAACCACTCTCTTGCCTCAGCCTCCCAAGTACCTAGGACTACAGGCACCTACCATAATGCCCAGCTATTTTGCTGTTGTTGTGGTTGTCATTGCTGTTTAGCTGGCCAGGGCTGGGTTCCAATCTGCCAGCTTAAGTGTATGTGGCTTGTGCCCTACCCACTGAGTTATGGGTGCCACCATCTTTTATCATCTTGAATCAATTTTTCTAGAGAAAGGTGTGGGTCCAGTTTCAATCATTTACATGTGGATATCCAGTTCTCCCAGCATCATCTCACAGACCACTTATCACAGCTCAATTTAAAATTGTCACAATGTGGAAACAGCCTAAATGCCCACCAAACCAGGAATGGATTAACAAATGTGGTATATGTATACCATGGAATACTATTCAGCCATTAAAAAAGATGGAGACTTTACATCTTTTGTATTAACATGGATGGAGGTGGAGAAGAATGGAGAAGCAAGAATCCTATGTACTCAATTCTGATATGAGGACAATTGATGATCTAGTACATAGTGAGGGGTGAGGGAAGGGGAGAGTAGAGAGAGGGAAGGAGGGAGAGGAGTGTAGGGGTCATGGTGGGTGGCACACCTTTTGGGGGTGGGACACAATTATCAGAGGGACTTTACCTAACAAATGCAATCAATGTAACCTGGTTCTTGGTACCCTCAATAAATTCCCAACAATAAAACACACACACACACACACACACACACACACAAAATTATATGAAATTGGTGGGAAAAGAAAAAGCAGAACTTGGTAACCTTACATTTCAACTTAAACAAGAGAGAACTATTCCCTAATAGAATCTTGAAATTGCCATAGAAAGCTCCCCACCTCCACCATAAAATAAATAAATAAATAAATAAACCATATGGACCAATGCAGAATGTTGTCCAGGGAAAAGATGCACAAGTGTTGAAAATTGTACTAGCCATCAGGAGTCATTTATTTGATTAGCTATTCAGTTTGAAAAGAAAATTAAAAGAAATAATGAGATAATAAATAAGTGAAAGGCCCTGGATAAGCAAGATATGTGTTTCAAGGCAATGAAGTAAGGTCATGGCATATAACTAATCCAGAGTCTCTCAAAGACTATTTTAATTTATTATATTCATAATAATTCTACATCTTGACTATCTGTTTTCACAGCTCATAGAGAAATAACAGTAGCTCGCTAGAGGGAGAAAGTCTCGGAAGCAGGTTGCAGTGAGAAGTGACATTCGAGAACAAAGGCTAGGATAGGAAACTAATTAGACATAGGAACTGCAGCCTCATAAACTAGGGATGTTCCTATAGAGTCAAACAACCCTAGTAATAGCCCTGAGGGCCTTGTATCTGCTAGTGGAGTTTCTAAAAAGTATAGCAGAGAAAGCAGTGAGTTTCAGTTAGAAAGTCTCTGTTCCAGGACTAACTACATCCCTCACGAGCAGTGAGGTCTTGGTTCTAGAACTTAATCTCTCAGTTCTCAATTTTTTCCATCTATGGTGTGGTAAAAATAGACCTCTCTAAATGCTTAACACATTTAATTTTTCTATTATGTACATGACATAATACAAAAAAAATTGTAAATAAGTGTAAAAAGGTGGTCTTTTATTTCATGACCAAAATTACCCTTAATCATATAGTGTATTTTAAATTAAGTACATTGTTTAAAGAGTTTGCAGCCTTTTTTCTAATTCGTTCCTAACGACGTTTCCTCCCTAGGTGATCTCATTACAGTCCATGGCTTTATATATTAAGTTTCTGTGATGGATTCCAAAATTGGTCTTTACTAATCCTGTATTTCTAAATGTCATAGCTAACTGCCTACTTAACATCTTTACTTTACTCTCAAATTTAATTAACCTAAAACAAAACTCTTAATTGTACCTTCAACCATGTTCTTCCTCCTGTCCTTCCCCATTTAGTCAATAGCAATACCATACTTTGTTGTTCAGGAGTCATCCTTGATCTTTCTCTCTTAACCACATACGTGGATCCAATCTGTTGGCAAAACTTGTTAGCTCCACCTGCAAAAGTTGTTCTGAGTCCATCAACTCCTATCCATTTCCATTACTACTATGCTAGCCCATCAGTATCATTTTGATAAATGCTGCTATAATAGCCTCCTAAATGCTAGCTCAGCCCTTCAATCCTTTCTGTTTTACCAGCCAAAGTCATCTTTTAAAAACATAAATTCAATACCATCTCAGTCCTACCTAACCCCACGCTTACCACTGCATTTATAAAATTCAATTTTTTAAAGAGATAGGGCTTGGCCTAGGAGTAGGCCAGAGTGAAGTGCTATGATAATAGCTCATTGCAGCCTCAAACTTCTTCTGCCTTAGCCTCCTGAGTAGCTAAGACAATAGGCACTCAGCTTCTTCTTGTTCTTCTTTTTTTTTTCTTTCTAGAGACCAAATCTTTCTATGTTGCACAAACTGGTCTTGAACTCTTGGCCTCAAGAAATCCTATCTTTTCAGCCTCTTCAGTAGCTGGGATTACAGGCATGAGTCATAGTGCCTAGAAAATCCAATTTTTTTACTCTGGTCCAGAAGGCTCTATGATCCCTGATGGCTTTTGCTTACTTCCGCAGCCTCATTTCATATATCCTGCCTCTGATTATGTGCCATTCACATGATCAGACTTTCTTTCTCTTTTTCAAGCAATGTAACTAAGACTATTATGAATGAACTGTCTGAGTGACATATCCACCACTATGGAGGGAAGATAAGGCCAAGCGATTAACAGAGCCACCAGAATCAAATGGAATAGGAGAAACAAGTTATCAAAGAGGGGGTGCAAGTAATATATCCTCAAAAAACTTAATGTCTACTTTAGAACCAGTCTGCTGGAATTTTCATCATTCACATAACATGTACCAATGAATGCTACTTAAATGTTCCAGTGAAATGAATCCAGGAAAATATTACCCAGTTAAGGTGATGTTTTGATTCAAAATTAGTAGAGATAGGCAGAGCCAACATAAGCTTCTCCTTAGGTATTTAACTGGGCTAATACAGTTCTGTAGTCCTCCTGTGGAATTAGAGTACTTAGTTATGTCAAAGGATCATAATCATTGTTGACCAGTAAATCATGTTTCTTTTAGATTAATCTTCATGAAAAGTTGCCAAGATCATAGCCCAGTAGTTCTGAAACACAAAAATAAGTGTCAGGGCTGTTTATACCACTTGAGCTTTCAAAACCCTTTTAATGGCCATTTCAAGGGACTTAGCTACTTGTTCCTTGACTTTTATTATTTGATTATTAATCTTTTTATGATTCAGATGTGTTTCTCTAAGGATTAGATATCTCTAAATTTCACCAACAAGATTATTTTCTTTAAATGAAAATTGCTGCAAACCTTTTCATAGAAAGCTATATTCATGTCTTGAATTTCAAACATTTGAAATCCAAGTAAGTAATAAATAGGAAAAGGTACTAATGAAAAGTGTTATTTTTTAAATGATAAATTCAAAGATCAAAATAAAATGATTATTCATTGTACTATACAAATAGCCCATCTTTGTACCAAAAAATCCCTTTCATCTTCACAACTAAATTGACTAAAAGGCATGGTTTCCTAGCAACATTCATTGTGTTTATGACCTTTCCTCCAATCTGAGCACACAGATGTGATTCTGAAGCTAATAAATATACATCATCCAACGTAGACTATTCCAGTTTCCCCAGAGCAGGTTGAGAGAAATAGCCAACCAAAGATGAAGAGTTAAGAAAATAAACATATACTCAAAACAGTTCTGAACATTTTCATATGGATAAGTTTATTTAACTAAGTTAATAAATCAAAGTATAATTGAATAGTATTTTATCATACCATTCTGAAATACAATGAGAATATAGCATTTTTAGAAAAGTTAGGATGTGATGGAGAGAGTTTTCTGATTTTAGAAAATATATATATAATATATATAATTCCTTTCACATGCATATGTATTCATAATTTACTATTATGAACTATTTGCAGTCTTTGAGAAGGTGTTTCTTCATCATAAATTCTCAAGAATTTAGAAAATGCTTGAAAACACAATGCATTAAATGGGGTTTTAGGGATTCTTCCAAGAAAATTATACCAAAACCAGACCCCCAGCTTCACAGTAGTGAAAAAGTCTAGGTAATACTTTTATCCATATGATAGTTACTAACTGTGTCATTTTATTACCTTCCTCTTCTATAAAAAGTAAGAGACATTGAGAAAAAGTACTGACATCTTTTTAACTAACTTTGTTATACCTCGATTTCTATGAAATAAACACTCTCCAGCAGAAACAAATCTTTCTCTTTTGGAGAGAAAAGACCTTCATTGCTGACTGATTCACCACAAGAACAGGAGTTAAATGACATCGAGCCATTGGTGCATTTTCTTTGGCATTATCTAATGAATCCCTCTGAATTTATATGTTTTGTATATCACCACCACAGATGCAGGGTTTAGTGAGTTTTGCTTATGCAAAATGAAAATAATTACAGGGAAGCTTTTAAGCCAGATGTTGAAAATCGCTAGAGACGTGTTTGGGTCAGCATGTTTGACAGAGTTTACACAAGTGGCTACTCTAACTGGCAATTGACTGCCTAGTGGACAATTAGTAATACATCTCCCTTGTTTTCTAAGTATATATTTATTTCATTTTAAATAATTATTTCTAAGTTAAAATGGCAATGAGAGTGATAAATACTGTATCCTAAATCTCTTAATAGGTATGATGAGTACAGTTTTGCCAAAACAGTAACTGTTTTAAAAAAAGGAATACTTTATTTATTCTGACATCCATATAAGATTTGTTTTGTTTACAAGTCAAAAGGATGATTTTTCTAACTGCCAAATCTTTGATCTCAA
This sequence comes from Otolemur garnettii, assembly GCF_000181295.1. NCBI lineage: Eukaryota > Metazoa > Chordata > Mammalia > Primates > Galagidae > Otolemur > Otolemur garnettii. Next base: position 8,853,488 of record NW_003852447.1, read on the forward strand.
CTTAAGAGTTAAAATTCCAGCTGTGTTCTTTGTGACTCTCATTTTCATTGTCAACAGTAATGAAAAGTCTACAGTTAGGACACAGCTGAGGGTTGTTTTCTTTGTTTCTTCTTTTTCTAAAGTTTGTGTTATGATCAACTTGGAGTCAGCTCTATTTCTCTTTGTGACAAAGCCCGTAGTTACTAGGTGAATAAATTATTTATTTAGGAATTATTTATTCCTAAAGTCTATAAATTATGTATTTAGGAATTATTTATTCTTAAAGTCTATAAATTTAGGAATATACTTAGGTACTAAATTTTTCTGGGTTAGATGATTGGCCACTTAATAATGTGAAATAAGTTTTACATTGTTAATGATCTGAAAAAAAATATCTTTGGAAGAGATAGGATGGCTGACAAGAGATCAACTCTGGCAGCTGATGAAAAGGAAAAAAAGAAAAAAAGAAAAAAGCATATATCAGATGTAATTCTAAAGAAAAAGTGTCAAATTTTACCAAAGATTCCATGGGAAGAAGCCGTGGAGCAGGACAAGAAGCAGCAAGATATTAGCAGAGATTAACCTGTGAGAGGCTTGGCGCACAGCCAAACCAGTGTGTGTGTGTGTGCGTGTGTGCGTGTGCGTGTGCGTGTGCATGTGTGTGTGTGTGTCTGGGGGTAGGTATTTTCCTTCCTTCACATTTTTGGCACTCAGGAAGTTTCCAAACTTCTGGAGAGCCTTTCTATCCTCATGAGTCCAAAAACAGCTGCTGCTAGTGAAGGTGGAGCTTCTTGAGAACAGAGCACAAGGCTGCCAGACCTCTTAGGGTCACTCCCTATCACCACAGACCTGAGCTTATATAGTAGGCACTGGATTGCTTCTCCACCCACTGTGGGCCTTTGTCTTCCCCAGAGAGTTTCAATTTCTCAATCTCATCTTGTTCATCCCACATAAACATTTCTTTCTTTCTTTCTTTCTTTTCTTTTTTTTTTTTTTTTTTGAGAAAGAGTCTTACTATATTGCCCTCGGTAGAGTACCATGGCTTCACAGCTCATAGCAACCTCCAACTACTGGGCTTAAGCAATTCTCTTGCCTCAGCCTCCCGAGTAGCTGGGACTACAGGCACCTGCCACAGTGCCCAGCTATTTTTTATTGTTGTTGTTGTTGCTGCAGTTTGGCCAGGGCCAGTTTTGAACCCACTACTCTCAGTATATGGGGCCAGCACACTACTCACTGAGCCACAGGCACCACCCACATAAATATTTCTTAATTCTGGTCCAAACTGTGGGAGTTTCAGGGAATCAGTGGGTTCCAGTGGATCTGAATGATATCAGAGCCTGGACAATCCAGGCAGGTTGATTTCCAGAGAGATGGTCAGCAATAACCAGAGTGATAGCTTTCCTCCATTCAGACTCTTTTCCTTCCCTGCCTTTCCCTCATCCATTACTGTTAGGAAAGACAATTGAGCCAGGGCTCTCAGAAGTGATAATTCTCTAATGTTGGAGCATCCACCACACCAAGGCTTCCATAGACAGTGGGGCTCAAACTGCTCCTTGTAAAGACCCGCAACAGACTAAGGGGTGATCAGACTATGGGCTTCCTGCTCATCGACCCACTCTGTTTCTGTTCATCTGGTTGCTCCTTCAGAGCAGGACACATTCCATGTGGAGAGGCATCAAATGTGCTTGAGAACCCCATAGGCATCTTGGGACCAGCATGCTTCTTTCTGGCATGGTCAGGGATTGCTCTTAGGAGATGCAGGGATAGGCCAATAGGCCAGATCCTATACCCCTAGGATTTAATTGAGTTGCTTGAGGGCACCATTGGGAGGCAAAGAAGCCTGATAGGCAGGATAGAAAAGAAAGCAGAGTGAGTCACAGCTGCAGCACAATTGTGGCGCATCCCTTCCCCCAAAGGAAGACTCACTTACTTAGTCCAGGACAGGATCATAAATAGGAAAGCTCCCATCTTGCAGGACCATCATGGAGGAGCTCAGCTAGTTTGAGCTCCTGCCTTCCAGTAGATACAGGGAAAGGAAGGAGCAGGAGAGTTGGAAGAAGGAGGGAAATGAAGAAGTAGAAGAGAAGGGAGAAGAGGGAAATCCACTTTTGACAGCCAGATAGTGAATCTCAGATGGACCACTCCCACATGCAGACTTTCTGGCAACGTGGGTCCATATCAGCACCCCCACCCCCGGTAGCTCTTTCTATCAGTTTTGGAGGAATATTCAAGCCCTACCCAGATAGATAGCTTACCAGTTTTTGTAGAGCCAGAGGGCCAGCTCACCAACCCAGTCCAAGCAAAACTTATTCCTCCACCCACCTTTGCTGTGGTGAAAAATTAGTATTCACCTGGAAGTTCCAGGACCCCACCCATCTCATGGGGCATTTTAGTGCTTTTCCTAAGGGATTAGCAAGTCACAGGTTCTTCTCCCCCCACAAAAAAACAAACAAACAACAACAACAACAACAACAAAAATACACTGCTGCTGGTTCTTTTCAACAAGCAGCACCTACTAGCAGGGAGGTGAATTTGTATAGCCCTTTACAACATTTACTGGCTCAATAATATAGGGTGTGGTATACTCTTACCTTCAAGTACCACTCACTGTCTAAGAGATTAAAACAGGTGTGCCAATACAACTCATTTTATTAAGGATACCACAAGGCTGGAGAAAGACAAAGTATTTCAAAGATCTCAATCATCCCACATTAACAAGAGACTGGGAATCTGCCCCCACACACAGCTTATCATTGCTACAGCCTACCAACAATTAGCAACCACCACAGTAAGGATTCTTTTATTTCTTTCTTTTAAATTTTATTATTATTACTAGTATTATCATTATTATCTGTAGGGGTACAGAGTGATAATAATGTGATAATACTGTGATAATAATAAACACAGATAATAACAAAAATAAAATTTCAAAGAAAGAAAGTCTGTGTCTGGGTAGAGTGACATGCATGGTGTTCTAGGTCACAGCAATCTCAAACTCTTGGGCTCAGGTGATCCCCTTGCCTCAGCCTCCCAAGTAGCTGGGACTACAGGTACCTACCACAATGTCTGGCTAATATTTCTAGTTATTTTTATTTTTATTAATACTAGAGACAGTGTCTCACTTTTGCTCAGGCTGGTCTCTAACTCTTGAGTTCAGGCAATCCACCTGCCTCAGCTTCCCAGAATGCTAGTATTACACATATGAGCCCCTGTGCCCACCCACAGTAAGTATTTCTATAAAGAAGGCATCCATCCAGAATCTAGACTCCCAATAAAGCACCCATAGGCATTGGCAAACTTTCTTACCCAGAATATGCACAGAAACATCCTATGAGTGAGGAGGAAGGAACCTTCACTTAAACAAAAGACAATCCAAAAATAAGAAGTAACAGATCCTCAATATGAGAAGGAATCAGTCCAAGAACCCTGGATGTATGAAAAATCAGTGTAATAGGAATCCTTTAAAGGGATACACCAGTTCTCTAGCAATGGATCCCAATAAAAATGAAAATACTGAAATGATGGACAAAGAATTCTATATATAGATTGTGAGAATGCTCAATGAAATCCATTAGAAAATGTAAAGAAACTCAATGTAATAAGAAAAGTAACTTAGGAAATTAATGAAAAAATCATTAAAGAGCTAGACATATTTTAAAAAATCAAATAGAACTTTTGCAAACAAATAATTTATTTAGAGAAATACAAATGACAGTGGAAAGCTTTAAGAATAGAATACACCAGGCAGAAGAAATAATTTTAGAGCTTAAAGACAGCTCATTTGAATTAGCTCAGTCAAAAATAAAGAAGAACCAAGAGGAAAAAGCAAAGCCTTCAAAAATGTGTAATTATATACAGTGGACAAATATAAGAATAATAGACATCCTGAGTATTAAGAAGAAAGTGCACAGGGCTGGGAAACCTATTTGTGGTAATAATTGAGGAGAACATCTGTGGTCGCGCTATGGATTTAGACATCCAGGTACAAGGGGTCAACAAACTCATGGAAGAATCATTGCAGAGAGGCAATCACCATAAATATAGTTGTTGGATTAGTAACAGTTGGCATGAAGTTTCTCCTTCAGCTGTGAGGTGAAAACATCAAGTAACTTACAAAGTAAAATCCACCAGGCTAATTGCAGACTTCTCCATTAAGATGGTAACAGACAGAAGGAATTGGGGACCCTTTCTCAATCTTAAACAAAACAACTGCCAGCCTAGAATTTTGTATCCTGAAAAACTTAGTTTTACATATGAAAAAGAAATATAGAATTTACCAGACAAGCAAACACTGAGAAATTTGTCAAAGCAAAACCAGCCTTGCAGGAAGTACTGCATTATACACATATTAACACAGTGGATGTCCACAAGTGTAAAACCACCAAAAAGCTAAAGCTCAGAGGTCACAGAAAGCAATAAGTGACTACCCAACATGATGAACAGAACAGAATACCACAGAATTATCAATCAATGTGAATTGTCTGAATGCTTTACTCAAGAGACATAGGTTAAGTGAATGGATTAAAAAACACTACCTAAGTATCTCTTTCTCAAAGAAACTCATCTAATCCACAAGGACTCATACAGCCTCAAGATGAAGGGATGGAAATTCTACTAAGCAAAGAAGTAAATGGCAACATTGAAATTTCCAGGTACTTCAACACCCTACTGACAGACCTGGACAGATCATCTTAGCAGAAGATAAATGAATAAACACCTGATGTAAATGAGACTCTATAACAAATGGTCCTCACAGACATTTCTAGAACATTTTACTCCCAAACTACTGAATACATATTCTTCTAATCAAGACATGGAACATGTCATCTCCTAGACAGATCATCTCCTAGGCCACAAGGTATGTATCAACAACTTAAAAAAAAATCATACCATGTACCTTCTCAAACCACAGTGGAATCAAACTAGAAATCAATTTCAAGTAAAACACAAAATTTTAACATGAAGTCACATGTTGTTTTATACAACTTTCCTGTGGGGCAAGCCTATCTTCCATGGTTATGGAAATTATCAACCTGTCGCTGTGAAATTAAAATGTAAATCAAAAATTTCTCAAAATGAATGATGGGTCACAAGCTATCAAAATCTATGGGATTTGCCAAATGGAATCCCAAGGGGAAAATTGATAGCATAAAATGCCTACATCAAAAAGACAAAAAGATAACAAATTAACAATCTAATGTCACATTTCAAGGAACTAAAAAAGAAAGAGCAAACCACACCAATATCCAGAAATAAAGAAATAACTAATATCAGAGCACAATGAAATGAAATGGAAAAAAAAAAGAAAAAAATACAAAGAATCAACAAAACAAATGTTTGTTCTTTGAAAAGATAAATAATCTTAGATGAAAAGGGGATGTTACAACAGATACCACAGAAATACAAAATATGTTCTGTAAGTACTATGAAAATTTCTATCCACATAAAATAGAAATAAAAAAGAAAATATATAAATTCCTGGAAATAAGCAACCTTCCCAAGATTCAGTCAGGAAGAAGGGGAACTCCTGAACAGACCGAGAACAAGAAGTGCGATTGAAGGAGCAATAAAAGAATCTCCCAACAACAACAACAAAAGCTTGAACCAGATGGATTCACAGACAAATTTTATCAGCCTACAAAGAAAAACTGGTACCCATACAGCAGAAATTATTCCATAACTCTAAGAAGGAAGGAGTCTTCCTCAACTCATTCTACAAAGCCATAAACTCATTTTACGAAGTACCACCTAATAGCAAAACCAGAAAAAGACTCATAAAAAAAGAAAACAATAGACCAATATTTCTTATGAATATAGATACAAAAATTCTTAATAAAATACTAGCAAATCAAATTCAGCAGCACATCAGAAAAATAATCCACCATAACCAAGAGAGCTTTATCTCAGGGATCCAAGATGGTTCCACATATGTATGTTGATAAATGTGATTAACCACATAAATAAAGCAAAAAACAAATGACTACATGGTCATCTCAAAAGATGCATAAAACCATCCAACAATATTCAGTACCTTTCAATGATAAAAACCCTCAACAAACTAGGCACAGAAGGAACATTTCTCAAAATTATAATAGGCATATGTGACAAACCCACAGGCAGTATTATACTAAATGGGAAAAAGTTGAAAGCATTCTACTTAAGAACTAGAACAAGACAAGGGTGTCTACTGTCACCACTTCTATTTAACATGCCATTGGAAGTCCTAGCCAGAATAGTCGAATTGTATATGAAAATACACACTGTAACCCATGATTGCATTAATGTACACAGCTATCATTTAATTAAAAAAAAAAGAAAGAAATGGTATCCAATTTGGGAAAGAGGAAGTTAAATTCTCCCTTTTCACTGATGATATGACATTATATCTAGAAAACTCCAAAGATTTCACTAACAGACCCCCAGAATTGATAAATACATTTGGCCAAGTCTCAGGTAACAAAGTCAGTGTACACAAATCAGTAGTATTTCTAAACGTCAATAACAGGGTGAGAATTAAATAAAAGACTTAATACCATTTACAATACCTACAAAGAAATTGAAGTACCTAGAAATACAGTTAACAAAGAAGGTGAAAGATCTCTGGAAAAAGAACTACAAAACACTAAGGAAAAAAATTGTAGATGATCTAAACAAATCAAAAAACATGTTTATGAACTGGTAGAATAAACACAGTTTAAATGTGCATACTACCCAAAGTGACTTACAGATTCAGAGCTAGTCTCATCAAAATACCAATATCATATTTAACACATCTAGAAAAAAATAATTCTATGCTTCATCGGGACCAGAACAGATCCTGAATAGCCAAGACATTTGTAAGCAAAAAGAATAAATATGGAGGCATCACATTAATTTAAACTATACTACAAGTCTTTAGTAACCAAAATGGAATGGTACTTGCAGAAAAACAGAGATCAGTGGAATAAGACCATTTATATACACGTAACTGATCTTTGACAAAACATACAACAATATACAATGGAAAGAAGAAGCTCTGTTCACTATATGGTCTGAGAACATTGGATAGCTACTTGTAAAAGAATGAAACAGTATCCACATTTCTCATAACTCATGAAAGTTAATTGAAGATGGATATAAGACTTAAATATAAGGCATGGAACTATAAGTATTCTAGAAAAAATGTAGGAAAAATCTCTTCTAAATATTGGCCTAGGCAAAGAATATATGACTAAGACCCCAATGGCAATTATAGCAACAGCAAAATCAAATTGGACTTCATAAAATTAAGAAGCTTCTGAACAGCTAAGAAAATAATCACAAGAACAAATAGGCAAGCTACAGAATGAGAGGAAATATTTGCAAGTTATATAACCTATAAAAAGCTAATAAAAAAAACTTACAAAGAACTCAAGCAAGTTGGCAAAAACCCCCAAATAACCTCATAAACACACACACATAAAAATGCTCAATGTCACCAATCATCAGGAAAATGCAAATTAATACTGTAAGATGTTCCCTTATTTTTATTAGACTGGCCTTTATTAAAAAGTCCAAAAACTGTAGATGTTGGTATGGGAGCGGAGAGAATGAAACAATTAATACACTCTTGGTGGGACTGCAAATTTGTACAACCTCCATGGAAAACAGTATGGAGATTGCTCACAGAACTCAAAGTAGACTTAACATTTGATCCAGCAATCCCATTACTGGGTATCTACCCAAAGAGAAAGAAGTCCTTTTATCAAAAAGACTCCTGCACTAGGATATTTATTGCAGCACAATTCACACTTACAAAGATGTGGAATGAACCCAAATACCCATTAATTCATGAGTAGATAAACAAAATGTGGCATCTGTATACCATGGGGTATTTACTTAGCCATAAAAAGGATGAATTAATGTCTTTTGGAACAATTTAGATGGAACTGGAGACCATCCTAAGTGAAGTTACTAAAGAATGGAAAATCAAACAGCACATGTTCTTGCTATTAAGTTGAAACTAATGGATGAGCACTATGTGTACAAAGGGTAGTAAAGCTTGGAAATCAAGCAAGGTGGATGGAGGTGGAGAGGATGGGCAAAAACCACCTACCTCACAGGTACCATGAACACTATTTGGGTGATAGGCACACTCATAACCATGACGCCAGCATTATAAAAATGAACTATATAAGCAAAAACATTTGTACCTCCTTAATGTTTAAAATAATAATAAAAAAGATTTTTAGAAAGGTAAAAAATCTTTAATTTTTTTTCAAGCGCCAACATTCTGTGAGATTTCAACCTCTACAATGTGAGGAGTTAGCTAATTAAGTTTTATTCAAAAGCTAAAGAGGAATGAGTCCTTGGCTGCCAAGTTCATGGTGCCATGTTTGGTCCTCATCTGCCTTACTGTCTTTCCTTTCCTTCATCTTACTGAGCACTCCAACCACGACCCTGTATCCCTCACCTTAAAAGCAATAAGTGCAGGCTCAGTAGAGCTCCAGTGTGGAACTGAAGAAGCCTTAATTTTAGGCTAGTTTAGATTCTTGACCTGAATCTCAATCTTTTTAATGTAAATCTGATAAGTTGAACAATATAATTTCCTAATGTTTTTCTAGTTCAAAAGTTTTATAACTCTTAGAATAATGTGAAGTTTTATCATCTTAATGATGGATAACTTATCACTTCAGTAAACTTAAAGAATTTCTTCTTAAGCTTAATTTTTTCCTTCCTGTTACTTCATGGAAAAGCCTTTGTACTCCAGCTCTGATTTGACTCATTTCACAAATGCTCATGAAAACATCACCCAGGAAGTATATATTTCTGACATACTTCACTTCTCACGTGTCCTAGGACGTGGCAGAAAAACAACAGTGTTTGAAAAGACCAGGAGTTTCGGAAGAAAGAAAATAAAAGTTAACAATTAAAACTCTAGCACTTATATTTGCAGTTTTGGGAATTTGGGTGAACAACTTTTTGAGCCACAGATTCTACATTTATAAAATGGAGATATTAGTACATATCACAAGCTGTGGTGAAGATTAAGTTATACATGTTCTATATTTTAGAAATATATATACACACCTACACACACAGGTACCTACAAGGTGTGCCAAAAATTATATACACATTTTAAGCAATCTTATTGGATGTAAAAGTGACCATCCCTCAAAAGTGTACATATTGCTGATAAAATGGAGGTGACTAGTATTGATACCTTCAAATCAACTTTGAAAAGTAATATATAAGTAATATATCTTAAAATTAGTATATGTTTTTGGCATGTCTCTTTGCATTTTATATATGGAGAGAGAGTGCTAGCTGATACTATTATAATTTGATAAGTGGTATCCTTCATTATTATTAATTAGCCTATACTTTACTTATCCTTTTCCCCTAATTTCTTTTTTTCTTTTATTTTTTTTTTTTTTTTTTTTTTTTTTTTTTTTGCAGTTGCTGGCCAGGGCTGTGTTTGAACCTGCCACCTCCAGCATATGTGGCCGGTGCCCTACTCCTCTGAGCCACAGACACTGCCCCCTAATTTCTTCATATAGAAAAAAATAAACTTATATTTTGAATATTGAATACTCAGAGACATCTTTGACTTCTCCCAGCTTAGCTTGTGGAATCTCCATATTCCTTCATTTTTAAAAATATAATTTGATGTAGCATTTTTAAATAGTTTCATGTTCATTTTTCTGTCTCACAACAAACATTATTTTCTTTATTAGCTTAGTACCTTAACATTTTTGTACAGTGTTTAGCTTGGAGCTTTACATAAAAGATAGTCTCAGTAAATATAAATGTTTGCTTAAATAGAGTTTTAATAAGTAAAGGAAGAAATGTGTTCTTTATACTTTAGCCCTAACATTCCTCCGTCTGGAAAGACTACAATAAATAGTCCCAAATCCACTCTAAAGGATGGAATTAATCCTTTCCCATGTCAGTGGAAAGTAAAGGAGTTCAATTTCAAGAAATTTGCACTGGGTAATCCAGCTTTCCATTGGTTCCCCTTAGTGATGTGTATCAGTCTAATTTCTCATATTCCTGTGACCAAGTTCCCACCTTAAACTTCAGTTCCAATGGCTAGTAGATGGTCTAAGATCTTGTATTAAAATCCCACATTATTCTTCAATACTTGTATACATATTTGTCTCTATTTTAAGTAGAGATGGAACCCTAACAACCCCAGAATTCCAGCCCAGCCCAGTGTGGAGGTACCGTCTGTCCATAGCTTTTTGTGTACATTGCCAATACCTGAATCTCTGCCACTGGACTGGTTTTATTTCTGGTAGAACTATACTGTAAATATGGCTGCTGAACTTGACTGCCAAGTAGTATGTATTGAGATTTCTTATTAGCTTCTAAAATTGAGTTGTTTCCAACCACTTATCTGATCCCAAGGAATATGTCTGGTTCCCAGTCAAGAGTTTCTGGACTGATTGTCTGCTGGGTCTTCTATCTCGTCCTAGTTCAGTAAATTCTATTTTTGAAAATATCATTCCTAGGCATATTCACACATCCCATCTTTCTTCGTTCCCTTTTTTTCCCAATCTAAGGCAATTTGGCTCAGGAAAAATGGCCCTAGGTTGGAAGGCCTTCCATACTTTTTTCCTTTCATATTTGAGTCAAAGGAGATAGCAGTAGTAGCTGTAAAATTACTATTGCAACATTTGAAGTGAAATTAGACATATGGATGAGTCTCTTTGCTGTTATTTAAATGCCTTTGGAAGAGCCAAGGAGTCCCTTTTAGAGTCTCCAGAAGTAGTCACCCATATAGTTAAAATTCTCAATTAGACCCACTTTTCATCATGGATTATAAGGAGACTTTTATCTAAACCCCAATTACATACCTATTCACCTCAAACTCTTCAAGACCAGGTCTACAAATGAATAGTTGTATCATTTTATGAATGATATCTCAGTTCTCTAATCTCTAGTTGCAAAACTGAGATTTCCTTATTAGTAACTCTTGGGAAGGGAAGATTACATATGCAAACAGCTGATGACTTCTTCCACTATGACAGGTGGCACCAGTGAAAACTATTTTTCCCTTGGTAATCTTTCAATCACCCCTGTATAAAGACTAAACTGCAACAAAACAAATGTGGCCAGGAAGTTATTAAGTAAATTAATATTTATTTGTTTAAAAAGTAGACAGATAAAATGAAGAGTATACTAGAAGTGGTGAGGTTGAATTTCCAGGGTAGGGAGAGTAAAAAATAATCTCTATTTATTTATGAGAGGTGAGGTGATTGTTTTAGACTTTCAGACTATGAACACACTAGTCCCTATTCACATCAACTATCTGAAAGGGATAAAAGTAACAATCAAAATTGTTTCTATTTTGAATATTTAGCCATATCACTTTAGCCAAAAGTAATAATCAATTGTCTCTGTTTTGAATATTTAGCCATATCACTAAGAATTCCTATGTAATACATGTTGTAGAATTTTGGGACTATAAGTCCATCATGTGTTTGGGTCATATTTATTTTACTCATTTATACATATTTAAGTCAGCATTACATGGAAATAGTTTGTTAGACTCTGCAAATTGACACTATGTATGATTTAAATTTGTTAGGAAATATTATTTGTTTTTGCCAAATCAGACCATTAAATGACTTTTATACAAAACATTTTGTGCAAAATATTTCACCTGATCTTGAAGAATTAAAGAGTATCATTAGTCTTACAATAAACTCAAAAATAGGTATTTGGATCCAAGTCCCATAAAACTAATTAGTTTTTTGTTATTTAATTGATTAAGTCATGCTATGGGTCCATAGAGAGTAGGAGTAGGTTAAGGGCATCCTGCCATTTATTTTCTAGTGCTAAGCAAAAAGCTGCTAAAAGAAAAGATAATTCAACATTTAAACTATGAAGTTATATGAAGATAAAAATTAGACTATTTGATTTTCCAAAGTTAGACGTCGTCATTCATATAATCAAACATATGTTATTGATGAACTATTCTAATTTCTGAGGTAATTATCAATATAAGTTTTAAATGAAATAGTACTTCCTTATAGATGAAACCACGGAAAGAAGAAAATGTGGTTAGGAAATCTAATCAGTATTTTGTTTCTGAAAAAAATTGAAAAATTAAGTAATATATATCACTTTAAAGTTCATTTAACACTTTTAATTGCATACAATTTTCTAAAATTAACTTTCACGAAGTAGATGATCCATTATCCTATAGACAAAGAGTGTCTGCTCCTCTTAAAATTCTAACCACAATCTAGTGGAGATTTCATTAAACTGCCTAAAAATGGCTCCTGGAATTCACTGCGGAAGACATCAGCACAAGTCGCAGATGATCAGAGGGTGTGTCTATTGAATTTCTTTTGATTCTTTGAGAGATTTTCCTACTAACTTTTATCTTAAGATTACATATTTAGTTCTCTAATTATTAAATGGTTAAACCCCTGGAATGCGATGCTCTTGCTGAGCTTTCAGAGAATCTTCATTATAGATGATCAACTGCAGAAAGGAGTCCATTTAAACACCTTCAAATGTTTTCACCACTTCCCATGACAGCTGATACCAATATATAAGCATAATATATTTAAAACGACATAGCAATAATTGTATTACCATTTTTAAAAATTTATGTGTATTTCCCTTAGTTTTCTACTCTAATTTTACGAATTCAATGATCATTTTTACAGAGCCAAATTCTAGATACTTTTGTCTTGGTAAGTTTCAGATCCTCATTTCCAAGAATCCATGGAATGTCTGTATTGGGATACCCTCAACCACCTCTAATTCTATATACCTATGATTGAATTTATTATTTTTTTTTTTTTGTCCCAAGCATGTCCCTTTTCCTTTGTTCTCAATTTATCTTAAAGGAATTACTTTACTTAATACATTGAAACTCAGAATATGGTATGATCTATCACTAACTAAATATCTTTCATAACTATTTCTATCTGTTCTTAGACTCTGCCATTGTCTACTATATTAAGTGCTTACCTCCCCACATTAACACAATTGTAATTTCCTATAATCACTTCCCTGGTTCAAATCTTCTACCCTGCTATTGTTAGGTAGATAGTGAGGGATTTCAGCTCTTGTAGGGACAAAGGTGAGTACTCTTCCCTGGTACTGTCCCAAGCAATTGCCCTACCTGGAAGGGCAAGAGAAGGTACTACATCTTGGTGCTCCCCCACCCTTGACCTAGACAGTGTTATCTAAGTCAGGGCACTAAGATGTTAGGTGGCAATCTGTTCTCAGTTCTCGGTGTGCTCTTGGCCAAAGAACGCTTCCACCAGAAACACCAAAGTTAAGGTGAGCATGAAATGAGGCTTACTGAGCAAGATAGGTTATAAAGGAAGAGCAAGATAGGTTTATAAAGAAAGAGCAAGATGTGTTCAACAGAGATATTGACCAGTCCCCTATCAAAACAAAAAGCTCTGGCTATGGTTTGGAGTCTTGTTTTATAATGTTTGGATTGTGCCCTCCTCCTGGTTCAGACTTTACCACTGAAACAATTTGATAGACAGTTAAACTCATGATAATTAGCCTTAGGTTACTCAAGGTCACTTTCCAAATCCTACTGTGCCTAGGCTGCCTGGCCATGGGGCACACTTCCTTTCCTGAGGTATGGCATTTGCTCAGGGTGGGATCAAGGGTGGGGCAGCACCAAACACGGTGGCCACCCTTGTCTTTCCTAGGTGGGGCAATTGCTCAAGGCAAAGGGGCTCACCTTTGTCTCCATAAGAGCCAGAATCCCACACTACCTGCCTAACATTATGATATTTAGCTTTGTAAAGCACAGCTCTGATCGTATCACAGCACTGTTTGAAGACCTTCAAAGTCTCTCCAGGGAAGGCAAGTTTTGAGATTGAACTTAGAATATGATGTTCCCATAAAGTGAGGACATTCCAGGCATTAATGTGAGCAGAATTCTAAAAGAGTATGTTGTGTTTGGGGACTCACATATAGTCTGATGTCTCTAGAGGATAAACAAGAGGGAGAGAAACAGAGAGAGGGAGAGAAGAAACAGTATGCTTAGGAATTTCCTCTTTTTATTACTTTTACCCTAAATGTTTTATACTGTATATCCATGTGACCAATCTAGATAAAGTATCACCACCTCCAAAGTATTTCCTCTGGCACCATGAACTGGAAATCAGTCCTTCCTCTAAACCCAAGCTGACGGCTGTACACTCTGCATTGTATCAAAAGTACTTGGGCATGAGGTCACTACAAAGGCTTTGAGACAGACTGTGTTATGGTCCATTATTTCACTTCCAAGAAGCACAGTCTACAGTCCTTTCTAACTGATCTGCATGTTTCAACTTCCTTGTCTTGTTGTTGCTGAGAAGGCTTCACTTGTTTCTGTCTGCATTTTTATGTTTCTTGATTCTCATATATTTGAAAACTTTTGTAATGACTCACCTCTATGTGTTGTGATCATGACAATGCAATAGGCTGTGTGTGACAATAGTGGGGTTAGGTTCGTTTTATTTATCCCCCAGAGCACCTTTTTTTAAATTAAAAAATAAAAAAAAGATGCCACCATGGGAAATGATTCCATGAACGACAGGCATTTTTATAGGAAAGAAACGTGAGTCTGCCCTAACAAGGAACTGACACTTTAAAAAAATTCCAAAATTTATTTTAAGCAAAATTGAAAAAAATTATATAAAAACCAAGGAAAGGGAAACTTTGCAAAAATCATACATTTGGTAATAATACCATTAGAAACTTTTCTTCAGGTTTCCACTGGTCATCATTTATTACAGGGTGTTGAATGAACCTTTAAAGGAATTAAGTTCAGATTAGAAAAAAAGAAACATTTCTGAGTGCTAAATTCAATCTAATGTAATAATGATTATCATTATGTACAAAGTGTGAAATTTTATCCTTTTGCATTACTTGTCAATTCATTTTTGCATTTCGGTTTGCCCTGTATAATAAGTTGGTTTCAGTTTTTGAATTGCTTTGTAATAGAAAGTTCTTGCTGGGTTAAAATAGTCCTCTTATTGTTCTATAGAGTAATTCAGTGTCTGGGCTTCCTACTGGGAATAATAAGCTATAACTTATTTTGCATATATAATGAACCTTTGGTTATCTCAAACTGGACTATTAGTACTGTGGGAAACTGAGCCTCAACATTTACCCAACAACACTGGAGTATAAGCTCTGCTAATATACTGGTCGATCCAGTCTCTCTGCATATTTTTATTTTACATTTAGGCTGCATCACAGTAGAAATATAACAGAGTGGCTTAACCACATGTTCTTTCTATAAAGTGAGTTGAGAGAAAGTATCTTTGATTTTGAGTGCTACTCGGCTTCAAATAGTCAGCCTGGCAAGGTGAAGGCAGCCAGGAGCATTTGAAGAAATCAGGATGGGAAATGATATTGTACTATCTTACTGCTTTCTCACATGAAATAATATGTATAAAAACATTCTATAAATTATCAATATCCATCACAATGTATTTCACAAAAGAAACATAAAGTTTCTCTGGAATCAGGTGAAATAATTAATAATGTGGCAGAACAAGCCCCAGACTTAGAGTTCTGTGATCTAGATGTGTGGTCATCTCCTACAACAGGTATGTACCCTGGGAGATGTACTTCACATCTAACACCATTACTGTATGCAAAATTTATTTTCCATTTTTGCTTAGCTTCCTTTCTTCTGTCTTTCATGACAATGTTCTAAATTTCCTTTGAGAAACTCCTTCTCCCTTGAGTCCATGAATTGAGGGTGGAGCTGACTGCACTATGCAATTGGTGGGCTTGGAACCCAGGCTGGCCAATTAATCTCTGTAACTTTGTTGCTAGAATTATTCAAAAAAAGGTATTATATATGCAAAGTGGCTGGAAGTTATGCCTGCTCTTTGTGGAAAGGACTTACCTTGGAACAAAACAAACAGAACAGATAATGCCTGATGAAGAAAGTGGTTGACACAGCGCCTGACCGTTATTGTTTGATCCATAGCTGTGCCATGGAAATGATTCCTTGTACTTTCTAGTAGGTAAACCAATAAATGACAATTGATGTTTAACAATTCAAATGTCCTGAATTAGACTTTTGTCTTCATCAAATGTTAAATGAAGATAATTGTGCACTATAGTGCCTAACACTGTGACATTTTTGAAATAGTTATGAAAAAATAAAATAAAGAAAAAATAACACTAAACCAAACATTGTTATCATAGTACTTAGTATAAAACTTGGCACCTTCTTAAAGATAGCAAAGAATATAGATTAGACATATAGTAAAAATAGATAAGCCATCATTTAAATAAAAGCAATATTAAAAATAATTTGATTTTCCAAGGTGAGTTCATTATTTTCCATACACTGAGATATAATTGCTTTCGAATTTAAGTTAACAATATAAATTTGCTTTCATTGTAAGAATAGTGACTCAGGCACTATCTCTTGAATTAGATGGTCTCTTTAAGAGAGTGGACAGCTACCTTCAGAATAGATTATTAAGAAGTTAGACACTTCCATGAATTATAATTTTTTATCAAAGCATTGAGGAAATGTTAATTTTCCAGCATGTTTTTGTCTAAAAAGACAGAAGCAAACCTTCCCTTCTTCTATGCTATCCTTTAAGAACTGCCTATTTTCTCCCCTTATTGCACTAGAAGTATTAGTGTGCACAAGAGGTTTTTGTTTCATCAATTCAAGATCACTTCATAATCCAATGACGCTTGGGTTCTGCTTTCGCCCCTTCACTAGAATGTTGCCAAGTTGCTCAATGGCCTCCTAGCTACCAGATTAAATGAACAGTTTATAATCTCCACTGCAACAGAACTCTTTGCTTCACATCACACTGCATCTTATATCCTTTGGTATTCCTGCTCCCTTGCTGCTTTCGAGAAAGCTGTAGCCATATTGAGGAGCCCAATGGAGCAAGGAACTGGGGGGGGGCCTCCAGCAAAGCTTGTAAGCAAATGTGTCTATGTATAAAAATTAAATATTTAGTAAAGGTGAGTCAAAAATCAAAAAAGGGAGCATAGATTGTTGAGCGTACAATGTTTAATGCATGAAAAAGAATCCAAACTGGATCCCTTGCTAACATTATATATAAAGGTCAACCTGGAGACATTAAAACCCTGTATGTCTTTCAAAATGTGAATGAAACACACAAAGGCCATGATAACCAGTGGAGAGATGTTTCATCCAGGAAAGAATTAATGCGTGTATCATTAAGAAGCTAATTTTTCCAAACCTGACTTATGGAATAAAGATACTTTTTTTTTTTTTTTTTTTTTTGAGACAGAGTCTCACTCTGCTGCTTAGGCAGAAGGCCCTGGCCTCACCCTAACTCAGAGCACCCTCAAATTCCTGGTTAAAGGGATTTCTTGCCTCATTCTCCAGAGTAGCTGGGACTACAGACACCCATCACTGTTCTGGCTAATTTTTCTATTTTTGGTAGCGATGAGGTCTTGTTCTTATTTGAGATGGTCTTGAACTCTGAAACTCAAGGAATCCTCCTGGCTCGGCCTCCCAGAGTACTAGGATTACAAAGTGTGAGCCACCACTTCAGGCCAAGATAGCTTAATTAAAATCTCAGGAAGCCAGTTTATAGATCTTGACAAACTGATTCTAAAGTTTATATGAAAAAACAAAAGACTTAGACTAACCAACAAAATAATGAAGAATAACAAAGTTAGAGGACTTATAGCATTCAATTTCAACTTTAACTGAGAAGTTATACAAATCGAGACAGCATGCTACAGGTGGAAGAATAGACACACAGATCAATGACATAAAAACTGAGAATGCAGAAATAAACAAACACAGATGCAGTCAGCAGCTATTTAGCAAAGATTCAGACGCCATTCACTAGGTGAAAGATAATCTTTTCAGTAAATCATCCTAGACAAATGGATGTCTTTGAACAGGGACTTCTACATTGTATAAAAATTAAATCACCATAAAACATAGACCTATATATAAAACACAAAACTATAAAACTTCTAGAAGAAAATATAAAGGGGACTTTTTGGTTGGTAACGAGCTGTGAGACAAAGCACTAAAAGCATAATCCATGAAAGAAAAAATGTATAAACTGAACTTTAGTAAATTAAAAACTCTGCTCTTTGTAAAACCTTGTCTAGGTAATTAAAAGAGAAACCATAAACTGGGAGAAAATATTCGCAAAAATATATATGATAGAGACTTGTATTCAAAAATGCATAATTTTTTAAAACTCAAAAGAAAACAGGGTGGCACCTGTGCCTCAAAGGAGTAGGGTGCCAGCCACATATGCCAGAGGGAGGTGGCGAATTCAAACCCAGCCCCGGCCAAAAACTGCAAAAAAAAAAAAAAAAAAAGAAAGAAAGAAAGAAAAAAAGAAAACAAAGAAACATTAACATGTTTACATGTGGTTAGACAAATAGCTATATACATACACACACACACACAGAGAAAGGTTGCTCAAAAAATATTTAAGAATGGAAAAAACTGTATTAAAATTTTAATATTAAATATATTCTGACAACGTTTATTAGGTTGTATATTGTATCTTGTATCTCTTGTGACTGCCAAAGTCAAACATGATTTGAATATGACAGTTTTAATACAGTTATTCCCCTTCTTAAAATGTACATACATGTTTTTGGCACCCTCTGTGCATGTGCGCGCGCGTGTGTGTGTGTATGTGTGTATGTGTGTATGATGAAGATGTTACAACAGCATTATGTT
This sequence comes from Otolemur garnettii, assembly GCF_000181295.1. Taxonomy (NCBI): domain Eukaryota; kingdom Metazoa; phylum Chordata; class Mammalia; order Primates; family Galagidae; genus Otolemur; species Otolemur garnettii. Next base: position 8,872,122 of record NW_003852447.1, read on the forward strand.
CATGGTGGGAATTTAGAGGTAACTTTAGTTTGCATCATTGGGAGAGTGACATCATTAGGCTAATTAAAACGTACTGGAAGAATGCAGATAGAGCAATGTGCATAGATATTTTAAAAGAGTGCTTGGTGAAACAAACAAAAAAACCCAATAGAATTAGATATATAACTCTATGCCCTACTTGAATTAAAAAGTAGTAAACTACTTAGCAAACGACTCAGCAAACAACTCATTCAGCATGAACATATACAAACTAAAGAAGTCCGGGAAAACAAGAAATGGGTCTTAGGTATGTACATCAATAATGATAAGGTATCATTAAGAAACACAATAGCTAAAAACATTGAAATCTAATACACAACAAGGACAACTAAGTAGGAATCATTATTTTAAAAAGGGAGAAACCAGTCTGTGCTAGATTACATCAAGCATAAACTGAGCATATGATTAATATATTTTTATATTATGTTAAAATTTCAATTGAAAATTTAAGAATGTGAGTAACACTTGATACATCCTGGACTTTTGAATCATTCCTACTGTTCATTTTTATCAATATGAAATATGCAAATTAGTTTGTGAGAGTTTGATTATGGAAATAAAAGCGAGTGAATATTTTATCCCTGACTTTGTAAGTCATAAATAGAAACAACAAAGTCTTCGGCTTATTCAGGGAATCCAAGTTCTAGATAAATGAAAAAAAAAAAAAAGAAAGAAGAAGGAGAAACAAGAAAAGACAAAAGAATTTAAAGGAAGCAGAGTCATCCTCACAAGAAAAAGACATGGGGAATTAACGGAGTGAATGCTTCCTTAACAGTACTTTTAAAAAATATCATTAAACTCCCAGTTTTTAGAATGATCATCATTATCAGTCATCTCTTTGGAAATTATTGTTACTTTTGAAATGACCACTTGCATAGGTAGGTAATTATTTATGTTAGACCAACAACAAAGAATTCTCTTGATACATAACTTATCAGTTACTTTTTTAGTAGATGTTTGCTAAATAACAGAACTGCTTATAATAATTCCCTTAGCCCTGCTTGTTGCCCTTTCTTCAACAAAAGAAATATATTCTCTACCCAGTGACAGGGAGAAAAATGTACCAAACAAGCTTCCAGGACTGTTGAAAGCCTTGAAGATAAATATAAACCCTTCTGAATCGAGACATACCAGAATTTTGAGGATCTAGCCAGGGTTCACCTACTTCTAGTCTAGGGTTTCTCAACCTTGACAAAATTGAGATTTGGGCCACACAATACTCTGCTGCAGGGGAGCGGTTCCGACACTGAGGGATTTTGCAGCAGCCCGGGTTTAGGACTCCTAGATGCCAGTATTCCCCTTCCTGTCATGACAAAAATAAAATTTTTTAAAAGGCACAAGTAATTGCTAGATGTCCCATGAGAGTCTACATCACAACCATTTGGGAATCATTGCTTTTTGCCTCATTTTTCACAATTACTTCTTTGCCTCCATAGAAATCACCACAACTCCATAGTTGACAATGTTAATCTATGACTTCACAATCCATGTTATGAATACAAAACTCGTGGGCTGGTTTCCTAGCTCCTGGTTTCACAAGGATGAAAACAAGGTCTTGGCTAGTTGGACTCTTATCAGAAGGCTGTGAAATGAATCAGCTTCCACGCTCATTCAAATTGTTGGATGAGGCTAGTTCCTTGCATCTGTGGACATGAGGTCTTGTTTTCTTGCTGGCCTTCAGCCAGGGGTCATTTTTGCCTTCTGCAGACCATCTACTTGACTCACTTGCTCCTTCCCCTTCAAAGATAGCAACAGCAGGCCCATTCCTTCTCATGCTGTAAGTCTTCCCACTTCCTGCTTCTTCCATCCTATCTCTTGGCTGAATCTCTCTTATTCTGGCTGGATAAATTTCCCTGCTTTTAAGGGATCAGGCTATTGGTTTGGGTCCCCTCAGGTAATCCAGGATAATATCTCCTCTTTCAGGAATGTAACCTCACTTACCTCAGCAAAGCCCATTTGGGTACACCCAGATTAGTGCTTCAGGTCCTGGGAGGACATCTTCAGAGCATCACCACTACAGCTCCCCACCTGAAGTACTAAGATCCAGTCAACTGAATGACCAACAGTTCTGTGAGGATTTTTTCTCAAGCTTCAGAGTTGACAGACCTTCTAGTCCAAAGCCTCATCGTCTCTTGACTCGTCCTCCACTGTTCTGATCAGAGAAAGCCCTCAGGGAGCCTGTTTTGACCATATGGTTAGGTGATTATTATATGGAACATCCAGAAAATCCTTCTCTCATCATAATCATAACACTTGAAGGCTGGGGGCAGTAGCTCATGCCTGTAATCCCAGTACTTGGGGAGGCCGAGGCAGATGAATTGTTTGAGTTCAGGAGTTCAAGACCAGCCTGAACAAGAGCAAGATCCCATCTCTGCTAAAAATAGAAAAAACTAGCTGGGACTTGTGGCAGGTGCCTGTAGTCCCAGCTACTGGTAAGCTGAAGCAAGAGGATCACTTGAGCCCATTGAGGTTGCTGTGAGCACTCTACCAAGGGTGAAACAGTGAGAGACTGTCTCAACAAACAAACAAAGAAACAAACAAACAAACATCATAGTGCTTGTCATATTACACGGCACGAATCTGCTTAATTAGCACATTGTAGAAATTCAATAAATGGTTATTGAATGAATAAAAGAAGCCTATTTAAATGAAAGTTTGTCAGAAATCCATAGAATTTAAAAGAATTAAAGGTATAAAAATGGACTACGCACTTGAAAGAGTATTTCAATATTTTTACCTGTTATCAAGTTCTATTTACCTTCCCCTAAGATTATTATTAATGTGTTATCCCTACGTGTGAACATGAAGAATCAAAGCCATTTAGAATCTATCTGGATCACAAGACTTAGGACTTTAGAACTGGACCATCTACATCTGACACTACTGGTGACAACTATACACCTTGTCTTTATTTTCCTGGGTACTCTCTCACCATAAGGGTGATTTAACTGAAACAAGACTCCTTTCTTTAGCTGCTTCAATTTGGTGCAACATGAAATTGAAACTAAAAGTAATACCATCTTATTAATACATTCCAACTCTGCTGATTGTTTTGTTTGTATTTTAAAACTATAATAGTGGAACAGGTTGAAGCATGCATTCCTACTGGAAGCTTGTCCTCAAAGGACCAATTAAATTTTCTTCTGAATAATATAAATAATTTTACTATGTGGAAATAATTAAGGATTAATAAAAAGCTCTTTCTTCTCTTTTATTGACTGTTCTTTCCTTTACTGCCCTTTTAAAAATATTCAGTCTAAAAGTCCAAGGGGTGGAGGGTAGAGAACTTTGGAAGCTCAGTAGAGGGTGACCAGATCAAGTGGCACAAATCAGTGAAGGAGTCAGAAACCAATCAAGGTAGGGAACGTGTCCAGGCAAGAGGGTGGGGCTAGCACAGGTGCTGGTGTCATCCACACTGCTATAAAAACACAAATCAGGATTGGAATAATGGCAGCAAAATAAGTCACAGAGCAGCATTTTAATAATGTGAGACAGAGAGTAAAACAGTTTCATTTGCCTGGTAATCCAGAACAATTTCTCGATGTATCTGAGCCTCAGGTCCTTCTGGAAGAAAGTTCTCTCACCCTATCTGGTGTCTACCTGCCTGAAAAACACTCAGACCAAAGTCAGGTCTAGAAGAACTTCCAGCGTTGGCGCTACTGTGGAAAAGACTTTGATTCTAAGTATCATTCAATTTATTTGACACACGAGATGATGCCATCGTGGATGGTGCCTGTGACTCAAGGAGTAGGGTGCCAGACCCATATCCAGGGTGTGGGGGGGGTAGGTTCAAGCCCAGCCCTGGCCAAAACTGCAAAAAAAAAAAAAAAAAAAAAAAAAAAAGAGAGAGATGATGCCATCAGGCATTTGAAATTTCCTCTGCCTCAGGTGTAAATAATATGCCACCTGGTCATGTCAATATGCTATCTGCCATAAAACAGAGAAAAAAGGAGCCAGTGTGTCTATCCTAGAGCACTGAATGATGTATGATTTACATATTTTAGATATATTTAATTCCTAACATCTTCTTATTAAAATTAAAATAATCGAAATCAAGTTTTTATGACAACGTCTTGGAATACTCAAGAGACCTGCCATGCTTTTTCACCTAGAAAACAAAAATACCTCTTAAATAATTAAATATTTTTGACACACAAGAAATAAGCAACAGACAGTTGCCAAGGCTGAAACTAAAGCACGGCTCTTTTGTAGTTGGCCTAACACACCAACTTGGAAAAATAATTCTACCTGCGTGTCTTTATGGTTCTGTGTATTCATGTGCCGTCCAGAGTACCTAAGCCGCGCTGATGATATAGAGGATTCTTTATAGGTGGTTGTTACATTAACTGAAATGATCTGAACTAAAGTAATTTTCTTGGGGAAGTACTGCTACTTAGGTTATAAGAGGAAAGAATAGTCTTCTCTATCTTGCTGAGAAATGAATGCACTAGTGTTATTTGTACCTCAAACTTAATCCTGGAAAACATCTACCACTAACAGAACACCATTACCCTTCTGATATATTGCATCATATGATACAAGCTTCTACAGGTAAATAGCATTGTTCTCTTGTATTTATTATTAGATTGACACTGACGTGAATGATACCTTTGAAAATGTTACCACATGAACTAGAGCTTTTGCCTCACTTGAAAGACAGAAGGGGTTCATGCATCTGAAGAAAACAGAAGGGGTCCATGCATCTGAAGCAAATAAAAACTTAGATATTTTAATATATCAACTGAATTTGTAAATGTAGCAGTTTTTACTGTTCATTATCAGTCAATAGGAACAACAGCAGATTCTGGAAGTGAATTCTGCAGAGTGGTATGACAATTACTGTTATATATCTCAGCAATCTTCTAATAAATAATATGAGTCTTGTTTGCATTTATCAGAGTGATCCTTAAGCAAATACCCATGTGAGAAAGAAAGCTTGCATATTTATAAGAGTAAATTTACATATAACTACACATAAAATATTCTGTTCCTTTGTAAAATACTTCTTTATAATTTCCATTAAAATCATCATGTAATTATACCAGAGATACAAACCTAACAAAAATTATGCCAAGCATTATTAGAGAGAGTGCTTTTCAATTGCAAGGGCATCTGTTCTGTGAGAATTTTCTGGTTTCAATTTCTGTTCCATCAAAAAAAAAAAAAATGAGATGAAATAAGGACTTAGTCCCTTACAAAGGACCACATTCAAAGGTCACCCACCAGAATTATTTGTACACTGAAATGAAAATATTATAATAAATTATTAATTTCTATATATTATAAAAAATAAACTATGCAGAAAATGGGGTATCTATTTTAGCTTAGGGGGAGAAAAACCTATATCAGAAACATGTAATATCATTGACGTGTCAACAAACACTCAGTCTTTCACTCAGGAAGCTGCCTGACCCGGTGCTTCCTGTTTCGGCACCTGTGCTAGGCACTGGGCACGCGGAGAGGAGGGCTGAATGCTGCAGACTTCACTCCACGTACATCACATAGACAAAATGGAAAAGTAAATAAATAACTGCTTCACCATATAGGGAACTGAGCCCAGTGACTTAGTCAATAGAAGACTGAGTCTTAAAAGACTAGTTAGAAAGATCAAGAAAATGATGGAGAAGTGTATTTTAAGCAGAGGGAAAAACATGCTAGTCAGTGTCTACAGACAATAAAACGTTACAGTTAATTAGAGACAGTTGAGTATGTGGGGAGCTTTGGGTCCACATGTAAATATATGAGGAGTGAAGAAGGAAAAACAGAGCCACGCGCCATCCCCAGGAGCTTGGCTTTTGCTTTGAAGGATCGGGGAGCAAGGCTAACGTACTTTAATTGGATGAGCATCATATTAAAATTTATATTTTAGAAAAATCATTCTGCAGCATTGTGGTTTTCAAAGTACTGTCCCTGGATCATCAAAGTCAGCGTCACCTGGAAACTTGTTAGAGAGTGAATTCTCCGCTACTACCACAGACTTACGGTGTTTTAGTAAGATTGGCCCATAATTCTGATGCACTCTGCAGCCTGAAAACCAGTGAGGCAGAGAATGGAGTGGTGGGGTGATTTCAATAGAAATGTTTTCAGCTATCAGAAATTGATCTGATCAATAGTATCTTAAACAAGAAAGGGATTTACTTATATTTAATGACATAAATTCCCAGCAAAAGCAGAGCAGGGATGGTACAGGGGGCTGTGCAAGGCCAACACGAATGAAGATTCCTCCTACCTTTATATTGTGTTTTTAGCCATTTTATCAGGATGGGACTTTTGTGAATAAAACAATGGCTGTTCCAGTTCCAGCCTCTATGACTGCCATGCTCACAGAAAGGAAACTGGAAAAAGTTTTGTCTCAAGTAGCTGTGACCACAGACACCCACCACAGTGCCTGCCTAGTTTTTGGTTGCAGCTGTCATCATTGTTTGGCAGGCCCGGGCTGGATTCGAACCTGCCACCTTAGGTGTATGTGGCTGGCGCCTTAGCCACTTGAGCCACAGGCACCGAGTCAAAGTGGGAGATTCTTTAGACACTTAAGCCCACATCTGATTGGTGAGGATCTGACCAAGTGCATCTCCAGTTACAAAGTTGCAAATACAATAAACAGAAAGAGGCTATTCAGTTGGTAAACTCTCCAAAAAGTTCTTTATGGGGTACACATTTTTTTCCCAACTAAATATCGCTATGAAATGTGTGCATATATATGCCATAGACTTACCATGTTTTAGTAAGCTTTGGACATGATTTAAATATATATATATATGTGTGTGTGTGTATGTATGGTGTGTGTGTATATATATGTATATTATAAATTGTCTTTTGTAAAAAAAAAGGGAAAGAAAACTTGAATAGTGAAGACTAGTTTTCTTGCCATTTGCTCAGTAATTCTTAAATGTTAGCCCCTTATTAATGACAGGATTTTCCTCTTATCAGATCCCTGTGAAGAGATATTAGAGATCCCCTAAATATGTTTATGACAATTCACAAAAACAGTCTAGACTGTGTGGATTAAATTCTCATAAACTTGAGATGACAACCTAGAATTATCTTTGCATTCCAGCAACTATCTCCGGGGTGATTCATGGAAAACCACCTAAAGTGGACATTCTCTCTTTGCATCACTTTGGGGCTCACTGAAACCTAGCAATTCTCTCGAATCAAGGCTGGACGTCCTACTTTTTACTGAGGTTTGACAAACATATTCAATAATGAGCACACGTTTGAATACATAATTTTCTTAACTTGTTTCCCTGTAGCCTTTTGCCTGACCTGAGGTATTGGTTTCAAGCATGAAACAAGTACAGTTATCTTCATTTATCAACTAGGAAAGCTGTTGTGATAAAAATGAAAATCATTCCCTCTTAGAATTTGACATTTGTAAATTGCTAAGTAATTTGCATATTGGGAGAAAGCAAGAATTCCAACTCTTTTTGTTTTCTACATTTCCTGCATAACGTGAACAGTAAGAATTGAAGTGACTTAACAGTAGTTGAGAAATGCCAGGAATGAAACCCCCAAGTCCCATGGGTTCATCCTGAACTTCACTCCTGGCTATGACAATGAGTGGTCCTGACTTAGTAATTAGGAACGGAGGAGATAGGCGACTGTGAATAAACACTATTTCTTCAAGAAAACAAGCAGCATTATTCAGTCTCTACTGAGTCAATTCAAATACCTTGAGAAATATGTTGTCCTGGATAAAATTCAAAAGCATTTGGGAGACTAAAACCTTGCATGTTATAATTACACACATACAATGACAGGAGGGATGAACGTAAACAACAGCACTAACCATTGCTCTTTAATTGAAATTACAGGCAATTTCAAAACTTCCTATCACTGAGCAAAAGGCAAGAGGACCAACTTCAATTTCAAAATCATTATCAATAGTGTATAACACATTGTCAAACAAAAGCACTTCTCTTGCTGTGCAGTCTGCTCCTACTGGCATTTGGCAGTCTGAACGCACAGTCGTGCAATCTAATGCTCATATTTTCCAAACATAACAAAAGGAGAACAAAGTCTGCAGATTATTAGAAAATATTAGCAAGCAGGAATATCTGTGGATCCATTTAAATGGACTTGGACGAGGGACAAACTCTACGCTTACTTTTTTCCTTCATCATAATTTTTATAATTGTATGTGTATCTAATAAGATGCATTTGACTAGATGTTATGATTTATGAATAGAGATTTTTTAAAGAGCGTTTTTAGAGGCATCCTTCATTTTAGGGTGCTTCACAGACACTGTGTTTTCTAAAAATTTAAGGTTTGTGTCAACCCTGTGTCGAGCGAGTCTGTTGGCACCACTTTTTAGATAGCATGTGCTCACTTCATGTTATCTGTGTCACATTTTGATCTATTCTTGCAATTTTTCAAAATGTATTATTATTATTCTTGTATCTGTTATGCCGTTGGTTGTCGGCATCAATGATCTTACTATTTTTGGAGCACCGCAGACTTAATCAGTAAATGTTGTCTATGTTTTGATTGGTCCACTGACCTTTCTTTCTTGTTTCTATCTCTTTCCTTGTGCCTCCTTGTTCCTTGAAACACAATATTTAAATTAGGACAGCTGATAACCTTACAATGGCTCTGAGTGTTAAAGTGAAATGAAGAGTCACACAATTTTCACTTTAAATCAAAAGCTAGAAACGATTAAACTTAGTAAGGATGATATGTCAAAAGCTGAGACAGACCACACGCCAGGCCTCTTGAACCAAAGTTAGCTGAGTTGTGAATGCAAAGGAAAAATTCTTGAAAGAAATTGAAGTGTTGCACCAGTAAATACACAAATGATATATATAAAAAAAAAAGCAAAGCATTTTTATTGCTGATGTGTAGAGTTTTAGTGGTCTGAATGAAAGATCAAATCTACCACAGTTCCCTTAAGGCAAAGCCTAATGCAGAGCAAAACCCTGTCTCTCTTCAATTCTATCAGGGCTCAGAGAGCTGAGGAAGCTGTAGAAATAAAGATGGAAGCCGGCAGTGGTTGCATCATAAAGTTTGAGGAATGATGCTATTTCATAACATAAAAGTATAAAGTGAACTAGCAAGTGCTGATGTAGAGGCTGCGGCAAGTCATCCAAAAGCTCAAGCCAAGATCATTGATGAAGGGGGGTTACAGTAAACAACAGATTTTCAATCTAGATGAAATAGCCTTATATTGGAAGAAGATGTCATCTAGGACTTGTGTAGTTAAAGAGTACAGGTCAACTCCGGGCTTCAATCTTCAAAGGAGATATCAACTTTCTTGTTGGGAGTAAATACAGCTGGTGACTTTAAGTTGAAGCTTATTTACCATTCTGAAAATTCTAGAACCCTTAAGAATTATGCTAAATCTACTCTGCATGTGCTCAATAAATGAATCAACAAAGCCTGGGGGATCCTACATCTGTATACAACATGGTTTACTGAATATTTTAAGCCCACTGTTAAGACCTACTGTTCAGAAAAAAAAAATGTTTTTTTTTTTTAATATAACTACTCATTGACAATGAACCTGGAGCTCTGATGGAAACACACAAATAGATGAATACTCTTTTCATGCCTACTAACACAACATCTGTTTCCACAGCCCATGGGCCAAATATTAACTTTGACTTTTAAGAATTATAATTTAAGAAATACATTTTGTAAGGCTATAGCTTCTATAGGGAGTGATGACTCTGATGTACGACTCTGCAAAGTCAATTGAAAACTTCCTGGGAAATATTTGTCACTCATGGTGCTAGTAAGAACGTTTGTGATTTATGGGAAGAGGTCAAAATATCAACATGAACAGGAGCTTGGAAGAAGTTCATTTTGACCCTCATAGTTGGCTTTGAGGGATTTGACGTTTCAGCAGAGGAAGTGACTGAATATGAGGTGGAAATAGCACAACAACCAAAATTAGAAGTGGAGCCAAAGACTGAATTGCTTCAATCTCATAATAAAATTCCAGTGAATGTGGAGTTGCTTCCTAGGGAAGAACAAAGAAAGTGTTTTCTTGGTGTGGCATCAACTCCTGGTGAAGAACCTATGAACAGTGTTGAGATGACAATGGAGACTTCAGAATACTATCTTTTGTAAATTGAATTGATGAAAGTAGCAGCAGGCTTTGAGAAGACTGACTCTAATTTTGAAAGAAGTTCTGCTGTAGGTGAAATGCTAACACTGCTCACGCTGCAGAGAAACCTTTCACGATAGAAAGAGTCAGGTGAGGCAGCAAACTTCACTGTTGCCTTCTTTTACAAAATTGCCACCGTCACCCAACCTTAGCAGCTGCTACTTTGGTCAGTCAGCAGCCAATGACATTGAGGGAAGACATTCCATCAGCAAAGGGATTCCACCTTGCTGAAGGCACAGATAGCTTTTAGTATTTTATGGGCAATAAGTATTTTTAAATTAAGGTGCATAAATTTCCTTTTAGAAGTAATGCTATCACACACTGAAAATACTACACTACAGAGTAAACATAAATTTTACATTGAGAAACCAAAATCTTAGTGACTTGTTTTATTGTAATATTTGTTTCCTGGCAGTGGCTTGGAACTGAATTCATAATATTCCCAAGGTCTGCCTGTATAAGCTAACAAATTCATGAAGGAAACAAAAGGAGAAAGAAGAAAATATTTTGGACTTTACCTAATTTGAACATTCCATGTATTACAAAGCATATAAATTTGCTAATATTTGACCATTTTTAGTACTCCCAGTGGTTTCTTTTTTTTTCTTTTTTTGCTCAGTCTACTACTGGTTGCATTCATATATACTAGTTGGCTAAAAGAAATATATATTATTTTCCTGGCTTTGTGGTTGAGGAAACTGAACTTGATCAAAATCACAGAATTTGTACACAGAGATGCCAGCCTTAAATTAGGGACTATTTCATCTAAAGTGTACCTCGCTTGTTTTTATTCCAGCAAACTTCTCCCCAAGGATCTAAACCTCTCCAAACAATTCTCCGAAACAAAATGATGTGCTATTTACCTTTTGCAGAAGCACGCTCGTGGCTTTTATTCTTAAGGAGATCAAAATGAGACGCTCAGGCATGGTCAGATACCAGTTAAAATGCCACCTTTTCTCTAGCAAATTAGACATGGTCATAGATTTTCTCTCAGCTCGGGTGGGGATAAAAAGGAGAAAAAAGGGTGTTTAAACATTAGACAGGAAGCATCTCTGAGATGAGTTCACTCAGCTGTCCAAGTTCTTAGTTCAGAGGAAAGAAAACCCTTTAAAAGAAGAAGAGAACGCTGAAATGTTTCTCTATGCAGACTCCTTTTCGTGCGCTTAAATTGAGAGTGTACTATATGCTATTGAGCACTATTTCAAGCAGAAGATTACACCCCCTGGTATGACGAAGCATGGGAGCAAGGAAAATAAAACCACAAACCCCCTCAAGCCTTATTTGCCCGTGTTCCTTAGCCGCTCATGAATAACAGGATAAAGCAGCTTTAAAAACCTGTGCGCTGTTGATCTGGGAACTGAGAAGACATATGGGTTTCCCCGGACTAGGCCCCACTTCACAGCGATAAGTAAAGTCCTTTTCCGTGTGTGGTTGAAGTGATTCAGTCTTGACATTAAACCAATTGACAAAAAAGTTTCCTTTGGCTCCGTCACCACCCGTGTTGCTATTATTTAACTTTTGCGTGCTGTGTTGTTCTTCCCTATTTCTCCATGGAGTCCTTATATAGTCGGGGGAATTCGTTTTCTTTTCTTCATTTACAGATTAACATTTAAATGCTTTCCTTAAATTAAAAAAAAAAAAAAAAAGAAACAGTACTTTATCAAATCGGAATTCAAATTTAGCATTTTCAGAAATCTGGCCATTTGTTCAGTTTCTTATTTTAATAACAAACTAGTCCATTCAACTTTACTCCCCTTAAATCCATAACTCTTAAAGGGTATGCATCTGTTTTGCTAAGGATGCCGTGCTTCCTCGTCACTCCGAGGCTTTATTTTAGTGCTTTATAATTTACATATAAGGGAAAGAAGAAGACAGCAGAATCTCCCCAGTATTAGTCCAGCTGCTGGTTGCAGGATAGCCGTTTCAGGGTGGCACTTTCCATGCTTGCAGCCCCATGCGCCCACGTTCAGAGGGTCTCTAACAAGAGACGGTCTCTAACAAGCTGATATTGCATCTCATCCATGTAAAGAAGGGCAAACCTTTCCTCACTCTCAATGTTTTCTCAACATATTTATCTTGAAAGCTCTGTGAACCTTCTCATCTCATAATTTCATTCATTTTGGCAATACATAAATGTATTTCAATGTTTCTATTTGGTTAAGGAGAATGTTCTGTCCTTGTAGTGGTAATTTCAACAGCTAATTAGGTTATAACCACAGTGGCCTTGTATAGGTTCCACGTATTGCTTTCTGTTTTGGTTTAAAAAAATAAGATTAACAATATACACTGGATCTTCAAGTTCCGGTTCTGAGGCTGGCATGGAAGACTTGCTCCACAGGTTAAGGCAGACTGTGAAGAAATCTCTAGAGAGCACGTCACATGCACTCTTCTGTTCTGTATTGTGTCTACCGCCAGAGAAAGAGCATCGAAGACACTAAAGGATTTTGTCAGTCACAGAGAGACAAATCTCTATCCCAAAAAAAGGCTTTGAACGCTTGTCATAACTCCGACCATAAACTCATCAACTCATGTAAAAGAAAAATCAACAATTTACCATAAATCTACAAAACAAACAGACTCCTTGCAAAAATCTCATCTTAACCAACCCGTGTGCAGTACAACACAATGTGAATATCAGAACAATTTGGACTTGGCAATCATACATATAGATTAGGGAACACAGCCCTATAAGCAAATTATGGGCAGCTATTTGGGGGAGCAACCCTAAAAAAGTGAACTCTACAGATGACACAATCTGGCAACCTTTCTATTTCCATGGTAGAGTCTATGTGTCTTACCAGAATTTCCACAATTTCTAAATTACCTGTAGATGTTATTAAAAAAAAAAAATGTCTTCAGTATGCCATCCTGGGTATACCAGAAGGATTTGTAGCTTATTTGTTAGCATTAAAAAACAGTCTTTATTGTATTTCTCTTTCCAAAAGTATTCAAAATAGTTAAGAAGCCTTGTAGAAATTAGTAAGCAAAATGACAATTCAACAACATATTTTATTATGGATTTCAAACTAAACTGAATTTCATGGTTTATAAAATCTTCCTAAAGTGGGCATATTTGTTTAATTATGCCTCTAAAAATTAAAAATTGTAGGCTTACCAATGCAGGGAGAAAAATGCAAAAACATAATTCAAATATACTTCTTGGCCTCTTCCTCTGATAGCTAGGAAAAATATTTAAAACTCAGTAGTTGTAATGATTTATGGTTAATAATCTTTGACCTTAAGACATGACATTATTTTTACTACTGAAGAGAAAATCACAGATGTAGAATTTATCAATTTACTATAACTATCTGATTCACATTCTGATTTTGAAAATGAAACATTATATTATGGTGTCAAAATGAAAGAAAATAAAAAGGCAGCTTTAAGAGCATTTGGATAACTTAACTCTAAGACGCTACAGTCAAAGCTGCTAAGATTTTGTAATTCTTTTTAAGTTGGTAGATTTTCTTTTTGCACTTTACTATCTTTCCTAGTTTCACATAAGTACATAAGTGAGAAAAAGAACTATCCATTATAGAGCCTCTCAAAAAATCATGTTTTGTTCATCTGCCAGACTTTTTCAGCAAATGTGTCTATGATGAATTTCACTCTCCCCATTCCTCTCTTTTATTCCATCTCCATTTGAGAAAATACAGTTGCAGGATTGGATTTAGAGAAATTTTTTGGGGGGGTGGGGTAGAGGATGAACTGAGAAATCTGAACAGCTACCTGAAACTTCCTTATTGCTACTTAAACTGTGTAGGAAGGGGAAAGTTCAGGAGAAGACATTTATTTTTAAAAAAATATTAAATTACTTTGTATTATTTCTTCCCTCATTCTTTGCAATAAGTGGTTAAATTTCCCAATTCCTTTTGCAGACCTTTTGTGTGTGTGTTAATTTTAATAATTATGATAGCCTTCTTTGGAGCCCTATGAAAATAATATTTAAAGCTAGATTTTGTGAAGCTAGAAATTATTCTCTTGGCCCACACCCCTAATTTGTCCATGCCTCCCATTCCATTGCTGGTAGATGTTATTATAAAAAAAAATATTTAGCATGCCATCTTGGGTATACCAGAAGTACCTACTTTATCATTACCATGACCTTGCCTGTGACTCTCTTGTATTCCTTTTGTTTAATAAAAGCCTTCTCTCTGTACTTTTTTCTTTGCTGTGATAGCTTGAAATCATGCCTACTATCCTTCTGATGCTATTTTAACCTTTAAGCCTTGTATCAATTCTCTCACCCATATTCTCCATCCCTAGCTTTGCCTCGTCCAAATGGTTTCCTTGTGATCAAAGAAAACTATGTCAGTAAGAAAATTCAACATATTTCAATTACGATGTTACTAACATTCATGGTTTTTAAACTTATCCTTTCCACTTTATCTAAGTAGATAAAGTCATGGTCCAATTTTTACCTGACATGTTTACCTAAACTCACAGAGGAACTGCAAAATCAAAACAGAGAAACTTGCCAACTACTGTCTCAAATATGGCACAGAAAGAACCCTGAGTATCTATCAGCTGGAAATCTTAGATCTAATACCCAATTTGTCTTTCCTATTCAGTTTTGAAGCCCAGTATGTCACCCAAAAATTCTTGTTGAATTTATTTTAAAAAAAAGTGTCTTAAATTGACACATTTCATCTCTCATTAAATCATGGTTTTGGGATTTATTTTTTCACCTATAGGATTGCAACAGGTGTCTAACTGTTCTCCGTGCCTCTAGAGTCGTCTTTGTGTTCATCCTATCCCCACGTTACTATCACTTGTTCTTCTATAACCTACTGGCTCAGATTGTTATGACTCCTATTTTTTAAAACAGGAGTCTATAACTTTGTTAACTGTGCCACCCTATTAGTAAAACAGGTTGAACAGGCACTGCAAATATATGCACAGACATGGTTATATTTTTATAAGTTGCATACATGCATTACAAATACATGCTTGTATCCTACAAAAGCTGCTTTCAAAAAGAGTTTGGAAATATGAAACCAGGCAAACATAAAATTGTACTATTTTTTCCCCAAACATTGATGTGTCATCTTTTATCACCTGTCAGGCTCTTAGGTGATATTTTGGAGACCATTAGCCTAATCCCGGTTCTCTTAACCTTGGATCAGTGACATTTTGAATTGAAAAATTATTTTTATTGTTGGGGAAGGGTCCTGTCTTGCTTAACATAGGATGGTAAGCAGTTATTCTGCCAGTGGACCCCCATCCCTGAGTTATTTTTCTTCATAATTTGCCCAATGTCTCCTAGGGACAAAATTGCCTCTGGTAGAGAACTACTGGTCTACAAAAAGGATAAAATAGAGAAGAAAAAGCCCTATTTTAAACTCATGTAGAATCTCAACTGATCTACCGGGCTTTGTTTCACACTGCATACCACTGACATACACCCTCCAGTGCACGAGTTTACACCTCGGTTTTGATTCATTCTTACCGCTATGCAGAATTCACTCTTACCCCTCTTTCCTTGAATAAGAAACAACTCAAATAACACTTTACTGCAGCAGAAAATGTTACTTCCATTCCATTTGGGGTAAAATTTTTCTACTGATTTTACATAGGTATATATTACATCTCACAGTGTTTATTCCTGACTAGTTGAAGAAACCTTTGAGGTTAGCGGAGCACGTGTGGCTGTGTGTATATCCGACAGTGCCTCCTTTCAGCCGATCACTCATGCTTTGGGTTGAGTAAACTCTGAACCACTTACATATTCCTTGCAAGTTATGCCCCCTCTCTCAATTACATAGAGTTACATATTTTTTCTTTGCTATTCTTTCTATCTCTATCTCTTTCTATACCACCCTTCCCCCCTTAATTTTGGCAATTATTTCCTTATCTATGGACTAGTTTCTCTATGTAGCGAGTTAAACACGACAAGATGTCTATCCCTAAATTACTGAGTCAAGATGAGTAAACAGTTGTCAACACTTCCTTTTGTTTGGTGTGATTCAACTTGTTTTTTGCAGGTGGCAGCACAAGTTCATGGCACTTGATCTCACATTCTACTCTGTCAGACTGAATGACGTGAACTGGACAGGGCCAGTGTCCTTCATGGGTGGGGGTGGTCTGGTGGGTACAATGCTATCGTATTGTTGCATGTTAATGCCTTATATTCCTTTAACAAATACCATAACTTTGAAATAGCATGAAATTAGAGGATATGCAGGAAAAGATTATGTGGATTAAGAAATAAAGCAGGACATATGACAAAGTTCACAAAGTTATTTTCATTTCTTCAACAAACACCCATGAATTATCTTGTTGTCAGGAACTCTGCTAGCCAATATGTATGCAGTGGTCACAATCCTTGCACTCATGTTGTTTACAACATAGAGGTGGGATTATAAACCTTTAATAAGTTGTTACACAGATAGCTATTTAATTCTAATATGAATTCGGAGGGAGATGTATGAGTTCTGATTTGTTTAGAGTGATTCCTTCTTGGACAAATAGAAAAGACATACATATATCTGAATGTCTATATAAATAGATAAATATATGCCTGAACATATAGATATGGCCATATATCCATATATGTGAGCACATATATATATATATGAATATGAATAAGGCAAATATAAATAGATATTTACATGTTAATAAAACTATTAAGAAATAACTAAACTTAAGCATGAGCTATTTATGAGTTTGTTAGTGAATTATTCTTAATTTTTATATCTCAGTAAGTCCTGATATCATGATATATGACTTGTAAAAATAATTATAAAATAAATATTTTAAATTAAACTCTATTAACATACAATAAAATGCTTTAATAGAAAAGCACAAAGATTTCAGATAAAAATCTAGTTGATTTCATAATATTTTAAGGCTATGTTGATGGTGGAACACAATATAATGACAGTTACATAGATGAGAGGTAGGACTCTGTCACAGCATCACAGGAGAACAACGGGCCTCCCAGTGCTAGACAGCAGGCTTGCATCCAGGGGAACAGTGAGAGCAAGCTGGAGCAGAGGGGGCAGCTCAAGTACGGCGAGGGGGTGGAGTTGACTGGTTTCTTTAGGTTCTTCATAGATTGGCTAATTTGGGCAATACCTAAGATTGTGGAGCACAAGAGCTGTTCCTAATTATCTATACCCTGACTCCAGGGCAATTAGGGCAGGTGTATAGTGCCCTGGTGTACAGTTAGGGTGTGGAATTATTTAGCAGCTTAAGAAGGGGAACTGCACAGCCTCCAACCAGGGCCTCAGACTGGGTCGAGACAACATTTCAAAACAAGTGAAAAATTTGGTAACATGGACTTAAGCTATAAATAAAAATATTTTCCTAACTTAAGGAAGGATCATTAGGAAAATATGTGATTCTGATTAGGAAAAGAGGGAAATAGTCTGGTATGTAATATCAGAAATGGAAAGCTGAAAGAATCAAAAACATTTTTATTGCTTCTCAGTTTTACCTAGGGTTAATTCAAATCAGGAGGTATTTTTTTCCATAAGTGAATGAAATGTTACTACATGTCATAAAGTGAAATGTCTGAAGCCCTCAGATGTGTGGAGGAGACCCAGGGAAGAAGAGCCTCAGAGGGTAGCTGGAGACATTTTCAGCCAGACCCTGAGCAGATGCGCCCCTCAGAGCAGCCTACATTGGAGGAGGAGACTTGTCTGGTGAGTGATCCTTGTCTGGAGTGTGAAAGCAGCCAGAACTGGGGCCTCTGCCCCTGCACCTTCTCGAAGGGCTCTATGCCATCTGGACTTGGAGCTGCATGATAGCTCTCCTGCCAGCGTACGGGGCCGTCCCTCTGGGTAACGTCCTAGCACACTTTCCTCTTTCCACTCAGAGTGTTCTTTCCCCTGTCCATACATTTAGACCTAGAACTAAGTCAATTTTTTAAAAAAATACAGTAAAATTTTTGAAATAATATTTATACCTCAAGTTTATGACCTATTCTTCTAAAAGTAATTAGTATTAGTCATGAAAAAGAATAATCCTTAACATTTATTGAACATTTGTTACATGCCACATAATGTGACGACAACCCTTTTGCAGGAGTGATATCTTCACAACAATTCAAACAAAAAGAATATTTGTATTGCTTGATTTTAAATGATAAGCCATTTAGGCTTAGAGAGATTAAATGATCTGCCCGAGGCTGTCTATCTAGTGAGAGATGGACTCTGCCTTCAAACCCTGATTTAACTGAATCCAAAGCCAATATTCTTAAATGCCCTGAATTATAGATATGTAAATAACAGTTGATTAATAGAATGGTAGATAATTAATAGAGCGACAGATATGTTTAATTAATAGACTATACAGAGATAGAGATATTAAAGGAGGGAACTTACTATGCAATCTATGTTCAGTTCCATCCAACCACTCAGTGGTATGTCGGGAGGGGACTGGTAAGCAAATACCCATCTCCCAGCTACTGTGAACATTCACAAAAAGAAAAAAGAAACACTTGTGATTTAAAATAAATTCCTAAAAATCATCTGCATGTGTTATATTTGGTTCATCAACAGGGAAAAAAATAGACACATGCATTGAAAATGAAATATCTATGCTAAATGTCTTTGATATCCTGCCAGATTTACCCACAGAAGGTCTCGACTATAAACAAACAGCTACTTACACATGTATGACCCTGGAAAGAAGACTGAGTGGGCACAAAATGGTGTCTGTTTTATCTTGAGTTTTTGCTTCATTTTGAGCTGTCAGATTTTCACCTCCTTTCAAGGAAAAGAAAAACAGGAACTGTGATTCTGCTTTTAGTATTGAGGGGTTGCGTAACCATACCCAAGGAGCTGAATTATACCTTTGATAACGGAGAGAGTTGTTGTCAAGGGTGAGGTAACATTTGCAGCAGAAAGGGCAATGTGAAAACTACCATTTCGATGAATGTAGACCCTGACTACACTTGGTTTTAATCACCTCTCAGTCAGATCACAACATTTATTAACTAGTCAGCAGATCTCCTAAATCTCTTGGTGTTCAACTTTTGAATTCTTCTTTGCCTTGGGAGGGATGGTGTTTGCTTAGAAACTCTGTAAAAAGGTTGAGTATTGGTTGATGCAGTGTTGCTAACGGAAAGCTAGTTTTTAATTCCTTTAAATGCAGACACTATGTCCTATACTTTAATATTTCCTCCTCCCCAACCCAAAACCCATTAGTTCAGTATTAAGACTATAACGGATAGTCAATAGCTATCTTTTGAGTGATTATTCTCACAGTGAATTTTTCTCCAATTAAGCTCTAGTGCCTGTAAGTCTATTAACACAAACATGAACCTTCAACAGAGTATTTGTCAATATTCTGCAATCCACTTCCAGTAGAAACATTTGTGTTTGCACTATTTTTGCAAGAGAATTTGAAAAAGAAACAAGCTGCTTATGTCTAAAAAAAACTGTTCTTCAATGATTGTTTCATTTGAACATATTTTTATTGATCATTCAGAAATACTCCTTAAGTAGAATTGACTTTCACAAAATCGAAAACTCAACTATTAAATATTCTAATTTCACATTTTTTGGTTGTTATTGTTTATGTAATGTAGTATCAATGTATTTTTTTCATAAGCATAATTTATTTTTACAGGTGTATTAAAGAAAAAGAGAAAAGGAAGACCTTGAGACAGTCATTTTAACATGTATGGAAACATTTATTGTATTTTATGTGGCTGCTGTATTTCATAATGAGCCTTATTATATTTCGGGAAAAAGTAAACATTTAAAAATTAATTTTAAATATTTTTCAGAGGAACCCTGAAGTCATATTTCTAATATTATTGGTTTTAATGCCTTATTTGCCACAGTGTGAAATATATTTTAAAAGCTAAGAAACAGTATGCATTCCAGTAAAGCCTATTTTCTAATAAGTAGACAATTCATTTGGATGAAGAAAATTCTAATATGGCTCATGAAGGGCCAAGAGAAGTAATGTTTACATTTGTGACTGAATTTAGAGACTCCATGTCTTTGACTTAACAATGAAAATTCATTAAGGCTGATTGACAGATTCAATAACTACCGTAGTAGAATAGTTATGAAAATGGAAGAGACCAATATTGTAAATTTCTATAACTATGAGATTTGTGGTTATCCATATAAAAGAGCAGAGTTATTTAAAACTATTGACCATTTTGATTTAACGGTTACATATATGAACATTAAACATGCAACTAATCGGCAAATTCGAAGTGTAGGTAAGGCCAGCACGTCATCCTCAATCCATGGTTTAACTTTTGCTAAACTCTGTACTACCTCAGTTTTGCTTTTGAAAAATGGGAATAATAAAATGCCTAATGCCTAAATAACAAGAGTATTTTAGGAATAAATAACTTCATTTTATTTACTGATAGTATAACCACCTTGCCCCTCCCTAAAAGAAACATAAAAGACAATGGTTCCTAGTCTCTTTGTTGGGAAGAATGACCTAAACTATTAAAAAATGAAACCATAGTTTTGCACATTACAACTTAAACTTAGGCATTTTTTTCTCAATAATAACCCATAATAGTTTTCCTTTGCACGACATGCTGAAATTCAGAAATGAATTCTTTCTGTGAGTTCAGCAGGGCCATATATTACACCAAATGGAACGTTCCATTATATCTTTATAATTTGTATTATTATGTATCTGTATTAGCTACTAGAAAGTTATCACTTTAGGAATAATTTGCTTCTTATAGCCCCAAGTCATCTCAGTCAGTTGTATGTAGTACAATTTGAGGACTAAAGAACTCACTACATTATGTCAGAGAGGATCCCAAGTGATTTACTCAAACAACCTCCTGAACTTTTTCAAAGGCCATGCTGAAATCCACTTCTATGTAGACGTGTGATTTTTCTGAGTTTAAGAAATTATTTTCAAAAAGGCTTCTGAGTTTTCCCCAAAGGATGCCTACTCAAAAATGACTCCAAAAGGGGACGTTTAGTGCAAACGCCAAATATCCTCTGATAATCTCCTATGCAACTCAGCTGGCACGTGTGCTGGCATACCTGGCCCAGACTTGAGTTTTTGCTTTCATTGATTTTTTTTCCCTTAGCCCTTGTTGCATTATTATTTTGTTATATGTGTAAACTGTTTTTCAACTCATTTGTGAAAGAAGGCTGAGCATAAACAAACAAGACCCAGTGATATTACACATGGAGATATTTAGAATCCTTACTAGAAAAGGTGCAATGTAAAGTTCATGATAACATTGCAGGCAGGATACATTATAAACGGGAAGCATTCACAGCTATCTTTTTAAGTAGTGGATTGGAATTCATGAAATTTTTTTCTATGAATACTATATAATTTTTAATGCAAACAGTTGCCAGTTATCACACAACATATTTAACCCATGATATAACTTAAATAAACTTCATTTGCTTTTGTGAATACATGTACACTAAAGAGCCAATCCTTCAAGATGGGTCCCCTGTGGCTAATTTGGCCTAATTTTAAACAGAACCACTTGCAGATTACATGCCAGTAAAACCTAACTCAGTCTAACTTAGAGACTCACACAACTCTCCTGAACCAACCAGTCAGAGACAGCCTGTATCAACCAATCAGAACTCAGCTGTATTGACCAATTAGAATTCAGCTGTGTCCGCTAACCAGCGCTAAGTAAATCTCAGTCCTTCTGTGACATAAACGGTTCCCCTTTAGAAACCTGGGAGGTAACTCTTCTTATAAAACCATAACCCTCCATGATTTCTAGATTGCGCCTTCCTTTCACATCAAGGCTGTTATCTTCCTAGTTAACAAACTGTTGGTTGGAATAAAGTCTCCTTCCTCAAAATTCCTTTCCACCGGACTTCTGTTCATACTCTGCAAAATAATTAAACACCAGTGCGACAATAAATTTGGTTATTAAGTGAACCAAATTGAAAATGGGTCCTTTTTCCTAAGAAGAAAGTGAAAACATCACAAGAATGGAGAAGCAAGGATCCAATGTACTCGATTCTAATATGATGGCAGGAGATGGGCTAATATCGGGGGGCGGGGCAGGGGAGGGTATTGGAATCAGCAAGTGGGAGGTCGGAGAAGGGAGGTGGATGGGGAGTCACGGTGCATGGCACGCCTCTCGGGGGCAAGACACAGTTTGCAATCAGTGTAACCTAATTCTTTATACCCTCAAGAAACCCCATACAATAAATAAATAATAAATAAATATGGGTCCTTTTTAATGTATAGTTTTTTGTTTTGGTCAGGCACTGTAAATACATCTTTAAAGTAGCCAATATGAGTGTACAGTGCTTAAGACATGTTTACTGGGTTGCTGAAAGAAAAATGAGCAACAAGCAGGAAAACAAAGTCACTAGAGGCACATAAAAGAGACTTCTAGGGATACTCAAGGTGACAGAAGTCAATGGCACTGATTCTTTGGTGCTTCTTACAATGAAAAACTGCAGGGGTCCATTTCTTTGACGTTGGAAACCTTTATCAGATTAGATTATATTTGTTTGGGGAAGAAGAAGTAGAGGCGAAGGAGGAGGAAAGGCGAGAAGGCTGAGAGAGAAAGGAGAAGGGTGAGTACGTAAGACCTGGGGCGGGGGTGGGGTGGGGCAGAGGAAATACAAAACAGATGCTATTCAGTTTACAGTGGAGTCACAACCCTAGTCCATGGTCAGTTAAAAATACCGTAAGTAAGAAGTGTATTTTCTATTTATAATATTTCCAGTTTCCAGTGGGCTTATCATAACCCCACCGTAAGCACAGGAGCATACTGAATGAATTTGTATCAAAAAGTTGAAAAATCATAAGTTGGATTTCTCTATTTGTAAGGATATGTATGTTTGTGTGATAAGAAAGACTTATAAATTGCATAAACTTAATTTTCAAGTAAATTGTAAAGAATAAGGAGAGCACCTCGTTTGATTTCTTTACTCTTTGAGAGAGAAGAAAGGTTCGGATAGCAAAGGGTTTCCTCATATGACATCCTATACTGGCCTGAACCAAATGGTGTCATCATCACAGCAACTCTTAATTGTATACCTTTTAGAGTCCAGTGGTTCTCAACCTTCCTAATGCTATACCCCCTTTAATACAGTTCCTGTGGGTCGCAACCCCCAGGTTGAGAACCTCTGTTTTTGTGCCACTAAATCATTTTCCTGAAATACACTTTTAGTGACAGCCAGGGCTAGTATTCTATTTTCCCAAAAATCTCATTCAACACTTCTCAAATTCCAAATAATTGATAAACTACCATAAAAATAGTTGAGTCTCAACGACTTCATTTGTGTTACGAGCTAAGAATACTTTTGGCAAAACATTTAAAGCAATACACTGCATAGATGAAAATAACAAATGATACGCTTTACTGAATGAACAATATATTATATTGAAGAAAGGCAATCCTTAGAAACAACAGTTCTATATTCTAAACTTCTGAGTCACACGGCAGTGTCCATAATGTCTCTAACATAAAGGTATGAGAAAGCATACTACCCAAACTATCACTGATTTAGCTTTTAAAAAATCAGCAATCTACTCTTACAGTCGTTTCGAGACACTTGAAGGATAATATTTGAATACAGAGAAAAAATATGCATATATGTCATTGAGCAGTGAGCAAGGTAAGGTACAGAAAATCATTTAGGATAAAACTTGTCCAGAATATTGCGTTAACGTGATAGCATTTTCTGGCAGATGCACACTGAAGCCTCGAGGCTTCACTCAGAGCACTTGTGAAAATTCCTTATTTTGGTTCATGCCTTTCTCGTTTCCTGCGTCTGTTCTAAGCAGTGAGAAGGGCTTCTGTGGTCTGTATCTTTATTCCCCAAGTATCCATTTTGAAAAATATACCATAACAAAGAAAAGAAAAAACACAGGAGAGAAATTTGTTTTTTACTAACTTTGTTTTCAGTTACGGAGTTAGTAAGTACAGGCTAAAGGCAAATATGTCGTAATCATTTCTGAGTACTTTAATAGAGAGAAATTTCTCGTGTGGTTTTAGGTAAATGTATATTTTTATTCCATCTCCTACTTTTGACTTATATTCCACTATGAGAGAAATATACAAACTAATAAAAAGCAAGAAATAATAAAAATAACTGGAACAAGGAAGTTTTGGTTTCTCTTCTTCTCCAATGTATTGAGAAAAAAATTCTAGATTTGTTGTTTCTCTTTGGTAGTCTTGCAATGGTGATACCTTGTAAATTCTTAGACTTGGCTTAATTTCTTGTTTACATCTTTCTCCTTTGCTCAAGAAGTAAGTGCTGGTTTTGTCAGGAATGTAAGTTAGTTCATGTAGTGTTGTATAATGAGAATTGAGTGCTGTTTTGTAAAGCCAAATAAGAGAGCTAGGTTGGCTATTTCTAATTTTAGCTATTTTGCTATTTGAAATTAAATTTGGTTATGCCTTTTGACCTAGAAAGTTTAAAACTGGGTGCATAAATCTAACATCAAAAACCAGGTACAGAGGTATACCAGAATAATGTAGAGGGGTATTCATTTGTAGCTTTTTTTGTAACAATGAAGAATGGCCAACATCTAAATAATGTCCACTAATAGATGAATATGGCTAGATGCAGTGACGCATGCCCATAATCCTAGCACTTTGGGAGGCTAAAGCAGGAAGATTGCTTGAGGCCAGTTGAATTCTAGATCACCTTGAGTAGGAGGGCAACTTTGTCTCTACCAAGAAAAAAAAAAAACGGAGAGAGAGAGATAAAAGAAAAATTAGCTAGGCGTAGTGGTACACAACTGTAGTCCCAGCTACTTGGGAAACTGAGGCAGGAGGGCAGGAGAATTGCTTGAGCCCAGGAATTTGAGGTTTCAGTGAGCTGTGATGAGGCTGCATTCTATACTCCAGATTGGGTAGAATTAACTTAATTTTGTTTATACAATTAAGTATCTCTCAAATACTACCTTTAACATGTGAAGAAATACTTTAACATTGTTAATAAGATAATTTGTAGTTTTCATTCTCAATCTGTAACAAATAATGTGTATTTTTATACTTTTATATAAGCACATCTCAATTCAAAGAATTCTCAGTTGAACTGCTCAGGGCCACTTGGAGGCATTGCTAATTCATTGTCAGCCAAGTTCTAGCTCTTCCCTTTTCTCATCTGTTTCACTTATTACTAGTCCTCCTCATTTTTTATTTCATCTCTTAAAGTTCTCCCCACCAAGGGCCCCGTTCTGGATTGCAATGGGTCAGTTTGATAGACCATAGCTGCTATCCTGCCTCAGGCTCCCAGACCCTCTCACACCGGTCCCCCTTCCCTGAGTTCATGAAAGAGACGTACCACCTGGTCAGTTGCTCTTCTCAAAGTGCTTCCAAGTGAAGAGCTCGTGGCTTTTTGGACGTTCTCCTGTCCAGTAGACACCCAGCTATCTACTCTGCTTTCTCTTACATAGACACCACTGCCTCACCTGCAAATTGTTAACAGTTTCTCTCCAACCACTTATTTACAGTTTGCAGAATATTTTTCTGTCTAGTTTCATTCAACTTTCTTTTTTTTATTTTCTTTTACTTTTTCCCATTGCCATTTTTATTCTCATTTCTCTCCCCTTAGTATAACTTCTTTAAGCCATGGTAAATAGAAATTTAAATATATAATTCCTACACATATTGTGAGGGTCACAATGGAATCATGCCAATGAAAGCACTGTGCAAACTCTCAATCATTAGATAAATGCAAAAATGCGATTATATATAGACACCACAAAACACAAATCAATGCCCAATTTAAGCTCCAGCCAAATCAGCCAGTGGGACCTGGGTTTCTGTGCCCAAGACTTTCTAAGGCACAATTTCATGTGAGGGGTTCAAAACATTTTTCTAAAAAGAGCTACCAACAAATACTACACCTCTGTATTATTAAAAGTATTTATGAGTGGACACTGTATCAAATATAATGGAAGCATCAGAGACTTGGAAATAGTATCTAGGTTGATTTCTAATGCAAACTGTTAATGGTTTATCTTTATTCTAAGAAGAAACAAGTGGTATTTTTTCTTAAAGAAAATTCAATTTTCTTTTTGGAGGCAGAGTCTTACTTTGTTGCCCTTGGTAGAGTATTGTGGTGGCATAGCTCACAGCAACCTCAAACTCTTGGGCTTAAGTGATCCTCTGCCTCAGCCTCTAAGGTAGTTGGGACTACAGGTGCCCACCACAACATCTGGCTGTTTTTAGAGATGAGGTCTTACTGTGGCTCAGGTTGGTCTTGAACTTGTGAGCTCAGGCAATCCACCTGCCTCAGCCTCCCAGAGTGCTAGGAGAAGATTCAGTTTTCTAAAAAATATTGCAACTTCATTTTAAATTCTTTAGAAAATAAATTTCCTCCTATATATTTCTGTAGAGCTCAGGAAAAGTCAATATAAGTCATTGAGAAATTTGGGATGTTGATTCTAATTTTACAATGTTCATATCCGAAACACATGGTTAGAAATTCAGAATACATCTAAATTGAAAAAATCTTAAAATTGAAATTATTGTTAATGTCAGAGATCTAAGAGAGTCAAAATAGTGGATATGTATATCAGCAATGTGTGTATATTAAGGCATTTTAAAGCACTTAATGCCAAAACCCAGATGATATATTATTTGTGTCTTTATTATAAAAGTGATCACAGACATAGCTCACACACTTTAAGATTTGGCAGTTGCCATGGTAACTATATATTTTTTACTAAACTGAAGAATAAATAGCTACACACATTCTTTGTAAATATTATCCTGATAATTCAGTCATTTTAAAGACAGTGTCCCTATTCGTTTTTAAAATTCAAATTAGAACATAGCCATTTTCAGGTCAGACATGACAGGTCACACCTGTAATCCTAACACTCTGGGAGGCCAAAATGGGGGAGTTCAAAACCAGCATGAGTGAGACCAGTTCTTTAGAAATAGAAAAATTATCTGGGCATTATGGCAGGTGCCTGTAGTCCCAGCTACTTGGGAAGCTCAGGCAGGAAGATGGCTTGAGCCCACGAGTATGAGGTTGCATATATATTTTTTCATTCTTTTGAGTTTAATGAAACAAATGTTATTTGTGTACTATTTAAATTTTTGTGGTTATTTTAAAGCATTCTTAAAAATTATGATGTTTACAAGTTGCCTTACTGTACTTTTTTTTGTTTGTTTGTTTTTTGCTTTTATGGTTTCTTATAGACAAGGTCTCACTCTGTTGCTTATTCTGGGGTGCGATGGTCAATTGTCATGACTCACATATTACCCCTGAATTCCTGTGCTCAAGTGATTCTCCTGTCTCAGACTCCTGAGTATCTGGAACTCCAGCTGATGGCTGAACCATCACATCCAGCTAATTTTTTAAGAAATTTTTTTTAAAGACTTTTTATGCAATATGTTAAGACTACTCAAACATAATATTTATATAACAAAGCTTTAAGTAGTGCTTATTCTGTTCCAGGCCATTTTCCAAGAACTTTATAGATATTAATTTATTTAATCTTCATTCATAAAATCTTAATACCTTCCTTGTAGAGTAAATCTCTTTGGAAGTAAGGTCCACAGTATAGCCAAGTTGAATGAAGAGAGAAAGAAAAAGAAAATTCTTAAGTAGTTTATTTGGGATACTCTTGTCTCTGTTTGCCTAGGGAGCAAGGTATTTGATAACTGGTAGTAAACCATTATATTAGAATGATATGGAAATATATTGGGGTAAAATATAATTTTTTTCCTCTGAGACACACACTCATTTTGTCTCCCTCTCCTGGACCAACCCATTATTCTTCTCAGAACCTTAGAACTCTATTTTAAATATACAAACATATATAGCAGAACTCGTGTAAGTTGACCTTCTAAGGGATGTAACAAACTGGTCAACATACAGAGGTGGGCAGCATAATGGACTAGGCCTGATACGTACATGTACTTTACTGTCTTGTACAGCTCTTACTAGATAGTATTTAAAATCACATAATCAAAACATGGTAAAATCACACACACAATATCATAAAAAATCAATACATTGACTTTTTTCTCATAATTTAATCTTTCTTTCTGAAAGAAGAGTCAATCTTGGTCTTTTTCTAATGCTTACTATAAATATAAGTGGAGAAAGCACCCTCAACGCTGACTACACTACTCAGCATACCTGGGCAGTTTTCCACAGCAAATGACTTCAAGTGCATTATCAGATGCCTGATATCCTCTTCTTTTGAAGTCTCTGCAATTTCTGTGTCATTTTCACTTGCTTCTTCCACTCTGTCAGCTAACTCATGTACTTTTACTCTGGTCTGAACTTCAGTCAATGTCACTGGAAAAGTACTTCTGGGTCAGGTTCATGACAGGTTGCCACCTCCTTGTCCATTGTAACAAAAACCTCAAAATCTACTCCTTCAAATTCTGCTATGGGGGATAGACTATCTGATGGGGCCAGCACATCATGCACTTGGATTGCAATAAACCCAATTTTCTTGAAATATTTCTGTGCCATTTGATACTTTCTGCATCATTTCTGGCTGAACTTTATTCCAAGCAGAACTGATGTAGAGGAAAGCATCCAGGGTGTTAATTAATGCAGCATATAAAATTGCTTCCACAGGTAGACTACAGGTTTGTGTTTTAGGAAAGGCCCCCTGGAGAATCCAGGCTCAACAATGCATTTTAATATTTTTGATGATGTCTTGGTCAAGAGGTTGCATTTTTGAGGTTGTGTCTGGAAGGCAGAAATTTCAGTGCCACATATGTGACACAATTCACGTCTGGGTGGCCAGGGCAATCGTCTACTGTCAGTAGAATAGATCCTTTCTTCTTTTTCATTTCTCAGCAGATAGCCCTTACCCACTCTTCATATCAGGCACCAGTCATTCATGTGCAATTTTTTGACCTCCAAGTGATAGGCAGGTCTTCAGGCTTTAGGTTCTTGAAGGTCTGTGGCTTTGCCAATTTACCAAGGCTTTAGGTTCTTGAAGGTCTGTGGCTTTGCCAATTTACCAAAGGCTTTAGTTTCTCTCCAGCTGAGCTAGTGCAAAGCAGAACTGTAACTTTGTTCTTTGAAAAAGTCACAGTTGTCACCCTTCATGATGAAGTTCTCTTGGGCATTTTCTTAAAAAATAATCTGCACTCATCAGCTCCACCAGAAGCTTCTTGTGAAGTCTGGTGAACTTTCTGATGTACTCTTCCACAATTTCTAGTGGAACTTCACTCACCACATAAAACCTTCTAAGAGATCTCATGTCACAATTTGAATTTCTCACACCAACCACTTAATGGTTGCATGTCTGCCAAACAAAAATCCTGTGAATTTTTTTGTAACTTCTTGGATCATTATTTTTTGTATCTTCTTGGAGATTTGGGTGTTAACTGCCCTCTTTGGACCAGTTTAACGTGGCTTCATTGACTTCATTGAGGGAAGTTCTCCTCCTTTTCCAGTGCAGGTCCCAACTTCTCTTACCAAGTACTCGTGTTTATGTTTTGGGATGTTGCTGACTGTGGTGCCAAAACCAAATGTTCTGCCATCTTTCTTTGGCTGCTGCTTTCCAGAAAGGTTGATTAACCTTTTCCTTCCATGTCAGCTCTTTGAATTCTTTCCTTTGGGCTATGATGTCCTTATTAACAGTAAAAATTTTCAGTAATTATAGAATGTACTGCAACTCAACCAGTCCTTCACATTGAAAAAAATATTTTGCAATCACCTTCTGTGATAAACAATAGGGCAGTAGATCTAATTCAACACACAGTAATGATAAAACATGAAAAAAGACTTATACTAAAGAAACAGTAATAAAACAAAGGAGCAAAGCCCATACTTTCTACCCTTTCATGTAGAGTGGACTCAACTGGTCAAATTGTAGAGCAGTGGTTCTCAACCTTCCTAATGCTGTGAGACTTTAATTAGGTTCCAGTTGAGAACCACTGTTAGAGGATAGGTTAATATTGTGTATTACAGTCCAAATCATCAATATACTACTTACAGAGGTGGTCAATATATAGAGGTCAGTCTTCTACTGAGTATATGGAGTACATGCTCTGACTATAAAAAAAAGGTCCACTTAAGGAGGGAGTCAATGTACAGAGGTGGCCAAGAAGGGAGATTTCTATTATACTAGGCCTTCTGTATTTTTTTTTTCCTGCAGTTGTTATTCTTCTAAACTCTGAGAATTATTATTAGTGACCATTACTTTTATTTAATTACTTATTTTTATTTACTTTAATTTAAAACATTTTGAAAATGTAGAAAATTTGAAAGGGAAAATAACACCCATTGTATAATAACCTAAGCAAAAGTGTTGTCACCATTTTAATTTCATTTTAAATAAATGCCTTCATTAATATACTTTTTGTTATGCTGTATTATAACATATCTTGCTTTATTCAGCTAATGTTATATTACTTAATTTTTATGTCTCCATAAATATTTCTAATAGCTGTATAGTGTATGCCTACCATTGTTTGCTAATTCATTCCCTTAGGAGGAGAAAGTTAGGCTTCTTCTAACTCTGTCCCATTATATATAATGTTGCTTTCATTGTCTTTATTCATATGCTTTGTTTTATTTTCCATAATTTTTAATGTAGATTCCCAGGAATAGAATCTAAGGAGCAAGTTATTCTGATTCCAAGTCCAGTGTTCTTTCAAGCCATGATTTAGATTTGGTGAAGGACGGTATAAAACAAAGAGCAGAGGGAGCAAATTTTCCAGCTTAGACTTTATGTCCCTTCACCTTTCACATAACATGGAATTGTATTCAAGGCCCAGAAACAGGATCCACCCCCTGCCCCAAAATGCTCAACTGCAAATGGAAAAATCTATTTGAGCACAAAATTGCTGTGAACATACATGAGATAATGAATATGAAAATTGCACAAGAACTCTACAGTGTATTCAGGAGTTAGGAAGGTAGCAGAACTGAGGGAGAAAAAAAGAATAAATGGTGGAAACTGTGATTAATAGAAAATGTAAGCCCAGGATAAAAGTGTCAAAATGAGCATGTGCCTTGTATTTCAGAAGTCTTCCCAACTATTTTATTTTCATTTTGCATCTGATTTTTCTGCTCATCTGTGTCTTGTTTGTTTGACTTCTATTCTTTCACCCTATATTCTCTAATTAAAGGGTCTTTCTTTATCTTTCTCCACTCATTTTAATATCCCCTTGTTTCCATCTTTTATGGAACTAAGGTTTAGGTGTTGCTATTATAGGGATAAGAGTGACAGAGAATCAAAGAGGCTAATACTGCCAAGTTCAAAATTTCTGAAATAACAATGAATTCTGATTTTCAATGAAAGAAAAATATCAACACATCTATATTTCTCTTTAGTTCTTTAAATTTTACTCCTTTAGGTAGGTATTATTCTTGTGTTTCTAGACACTATTTACACCTCTTTCTTTTAAGTATCTCTAATATTAGTTACGTTCTCAACAGTTTTATTTTGTTATTAACAAACCAATTTTGTTTAAAAGAATGTACTGTCATTGGCCTGGGTATTAAATCAAAACAGGCAAAAGATAAGTAAGCAAGAAATTTTTTAAAAGGGAAAGAAAGGAGGAGGGAGTGAGGAAAACTTCCTTCAAGGAGAAAGTATGGTCCTTTGATAGATGTTTGTATCCTTATGAGCTCCAAATTTTGTTCTCTCAAAATTTAGCATTCTTAGAGACAGTACAAAGTTCTTCTACATGACAATGAACTCTTGGATTCATCACCATATACCTAGCCATTTGCTTGAACTATTATATTAACAAATGCGTTCTTCAGAGTAATGCTTACCAACTGGTGTGATTTTGCACCCCAGGGGATATTTGGGAATTTATAGAGATATATTTTGTTCTTACAACTTGTGGGGCTACAACTGTCATTTAGTCAATAGATGCCAGAGATACTGCAAAAAAAAAGAAAATGCATGGGACAGTTACTCAAAACAAAAAAATTATATGGCACTAATGTTGGTAGTGCCCAGGCTAAGGGACAATGCTTTAAAATAAGACCAAAGCTAGAAGAACACTCTAGACTGTGACCTTGTGACCTTCTTGAGTCAGACCAATGTCGTGAACATGCAGCACTCAGTAAAGGAAGAAAATTACTAAAAAATAAATATAAATAAAGAAAACTAAAAATACAATTATTAGAGCTAAAGAACAAAAGGGGGACATCTTAGCTGTTGTATGAGAAATTTACATGGGAAAATGAGAAAAGTAGTAAAAGCTCTACCAAAAGTGAGAGAAAAGGAAAGAACCAAAATTGAGGAAAGAATAAAAGAGGTTGAAAAACTGTAACAAGGGTGGCGCCTGTAGCTCAGTGAGTAGTGCGCCAGCCCCATATACCAAGGGTGGCAGATTCAAATCCTGCCCCTGCCAAATTGCAACAACAACAACAAAAAGTACAAAAAAAAAAAAAAAAAAGAAAAGAAAAGAAAAAGAAAAACGGTAACAAAAAGAGAGATTCCCATGCTAATGAAAAATAAAAATACAACTAGACCAAAAAAAAAGTAAAAACAACCAAAATCACAACAACAAATAAACTAAGCAAAAACTTGTGAGAAGGAGCAAAAAATGGAAGAAATATGTATATGTTGTGTGTATATATGTATATATACACATATATACATATGTATAGCCATAAATTGTGCATATATATATATATATGTATGTATAGCAATATATTGCCTGGAAACCAGGTGACACTGTGGTACTAGGCAACAGAGAACACCCACCCTGATTTTTCTATACATAAAATGGAAGCCGGAATCCACTTTCTAGTTGCAGAGGAGACTGGGTCCTGTCTTCCTGACTTATTTGCCCTCAGTCAGGGCCTGGTTACCTGGTTACATCATCAGCATTCAGTCCCTATGTGATTGGGGTTCTAAAGGTCTACCAGCTTCCTTGGGAGGCACATTAAACTTTAGTGCCCCTTGACAACAATGTGGCCTTCCTGGGCATGCAGGGTCCAGTCAGCTCACACCAATGGTCATTTCTAAAGCTTAGCAAGCCATCAGAGCCTGCCATGCAATAGGACTCTTAAATTGCTTCTCAGGTGTGGCCTTCCCATAATGGTAGTGCCTCAGCAAGCAGCCAGGCCAACCCAGCTGTATTAAATCTCATCCTCTGGATACTATTGAGTCCCCTCACTCATTTAAGCAGTTTAAACGGCTCTCTGATGCTGTTTATTCCAAAATAAATAAGCTGCAGGACAGCCCTTCTCTGTCCCCAGAACGCATGAGGGCTGCTCAGCTGGCCCCCGCTCATTTGCAAGCATTTGCCTTGTGTGCCAGCATTTCTGAGCTCCAGACTCCTCATCCACTCCCAAAGTCCACCACTGCTTCCCTGCGCCCTCAGAGTGATGGCCCTCTGTAAGTTCCTCCAGCCAGAAGTGGCTTGAGTTCTTGTCCCCCTGTCTTGCTGCTGTTATAGTTTCTTGGTGACACATCATATGTACTCCATAAGCATCCATTTTTAAATAAATTCATTTATTTAAACAATGAATTCTGAAGTAGGGTTAACTTTACCAATTTTTAACAAATCATTCTGTTCTAGTTCCTCTTTCTATTCTTCTATCTTTCCTTTCTTCTTTTTAAAATAATTTTTGTAAACTTGTAAATCAGACAATTGTTATGCTTCCATTCTCCATCAACAATGTAAAGTAACTGTATAGACATAGACATATTTGTATTCACTTTTAAGAAATTCATAGACATCCTGAAGACCAACCATAAGATTTATGGATTCCTAGCATCTTTGGGTCCTAGGCAAAAACACTTAGGAAGTGAAAATACATCCTACATGTCAGATATTTACATTACAATTCATAACAGTAGCAAAATTACAGTTATGAAGTAGCAATGAAAATAATTTTATGCTTGGGGATCACCACAACATGAGGAACTGTATTAAAGGGTTGTGGCATTACGACGCATTAGGAAGGTTAAGAACCCTGCTATAGTCAAACATCCAGTGTTCCCAGTGTGCGAAACCTGTGATATAAAAAAATGACCCTCACCTAAGTCTACTGACAAACTGCCCAAGTATTAAATTTTATAACTATGATTATCACTAAATTTTAAAATCATTTCTAAAGGCGCTGAATAAATTTCCTTTCGTAGGTACATATTCTGAGGTCTGAAGTACCTTATAAGTTGTGAAATGCATATTTTCATTTAATGTTTTTTTATCTATTCAAAACAAAGAAGTATCTTAGATAAAATCTTATATTAACTCAGTTAATCACAAAAGTTCAAGCAATAATTTCTTATTTATGATCTATTTGCAAAGAAAAGATGAAAGGAGTGTGATATGTCTGCAGAGGGATTATTTTCTATTGATGGGACAGATTCCTCTTCATCTTTTGCTAATTTTCTCAAAGAACACTGTGGCAACTGCTCACAGCAGTCAGAGTCAGACTCCAGAATTGATTTTGGCAATCTGTATTGATCACATTGTTGAGGATCTTTAAAGCCTTTGGCTGTCCCAGACTTTACTTATGTCCAAGGAACTAACGAACACATCTGACACTGCTATTCTCATGCCTTTACCAAATCTTGGATTCTGAAAATAAAAGCATAGGAAGTAAACTGTAATTGTCATCAACACTTAAGTGTCATCTGTGGCCAAAAGATATCAACAAGCTAACATAACATTTTACAAAGATGCTGTTCCTGCTTTATTCAGGGACATAATGACTTCAGAGGTCCACAAAAGGAAAACAATAGTGGACCCTACCGGTTTTGAGGGTCTTATTTCACTTTTTGTGTGTTGTGTAAGAAAATACACAAATGATGGAAGGCTGCAACAAAAGAAAATAAAAGAAGGAAAGAGGAGGCGAAAAGATAGGGAGTCTGTTAATTTTCCTGGTAAATATAAAAAAAAAAGTCAGAAAACTAATAACAGGAAATGAGAAGCTGGAAATCAAAGTGACATTGATTTAAATAACTACATGTACCTCTGTGAGCGTATGCATGTATATGCACCCATATAGGTATATTTACATATTCAATTTATTGTGCTCCTCACAAGAGCACAAGAAAATACATTTGTGTATATTTTGTGTGTTTTCTCCCATCCTGGAGAGAGAGAAAATTATGTGCAGACAGAATAAGTGCATAAGTCACCCCGCCTGTAGAAAGGAGTGCATCTAGTTCTTTTGAGAGTCCATCAGTAACCTACTCATTACATTAAATTGTTTCCTAAGACGTGAGAGAGATGACATGCACCACAATGCGAGACAGTGCCAGGACTCTGATGCTTTTATTTAACTTAAAAACAATTAATCTAAAGGACGTATTTAACTTTGAAATCCAAATTTCTTGGCTAAATGGTTTACGATTGTGTGCACTTCAAAGGTAGGTTGGGGCCTTGACTTGGGACCAACAGCTCATTTGTCCATTCTCCAGATGTGTTAGTTGGAGTCAACAACGTCTTGGACATGTGGACATCAAGTCAGACTGGTAGGGCACATCTCAAACATAAGAGTTTTATGTTATTTCTTTTTTTTTTTTTTCAAATGGATTTGGCCTAAAATGTTAACAAAATTGGAAACAGCTGTGTTAAGAAACTACTTTCTTTTCCATTTATAGTCTTATCGCCCAATATAAACTTCATCATTTTAGTGGAGCTTCTCCCCCACATCCAGATGTTATGGATTTCTCAATAATCCTCAGCAAAATTGCCAAAACCAACAAGAAGTTTTAACATGTAAATTCAACACATTGTTTCATGCTCATCATGGCCTTTTCTCCATCAACCCCGTCCTCATCAGATTTCAGATGCTCGGCAGTTGACACAGCTACAGCAAAGGACTCTGAGTCATCATCTCATTGTGGGATGGGTTCCTTTTAAATTTTTTTTGTCTGATTCATGAACTGCTCTTTGAAAATCTAAAAATGGTTCATGAATTGCTTGGGAGTTGGCAAAAATTAATAATAATGAGCCCATTTTGAGTACACTGAAATGAACTGATTATCATTGCAAGCTGTTGCTAATTTGGATTCTTGATGGCAAGAAAGGGTTCTACAGGAGGCTTTTCACTTGCAAGTAGGACAGATTTCATGGTGTGACAGAGAAAACACTCTTGTAACCTTTACCTCTATGTTTCCTTTTAGGATTAGGGGATATGTAAGAATAACAACGATGTTATTGAGACGGTGGTTTTTTTATTTGAACATACTTGGAAAATGATACAACCAACAGGCCATTCTAAACAAGTGGTAAAACGCAGGCAAGTCACTTAATCTAAGAAAAGGGCTTGGGTGTTTCTGCGAATGTTAGAAGATTATGTTCTGCAGAATAAGCATGGATATATCTGGTTATTTTATCCTAATTTATTAGCTTGATATTGTTAGTTTTGCTCAGATAGGTTTCTGATCATTTTCTCCTAAACTTTCAAAGCTATTAACTTCAGCATCATCCTTCATTTGAACCTTTCACAGGGTAAAGTATACATTACACATAAAATAAAAATTCCTCTTGCTTATGTTTCATGCAGGAAAAAAAGAGAGGGCAAAGTCAAGGTTGGTGGACCACAGATATTAATAAAACATCTGGAATATCAGAAATGACATTTGTTGAAATAGCAGAAAATGTTTTATGCACAATTTGGGAAAATAAAGAAAAGGCAAACACAAAATTAATAGATAATGAACAAGAAAACCTCTTTGTTTTTTTTATGAAATGATGAAAATCAAATGTTGCTAAAACCTTGTGTTTATAGTCATCATGTACCTGTAACATGTTTTATGTTTTGAAACAGAGTAAATTGTCTTTGAAAGTAATAACTTATGAATGCAAAACAATCATGAAAGACATAATTTGACCTCATGTGAGTGAATACACAATGGGATGAATTACTTTAATTCAGAGTTGAATTAGCAGATATAGATTTATAAAATAATTCTTACTATCCTTCAGCACAGTATAGCTATGGGAAAATTAAATCCCTTGACACACCTATTTTTTAATCCAACTCCATATGGAGGACTAGAAATCTCTTGCAGGGCCGGCAAGTTCTATTTAGTGGTGCCATGCAGAGCTCTGCTTCACTTCTACAGTAAAACAAATATTTGCCTAATTGTTCTCCTTGAATTTTTATTTAGATTATTTTCTTAATGAACATCCACAGGTACAGCAATGCTTTGAAAATAATAAATGCACTGTTGACGATGTGTAGGATGGCAAAAATTTGCCATAATTTAAAAATTGTATTAAATTCTTAGCAAAAGAAATTTCTTTCTCCTATTAAGATAAACAAGAAGAAAATCGATTACATAATACAAGACATGCCTGTGGAAAATGTCAGCGTGATTGAATGTAGCAGAGAGAAGTTCTTGGATTAGAGATGGTACCTTTATTTGGTGTTGAGTAAAAATAGAAATATGAATCTTAGCTTTGGCAAAGCAATTTCAAAATCTTTATTTATTTATTTTTCAGTATATGATACTAAATCCAGAAATCACAATTTAAAACAGGTAGTGTTTCACTCTCCCTTACAGGATATGTAAATGCCAAATCATGTTACAGTTTAATGCGGAAAACTGTTTTATTCTCAATGAGAGATTTAAGTGTGAATGGGAGCTAGAAATATCACACAGCAGACATAAAATTTTAAATAATTCTACTGTATTTCTAAAAGCGTGATTTAATAATTTTTAAAAATGTCTAGGGCCATGAACCTAGCTGCCAGTTTCAGAAACGT
The DNA here is from genome assembly GCF_000181295.1 of Otolemur garnettii. Taxonomy (NCBI): domain Eukaryota; kingdom Metazoa; phylum Chordata; class Mammalia; order Primates; family Galagidae; genus Otolemur; species Otolemur garnettii. The sequence goes on from NW_003852447.1 coordinate 8,909,833, forward strand.
AATATATTGCCCCTCGACACCCAAAGGTCAAACATTTCATCTTTAATTGATTGTGCTAGACTTTACCACGAGACAGGGTGTTGGGGAACAAAGATAGAGAAAGATCTGGTAATTTTTGTCTCTTTATTCAACTTTCTACCACCTGCTAGATAAAATACTCCAATTTTTTTTCTTAAACTTTTTTTCTCCATTAGCTTCTCTTTAAGGGGAAAAACAGCAGGAAAAAGAAGACAATATGGGAATTAAGGGATTATATAAAGATGAACATATTCATTAACATTAAAAGAAAATTCTACTTCAATCTCTGAGTAAGCAAACTTAAAACTATTGTGATGCTGAAGATCTAGATTCTCTGGAAAAGACAAAGGTCTATCCCATTTTTTGGAGCTAAGACAGCTTTTAGAACTATCTCAAGTTGATTTTTGTCACAAAGAGGTTTCTGAGAGAAAGGAAATATGAAGCTAACTATCATATTTTGTCTTCATATCACACAATGTAGGCTAGCAGATCCCGGTAGTACATGAGATAATGTTTCTCAGAGCAGAGGTGGAGACATCTAAGAAGGAAATAGAAACATACTGTGCTACAGAAACCTCATTTCCATGCTCTAAGTTACTGTTTTATGGGAAGAACAACATGCATTTGCAAAGAAATCCTTCCATTTCTCTTTTTTCAGCCATCTCTCCCTGTTCACAACTATGTTCTCATAATCTTTCTACTTTTAGTTCTGACTCTTCCTCCAGTTCTCTGGGTACAAACATCTATGGATATTCCTCTTATTAAGGGATTAACTTTCTACTCTTGATGCAAGAGTCCACAAACCTACTAGCCAAATCTGATCCATCATTAGCTAAGAATGACTTATACAGTTCTAAGTGGTTAAAAAAAAGAAGAAGAAGAAGATTAATATTGTGTGGCATGTCCAAATGACATGATTTTCAAATGTGTCTATAAAGTTTTATTGGAACTCAGTCATACTCATTCCTTTAGGTAGTATCTATGGCTGCCTTTGTACTATGGTGGGAAGTCTTAGGAGTTGCCACAGAGTATGTGTGGCATGGAAAGCTTTAATTATTCATTTTCTGAACCTTTACAGAAAAATTTTGCTAACTCCTATGGGAATCAAAACAAAAGTTACCATAGCTTCCATTACCTCTTTTCAAGAACTCCACTTCCATTTCAGGAAATGGCACTGATAGTCCTCTAACAATTTATTGTAGAAACCTTTCAGTTTTCCTTTATTAGAATTTTTGAATCACTCTGTCTCCGTAGGGTTTTAGTATGTCCAGATATCAACCCCTTTAAACCATAAGGGAGGAAGCGATCAACCACTTCGCCTGTAGTGTACTTCGATTTTAAAATGTTGGGAGATACTCCACACACTATTTTCCTGCCTGCTCAAAACTCTTATAGGTTAAACATAAATATATACCCTTTACCTGTGATTCAGAAATAAAAAAATAAATAATAAATAATAAAAAAAAGAATAAATTTTCTGAACCACTTTTCCATAGAATTCAACTTGAAATGATTTGAACTATTTATTATATTAATTTATCTCATTTATGGATGAATATTTCTACTGCAGAAGTTTTAATGTGGTCTATGAGGGGATTAATAGGTACCTTTCCAGAATTTGTTAGGAATGTATTCTGACATGAATTGCATAAATAATATTACCATCTTAAATTCTGAAAAAATATGGTTTTGTGGACTTTGTGACAGGATTGTCCTCTCAAAATTATCATGACCAAGAAAAAATTCCTTCTTCCTCATAGATATCATGCTTATGCCAGTAAATGGTGCACCACTCACCCTGTTCTGCTAATTGCAGAATGAATATATCTAAACCCACTTCTTGCCAGCTCTGCTGTCATGACACTGGTCTAAACTCCAGTGCTTTTTTGTCTGGGCTACAGCAATAGCTCTTCCTTCTAGACTTGGTTTCTCCAAAGTGAATTTTCCATTCTTAGAGTGATATTTTTCAAAAGTTTACCTTTCATGTCACATATCTAATCAAAATCAAAGACTTCCACGGACTTTCCATTACATTTATGCTTCAAACTCATTAATATGATCCCATATGGCCCTTCCAAGATCCCCTATGATTCTTCCTAGCGCCTGAGGACCTCTTCTTGTAACACTTTACTCTTCCTTACCAGCTAATGATATTACCGCCCTTTTGCTCCTTTCTGTGTCGAGGATTTGGACTTGCTATATATCCTGCCTGTAACTTTCTTTTTCCAGCTTTCCATGACTCCCCCTCACTAACATCACAATTCTGTTCAAGTACCTCACCTACGGGAGACCTTCTGTGACTTATATGCATATCATCTCCCCTAAGCCTGCTATTATTCTCTACTCTCACATTTAGGTTTATCTTCTTCAGTTCCATGGTTCTCATTCTTCTGTACAATCTCAACATGTCATCCTTAGTTTGACATAATAGTCTTTTTACCCATAGAATAGAACTGCACAGAGCTGCAGCTAAAGTGCCAGATTAGAACCAGGAAATCTAGGTTCTGTTGAAGCTTCATCACACACAGTATGTGACTTCTCTTTGCTTAAGTTTCTATTCTCTAAATAAAAAATATCAACTATGCAATTTCTATAATCTTTAATTATTCTCAAATTTTATCCTTATTTTTTTCCAGTTGTTATCCTTTTTCTACTCCAGATCAAATTAGCTGTGAAAATAAACTTTAAACAGTTCCATTTCAACTTTTTCATTTTCCATGATCCTCTGCTGGCTATATGTTAAAATACATACTCAATAGCCTATTTTAAATATGCTTTCTAATCAAGTGGTCACTGCTTCTAGGTGAATTTTTTACCACTCTTACATAAAGACACTTTTGCTCATCCAAATTGTTTAGTGCCTAAAAATATTTCATGTGGTTAACACAAAAATTATTTTTTTGTTATGAACACTAAAGCAACCACTTATAAAATGAAGCAATGGATTACAGCTAATAAGCCAATCCAGTAGATAAAATTAAACAATAAAATAATTATTAACCCAAAAGAAAACAGAAAAAGGGGAAAATACAAACAACAAGAACAACATAAAGATAGGACAAATAAAAAAACACATGGCATAAAGCAATCCTGAGCACAAAGAACAAAGCTAGAGGTATCATATTACTTGACTTCAAACTATATTACAAAGGTATGGTAACCAAAACAGCATGGCACTGGCATAAAAACAGATACCCTTGTATAAGTATGCTAGAATATTTATTCTGCAGCCACTATGAAGAACAGTATGAATGTTTCTAAAAAAATTAAAAGCAGAACTTTCATATGACTCACCAATTCCACTACTGAGTTTATATTAAAAAAATCAATACAGCTAAGATATATTTGCACTACCATGTTTACTGTATCACTATTCACAATAAGCAAAATATGGGATCAACCTTGGTGCCCTTCAGCAGAGAAATGGAGAAAGGAAATGTGGTATATACACACTATGGACTATTATTTAGCCATCACAAAAATGAAATCCTATCATTTGCAGAAATACAGATGGAACTGTAGGTATTATGTTAAGTGAAATAAACTGAGCACAGAAAAACATCTCATGTTCTTACTCATATGTGGAAGCTAAAAAAAAAAAATGGATCTTACAAAAATAGAAACTAGATTGGAGACCACCAGAGCTTGAAGAAGTAGAGGGGTAGAGGAAGAGGAAAGTAGTAAAAAGTATATAAATGTGGGGCAGCATCTGTGGCTCAAAGGAGTAGGGCACTGGCTCCACATGCCAGAGGTGCCGGGTTCAAAGCCAGCCCCAGCCAAAAACTGCAAAAAAAAAAAAAAAAAAAAGTATATAAATGTATTTATTACTGTGATCTATGCACTTAAATATGGTAAATATGGTAAATTATATATGTATATTTTACTTTAATAAAAGTATTTTTAAAGGAAGAAGACATTAGCAAAATGGCAAATTTAAACCAAGAACATCAGTAGAGACATTAAATGTAAATTCTTTAAACATATCAAATAAAAGGAAAACATTGTCAGAGTAAAAAAGAAACGACACAATTATAGTCTAATTTTATAAGAAGCTCTCATTAAATATGAAGACACAAATAGTAAAAGAATTAAAAATTATATACTTACTACCACTAAACAAAATAAGCCTAGAGTGGATGCATTAACATTAGTCGTGGTAGTTGTCAGAACAAGGAATATGAGGAAACACGGAATAATTTCATAATGATGACGTGATTAATTCAAAGAGACAACATAACAATTCTTAGTTTCTGTACCTAACAACTGAGCTTCAAAATGTATGAAGCAAAAAGTGATAGAATTAAAAAAATAGACAAATTCACAGATGTAGTCAGAAATGTTAACAACCCTCTGTCCTAACAAGTAAAGAAAAATGAATAAGTATGCATATAAAGAATACTTGAGCAATGCTACCAATCAATGAGAAGTTAACTGTCATTTATACAACAGTACACCCAACAACAGAAGAATTTTTAAAATATATGTGGACCATTTACCAAGATAGTTAGTATTTTGGGTCATTGAATAGGTGTCAATAAATTTAGGAGGAGTCAAATTATATTGGGTGTGTTTAGAGACCATGGTGATATAAAATGAGAAATCAATATTTAGGAAAATCCCTAAATATCTGCAAAGTTAATAAAATACTTTTAAATAACACATTGTTCAAAGAAAAAAAAAAGCTACACAATATTGTGAAGTAAATGAAAACATACTGAACTTTGTGAGATGCAGCTAACTCAGTATTCAGAGGGAGAGGAAAACCGTCTAAAAGGAATGTTCTGAATTTCACTTCTCTGAAACTAGAAAAAAGAAGAGGAAATTAAAATCCAAATAATAAGAAGAAATAAATTAAGAAAAATAAGAGGCAAAGTGAATGAAATAGAAATCAGAGTAGACATAATGAAAATTCAGTGAGATCAAAAACTGCTTTATCAAGATGATTGATAACATTAAAAAACTCAAAATATTGGGATAAATAACCAAGTAGGAAAAAAGATAAAAAATATAAATTATTGATATCAGGAATGATAAAATTAACAGACATCAATACAGATGTTAAAAGAATAAAAAGAGAATATTATAAATAAAAATTTATCCCAATAATTTAACACACTACCCAAGTTCACTGATGAAACATATATAACCCCCAAATCCCCATATCTTTTTTAAAACTAAAGTTTGTAGGTAAAATCCTTTAAAAATAAAAGGAAACCCCAAATGAGTTTACTTTTTAAGTCTACCAGGAAAGAAATACTAATTCTAAATAAAACTCTTCCAGAAAAGTAGAGGAGGAATAAATACTTTCCAACTCATTCTACAGGCCAACATATGCTCATATAAAAAATGGAGAAATTTGACACAAGAAAGAAAACTATATTCCAATGTCCTTCATGAACACAGATACAGAATTCTTCACAAAATCTTAGCTAGGGAATCCAAGAGTATACTCAATGGAAAATACTTGACCAAATGGGGTTTGAGAAATACCAGGTTGATATAATTGATTTTAATACTAATTAATGTAATTTACTTTATTAACATATTAAATTAGCAAAACCATAAGATAATCTGAAGACAAGCAGAAACAGCATTTAACAAGAACTAAGATTCATTTCTGGTGCATGAAGCAACAATAAAATCTTTCAGCAAAAGAAATTTATTCCACCTGCTAAAAAACATCTAATATCATATCTAACAATGAATGAAGGACTGCTTTTCGCCTTTAAATCAGGAACAAGGCAAGGATATTATTCTCATTGCTTCTATTGAACATTGGAGAGGACTAGGTAGATGCCCCTGTTGACAGGCCAGCTGACCTTTCAGGAGACGGCCACAATCAACTGCCATACAAACTGGCCATCTTGGATTTTCAGACCAGTTCGGTCTCTTAGATGACTGAAGCCAATGTTTGGCTGCAGGAGCAATGAGGGAATTTGAGCAAACACTGAGCTTTGCCTGGATTTATGACAAAATTGTAAACAAAAGGGAAAAAACACTGTTTCCAGCTGCTAATTCTGCATAACTTGCTGACAATGATATTAACTGCAACAGCCCTCTCTAGAGCTCATGAAGTCAGACAACTTTTTCAAGTTTTTAGTACATAAGTCTATGATAAAGTTCTCAGAATAAAAGCAGGATATTTTCCTATTTTCATCAACACTTGTGTGCACATATGGTAGTAAAACTCATCAGGAATCAAGCAGGTGTGTGTGGGGGGTTATGTTAACTCATAGCTTACGAATATAATGTGCACATTCTGGGTGAAAAGCCTGAAATATACAAAACCAGCCATGTAACCAGAACTCTTGGGCCCTCATAATATTCCCATATTGTTAACCTCCGGCCAAAGGGTGACCCTCATCATGGCCTCAACACTTCTGCAATATGCCTGTGCATATTCAGGAAGTAGACATTGAGTGTCTTCTAGAAATGCTCAGAAGGCAAAGAAATGTTTTTCCTTGTATCTTTTAAGAGACTTTATTTTCAATCTTACTATCCTGAATTAGGTTACATGCTTCCTCATCTCAGGCTAGATAAGTAATTTGTACAGCTCAGTGTAAAACGAAATGAAACAGCTTTTTAAAAAACTCAGTTGCAAACTACCCTTACATGTGTAAAATAGGAAGCTCTTCCACTTCTGTAGTGGCTCTGACTTGTCATGATACTTTATGTGTCTACCATCTATTTAATGTCATTATAAGTAAATGAAAATAAAAGTTTTAAATTGTTACTGTGTTTACCAATCATTGTCACGTTGTACAATGTAATTTATGTTGAAATATAAGAACAATGAACTCACGCAACATTACTAACACTACACAACTTGTAACTTACACTTTACATATGTTTTTTCTTTTATTTTATTTATTTATTTATTTTTGAGACAGGATCTCACTTTGCTACCCTTGGTAGAGTGCCCTGAAGTCACAACTCAGCTCACAGCAACCTCAAACTCCTGGGCTCAAAGCGATTCTCTTGCCTTAGCCTCTCTGGTAGCTGGGACGACAGGCGTCTGCCACAACACCCACTATTCTTAGAGACAGGGTCTTTCTCTTGCTCAGGCCAGTCTTGAACTCCTGAGCTCAGGCACTCTACCTACCTCAGCCTCCCTGGAGTGCTGGGATTATAGGTATCAGTCACTACGCCCGTTGTGTTTTTAATTCTTAACCTTATGGTGGAAATATGCATCAAACCAACTCAGCTATATTTATTTTACTTCTTGATAAGCTTACTTTTCACTGATACTCTCTAACTTTGGCTTACTCATAAAAGGCACTGAAAGGAAACGAACTGTGTGTTATCTTTCCCTATCTTTCTATGCTGTTTTTCAATATAAAGAGTTAACTAATACAGAGAAGTTACATGAGTGAGAAAGAATATGATAGGCTTCCTAAATTCTTTGTGTATCTGAGAATGCGATTGCCTTCTTTTGTTTGACACAAATTTCAGTTCCAGTGGAAAACTTTTACCTTGTACTAACTTTGAGTCCCGCTGAACTCCCATGTACCGTGGAGCCTCTACAATTGTGTGACATTGCCAGTGCTGTGTGTGACCAGATAGCAGGGAATGACAGCAAACACACCTATAGCACATACCTCTACAGCTCTCACACGTGCTCTACTGTCTCAGTGATGTCACCTACACATTACAAGTTCAAAGATAAAGTACAGGAGAACCTCTATAAGTTAAGCACCCAAGGGACTGTATCAAACTGGTCAACATACAGAGGTGATCAATATAAGGAACTAGGCCTACTGTATGATGCATATATGTGGTACACGTCAAGTCTATGGAAATTAGGTCAACTTAAAGAGGTGGTCAGTGTAGGGAGGTGATAAACTGTGGAGGTTCTACTGTACTAAGAACCTTAAGATCTCAACAGTAAACCATTATATTAAATGCAAGACTCTCTGAGCATAGGGACCTTGTGTGACTGTCCTCCTATAGGGCCAGACTTTACCCCATCAAAATGATTGTCTGTAACCTGGGCATAAGGTGACTTCGGTTAGCTAGGTCTAGAGCACTTGCCACTTACCGACACTCAAGGATAGATCCTAGAAAGCCCATGACTGAGTGGAGTTGGGAATGAAGAGGGGGGTAAGTAAAGAGATGAAGAGTAAAGTAGCTACAAGGATGAATGGATGGAGAAGCAGCGACGATAAGGTCTGCTTCTCTATCTCCATAGCCTCTCAACTTTATCTTTTATTTCTTAGGGACTGTGTTTCACTGTTTGGGGTTTTTCCCCCTTATATAAATCATATTTTTAAATAACAGACTGTCTTCTCTTTCCTATACTAAGTATTTTAGAAACTATTTTTTTTCTGCTCTTACCTCCGTTTATTTTGTATATTTTTTCATACTCATCAAATTGTTCATTTTTTCTGTGTGCTCACTGTTATTAGTGAAGTAGGTGCAGTTCTGATTTTCCATATAGATAAAGTGGAAACAGTCTTCGTTATTTCACTTGTGGTCATTATGGTCATTGGACATGTTTTCATCCCCATTTCGAAGACCCAAATCCACATGACTCAAATTGTCATGACTATCTGATGCCTGGAAGCCAATCTCCCGCTGCCACGCTGCGTGACAGTGAGCAGCATCAGCAGGACCCCCGTTGTGTCTCTGCTGTTTCATCACTGATGATAATGATGAGTCTGCTGCATGTCTGTGTTTCTCTTTGGCCGGACCCTCCCAGGCAGGTCCATCAAGGGACATTCCACAGGACCCTCCTTGGTTTTGCTACTCACCACCCTCTGTACTTTCTCCTTCAGGCAGTCAGTTGCAGATATTGGGCAAAGTCTCTGCTATACCACTGATACATACCAGAAAAAAATTACCCTTTAGAGAAAACTCTCCCTCTGCCTTTTTGCCCATTCTCACGTCCAGCCCCAACTTTGTACCTTAGAGCAATCCAGGCGTGTGCAGGTGCATAGCCCACGGCTGTCTTTCCGATACAGGTAGCTGCTGCGTGAACGTAGGCAGGTTTTAGTGCTGGTTTGACAAGAGCACCTGTGCAGAAATAAGAATCCAGGTGAAGTAGTCCTGCTCACAATTGTCCCCAGTTCTTGCTCCTCCTAATCAATGGATTTTACTTTATTTTTTTCCCAAAGCATCCTCTTTCTTTGCCTACTGAATCAGGAAACTTTTAGAAAGGGGAGCTTTGAAATGTTTTCCATGATCGCATTGTCACTAGACTCATGTGGACTGTATCTGAAAGGCTTTCTTTAAATTATCTGGGTTATAGAAGGCACTCTTTCCCATTCCAACCCCACCATAAATCTCCCATTTTAATACTTTGTGGATAATTTCAGTGGAAGAAGAGGAATCACACATTTGCCTTTCTCACTCATTCCTAAAGTTATCTGACTTGTTTAGAGAGAAAAAAGAAATAGAAGAGTTCAAAATAAACATATTTGCTTTTGTGAGTTACCTTAAATCTCTTTGGAAAAAAGAAGAGCAGGGAGGCTAGGTGCAGTGGCTCATGCCTGTAATCCTAGCATGAGCCTAGGGAGGCTAAGGGGGGTGGACTGCCTGAGGTCATGAGTTCAAGACCAGCCTGAGCCCCAGCAAGACCTGGTTTTTAAAAATAGCCAGGCTTTATGGCAGGTACCTGTAGTCCCAGCTACTTGGGAGGCTGAGGAAAGAGAACCACTTGAGCTCAGGAGTTTGAGGTTGCTGTGAGCTATGATGCCAGGGCATTCTACCAAGAGTGACCAAGTGAGACTGTCTCAAAAAAAAAAAAAAAAAAAAAAAAAACAGAGAAGCAAATGATGAGGAGACTCTGTGGTATAAGATAAGAAAGGCTCTGTACCATTTTTTTTTAACTTTAAGGCAGATTGTGTCTAATTTGACAAGAAAGTCACCAAGTGTTAATTAGTATTTAAATTTTCCTTGTTGCTTACTCTCCATTTTAATCTAAGTTGTCTAACCTGCAAAAAAAGCATGTTGGTTATAGATTAAGTATCAAAAAGCAAAAGAGAAAGTATTAAAGATAAACTTGCAGGTATGTCTGAAGTAAAACTCTGATAGTCTAGCAGAATGAAATTAGTCTGGAACATGGGAAAGTACTAAAAAGATAAAAAGTCAAGACAGCACAGAGAGTGCATGGTTTGGGCGTCTGACTCGGTTCAGTGGGGACGGAGATGGAAGGCAAGTTCACATCAGCTGCTCAGTATCTTGTCTGAAAGTTTAGACACCATCGGGAAAGTTGTAAGGAACTGCTAAATTATTTTTTATTCCAAATAGCACTGGTCTGAGCTCCTGGGTCTATGAATGGCTTGTTATTCCTTCTTTTCCTTAAGTTCCCTGTTAGCCCCTTGTGCATGTACTGATTTTCACTCTTAATCTTAAACCAATCCCATCCAACGTTTTTTTCAATTTGTGCTAATGAAGTGATTTAACAGTCATCGTGAAAGAGAAAAAAATTATTTTCTAGATAACTTGAATTTTTCAAATACAATCCATTTTTGATTTAAATAAAGAAATCAGAATGTTAATGCATACAAAAATATAGTTAGCTATTTAGATAGAATGAACGCTATGATAGCACAAGGAGCTACAGGCTATAACAAGTGAGAATACCCTTTAACTAAAAGAGAAGAGTTAGAATCGTTCTAACACAAAAAACGATAAACTCTGAGGTGACAGGTACCCCAATTATCCTGATTGGACGAATTTACATTGTATGACCACTTCAAAACATCACATTTACTCTATAAAGATATACAATGATTACCTATAAATAATTAGTGATAATAATAATTGGAAAGAGAAAAGAAAGCAGAGAGCAACAGGATATGTAGATGTAGCGTATATGATGATTCAGTTGTCTGAGACGCACAGTAAGCAAAATGCACTCCACCCACATTATGGCAGCATTCTTGGAAGGCAGAGAAAAAAGTGTTAACAAGGATAATTAAGACAAGTTGAATATAGCTGGTGTCTAAGGCAGAGTGGTGATGCGCTAGAGACCAGTCATGCATGATGGGAGAAGAGTTTTATAATGAAGTGGGAGCACATTAAGGGGAATTTTAGAAGTGTGAAAACTAAAAGGGCACTTTTTAAATCAAAGTATGAGTGATAACACTGACGATGTTAAATTTATATCACGAGTAAAACAAATTCTGTCCCAAGGTTCAATATACACAATAGAATAAAAAGTTCTCAGTAACTCAAGAGAAGAAATTAGAAAAGTAGCTCCAACCTAGAGATAATTCGTTTTGTAAGAAATTGAAAAGAGTGAAAGTTGGGTAGTAATTTTAGTTAAAATGACTTCTAGAAATCTGCTTAAAGTTTAAATATTTATAAACATAAATGTACACACACAGAGAGAAAAGGGATGAAAAAGAATGAATACGAAATGCAATTAATGTGTTGTACTATTTGTGTTTCCTTTTTTATTTTCAATTTTAAGTAAGCTACCAAGATAAACAACCTACAAGAATTTAAAATTAATGCTACCCCTTTGAATATAGTCCACCAAGAGACTATAATTACTTCAGTTATGTTGTCAGGGTTTTGTATGCTTTTAAATGAAAATCTCCTCTTTCCTTGTATAGCTGATCAAACCATTTCCATTGGAGTTGGGTTTGGATTTGGAAATCAATCAAAGGAAAGTCAACCAAAGGCAAGGAGCCAATGTGTACTTGGAAATCATCCAACATCCACTCAAAGAATGGAAGGAACTTTAGAGTTTGGTATCGAGTAAGGTGACTTTTAGATTGCAAGTGACAGAGGCAGGGCATAGAGTGACTTAAACACCGAGAGAATGTATGGATTTATTGGAAAGGAACTGAGGCACAACAAAGACTCAAAGGAAGAGTGGTCAGAACCAGCTCAACTCTGGGGACTTCTGATACTCAAAATGGGGCCTCTAACGTAACTTTCACTTTTTGAGTTTTTCCAGATGGTGGAGACCTACATACTGGAAGATTTGTGATGGTGACATTATTTCTTTAATGATAAAGAAAAGAAAGGACACTCTTTTTTATTGTCTCTAGCAGAAAAATGAGCAGGGAGGGACAATTGAGTCTGCCTGGATCACTGTCCATTTTTGAACCATTTTTTAGAGGTGGGAATAGGCTCTTTTACATTATTTCATGAAATAATAAAATTTCATGCTTACCCAATAAACAGAGGAGTAGGCTCTGTTACCAGAAGAGGGAAGAGAGATTTGATATCACAAAAACTATAGCCACCACAATCATGTATGTCAAACTTGAACACATTCATCATAGGAGATCTCATCTTGTAGCTGTTCTTGTATCTTAACATGTTCAAAAGCAAGTTCACTATTTTCTTCTCTTCTCTGAGCACACAAGTTACCTGTTCTACCTATATTCTGTATGGTTATTTTTAAAACAAACAAAAAAGGCCTTAGCAGTTCATTCAATCTCTTTGTGCCTCAGTTTTCCTTCTTTCAAATGGGAAAAATAATTCTTCATTAATAAGGGTTTCCTCATTCATAAGTGTTACAATGGATTGAGTTAAATGAATGACAAACATCTCTTTGAATGTCTGCACAGAATAGACAAAATGTAGTTTTCTTTTACTCTTTTCCCAACTTAAAAAGTGTTTTTTTAAAAATTTCAATAGATTTAGGGTTTACAAGTGGCTTTTGTTACATGGATGACTGTTACATTGGTGAAGTTCAAGCTTTTAGCATGCCTGTCACCGGAATGATATACGTTATACCTGTTAGGTAATCTGGATCCCTCATTCATCTTCACCCTCCCCCTTCTGTGTGTCCAGGGTTTATTATACCACTCTACATGACCATGTAAACCCACTGGTTAGCTCTTACTAAGAACATGGGGTATTTATTTTTCTATTCCCCAGATGCTATAGGTGGGATAATGGCCTTAGTTCCATCCAAGTTATTGAAAAAGATATTATTTCATTCCTTTCTTATAGGATTATTTCATTAATAATACTACTTATACTACCCAGTCATAAAAATACTATATTTTCTTTGTCCACTCATCAGCTAAGGGTCACTTGAGCTGGTTCCATATTTTTGTGATTGTTAACTGTGCTCCGATAAACAAGCAAGTGCACGTGTCTTTTTAATATAATGAAAAAAAGTCATACTTTTTTATTTTTAATTATTATGGGCACCCAATAGGTTGTATTGGTGGGGTACGTGTGACATGTCGATACTTTTAAATCTTCTCTTTCTGGCTTAAATTTTCTCTACTAGCTTAAATTTACTTGGAACTACTTGTAGTTCCCCTAACACAGCATTCTTTTATGTCTTTGTAGGTGGTATCTCCTCTGCCCAGAGTGTCCTCCCCTACGCCAGACTCCCCTACCCCTTCTATTATGCCTATCCATTTGGCAAACTTCTATTGAATAGAGTTCAAAAAGCATAATCTTTGTAAAACAGCCTCTGACTCACCGAGGACGTCAGAGTTGAATATTCCCCTTGCTCACTCTTCCCCTAGTACTATGTGCATCTCATTAATGTGATTCCAACTATTTTGTGCATTCTTATTTTTTGTCACATAGCCTCCAACATGAATCTGTGAGCTTCCTCGGGGACAGTACTTTACACCAAGTGTGCCCAGTGCTGGGGGTCACAAGATACGCTGTGTGGAGCAGAACACTTGGAAAAATTTCTGCTCAATAAATATTTGACAGAGGCATGAAATTAGTATATTTGTCATTGATTATTTAGACTTAAGTACAAACTGATACACTTATTCTTTAGACATATATATTATGCATAGTATTTTAAAATCAATTTTTTATTCTGTTAAGGTGTTTAGAAATAGTTTTCTATCGTTGGTTGAATTTGCTTTTCTATGAGGTTGTTATCTATTACATATTATCATCTAAGTCACTGATGTATATCATCACTGAGGAAGGTTCAATCAAAGCTCTAAAACATCTCTACAGAAGTTTTTTTTGTTTCTATTTATCAATCCACTAACTTCATTACTATTGTATGCTAATTAACTCCATCCTCCCATCAAGGTTGGTACAGCAAAGACTAAGGCCTTGCTAAAATGCACATTTTAATGCACAATTAAATTAGTAGCCTTAACAGTAAAGGAAATGTTGGACATAATTTGTTCTAGTTTAGCTTCCTCTGTCCCCTGGTATATGATTGTTTAGAAATTCTCTGTTTAATAGTACAATCTAGATTCAATGTGTGATGGATATCAAATTCATGGTCCATGTTCTGCAATGCCATCTTTGCTATTAAGAAAATATTTTAGTATTATCCAAGATCAGTTTTCCAGTACTTCACAATTAACAGTGTGACTCTGAAGTTGCTAAAACTTCTGTGGCAGGCAATTTCAAAAAACAATTCGTCAATTACTTTGAGCAATGTTTCCTCCATTGAGCAAGGCTGCCTTATCGCCATAGTAATCAGATGGTGTCCCAAGGTGTGCACTTTGAAAGAAAATAGGTATCTGGAATCTACATTGGTAATTATCATGTCTCTATGATTAAGAGTTAAATTTAACATCTACTTTGTCAGAGCTGAGTAGAACCTTAAAAACCAACTCCTTAATTTTATGGATTAACAATTACATACATTATGCCCTAAGAGATAAAATAAATTGTTGATCGTCACATACTCATTTATATTCATCTTGGACTAGATGCCTCATCTCCTAATACCCACCCAAATCAGAGTTGTCCATGTGAAATCCAAATATGAATTTAGAGAAGCTTTTGAACTATCTGTACTATGTATCACAAGGAAAATTCTGTTTATACGAACAATGTATTTCTTACTGTTGATTTACAAATTTCATTGTATTCTTAAAGGAGTTCATGAAATAAAAATGCTCTGAATCACTGAACCTACATCAAATTGGCAACTGTAATTTCAAGATTAACAAAATACTAAAGTATAAAGGTAATATAAAGACCCGGCACAGTGGCTCACACCTATAATTCCAGCACTCTGGGAGGCCAAGGTGGGTAGATCGCATGAGCTTACAAGTTTGAGACCAGCCTGAGCAAGAGTGAGACCCTGTCTCTAAAAAATAGCCAGGTGTTGTGGTGGACACCTGTAGTCCTAGCTACTTGACAGGCTGAGGCAAGAGAATTGCTTAAGCCCAAGAGTTTGAGGTTGCTGTGAGCTGTGATACCCCTGTACTATACCTGGGGCAAGAGAATGAGACTCTTGTCTCAAAAATAATAATAATAATAATAATAATTTAAATATGGATCTCACAAATATTCTTCTTCTTATAAGCTACAGAGTGAAAAAATTGAAAAAATGTGTTTTAAGTTTTCACTAAGCTATTTATTGGCATTAGGTCACACTCTTAAAATCTTATGCATTCATCAGAATTGCTCCTGAATATAATGATAGCTTAATCATCACTAGAGTGCAAGTTAGTTTATGAGGATTTGCATATTTGTTTTGTAAATGTTTCATGGGTGAAATTATTAATTAGCATCTAATTAATATTTGTGTTGCGGAGAACATATTTTTTAAACCTCAGAATCAAGAAAATAGAGAATAGTTAATTATCCATCTCTGAAATCTTTAAAATTCCTCATTGCTAAACTTAACAGCACAAAAGATTAATAAAAATAAATCTGAAATAACTTAATCGTACTCTTTTCATTTTGTCCAATTACTGAGATTCTTTAACTATGTCTTCATCCATTCTAAAGCATTACTAAATAAATATTTTGTAAGCATTTAATAATCTTGGAAAAGATAATAATTGTTACTACTTGAGAATCATACTGAAGAATTCCCCAAAACGTAGAAATGATAAAGATATAATTTAAGCTATAAAACCAGCACCTAAGTAAAATGTGACCAGCCCTCAAAGCCCTGAGTTAAAAGAATATGAGGCAAAACAAACTGACCTGGCCTAGTTCCATGCTTTGCAATGCAGAAGCTCCAAGCTACACTACATGGGCTCAGATTGAGCAAACCCTGGGCTTGACTCCTGAGCTCTGTCACTTCCTAACATGGGCAGGGGACAATTCCTTACCTCTCTAGTTCTTGCTTTTGCCATCTAAAACCTAGAAATAATAATATGAAATGAAATAATCTCTTGCAATTAAGGTGCAGTCAGTAAAATTTAAGTGTGTTTAATAGGCAAGACTTCAGTATGAAGGTTATCATTCACACAGGAGTATTACATTCCTCAGGTACAGAGAGAGAAACAAAGGTATCTATGTAAGGTAAACAGAGAAGTACACAGATAAGGGAGCTCAGGGAAGGAACTTTGCCATTACGCAGTTTGTGCTCCCCAGCGGAGAAGAAATCTTGGTGAAAAGGTTATTCCCCTCCAACAGATACATGAGAAACCTTCCTCTAGCTCTTCTCTCTGACAACTTTGGGTCAGATCCTGAGAATTTCTTCTGATTGTAATTTGGCTTTCCAGATAGTTGGCCCCAATAAAAGAGAAGATACTAATTATATTAACTGGAGTTGTCTGGCCTTTGTGACAGAAGCCTTTCTTACGGTAAAGTAATATTTTGGCATCCTGGAGTCAATGTCAATATCAAGGTAGGAGCCCATGTTGGTCGGTGTCTGGTCCTCTCTGGCATCTGACAAGAGTTTGTCTTATTCCCAGTCCCTTATGCACGGGTCTATTTGGCCCTAACCGTCTTAGTCCAGAGTGTCTAACACTGTCATGTGCACACAAATCACTGTGCAACCTCGTGAACCAACATGTAGAATCTGATTCAGGAAGTTTATGGTGAGGCATCAGATTCTGCATTTCTAGAAGCTTCCAGAGTGCAGCCCTTGCTGCTAATCTGTGGTTCACGTTTTGAAGAATCAACACCTTATACTAGTGCTTCTAACTTAGAATTACCTGAATAAAGTCACAAATACTACCTATTCTAGAAATGAACTCCTACCTACTAAACTGGAATCAACAAAGTTGGGCCTGCAGTTTTAAATAATACCCAGATGATTCTGATAAATGACTAGGTCCACTGTCTTAATTTTTTCTAACAAAACTTCTCTTTCAAATTTCTGCAAATATAACCAGAAAACTGAAGGCATTATACCATACAATTGGTTAAACATTTCAGATATTGTTCTGGAATCTTTTTATAAAAATGCTATTAAGACTGTTACTGGGAAACATGGCAGTGCCTGTTCAAAATACATACATATTGATTTTTTTCTCATTCCATGGTTTGTCATTTACTGTTTAAGAAATGTCATTTACTTTTATTGTTCATGGGTGCCTTTAGACTCTATGGTAAGGAAAGAGAAATAATTTAAAAAGTGAAAATCAAAACCACACAACTATTTACTATAACATAAATGAATGCTTTGATGAAAAAAGCATTGGATATAGAATCATGGTGGTCAATTATTTATTAATTTCCAGCATTTATTAGTTGGGAACTTGTATGCCAGGTATTAAAGATTTAAAAATGGTGGCCTACATAAGGGAAAAACGCAAATTCAAGAGACAGGAGAGGAGGCTTGGTAAATTCCCACCTAATGGGTACAATGTAAGGAATATGGTATGCTTTCTGCAGGAAGGACTCAACTACAACTTGAACTTTACCTTACAAATGCAAATAATGTAACCTAATCATACATACCCTCACATTAACCTGAAAAAAAGGATTGGTGGCCTTTGGGTCCACATTCATACCAAATATGTTTTGTTTGTCTTAAATAGTGTGGTTGCTGCATTGTGTGGTCTGCTTTTTGAACTTGAATACATTTAGGCAGAGTGGTTAGTCACCAACTCTACTATACTCTCTTAATTTTATAGCCATATTATGTTACTAGCTATAACACAGGCACTGGAGTTATTATTCAATGTATATTTCTGTTTTTCTGCAAGCATACATTGTATTTTTTATCATATTAGCATGGCTAAGAGATAGTTTGTAGTAATAAATACATGAACAAGAAAAAAGGTATATGTGATTCTATGAGTTAAATATAAATATATATAGTTCAGTATTTATAAATATACTATACTTATATATAATATAACTATATTTATACTATAAATTAATATATATATCGAGGGTGATAAAGTGAGACTCTGTCTCTAAAAAAAAAAAATGAGCTACATGAATTACATTTAAAAAGGGAATGATCAAGGCTCAGAGTTTTGGAAAATTTTTACTGATTTTTTAAAAATTTTAAGTAATATTTGATACATGGTCAAAAATTGGTATTAAAAATTAAGTTTTGAAACAAGGCAGGGCCTCATTTCTCTTGAAAATCTACTTTTGTAAAATATACTATTTTATTAATTACTGTATTTGATAAATCGTCTTTTAAGTAGCTGTTTGTTTACCCATCTTTGAAATAATCATTTGTCCACCTCTGAACTTTGTCTTATCCAACTTCATCTAGAAAACAAAACATCAAGATCTCAAAGCTTCCCTTTTATTCAAAGCAAATATCATTTAGAACTTACATATCATGTAGAAAAATTATTGTGTCATAAAGTCAGTCTTAGATAGTGCACAGACAAGGTAGAAAGGTAAAATTTGATATTAGTGTTCCAAACCACCCGTGTTCTTTCAAAAGAACTAAAATCATCATTCCTGAAAATTGTCATTTTCAAGGCTTGATGCCTTGAAAAATATGATTTTGGTGAAATTAGAGCTGTTTATTTGGTATTTACAGCTCAGACTAGGACTTTTTAGGTTATTATTATTATTAATGAAACAGGTGTCATTTCAAGAAGCTTTTGAAAATTGCATATAAACTTTGTTTAGTTTATGATGAAATGATAGTTATAACAACTCATACAACCTTCTACTGACAAGAAAATTGTGCACAAAAATTCCCAAACTACAATGTCAGTTTCCTAAAAATGTTTTGTATCTAAACCTGAAATATTGAGAGAGATATTGCTCATAACATATGCAGAATAAAAGCATTCTTAATTTTTAAAATGACAAGACTTTTTAGTTAAACCATGTCACATTTATGACAAGAGAAAAACTACTTATTTTGGCAGCTTGTGACTTAATGAAGCATTTAAGTATCAATACAAGGCTTCATTAAATGGAAACATATGGCAAACCGTATCATTATTTAGTTATACAAATGTTGAAGAACTGCTAGAGCTTAACAATGTAAATAATACCTAGTAAATGTACCGTCTCATTGCTAACTTTCAGAAACTATTTTAATAGATCATTATATATCTTGCTACTACATTTACAACTATAATAAAAGTTAATTTTCGTGGTCATCACATTTCATTCAAAAAATTAATACGTGAACCATAGATTTTTAAAAGGGAAACCATTTCAGAGTATGAGTTTTCTGGACTTTCTTGGAATAAATTATGTCATGTGATCAATGTTGTCATTGGCAAAATTATGAATCTCTTATATTCAAGACAAAATTCCTTACATTTCTAAACTCTTTTACATTTTCATAAAGGACTACTACATATTAGAATGTCGGGAAAGATACTTGCTGTATTTTCAAAATAAGATTATATACGACACCTTTATATATTTACTAAATATCCAATTGTGAATCATATATCCCAATAGATGGATGGGGCAGTCCAAATCAGAAGAATAAATAAATAAATAAATATTTGGGAACATTTGAAGAGCTCTGATGTGTGTGCTCTATTCCAATTTTGTCACTCTTCTAGGCACCAAATTTCCCAAAGCATACTTTTAAAACATGCTGAAATATTCTGGTATTTGTTTTGATGGTAAACTCTTTAGATAGACTATAAATGCCAGATTTTTACATATATGGTAAAAATGTCAACAGAAGTCTTTTATTACTCTACAGATACTTATTAAATCTTAATGAAACTATTTTAATGCTTTATAATACATATTAATATAGCTGAGATGCTTTTAGGAAACTTATATACATATGAGGAAAACTTGGATGGAGTCCAGAAGCAAATTATTGTACTCTACACAATGTCACAGAAAACAGAATGATCTTATATTATATTGATTATTGAATACAAATTATTTTAAAGCACCTTAGAAAATAGGGGAAGGAAATAATTCAAGAGAAGTATTAAATAATGGATAACAGGAAAGGGAAATAAAAATAAAGCAGAATAATCAAATGGAGAAGCATATTTTTAGAAAATAATTAAAATGAGTATAAAGGCAGTGATGTTTAGAACGAGATAGGGATAGTTGTTACGCATGGTGAAAGATACAAGATAGTACTGGAGTATCACGCTGAGGGAAAAGGCAATTTCAAATATATTGAAATACGGCTTAAAGCAGTTCATGAACATTAACATCGACTGGGTTCAGAATCTGTACACGTGTGTTCATTTTGCAGTACAGAGATCTAAAAATACATATAAAATGAAATGGTTGTAATGGAAACAAATACCAAATACAGCAGTTGCTTGGGAATAATCATCCCTTTTCAGATTTTTGGCTAAATCAAGATGTAGGAAAATTTAATGTATGCAAATTCCTTTCTAAACATATCCCTTCACTATTTGTTTATTACCTAGTGGATATGCAAGGGTGGTTGGCAGACCTAAGAGGTGATTAAGGTGCTTAACTGTTGGACTCACAACAGAACACAGTGCAGTGATTAAGAGGATTGGTTTGTACCACAATCCCCATAAAAATACCAACATCATATTTCACAGATGTAGAAAAAAATAACTGTTAAAAAAAAAGAGGCTAAATAGACAATCTTAAATAAAAAGAACAAATCTGGAGCATCCCATTGCCTGACTTTTCACCCTCTCCCTTTCTTTTTTCAATGTCTTTTATGATCTGTATGCTTATATGTGCCCATCATTGTGTGGCTCCTAATTATATGTGAGTACATGTGGTGTTTGTTTTTCCATTCTTGAGATATTTCACTTAGAATAATGTTCTTCAGTTCTATCCAAGTTGCGGCAGAAGACATAATTTTATTACTTTCTATGGCTGAGTAGTAATCCATGTTATGTGTATGTGTGTGTGTGTGTGTGCACACACATGTGTATATCACACATTTTCTTTATCCACTCATGAATTGATGGGCACATGGGTTAATTTGACATTCCATCAAATGGCATGAGAGACAAGAACTTCATATGCTGGGGCAATCTGATAAAGATAAGATTTTTGTAATTATAAAATCTTTTAAAAGAAATAGAAACTTTAATGAAGAATGAGAATATGAAAAAAGGGAATCATCTAAGAAGAAAAAGAAGCACTTTGAGAAATGAGAAGTAGATCAATGAAAAGGAAATTGTAAAACATGAATCATGGAAAATATAAACACAGTTAAAGAGCTAATTAGTGAATTGGAAAATAGCTCTGAAGAAATTAACCAAATACAATGTAGATAGATGATATTACAGAAGGTATGAAAGAGAGATTGAGAGAAATAGATGATAGAAAAAAAGATTCAATATACAGATATATGACAATCTAGGATAAAAGAGGGAGAAATAAGGGAGAGATGATGGCCAAGAATTTTGATTTAGAAAAGACAAAAATCCACAGTAGATAGATTAACATATATTTGTACTACCTAAATTTAAAAAATAGAGGAATATCTTAGATATCAAAGACAAAGGATAGATCTTAAAAATATTCAGAGTCAGAAGACAGATAACTCACAAAGAAATGATCATCAGACAAAAAGTAAAAAAGTAGACATGAAAACAAAAAATAAGGTAAAAGATCTATCAAAAAAGCCCCCAATTTTTAATTGTTAATAAAACAATCATGATGATAACTCAAACTATTTGCCACCAATAAAAACTTGCTAGGTAAATTCATAAACAATAATTGAAGTAGAAAAGTGGGTCCAGAAGTATTGATGAAATTGCCAAATTGCAAATTAAGACTTTACTATGAGAGTAAATCCAGAAAAAACATGGACTTTATGAACAATAGCAATATCCAATTTGTGAGGCATGAAATGAAGTAGAACTAAATATAAGGCAACAAAGACTTAGAGAGGTGTAACCGCAGACCCAAAGTTCTTAGTTTAAATTATTGTTGGGATAAGACACAGATATTGATTAATTTCAGATTTGTTGAATCAGAAATTCTGCAAAAATTAAAATTACCTTATAATATTATAGAAATAAAAGATAGAGCTTCCAACTCTAGAGAGAAAAAGAGAGTTTACAAACTATGATTAATTCAGTATAAGGCAAGGAAAGAAAAAATAAAAGTACAGTAATAAAAATCACAAAATATGATTTAAAAACCTAAGAACAAAAGCAAAAACAAAATTAGCACTTACTAAATCCCTAAAATTTAACGTAATACATTCACAAGTTAAAAATGGAGTGTAGGGCAGCACCTGTGGCTTAAAGGACTAGGGCACTGGCCCCATATACTGGAGGTGGTGGGTTCAAACCCAGCCTTGGCCAAACACTGCAAAAAAAAAAAGGAGTATAGAAAAAGAATGAGGAAACAAAAATATAGCTATATATAGTTTACCTAAAACATAATGATATAGAAAAGCTAGTACAGCTATATTAAAAATTAGTATAATATGTTAAAAAACAAAGGCATTTGGGGGGGGGGAAGCGTCATTATACAGTAACTTTTTAAAAATCAACATAAAGGTATATTGATTTAAATAAACTCAAAACATGAAAGTCAAAATTTTAGAAATACTGATTATAAAATCTATAATAAAAGTATAAAATTTCAACTTTTTCTCTGAATAATTGAAATATTTCAAAGACTGATGCTCTAGAGAAAATTAATAAGATTTATCTAAGGATATACAGATAAGCCTGCATTCAACAATCAGAAAATACATGTTCTTTGCCCCAGCACACATGAAACATTTATAAAATTAATCATGGATTGGACTGTAAAGCAAGTCGAACAAATACTGAAATACTGACATTGTGCAGACTATGATTTCTGGCAATAATGGAATTAAATTAGAAAGAAATAATATATATAAAAATCTACCTTAAGTTTGAAAATTTTAAATATGCCTCTAAATATCCTGTGGATCAAGATTCTATTATAAATTTTAAAACATGTCTCTCTCTGTCCTAGGTCTTCATGTAGAGTTAAATGACAATGGAAACACAAGATATTAACATGTCCTACTTACAAATTTGTAGCCTTAAGGGAAAAGATTCAAAATGAAGATGCTAAGCGTCAAAACAAGAATTTAAGAAAAGAACAACAAATAAAAACCCAATAAAAATATATGAAAGAGTATAAAATACACTGCTCATATAAAAGACAAAAGAACAGTTTCAATAAGGGCATCAAAGTAGACTTACTTCTGGCTAGAATGATTTTAAAAATAAGAACTAGAACAGATAAACAATATTAGGTGACTCCTCCCCAGGCACTGGTGGATTCAACCTGCTCTCACAATTAGGACAAGTGGGAAAACTGAAGTAAATACCAGAAACTCTGTTTGAAGGTATTTGGAAAGGTGGTTCACAGGAGAATAAAGAATTTTCAGATTGTGATGGAGTAAGGAAAGGACAGAGACTCAAGGAGATATCCCACTGTTTGTGACTGCTTTTCCCCTAAGGGAATTAGCTCTTTGAGGAGGCGTAGCTTTGGTGACCTTGGGGGGCTCAGGGAAAGGTACAGGGGCCACGAGAGAGATGAGCTATGGCCACCTTCATCTTCAGTGTGGGCAGACACCTCTAAGGTATGAATCCTGGAGTAAGAGAGTGTAAGATGTCCTATAACAGAGCAGTAGAGTAATCAAACAGAAGAGAAAGCCCAGCATAAACCTGCCCTTTTGTAGTCAATTGGTATTTTTAATGTTTTTTAAAAATGTTTAATTATTATGGATATACAATAGTTGTGTATATTTATAAGATACACGAGATGGTTTGATACAAGCATACAATGTGTATTAAACAAATCAAAGGGACTGGGGTATTGATCTCTCTCAGGTATTTCTATGTCTTTGAAGTACCAAAGCAACACGATGAAGGAAAGAACCGTCTTTTCAACAACGTACTGGAAAAATTAGATAACCATAATGAAAACCAAAAATAAACCTCAATGATTACATCACGCACAAAAATTAATTTGAGGTGGATTCTATAAAGCTTAACCAGAAAAAAAGCTTTTAGAAGAAAACATCGGGAAATATCTTCCCAACTCGAAAAAAGCAATGATTTCTCAAACAACACACAGTCAGCAATGATTATAAAAGAAAGAAACGTTGATAAATACAACATCATGCATTGAACTGTGTCTGTGCCCCCCCAATAGTTGAAATCCTAAACCCCCAGCATTTCAAAATTTGACCTTATTTCTAAATAAGGTCATCACAGATATATAGTTAGTCGAGATAGAGTCATAATGAAACAGGATGTCCTTCTAATTCAATAGGACTTCTCTATAATCCATGAGGAGAAAAGCGCAGAGCAGAGACATGTGAAAATGGAAGCAGAGATTGTTGTGATTCCTCTACAAGCCAAGGAATGCCGACCATCTCTGTCAGCTGCCAGGAGCTAGGAGATGGGCAGGGAACAGACTGTCCCCCAGAGCCCTTAAGGTTGCTCATACCTACATTGGGAGTTTTTAGCCTCCAGACTGGGACATAATAAAATTATATTGTTTTAACCATTCCATTCATCATACTTTGTTATGGCAGCCCCAGGAAAATACACTAGATTTCTTGAATTTACAAACTTCTGCTCACCAAAATCCACTGATTGAGAAAGTCAATAGGCAATTCACAAATAGGGAGAAATATGTGTTGCCAGAACACGTCCCTGACAGAGGACTTACATACAGGAAATACAAAGAATCCCCACAGACCAGTAATAAAAAGATGAACCACCCAATTAAAATATAAGCAAAAGATTTGTATAAACATACGAAAAAGGCCCAATATTATAAGCTATCATGAAAATGTTTACTAAAACTAAAATGAGATAGCACCATATAACCACTGGAATATTAAGAGAGACAGACAAAGAATATAAGCATATTTTATAACTAGGAATTTATAAAATCCTGGCATAGTAAAAACAGGGGCAGCATTCAAAATCAGCAATAAAACAATATAGACCAGATAATGAATAGTACCAGAACAATTGGGTATCGATATGAAAAAACTTTTCATATCTCCCCTAAAAATAAACCCAGATTAATTGAACACCTAGATCTAAAAGCAAAAAACTGCATTACTTTTAGGGGAGAAAAAGATGCATTTATTTTCATTCTAGGGATTGGTGAGTATTTTAAGATCTGGAAGCAACCTAAGTGTCCATCAATTCATGAAATAAAGAAAATGTGGAGTACTATTCAGGCATAAGAAGAAATGACGTTGTATCTTTGGTGGCAACTTGGATGGAGCTGGAGATCATTACCCTCAGTGAGGTACCTCAGGAATGGAAAAACCAGCACCGCATGTTCTTATTACCAAGTGGAACCTAAACCAAGGTTACGCACAGGCACAAGGAGATGTAACGGAGATTGGAAATTAAAAGCCCCGACTCCAGCATCTATGCAGTTGCATTCATAGAACAAGAACTTTGAACCTCCTTAACGTTTTGAAATACAAAAAATCATAAAAGAAACAATTTCACCTTAGAAATAAAGTAACTTTTAAATGACGAAGGCCATGATAATCATCATGAGAAAAGACCAGTTTCAAACTAAAAGTTATACTTTCGGCCCGTATAACCGACCAACTGTCAGTATTTGATAGGAAATAAAGTTCTTATAAATTATTTAAACAACCGGATTGAAAAATGGATTGTCAGGAAAGTCACAGAACAGAATAGAAAATTTCAAACAAATAGGTGAAAACGTGTTAAGTCTCATCAGTATTTGGGAAGGGAATAAACCAGATGGTGGTGGGAGATCATTCACAATGGCCTGTCACAGGAACTACTGGGAAGGTGTGGGAAAAACAAAATTTGCATACATACTGATGGAGGGGTAAAGCGTCACGGTCACAGACACCCCGGCCGATGCTGGGTGTCTCTGCTGAGAAACTTGCACACAGGTGTACACAAAGACAAATCCCGTGATGGTCACTGCAGAGCTGTTTATAAAGTGATAGATTAAATGGAGCTAGATTGTTCCAGATTTATGCATGCAATGAAATAGTAGAATCTAAAAGTTAAAATGAACTCTATCTACATGGAGGAACTGAAGCATATCTCAAAAACGCAACATAAATAAAAATAAAATTTTCAAATATCAAATTCAGAGTGAAACACACACAAAAATAGAACATACGGTTTATCAATACATACACGTACAAAAAATTTGACAAATACACTTTGGACTGATACAATTTTTTAGACAACATTTAATTTTGGGGAGAGAGAAATGGGGCGGGATCGGCAGAAATGAAGCTATAACTTTATCTGTGCTCCTTTATTTCCTTTTTATTTTCAGAAATAAAGGCGCTAATGTACATATGGCAAAGTGTTACCATCCACATCTGCATGTGACTTTCAGTAGTTTTCTCTTCGTTTGAAATATCAGAGAATGAAATTTTAAACTTTTTGAAAAAAAAAAAAAGGAAAATGTACCTCACAATTCATTTTCTATTCTACAAGGGAAATAGTGGTTTTGAATAGCAAAAATATGTGCTTGATTTTTGTTATTGATATGCTTGAAAGGAGCTATTCTTTTTTCTTTTTCTTTTTGAGAAACTTTCTATAATGTCTTCGCTGGGACTATATACCCCTTGCAGATCATTTCTAGAAGATTCTGAAATGATAAAGGTGAAGCAGTCATACCCAAATTTCAAGCAATTGCAATTTGGAATAATGCCTACTGCCGGCAAAAGACTTGCATCCTTTAAAGTCCAACCAGGGATGCAGAAACCAGATCTATTTGTCCTGTAGGTTTTTATTCAATGTTGGTTTTAATTTTTGCTGTTGTATCAAGAATGGCAACTTGACAAACGACCCACAAGTAATATTTAAGGTTCCTGATTTGAGTCATTACTGACATTGTTAACATTTATTTCTCAAGCCCCTGAATTCTGGTGTCATTAGTTTTAAAATACTAGTTATTTAGATACATTTTTAAAAACAACCAACTTTGTTTCATTTTTTGGAATTATTTATGTGCAGATTTCATTACAGAACCAACGAGTAAAGGTTTTCATTTAGAATTAGTAGCATTCCTATATTCTCAGAGCCTTTCTGGGTGTTGCTGTTGATTATATCTCTGTTCTTACAATCTTGCACAGTAATTTTGTTACTGAGGATATTG
The DNA here is from genome assembly GCF_000181295.1 of Otolemur garnettii. Taxonomy (NCBI): domain Eukaryota; kingdom Metazoa; phylum Chordata; class Mammalia; order Primates; family Galagidae; genus Otolemur; species Otolemur garnettii. Next base: position 8,936,965 of record NW_003852447.1, read on the forward strand.
GCATAGCATTTTACCCAGGGCATACAGCTAGTATGTGGCACTTTATCTTTTCAAATAAGGCAAGTGGCAGAGCCTATCTGTGTTTATTAAGTATTTGGTGTGTTTGTTGAATGGCTAACAGGTGTCCTCAAACTATGGCCCATGGGCCACATGTGGGCCGCCTAGGACATTTATCCAGTCCCCTGGGTGTTTTTGCCGCTGCTGCGTGTCCTGCTTAGCAGCCAACTTGTCCCGGGGTGCTCAGTCTGGCCCTCCAACAGTCTGAGGGACAGTGAACTGGCCTCCCGTTTAAAAAGTTTGAGGACCCCTGGGCTAGAGAGATGAATGAAGGTTTGATGGGCAGATGGGTAGAGGGATGGATGTACAGCTTCAAATCACAGTCACCACTGTTCCACATTTTCTCATACCTAGGGGCTCCTTAATGAGTCTGAGGATGCTGATGACGCGTTCTTTCTAAAATGTAATTAGAGGAGCACAAAATCCACCAGATTTTCCACTGTATGAGAATCTTAGTGGGTGAAGTGACACATTCGTGTGCTTTAAACTGAAAAGGTTCCTATCAAGTTGTTGGTCAATTAGTTGTATCCAAAACTAAACATAAGACTCCCACCTATTTTCCAACTAAGGTATTTAACACCTAAAACTCACATTGTATTTCAATCCATAGAAGTATTTTTTCTTTTGACGATAGGTTTCTAATATCACAGACAGAATTAATCAATTAATATTTTAATTAATCAATTAATATTAATCAATCATTGATTAATGTTTTAAGTTGATTTATTAAAAATTAGATTAATAAATGACTAGAGATAGATCATCTCCAATATGTGCCATTCTGCTCCATATACTTATTCGGTCATTTATTAAACAAGTATATTTTAAACATCAAAATAGTCTACATGAGTATTATATAGAAAATAGTGACAGTCCAAAGGGTACCATTTTTTTAGACGCACAACTCAAAGGCTAGTAAAAGAAACAACAACAACAACAAAACAGCCAAAGAAATAAAGCAATGAATGAAAATAATGCTAAGATACATGAAGAAAATAAAGATTGTATAATGATAGACAAGAAATGTGTGCTTCCTAAGATAGGTGGACAGGAGGGCTTTTCTGAGAAGGTGCCACTGAAACAAACATGAGAGGTCCCACCCATTTGGGCAGCAATAAAACACTGGACTATTGTCCATCAGGAGGATGCTTAGTAACCGGATGGAGGGAGGTAGATGGACTTACTGGTGAAGATTTCTGCATACAGAATCTGAGAGATTCCTGTAAAATGACATATTCATAAAACAAACCAGAGAGAGAGACACACACACATAGAAAATAATTTATAAGAACACACACTGAGGGAGAACAAAAATCCTTAAGTATAATACTACATCCTATAAGCTAACTTGTGAATCGAGCCACTGCAGTTAGAAAGACTCATAGTATCTGTACAACTAATATCAGAACCAAATATGATACTGCGAGTCCCATGTGGGAAGGATGTGAGCCACAGAAGGGGAGCAGCTGAGACCCCAGACTGGGATAGTGTTTGGGGGAAAGGCCTCTGAACGTGACTGTGTAGAGATGTTGCCATGTTTTTATTTGGCTGGGGCAAAACTTATCTCCAGTTCTAGAACATTATTCAGCTTATATTAACTTGTAAATATATCTTAATTCTTTCTCTCCAATGTTAATTAAGTCATTTTGATGATTTTTTTTGTGTGTGTACTAAATTGAATCTACCAAGCTTTGATATAGAAAATTAGTTTTGAAGCTCTCCTAATAAAATGGCCATGCCTGTTCTAAGAGGCCCTGTTACAGGTTCTCTTGGAAATAATCTAGAGAATGAAATTTTAAAAGTGAACAATGTGTAGTGTCATTGGAACTGTGGAGAGTACAACCTATGTAGCAGAAATTCTGATTGATTTCTTCTAGTACAGCAAGATTAAGTCAAAAGGAAGAGAGGAGAGACTAATTCTCAGATTTGTCTCTTAAGAAAGCAGTGCAGATTCACTTGCAATGAGATTTAGATGTAAGACTTAAAATGATCCCTGATAGGAAAGGTGGGGGCTGAGGGCAAGGGTGGCCGCTGATAGACTGAGCAAGGTGAACACCTTTCACAACTGCAGACCTAAATATTCAAAGCCCTATATGGGAAGAGGTGGTTCTCCCAAAGGTGCCAATGGGCAGGCCTGTAGTGGCAGGACTTCAGTTTGCTATAGAAGGATTGGTTGACAGTCATCAGTGCAAGGATGCCACCAGACAGGGCTGTGCTTTGTAACTTAGGTGTAGTTCATGACAACCAGAAAATTACATACATATTTTAACAGTATCATTGTCTATCAAATAAAATACATTCCATGTAGAAACCCTTGAAATTTGTGATCTACCACTGTTTGTGAAAACCTATTTTTTTGTTTGTTTGTTTTATTTTTTTACATCCATGGCTTCACACTTTCCTAGTATGATGACACCTAACCAGTCTTTTTGGTTCATTCTTAACTTGTTGCCTGTCCCTTTAACGTTGGTGTCTCCTCCTAGGAAGTCAACTCCTCCTGTTCCTCAGAGTCTTCCGGGTAATTGACATCAGCACGATTTCCACCCTTCCCCACGCAGGGTTCTAGACGCCTCTCCTGAGCAACTGTGTGCGATGCTCCCTCTAATATGAAAAGGTTTGAACATAAAAGTTTTCAGTCTCATCCCACTCCCACTTTCTAGCCTCTTGAACTCTACTTTTCATTCTGAATCACTTCAACTCTCTGAAATGCTATGGCCTCTAGCCTCTGGGCCTTTGACTATATTTTTTCTTGGTCCTTTACTCCAAGGCTCCCCCTGCCCTCTGCCCTCCGACATCGCTCATCCCTGAGGACTCAGCTTAGATGTCACCTCCTCGAGAAGCCTTCTCCCCCACCCCACCCCAGCCCACGCAGATGCTAGTTATGCCGCTGTCCACTGGTAAGCAGACCACCCTCCTACAGCACTGTTCACGATGTATCGTGGCGACTTGAAACCATTTCTTTCCCCCTTGGGAGGGAGTTTCATCAGCTAGTGCTACTGCCTGACTTGTTTACAGCTGTTTCATCAGTGCCCAACCAACTTCTTATGTTGAAAGTGCTTGATAAATATTCGTTGCATAAATGAATGGGTGAATGAAAAAAATAGGAAATAAAGGGATGTACAATGAAACCCTCCAAAAAAAAATGCTTTAAAATTGTTTGTCTCCAGGGAAAAGACTGACGATACGGAGAGATAGAAGAGAGGACTTGTCATTAAATAGCTAGCAACACCGTTGTGTAAACTATGTGCCTGTGGTAGGTTACCTTTTCTAAACCAGATAGCTGTCAAGTGCAAACCACAGTTGTGTATGTACACGCTACTCAGGCACCCAGACTGGAGGGGCTCAGCAGACAGGGCCCCTTCCCTGATGACACTTTACAGCAGAGTGTTGCCACATATTCTGTTTTCCTCACGTGTTCACAAGGACTGACAAACCGTGTGACTAAGGAGTTAAAAATGACCTTGGTGCAGCAGGTTTGCAATCACTAGGGAAATCACGGAATAGCAATTTAACAACCTTCTAAGAGCAGAGCTCAAAGCAAACACTGAATTAGGGCTTGTGTAATGCTATTATTCGATTGTGTAGCAGAAACTAACATGTGACAAAGATATGGGAAGCTGGAGAAACAAAAACCGGGAAAAAAAAAAAAAGCTGTTTAATAATTAATTGAACACTTCAGTTTAAGGCAGTCGGGGCAAAAAACCCTGCAATAACCCCTAAAAATTTATTTTCTCTTCCTTCCTTAAGAACAGGTCATGTCAGATAAACAAAGGCTCATAGCAATGCCCATATGACTCCCAAGAGGACTGCACATGAATTACAGTCTCTCATCTCCAGCTTTTAGTGACACCTCCATATGGTTTATCCTTTAGTGAGACCATGGAGTTCTGTTAATGAGCTTGAGAGAGTTGGCTGGTTAGTTGGCAAGAGTTACCTGCCATTAGCTATTTAGAGTTTTGTAAATCAAATTGCAGCTTCTGAGAGACCCCTCCCCCTTCACCCCGAAACGTGAGTCATTCTCTCATTAGTGGTCTGCTCTCTGCAATTCATAATTACCGACTGTGTCTCTGCTAATCGCCTGACAAACGATACTTCTCTGCCAACAGGTTTACTGCTCTTAAGTTTATTTTGAAATCACGTCAAAAGTGTCTGCTGTAGAAGTTTGGTTTCGATCACCCACTTCGGTCTTCCAGATATGGGACCTGAATTTTAAATTTCATTTTCTTCTCCAAAAGGAATCAGATAAAACGTGTGTGTCACAAATCATTTTACTCTGAGAGCGTAGTCTTTGAGGGGAGTGTAGATGTGAAATACTAAATACTACTGCATGTCAATGTTTTTCTGGCTAAGAAGACATTTGACCAGCTTCTGTCCATGAATGGCTTTAATGCACTTCCAGTGTCATCATCTATAACTTTCTCAAACCCTGTGTCCTTCTCCCTAAACCCGAGACTTGGGAGTGGGGGCTCTAATGGAGTGAACAATATAGTGTGTGCTACAAAAAAAAAAATGTCTCTTACGAAGCCTGGCAGCACCCTCAATTTTTCCAGGCAGGCCTTCATTTCAAACAAAAGACTGGAAATTATGGCTGTCTGAAAATGTAAGAACAAGAGCAATAGAACATATGTTCAAGTTTTATAAATAAGAAAAGCACTATATAGTACATAAGCAATGGCACTCCCAAATCTCTGGTCTCTTCCTTATGCTGGGGTCTGGGAACATATGATTTCAACACCTAATTTGCCTCCCTCCCCTGCCCATATATGGTAGTGACTTGGGTGCTGAAACAGTGAATCTAAATTAAGCAGGTGCTCTAACTCTGTGAAGAAGAAAGTATCATGGTTCTAGTATGTACTTGAGCAGAGAAACAGACACACAGCTAATCCCTGTAGTCTTAGTCTAGGTTGTCAGCCCTGAAGGCTTTTTCTCCCTTTGCTGTTTATTCCACATAGATTGATTGTCTCTGATCATTTTAATAATGAAGACCCTGATGTTTCCAATGACAAAATCCCGTAGGGTGTTGTAGAGAAGAAAATAAATGACTCCTTTTTGGTGGTTGTTCCCTTTCACTACAGAGCATTCCTGCCATTTAGATTGAAGAGAAAAGCTGCTACTATTAAAAGGACAGAAGGCCAAGGTCCTCGCACCTGGACACGCACCATGGCACCTTCTCTACACGTCAATAATGACGTGCAGTTTGGAGCTGTCTTTATGTAATGTGGTCCCAAAGGAAACACAAACTGGAAAGGTATAACCGAGAAAGTTGGTAACATTTAAAGACTAAAACTTCAGTTTCTTAAAATAATCTGGTATCTGACAGTCATTGAATCATAATATCAGAAGAATTTCCCCAGTGTTCGTGTGCAGTGTTAGAAAATAGAGAGCTGATTGCTCAACAAAGTACAAGGTGGGAGGAAATTAAAAAAGAGGGAGTGACTCTCTTGGAAAGGCGAATTAATCTAGACTTCATGTTGCAAACATATGCATTAGCAACTTTACATGACATGAGGCTTTTCCCCTGGCCAAACTCCTCTTCCATACCCAAGTGTGAACTGGGCAACACCCATGGGTGTGATTAACATGCAGGTACAGAGTTCCTAAACATTTCCAAGTTGAATATACTAACCTTCACCATAAGATCAAAATATTACATTTTCCAAGTGTTGGTCTATTTTAGGTTTTAGCATAATACCGAACAGCCCCCATCTTATTATTTGGAAACAATACTGAACGAATGTTTTTGTAAATAGGCCTCACCACTAAGATTTCTTTTCCTAATTGCCTTCTTTTAATGGCTCCAGTGTAGGCTTGGGGATTTTTATTAGAATAAATTAATCCCATCCGTCTACAGATTGTTACTAGATTGACGGGTAAGAAATGCATCCTATTCCTTTTCCTCCTTTGCTTATAGTCAGATCTTTAAGACAAATTTATAGTCACTGCTAATAAAAGAGCATCATGTGGAGGAAAGAAGATTTATAAAACAAATCATCAATGAAATGTTATCTTTCGGGCCTGAAGTTACACAGCAGATGAGAACGTTTTGTCTGGATGTTCATGCTGACATGATTAGGGAAGGGTAGATGGCACTTTGATCCCTTTTTTGATTCAGGTCCTTGGGGACGACCTTCTCTGCGTTTCCTATTTTCCAAAGGAGAGGCTCTTTCCCCTGAGTTATTCTGTATTCTCTTAACCGCCTTTATTTCAGTTTTTAGCTCTTGACACAACCTGACATTATCATTAGTTTCTTCATCTGGAACTTAAGCTCCAGAAGGACTGAGGCTTTGCGTTTTCCATCCATCACAGAGTCAGTAGGGCCCAGGAAAGCATCTACATAGTAGGGCCTCAGCCTGAGTTGCTGGCTGCATGGAGGTCTGCAGTTCTTCTGGACATGTGAGACCACGCACTTCATTTTGAATGGCCATATATCAATTTACAAAATGTTGCGTAACCAGTATGCTATCTGCATCGATCTAATACATAGATCTTTATTTGTGTAGGTATAAATTTAGATGGGTGAATTAAAGGATGAGGTAACACAACATTGTCATCTTCTGTGAATCCTGTAGGAGAAATTTATTTCGGATTGTGATACCAAGAATAGTCTCCCGAGTGACTGATCTGCTTTTGTGTGATCATTTAATTTACCAATTGATGAAGTTTACCTTTTTCAATCAGATTATGGAAAATAGTAAAATCTATAGAGGGCTCTACGATATGCCTTTTAAGTTTGTCTAATTAAGAGCTCCATTTTGTGACCTTAACTGTTCCCGTTCTTTCACGCCCTCCTGTTAGGCACTCAGGTAGTCAGAGGCAGGGCCCAGCGTACTGGCTCGGGAACTGTCTGTCTGAAGTTTGCTCTTTGCCAGCCGGCTGACCTGGGATGAGTTAGTCAAAATCTCTGTACCTCCATTTCCTCACTTGCAAAACAGTGATAATATTGGTGTCTACCCCACCAACTCACTCCTCTATAGTGCACTGATGAGAATTAAATGAGTTAAAACATGGGAAGCACTTGGAACAGTGCCTGGCACATGTTAAAGGCTTGGTAATGTTAACTATTATTTTATCAAGCACTTTAATTCCTCTCTAGAAGAAAGTAAGGCAAAATAAAATGTTAAAATGTTAAACATCTCTTCGGAGCCAGGCACTTTGGGAAGCCATGAGATGAAGCTTAATAAAGTAAACACAGAGAGATATTTTGCAGGTGGGGTAGGACACAGAGGGAGACATGGCTAAAAACTGAGAAGTCACAGCCAGGGTAACGTTGGCGCTGAGTGATGAGGACCAGAGTCGGAAAAGGTCGCAGTGACATGTGCCCGGGTTGGAAGGAGTGTAGATCGTGTCTGAGGGGTCAAAACGCTGACCTGGAGAATAAGGAGGGCAGGTGGTGGAAAGGGCTGGGTGATGCCGCTCCAACAGGAGGCCTGAGCTGAGACCGCTGCAAAGCTTTCGTTCCAACAGATTTGGATACGCTCCTCTTTCTGGATTGAGGACCTTCCATCCCTTGCTTCCTGTCATCAGAGGTGGAGGCCACCTCCGTTAGGGAGAGAGTGCCTGTGATTGGTCCGAGCTGCGCCCAGTGTGTCTGGGAAGGCTTTCCCTTAAAAGAGACTTGCGCGTGGCCAGTGCTCCTGATCAGCGCGAGGGGCCGTTCAGGGGAAGTTGGAGCCCTGACACTTTGCTCCCTGAGTGTGATGTCATGTCGGCTCCTACTTCTCACGCTGCTCCTAATCCGCTGCCTCCAGACACAAATCCAGGTGTTCCTTAAACTCTTTGAATCATCTTCTGTAGTAATTTATTCCATATGTTTATTGCTCCGTGTGTGAAATAATTTCATCAAGTCCCTTTTTTTTTCCTTTGTCACTGCATTCAAATCAGCCAGCAGTAGAATCCCGATCTATGAGTAACACTTTTAAAAACACCGACTCTCGTGCTGAGGGAAGCCAAGGGGTGTTGTAGCACATGAGTGGAACAAGGAGAAAAGAACAACAAGCAATTGGGACTTGATGACATTAGTTTAAGAGGAGAAGAGAAATTCAGGAATTCCTAGCAGGGGTTGGAGGAGCTTTGCTCAAGTTCTGACTGTATTTTGCATTTCCCCAGGGTGTCAATTTTATGAAACAAAGTGACGGGATGATTTCTATCACTTGAGAAGCTGTGTTAAAAAAAAATTGGATGCACTGGCAACAGCAAAAATTGTTATGGTAGGAATCAAATTGGAGCTTCCTTGCTGGAGATGAACGGAGCACTGGTGCCTGTCAGTTTATTTCTGAGCTCTGCTTTTCAAATTTTAATTTGAGAGGGTGGGAGGAGGTTTAATGGAAATCTGAATCGCTGTTAGAAGGACTATATTTTAAACTTTGATTTCGTCGTTGTCTCTCTGTGCAGAAGAAAATTATTCTTTATACTTGGAAGTGAAAGCGCTTGTCAGTTCTAAATCTATTAATGAGAGGGTAACACAGAGGGGAACAGAGTGGGGGGTGCGGGGCGCACAAAATGCACAGATTCTGTAATTAGTAAATAAAACTGCTATTTCTCAATCAATGCATTTGCCTATGTTATGTTGTAACGTGAAGGATCTTAAATGGTTTACCTTTTAAATTATCAAACTTTTGCTTTCTCATCAGCTGCTGCTGATACCACCTTCTCACCACACAGCCGGAGTTTACTAACAAACATTTCACTCTTACTCTTCAGTTCAGGAAACTCTGACTAAAATAATCGCCCTCGTCATTTTTATCTGCCGCTCTTCTCCCCAAGGAAAGAAGATACTTATGCATTAGAGATGACAGCAACTACTCCATTCATTCTGTTCATGGAAAATTAAAAGAATGCTTAGATGCCAGTTTATTGTTTGAAAACTCACAAAACATATATACCGAGAGCTGACGATTGAAAATTACAATCACTATGGCGACAACTGATATGTTGAGCATTGGTTGAAAATCAGGTACCAATCTTAGCACTGTGTATAAATTATCTCATTAGACTACATCACTAGTACCAGGATGTCATTTTGATTATTATCCCCATTTTGCAGATGGGAAAATGAAGGTGCAACTAAAATAGCTAATAAGTGGCAAAATTGGCATTCAGACAGGAGACCCCTTCTAGAGCTGAAACTCAGTTATTTCAAGTTGTGCTCTAAGGTATATTATAATAATATTATTTCAGAGATGATTCTTATTATATAAACAATTGAATCTGGCTCATAACTTTCTTAAAATGTTCCTCTGAGGCTGAAATTTTCTAAACTTGGTGTCCATCCAACTGTGTGGTGGCAGGAGGCAAAGAAAATACAGCAAGTTCTGGTAGAGGCGGAAACAGATTTTAGGATTCTGTTTCGATTTGGAGACAGGCTGGAGCCTGGACGGGAATCCAAAGCCTGTTGAAGCAGAGTTGCCTCCTCCTAACAGCATGGAGTAAGAATTTCCATAGAAACTCAACTCAAGCACAAAACTTGACCCGGGACTACACAAGGAAATAGAAACGACTTATGCTCATTGTTTGGGCCCTACTGGTGTTTGAATTATGGACTGGATAGTGTTGCTTTCTCTGTCCTGGGAGCCGTGGGCTAGATCTCTCGGATTCTGGAGGGTGCATCAGAATTTCCTGTCTCTTGTATACCTACCAGCGGGCCTTTATTCTATGTTTTCATTCCTACATTAGGGGAAGGAAAAGGCTAAAAAGTTGCCTTCCTCCTGTTTCCCTTTGTCTCCCTCACCTGTGGTGCCCTGTCCTGACCTGCATGGTAGCTCTGAGATTGCCCGTGTCCACTTTGCTCACAGCCTGGCCTAGGTGATGCTGGGGCACTCTGAGAACACAGTGGTGTGGGAGGGTTTTCTTCCCTGTGGGATAAAACAGATAAACAAAATCTCAGGCCCTCACAAATAGCTTCCCTTTATTTCCTCCCCAGACTTCCCTTCTGTTTCCTTTTACTATCAAAGCCCAGGAAAACTCGAAAGAGCTGCTTTGGATATGCCTGGGCCATGTTCTAAACACACCTTTTGGCTGAATCACCCTCTTGCTTGTTATTGTTGCTTCTTGAGTATGAATCTACTGTGTGCATTGTGACCTTCTGTTTCCACGTCAGCTTCCTCCTCCCAACCTTGCTATCTCTGAGACAGGACTTATTCTGCTTTATAACTTAAATACCCAAGAGAAGCCAGGTAGGTGCTTAATAGATGGTTATTCACTGTACCAGGGGATGCAATCAATCACAACCTTCTTTTTACTTTCATGTTTTTAGAGACAGAGTTTTGCTTTGTCATCCTTGGTAGAGTGCTGTGGTGTCACAGCTCACAGCAACCTCCAGCTCTTGGGCTTAGACGATTCTCTTGCCTCAGCCTCCCGAGTAGCTGGGACGATAGGCGCCCACCACAACACCCGGCTATTTTTTGTTGCAGTTTGGCCGGGGCCAGATTTGAACCTGCCACTCTTGGTATATAGGGCCAGTGCCCTACTCACTGAGTCACAGCTGCCTCCCACAACCTTCTTTTTAAACATTCTAATAATTCCTTAACCGTACCCACCAAAAATATAAGAAATGCGTAATTACATTGGTATAAATATGCACACTTATACAATTGCGTCATTTATTAGAAATGAAAAAAGTAATCCCTGAGTTTGGCTGTAATCAGAGTTCATTCTTTCAGTAAATATTCATTGATCATTGACTGTGCCCTAGATTATAAGTACATATTGGTAAACAAAGATCTTCACCCTCAGGAAGATTATACTTTGACAAGGAAGACAGCTACATTAGGTGGCATGCAAGGTGCCATAGAAAAAGACATGTGCTATAGAAGAAAAGAGAAAAAGGATACGTGGGAGAGCCAGAAGAAAAGGCTAAAATAGGCAAGTTAAGTATCAAGGAGCAGGGTCAAAGACATTCCTATTCAGCAAAGACTTGAAGTTGGAGACGCCAACCAGCGTGCATCCAGGAGAAGAACATTTCCAGGCAGAATGCCGAAGGGTCCATAACATGCTTCAGAAACAGTCAGGGCTCAGGGCTGATGGAGCCATGCGAGGTGGGTGGTAGGACAGACAGGTGAGGGCAACAAAATCATTGAGAGCCTGCTGGGCAATTCAAGTACTTTTGATTTTTAATCGGAGGAAAATGAGGAGCCATTGGTAGGTTTGAGTGATGTGATGCAATTTACTTTTTAAAAAGGTAACTGTGGCTCAGCGCCTATAGCTCAACCGGCTAAGGCGCCAGCCACGTACACCTAAGGTGGCGGGTTCGAATCCCCAGCCCGGACCCGCCAAACAACAATGACGGCTGCAACCAAAAAATAGCCGGGCATTGTGGCGGGCACCTGTGGTCCCAGCTACTTGGGAGGCTGAGGCAGGAGACTCGCTTGAGCCCAGGAGTTGGAGGTTGCTGTGAGCTGTAATGCCAGGGCACTCTACCTAGGGGGATAGCTTGAGGCTCTGTCTCAAAAAAAAAAAAAAAAATAAAAAAAATAAAATAAAATAAAAAGGTAACTGTATATGTTGTGTTGAGCACAGACACACCAGGACAAGGACAGAAGCAAGGACAAGGATTAGGAGAGAGAGCTGGTGGCCTGGGGGTAAGCGTGGCCTCCAGGAGGTTATGAAAATGGGAGGATCTCCACGCAGATTGAAAGTTTCATTTTTAGATTGGTGGACCTTGTACAAGATAAACATCTCTATAATCTATCATATCACCAAAGATTATGGGCTTTGATTTAAAACTTGTGGTTAAGTGGCATCAAAATTAATGTGGGAGTTGTTTCTTTAATAATAAGAATGATATCAGAACATAAAAGCCTTAGGACCAAATAGCCTTCAGGTTTGGGGGAAAAATAACACACTTACATGCATACATATCCATATACGCACACTTAAACACATAAATATCTCGATGCAGAATGAATATTTATACATGCATATATATCACACATACATACGTATGTGTGTATATATATATATATATGTTAACAAATACAATAATCAAGTAAACAAAATACTCTGCAATACGTAGAGATTGCCTTAGTCGTCATCAGGTTTTGTGAATGCTTCTTTGGTAAGTGGAATTGTAACCAAAGCCTGGATTTCTGAGACCTGGCAGGGTGATTTTTCGTGACAATCTATATTCCCTCACCTGGGGAGGAGCACAAAGCTTATTTCAGAGGGTGTAAGGAAAGTGAGGTTGGCTTTGACGGGAGATGGGGAAATAAATCTCTACGGAAAGCCAGCGGGGAGAAGCAGAGGAAGGAGACCCCTCCAGGCACAGGACCAATGTCAAGGGTCCAGCCAGGCCGAGACCTGGGTGGGAGGTGGGACTGAAGATGACCTTTACCTATCGGCCAGGTTTGTGTGACATCGTCTGTAGAGGCATGTCAGTTGCAATAAGCTATCAGCGTGCGATTGACTTCAAAAAATTCCTTGGCTGGAGAAAACCAGAGCTAACCTCCACGGGTGGAAACTGTGCTCTGAAACCAGGCAGAAATTGAGTGTTTGACAAGTGTGTGGTGGTTTGGCTATTAAAATCCATCGTCGTGGATAGAAACGCAAGGCCCCTGGGAGGGCAAAGTGAAAAGCTATCAGAATAATATTTGCTTTCATCTGCTCAGATATAATGCCGAGAGTGCCCGTTATTTGTGGTTTCTTCCTGGGGTGCATTCTGAATCCCATAAATTTCGATTCCAGGGAGAGCACAGCGGAGCTGCACCGAGTTGGAGGAAAAAGCCCAAATTTCTCTCGTCTGATTTGAAAACTGTCCCCCACAGTGCGCTTCTCTGTTTGTTAAAAACTCTAATTGGTGTTTTCTCAACTTGCAGCTTGGCTGGTTTCTTTTTATTGATTTCATTTGGGGTTTGTAAGGCTGTATTTGGAGCCCTTTCCAGAATTTGTTTGGAAGCTTATTTTTAATTTTAATGAAAATGCATTTTTAAAAATGTATATTACACCACCCTGCCGGTTTTGCTCAAATAAACCTGCTACTGTTGTCACTGGTTTCCAACCATTTCAGTGCCCTTCGTCCCACTCGCTAAAGGGACCCCTGTGCTATTCCTGGCAAAGTAACAAGATGAGGGAGAAAAAAATGAATGTTCTTCACCGCGTTTGAAGGCTCTTGTACAACAAAGGGAAAAGATTCATTCAGGAGACTGCCTTGGGGAATAATAAGTAAGCATCTAGACAGGAGAGGGTTTCCACCCCACACACTTTAGTCTGAAAAGCTTGTTGCTCAAACAGAACCCCTTCATTCTTCTCAAGAACCCAGGGCGATGAGCCAAGGGGGAAATCTAATTGTTAATAATCAATAGTAGGTTTATACTTAAAATGGTCCATATTCGTAGTTCAATAATTTGGTAACGGGGTTATGCTCCATATAATGTGTCCCATAGTTATCTGACGTTGAGCCTTATTGTCCCATGGATGACCACCCAGATTGTTACTACTATTTTGCCATTATAAAATAAAATACCACTGGGCACGGTGGCTCAGGTCTGTAAATCCACCCACTCGGGAGGCTAAAGCAGGAGGATCGCTTGAGCCCAGGAGTTGGGGCTGCAGTGAACTCTCGGAGCTGTGAGTGCACCATTCTAATATTGGCCGGGTAGACAGAGTGAGATCCCAGATCTAAAACAACAACAACAACAACAACAACAACGCTGTGATAAGTGTCATTGTTCACAGGTCCCTACATGCTGGTGATTTTTTCTCCCTAAGGAAAGAGTTCTCGTCTTTCTATCACTAGTAACTAGTAAAATTGCTAGGTTTCAGTATATTCCTATTTTTAGTCATAGTGCCAAATTATTTTCCTAAGAAGTCTTCCAGTGATTTATTATCTCCACAATCTGAAGGTTTCATCTTTAAACATTTTGCTAATTTGATGTACAGCTAGTCTGCCAGTGAAGTAAAGCCAAGAATTTGGCTGCAATCTGATATTACATAGTATATGACCCAGTGGGAATCTACTCCTGTACACCTGTAATCTGAAATCTTACTATGGGCTCAACTTTATTTATTTGTTGAGAATTTTATAAGCCTTAGAATTTAAAGTTACTGTAGTAGTCCCTTTGTAGTGTATCAATATTCCCAGTCTTAAAACTACAAAAGCAATTATGAAGTTGATTATCTTATTAATAAGAACCTCTGGGCGGTGCCTGTGGCTCAAAAGGGTAGGGCGTTGGCCCCACATGTCTGAGGTGGTGGGTTCAAACCCGCCCTGGCCAAAAAAAAAAAAAAGAAGCTCTTCTGTTTATTTCAATACACACAAATATTCTCTTGAGAGTGTTTGCAACTCTCTAAACTTAACCAAAATCTTAATGGAATTCTATTAGGATAATCGACACAGGCATGGAGACCATTAGTAAGCCGTCTTATATTCACACAGTATGAATTTGAGATCTGATGAAATTCTCTGACAACTAGTTCCGCGCCTGAGTCTACTCAGTGTTTCCGCAGAGATGAAGCCTGGTCCATCAAGCCTAGTTGTCCCAGGTAGCGTCTCCGACAGCTTTGCAATGTGAGAGCAAGTATGGTGATAGGCATTCCTAATAATGACTCTCAAGACTACCAAAAGTATCTTAGAAAAACAAAATCAGGTTTTGTTTCTTCAAATGAAATACAAAAATGACATCATCCACTTTCTTCTGTGAAAACAAACTCCCAGATGTAACTGTAATAAAATGCCTTTTGTGGAATAAAAGCAGCATTTACATGGTACTCTGATGGCACAAAGGAGACTCTCAGGGGCAGGGTGACACCCAAACAGGTTACTCATGGATGAACAAGGAATATCTTGACAAAAAATAGAGAGACCCCCTCCCCCACCAAGAAGAACATGTGAAAAAAAATACATTTTTTTAGAGGATTGCCAGTTATTTGGATGGGTCTGGAGCAACAATTCTCAACCAGAGGTAGTTTGCAATATTGAATGACATTTTTGGTTTTCACAACTGTAAAGAAGGGGACTATCAGTAGGTGCTGAGTCAAGGCCAGGGTGGTTGCTAAACACCCTATAATATACAAGACAGTCACATACAACAGCAAAGAAAATTAACCAGCTCAAAATGTCAAAGGAGCAAAGGTTAGGAAACTCTGGTCTGGAGTAGAGGATGTAGTTGTATAAGTCTAAAGACAAGATGAATCAAGATTCCCGAGGAGCATTCAGGCAAAAAGGTCCTGAGGAGATTTTATTATATATTTGAAACTAAAGTTACAAGGTAGACCTTGAACATATACTAAGTATTGCTGACTTTGCAGGGTTCTTTGAGGAACCCTGGACTCTCTTCTGTGGCCCTGGGCAGCTGGGTCCCTCTGGCTCTTTGGCCCCTCTGTTCTTTCACTGTCACCCTCCTAGACTCCCTCTTTCCATCCCCACACATGCTGGGTGTTCCCAGGCATTTGCCCTTGGCCTGCTAATTGTGTAGGGTCATACTCCCCCTATCAAAGGATTTCCTCTCCTGGGTACATTTATTTCACACATGTGAGAAGTGTGGTGGGATCCTTGGGGTCAGTGCGTAGAACTGTGGCTTTTTGCAAGTTGTAAAGTGGCAATAATAACAGTATCTATCTCACGAGGTTTTAGGAAGTAGTAAGGTGAGCTAATATAATTATGTAGTAAATTAGTATGTAGTAAATTCTAGGTTTACCCCCAGACTTTTCTAGACTTTCTAGGCCTACATGACTTAACTGCTGGATTTTCCCTCTAGATGTATTATTAGCTCCTAAAATGGACAATGTCCCAAATTAAACTCATCACTGTTCTTACTCCTCTGACTTTTAGTCCTGTATGGAGGGCACAGCTATCGAGACCCAGAAGATACCCCAGATGAGCTCTTTTCTCTCATGTCTTCTCAAATCGATGAGTTTGTTGATTTTACTCCTGTACATCTGGTGAGACTTCTGCTTCTCTGCATCCCAGTACCAGATCTCCTAAGTCAAAGTTTTATTACCTCCCACCTTAATTACCAAGCAGCAGCATCCTCACTAACCACGGACCCAGCCTTGTCCTCTTCTAATCAGCCCTTGACATTCCTGCTGAAGGGATCGGCATGTTCTTGGCTCCCCATCACCTATGAACTGTCATCTGGGCCCACCTCCATCTGGACCCTGCCTTTCTGACAACTCATTGCTGACGTTCTCTGTCTTGGATCCTGAAAGAGGATGGAATTTAAGGCACAGAAGTTTTAATTTTTCTATATTTTCTCTGTTGAAATATATCCCTCTACCTAACTACCCTCTACTCATCCTCTATCCCCCTCAAAATACATATAATTTATATGTATATAATTTATATAATTTCTTCTATTATCCCATAACATCCTGCCATTAAAATTCTCCCAAGTCTCTTTAAATTGAATGCTGCTTGATTCCTTGAGGAAAGGGAGGATTTATATATGAGATAGTGGCAGTCTGTACAATAGCGTAGAACCTGGCATGTAAGAAAGGTGCTTAGAAAACGGCCTTTGAATAGATCTCTATTTGGAGTCATTGGGAGCTACATGGGTAATAGTAACATGGAAATAAACGAGGCAGCTTGGGGCTCCAAGATAGATAGGCTTGGAGGCAGAAACACAAAACCACGAGGAAACCAGCATTTAAGGAGGTAGGAAGGGAGGGACGGTGTCATAGAACACCAAGAAAAGTTTTCAGTGATGTGATGCGACAATCTTGAAAAAGTAAGAACATGGAAGCCTTAGGAAGACAGAATTTCAGCAAAGGAAATGGTCAACTATATCAAATCCCACAGAAAGATGTAGAAAAGATCTATAAAGCACCCATTACCTGAGGCAATTCCTGGATTAAAATACATTGGTGGACACTTAAATCTAACTGTTGAGTGTTTAGAAATAAATAAAAGGTAAGCTTACAGAGAAAGCAGACATAAATTAGCTTTCCATATGCAAATTTAAAGTGAAACACAAACTCAATTAACTCTTTTTACACGTGTTTGTAATTTTTATTAAGTGGTTAATCCCGCTATAATGGTAATAAGCCATCGCAGGAATTATCCTTAAAACATTCAATACGTGATCAGACCTAATCTGCCTCCATCTTATTTGGAAGATCTCAGTTTATATTCCTTGATTTCATTTAACGTTGGACCTTATCTCCCCCTCCCAGTGTCGATTCCAATCCATTCTGCAAAGAACACCCAGAATGACTTCCTGCACTGCGTGAAAGGTAAAGTTGTCATTTCCAGATTTGAAAATCTCACAATCATAGAATATGATCTAAAATGTTTAGATCTAAATGTTTTATATATGCAATGTGCACATCCTGCCTCCCTGGGTCTTTCTGGTTCCATTTCCTGCGACTCAGGCTACTAAACATCACTTCTTCTGTGCGTCCAGCTCAGATACTGTAGGCATGCCAAACGCGTTCAGAACTTCTAGAGGATTTACAGAGCTTAATGCCTGATGCGTGCTCATGTTTGTTGACTGAACGTATGAATGAATATATGAATGAATGAATGAATGAATGATTGCGTGCATGCTGCCAGCACTAATGGTAGAAAAACTCAATCATTCCTTTGAGACTATTCCATAGGTAAAATATTTTATACCTTTATCATTTTATTAGATTGCTTTCCTGCTTAAAGAAAAACAACTCTAGTTTCAGTAGTGGGCATGCTTTTGTGTGCGTTAAGCTCCATAGTGTAGACAGACTGTCTGATCCTGTGTCTCTGACTGTGAACCCAGGAAAGTGGTGTCACTTATCAATCAATAAAGAGAAGTGCAGCGTCTCCATGTGCTGACTCCACACCTGGGAGGGCAGCCAGACTGAACGTAGCTGTTAGAGGATTTAAAAAAATGTTCATTTAGTCCTAAGAAGTTCTGCAATAGCAAAAATGAATAAAATGAGAATAGTCTGAACTAGGAGGCAAAGTCATCCTGGTTTTAAATCAAGCATCTGACCAGACAGTAAAGATTAATTCTTTTCATTTGCCAACAGAAGGTATAAATTATTCCCATTTTAGTTCACTAGGGGTTTGTGGAAGATGAGTGGACACCTGAACATCCATAATATTCCACGCATGTTTGGACAAGTTACGTCTTCCCATAAAGCGTATTCTGTGAATCAGCTCAGGTCTATTAAGACATGAAAAGTTGCATGTCTTTTTACTTAGTTATTTACAGTGAGGAAATAGGTTTACCGTGCAGGATAGGAATTGGAGATTCTAGTGCTATATTTGTTCTGCCTAAAATTCATCTTCTTGCTAACTTAAAATAGCACATAGGTCCAACCAGCAATCCTAGAGCCTTTTAATTGGGTTCCCATGGTCACTGGACTTGGTTGCACAACTGGGTGTTCTCAGCCCTGCCTCTAGGGGGCCCCACAGCAGAGACATGAAGAGTTTTTTTTTTTTTTTTTTTTTTTTTTTGAGACAGAGCCTCAAGCTGTCCCCGTGGGTAGAGTACCATGGCATAGCTCACAGCAACCTCCAACTCCTGGGCTCAAGCGAGTCTCCTGCCTCCGCCTCCCACGTAGCTGGGACCACAAGCACCTGCCACAACGCCTGGCTATTTTTTGGTTGCAGCCATCATTGTTGTTTGGCGGGCCCGGGCTGGATTCGAACCTGCCACCTTAGGTGTATGTGGCTGGCGCCTTAGCCACTTGAGCCACAGGCACCGAACATGAAGAGTTTTTTAGTGCCCGGGACAGTTTGGTCAGTTCTTTCCAAGAACTAGATCAAAGTTTACTAGTTGTCTTAAGGTATCAAACTGATACAATTATCAATATTTTAACGCATGTATCTTCTCATTAGAAACTTTTAAGTGCTCTGACGTTACATAATATACTTTCACCTTTTACTTTTGTGATGGTCAGATGAACTCGTGCCTTACTTCAGAGCACTGCCATACTGATTTTTTTTTACCATTTTTGTGCACTGGCCTATTCAGGTCAATGTTAAGCAAAGCATCTCTGTGGCATTCAGAGATGTCTCTTCAACTTAAGGGCTTGCATCTTTTGATTATCTCTCAGAGATTCCTATATACCCTCACTTGTGTCAGTATTTATCTCAACAGTCCCTAGGGAAAGTCCGATGGGAGCCATGGTTCCCCAAGGTGTGCCATGGTTCCCCAGTTTATTTATTTATTTCTAAGTGCTACAGAATAATACAACAATCTGTGAGGTAGGAAATGCTTTACACCCAGTTGAACAGATGGGGAAACTGAGGCACAGAGAGATCAAACAACTTGTCTAATGTCATTCAGGTAGAAATTAGAGGATGTTAACGTGCTGAATATAAATGCCTGTTTTTATAGAAATAGAATTGGATAACTCAGAATGCAATTTGAGTTTGTTCCTGAATTATTGGGAATTTTTGATTGACATCTTTTGGCATCGGAAAACATACAGGGTGTCCATAAATTTCGTGTGCTATTTAAAATAGTTACCTTTTTCAATTGCCCATGGGTGCCCTGTATATGACACCAGAATAGAATGACAGTGCTTACGCAAAGCACATACCTACTTCGGAAAAGTACCAGATTAACAAATATCCTAAAACTATCTATGAAAAGTTGCAACATACTCTCTGAACGACCCTCCCTCCTGTTGTCATCAGGCAACAAACCACATGTGAGTAATATAACTCCTAAGACAAGCCTTGATATTTTATAATTTTCCAAACCAAATTACAAACTAAGCCATAAGGACCCTGGGAAAGGACAGAAATAAATTAAGGTCCTAAGTCAAGTTGTATTCGACTGGACCAGACATGAGGTCTACCTTGGACAGCTTCTCTGGCCTATCCTCGCTGTTAAATTTAGGGAAGGTAGCAGCAGCAACACTTAAGTCACACAACTTGCCAGGGCCCGCACGGATTCCTATTGCTCATGCTTCTATTTTTTCGGATGCCCTTTATCTCTTCTATGACTCTTAATCTTTTCAACATAATTCAGGGGGAACTTTTACTTTGATTTGCATTTCCGTCTTATTCTAAATATAAAGAATTCTGATCTCCTTGGAGAAAAGGTGCTATAGGACTGTAATATAGGGATAGGCTAAAATTAGAAATATCATCACATTAACATCTTTTTTTCCCAATAGTTTGGTACTTTTGACAATGTACTATTTTAGTGTATCATGGGGTTTCACAGTGATTGTAAATTAAAGCTTTCCTCCTGAAGACTGAAAATGTGCCTGACTTGGTAAATTCTCCCCTTTCTGAGAACTCCATTTAAGGGAATCAGCCTTCAGTCTTTGCTTTTTTATCCTTAATATATTAATGACGGAAATGAATAATAGAAAAGAAAAAAAAGATGTGAGTGTAAATAAGCAGATGAGCCCCCCACCCCACCCCGTCCCAGGTGAATCGCGGCAGACTCTTGGACCACTAACTCCAGCTAACATTTTTAGATGGAGATATTGTTTCAGACCTAAGGAACTGCGGCAACACAGACCATTTTATGCCTTTTTCTCACCCTCCCCAAGACCCTAGATCTTAAATGCCAGCTGAAGAACTGAAGCTCACTAGTTTCTCTTCAGTAAAAGTGGGCATCAGATGGCTCATGTGGGAATATTTTTCAGCGTGTGTATATTTATTTTTTCTGTCTCCTTGAAGTAATCCATTTTACTTAAAATTAGCAATACATTCTTCAACTTTCAAACTTCCAAATTAGCATTTGGAAACATAAAATTGTTTATTGGCCTGCTTTGCAGGATAAATAAATGTCTGTTCAACCCCATTAGTTTTAAACCCATGATTTAGGATTCTTTTAAATGTGCTAAAATTAACAAGACTTAACTCTGTGGGTACAGAAAATGACAATACGAAATAATAAGTCATGCTGAGAATTGGACTTTTGACAGGATTTCAATTTTTAATCTGGCCTCCCAGTTTGGGTGATCCTTCCTTTGTGGCAACAGATCAGAAAATATTTGCTTGTCAATAAATGTAGGCAGTTGCTACACCATTGCAGACCTGGGTAAGCCTGAAATTTAGAAGGTAATGCCAAGCCAGAAGAATAGCTGGAGAGAATATGGTTTGATTTTCTAAACCGCTGAGTGATTTGGTAATTGTAGTTTATACTGGCAACTGAATTCAAGATGTCACAGTTTAGTACACGGCTAAGGTCAGTTATTACTTCATTATAATTATCCAGGGGCATCATTATACTATATTTGACTGAGTTTTTGTTTTTTTTTTAACAGCTGAAGAATTGTAAATGTTCCTGAATCTGTATTATATGCATATTTATAGTAAGGTAACTAAAAGAAAATGCTAATTTGAGCCATTATGAGGGATTTACAGGAATTCATCCTGAAGTGAGCTTGGACTACCCCTTTAGAAATTATCTTAAACAAGTCTGGAGAACAAATTCATACTATGATTAATACTTTTAGGGAAATGGCTAACTCATTAGGAAAATAGGCCACTTTTAAGACCTTCACAGTTACCATTTACATTCAGCCAATTAAAATAGTAATTATAACTCATTGTTACCTATTATTTAATATTGAACCCCTTAGCGTCACTAATCAAGTAATAAAAATATACTTATGTTTTTAAAAATTCATTTCTGAACAAATTATATAGGCTATTTCTATATATAGAAGTATCACCTTATACTAAAACTTCATGTGACTGGGTGAGTAGATTGTTGCTGATGTTATATAATTAATTTCCCTCAACACTTGTGATAAAATTGTAGCTGATAGCCAATGGTCTGTGTAATAAACAAAGAGGATTTTTTTTTTCAGTACAGGGAAAATTCACAATTATTAATCAGTAGTGTAAATTTTTTACCAATCACAGCACCATACTTAGTAATTGGTGACACTGACTAGTTGTATAGTAGTAGAAGCATTATATATAACACGGCGTTTACAAGTGCATGCCGGGGAAGTCAGAGAGCCGGGGTTCACATTCATCTCGCACTGCTGCCTTTGTGAGTGCTGTACCTGAGCTCTTCATGCCTCCCTGCAAGGAACGCAGAGTCTCTGGAAATGTCCTTGTTCTAAAGACATTTATTACTTCTTAGGAAAACCTATTTCATTTAAAGTAGCAGTTAATTTTGTTTTCAACTTGTACACTTTCAAATTAATAGTTTTGGGGAGTACACTGCTCTTTTATTTTATTTTTTATTTCAAAAAATGTAGGGGGTACCAGTGCTTTTTGTTACATAGATAAATTGTTTATTGGCCTGTTTTACAGGACAAAATACTGTTTTTACTACCAGTCCTGATGAGTTAGGAATCTACCACTTAATAGCTTTCTGCCTTTGATCAAGTCATTTAAAACACCCAGAACAGAGTTTTCTTATCTGTAAAACAGGGACTACTGTAGTAAGACGTGTTATATATTGTAAATAGTATTTTCTGTCTTGTTTTGTTTTAAACGTCTTCATTATCCTTTAATAGAGGTTTTGATGGGGTAATAGTCAAAAGGTGAAAGAAAAATTAAAATATTAGGGATTGGAATTTGTAAATTCTGAGGTTAGGTGATCATCTCCTAAAAAAAAAAAATCTGTAAATAGGCCAATTTCAAATATAAGGATAAATAATACAACCATGTTTAAATAATAATATTTTAATTTTGTTAGAGTTTTAAACTCTAAATAGCATTCCAATTTCATGTTCATTAATAATACTTTAATGTTAAAATAGTAAAGTGCTTAAAATATTATTCTAATGATGTATTTTTACTGAAAGATATTCAAGCATATTCTAAGACCATTTAAAAGAAAATAACATTGAAAGATTTTGAAGATATATGTGTATTGTGTTTATTTACCATATTCACAGTCTTTGCAATTGGGTAGATCACACGTTGTATATAATAAATCTCAGTTAAGCCAAATATAGCATTTACTTAATCAGAGTAGCTTATGTTCCAAACATTCTGAGGGAAAAAAAAATGAATTTTAATAGTTTGTAAATTCAAAACAGTGAGATTCTATATTTAAAAATATATATATGTATATATCCGTGTATCTGTATTTTTATTTATGTGTATATGTGTATGTAGTTATATCTATTTCTATACATATAGATGTGTATTTTAAGTATGTGTAATTAAAATGTCCTAAGACGCTTGTGATTATAGTAGAAGAAAACAGAGCTAAAAAAGAAGTCCAGCTTCTTGTGGTGCTATCAGGTAGAGTCAAGTGCAACTGACAGGCTCTACGTCTTTGAACCCGGTTGGCCCAGGATTTGGATCCTGCTCCCCTGGCTGTTTGTGTTTTTGGCATTGCCTTCTTCTGGCTCAGTCAGTGTACCCATAACTCCTTGCTGCTGGGAATGAAGTATCTCTGGATGTACCACCATTTCCACATTTTGCAACAATAAAAACATTTGGATATCTGCGGAGCGTCTTGTAGCAGGCATTATTTTGTGTGTCATATATGAATCGTATGTGCACACAGGAGAAAACATACAGAATTTCCCACAAAATCTCACTGTGTGGGTGCCAAAATAGCAAGTGCTGGTTTGCTGCAGAAACAACTGAACTTCAGGACCTTGAACAGCGCTCTTTTCTACCTTCAGAATTGTGGGGGGCAGACAGGGGAAATTATCGCTGACACTGAAAACTACGGTTATTTATAAATGCGCTTCAGCATATTTTAATCTACCTTTGCTGAAGAGTGCTCTTGTAAAAATCCACCCCCCTTGAGCCTGGCATTCCCAGTCTAGTGGGATGAGAGGGAGTAGGCAGGGTTTCTGACTAAGACCTTTGCTGTTGGTACACCGGTGCTCTTGGGAGACCGTTTACACTATCATGGTCTTCTCATGTTTCTGCATGCAGGATGCCCCCTATCCGTGGTAAGGGACGAATGTCTGCCTTTCTGGGACTGTCAAACAACGCATGTCACTCTCACCCATTCAGCTCTCCTCTGCAAGTGTCCTGACCCATATGTCCTAGCGCCTGGCTCTCCCTGAGGAAACTCTGTGGACTCCAGAGGCAGATCACACCCTGCAATTTTGTCAATCTGGGAGCATATCAATTTCCAGAAGCTCTGAATAGGAGGCAGTTCCCACCATATGTGCCTAAGTGTACCCTTTTCACTGCATCTTTCTCAGTGATTGTCAGGACTGTTATCAAATAGTTCCCCAATATTATCAGACATTACTATAGAGCAAGCACTGGATCGGAGAGCAGTTTTGTTCCATATTCAGCAGCACACAGAATGACTTTTGCCTTTAGTTTTTCTGCCATATTCAGTTTAGGAAAAATATGCCACTTTTTAGGAAGGATATGGTTTTTGGAAAGGGCCTTGAATTAATACATCCCTTTTTAGCTGCAATTATGAATTGCACTGAATTAGTTTCTTCTCATTTTCTGGAATACAAAATCAGAAGGAAAAAGGACAAATGTGGAAAGCAGCTTACCTAGACATTTTGGAGCGGTCATCCCTTGCAAGCAATTGCAGATTCCCACATTTCCAAGGTAATAATCAGAAACAGACAGGACATTAGACATTATTTTTAATCTGTAACTATGCTGTCTGTTTCAAATAGGTTAAACTGTTGAATCAATGCGAAATAATTTCTCCAAGAGCCGATAAAAATTGGAATTTTTTGAAATGGAAAATTCACGATCACCAATATTTATGTCTGCATTTGTGTTATTCTCGGATGTGGAGAAGAATAATCACACAGAGGAAACACAAAAGAAAAATAACTCTGTAAATGGTTTCAGTGTTGTCCATTATTAATAACAATAATTATGATAAGAATATTCACTTTAAAGTTATTAATGAATTTTTGGAAATACTCATTATGACCATGTTGGTCCTACATGTTCATGTGGTCATCTACAGAAAGATACATATTCTGACCATGACGATCTATTTTTCAAAATTTCACACTACTCTCAGGTGTTTGTCTTCATTTAAAACTCAGGGCTTTCTGCGGAGGCAAGTGGGCACTATTCATTCAAAGCTTCCATTTCTTCCTCTCCCAGCTCTATCTCCAGTCCTTTCCTGTTAAGGTCTCTACCCTACCTATGACACTTATTTCAGCCTATGTTTGCCAAGCCACCTAAATACCACATTGCAAGGATTTGAAATGCACAAGGAATCCTGCCAGGCTCTACACCAAGCCAGTCACGGTCCTTACTGCCACCATCCTATTTACACCTGCTGTGGACATGCCCACAGGAGAGTGTCCAGGCAATTAAATATCGTGTGATGGATTGTCATGGAAGAAATGGCCCTCGGAGTGTATCAGGCAAAGAGGAAACAGCCCAGTCAGGACATCAGAGGAATGAAAAGCTCGACAGGAAGTTGAGACCTGAGGGAGAGTGGAAATGAGCCAAAATGCAAAGATAAGGAGAAAGGAAAAATACAGTAGGGGGGGCTGAGAGGGAGTAAGGGAGAGAACTTAACAGGAATGAGCTGAAGGTGAAGTGGGAAAATGAAGAAATGAAGGCTTTGAAGAGCCACCTACATACCACATTGAAGAGCTTGCATTTCACCTTGAGGACAACAGGTGACACTGACATCGAGGGACTTCCTTAATCAGTATTAAGGTGTTAAGAAACATATCACTCAGGCTCCAGGGAAGGGGTCACATCCAAGGGGAAACAAAACAGAGATAGACCAGTCGAGGTGGCTGCAGTCTTCTCGGCTAGCAGTGACAGCACCTGGACCAGGGGGCATCAGTGCACACAGATGGGAACACACTCAAGATAGACGCAGGACTGGGCTGTGTGCAAAGGACAGGTGATAGAACCACCTGATGCCACACGTAGGCTTCTGCTGGGGCACTGAGGTTGAGAAAGAAAGTCTGAGAGCAGCAGAAAGTTTGGAAGAGGAAGATTGATTCATTTCAGTCATATTTACTTAGTGCCCACTATTTGGCGGTCATTGCTGGGCTGTGTACTGGGAATGTAGTATTCAATTTTCAAAGGCAAACAGTGGAGCTCTCAAGGAACTTCACCCTATTAGATGGTATTGAGTCTAGATGAGGAAAAACAAAGCAAGAAAGGAAGATGGGGAGCGTGGACAGTGGTGGAGGGGGAGCCTTATAATTTTGCTTAGGGGAGCCGAGAACAGCTTTGGTGAGAGTGTGACGGTTAAGTGAAAGAGGCAAGAGAGTGAGACGTGTGAGTAGGAAGGGGAACAGCTTTTTAGACAGAAGACAGCCAATAAGTATATAAAATAGTCAAACCTATGTCCTACTTTAGAAAAAGTTTCCTACATAAAGGTCATTTAGATTTTCTAAAATGTCAGCTCCCAAATGCTTAAATGCTTTATTGCTTTATCTTAATCATTAGGCTTATAAATTACCAGTAGTTGATTTTTGTGTATGGTATAAGGGAGAAATTGTTTTATCTTCCAAAATGTATATTAGTTTCCAGGACCGCTTAATGAGATAAGAGCCTGTCCATTGCTCTTTAATGCTATCTTCCTCAAAAACCAAGTATCTGAATATGTGTGAGTCTTTGCAGGACTTCTGTTGTACACCACTGGCCTATTTATCTATAAGTGGAACATTACCAGACTATCCTAGTTAATGTGATCTAGGTGGGTCTGCAGATCCAACAGGACAGGTTTTTTCCATTTTGTTCTTTTTCAAGCGTGTCTTAACTATTTTTGATCTGTGCATCTTCCTGTCATAGAATCATACTGTCAAGTAAAACCAGTAAGTTGCAGAAGATATGGCATGTGGGACCTTAAATCTAGAATATGTTATAATTATTCAAAAAACTCCTACAGATAAATTTTTGAAAGCTAGACAATCCAATGGAAATACGGTCAAAACATTTGCAGTCACTTTACAAAAGAGTACATTCAAGTGACCAATAAATATACTTTAAACCAAATTATGGACAACCTCACTAATAATGAAAGAATGGTGTGAAAGATGGAGACTTTACATCATTTGTATTAACCTGGATGGAGCTGAAACACATTCTTCCTAGTAAAGTGTCACAATAATGGAAAAGCACGTATCTATTGTACTCAATACTAATGTGAAACCAACCTGTAAACAACTCACACCCATAGGAAGGAAAAGCACAAGTATATTCAAGTAAGGGCAGAAGGAAGGAGAGGAAGGGGAAAGGGGAGAAGGGAAGTCGATGGGCAAGTTCTAGCCTCATGTGCGCAGTGTAGGGATACACAGCACACCTCCTGGGTGAAGGGCTCAACTTCAACTTGAACTTCACCTTAGAAACAAAAACAATGAATGCGACCTAAACATTTGTACCCTCATATAACATTTGTACCCTGAAGTAGAAAAAAATGAGATTACAGTTCCAACAACAAAAATAAGTAAACAAGGGCAGTGCCTGTGGTTCAAAGGAGTGGGGTGCCGGCCCCATATGCCGGAGGTGGCCGGTTCAAACCCAGCCCCGGCCAAAAACTGCAAAAAAAAAAAAAAGTAAATGAATTTATAAATAAAAAGGATTATTTCCACTGTCAACATACCAGAATGGCAAAAATTTTAAAGCCTGATCATGCCTAATGCTGAAAAGAATGTGAAAAAAACATAAACTTTCATACGCAAGGGTGGCAATACAAATGGATGAAAGCATTTTGGAAAATATCGGTCTTTTTGTATTTTTAGTTTTTTTGCAGTTTTGGCCAGAGCCAGGTTTGAACCTGCCACCCCTGGTTTATGGGCCTGGTGCCCTAATTCTTGAGCCACAGGTGCCACCTGGAAAATATCATTCTTTAGGGTGGCACCTGTGGCTCAAGGAGTAGGACGCTGGTCCCATACACGGGAGGTGGTGGCCCCAGCCAAAACAACTGCAATATATATATATATATATAAAACTCTTTATAGATTTAAAGGTGATAATTAATAGCATTTCCACTCTAACTTTATACCCTTAAGAAAGCGTGCATTTATGTACGTCAGAGATGCTCAAGCAGGGGTGATTTTTACCTAAAAAAAAAAAAAATGTGGCAGTGACTGGAGACACATTCAGCTTCCACAACTTGGAAAGGAGGTGCTCTGGGCGTTTAATGGGCAGACCCCCAGGATGCTACTCAACCCCCTGCAATATATGGAACAGCCTCCCAACAAGAATTATTCAGCCCCAAAAGGTCAATACTGGTGAGTCTGAGATACCCTGATGTGCACTAAATTATATGAGATAACAATGCGATTGGCATATATTAAAGTTGTAATGCTCAGTATATGCCCATCGTGTTTGCTATATTATATATTGTATCTCACATCTCTTGTGATCACAGAAGTCAAACATGACTTGAGCATTAAAATTTTAACACAGTTTTTTCCTTTCTTAAAACATGTATACACTTTTTGGTACCCTCTTTATGAACAAGATTATTTATTACAAAAATGATTCACATTGGTGAATAAATGGGAAAACAGCAAACATTTGTGAAAATGAGAATGGACTGTGATCTACTCATGAATTAGGATACTATACAGCAACAACAGAAATAAAGCCTTAATTAATTTTTTAGAATTTTGAGATAATTGTAGATTCACAGGAAGTTATAAGAAAAGATATAGAAAGATTGTATATACCCTTGATCCAGTTTTTCCCTACAGTTAATGCCTCATGAAAAGAAGGTATGACATCACAACTAGAAAGTTAACATTAATATAGCCCAGTAATCCTCCCTAAACAATTCCCCAATTTTACACGTACATGTGTGTGTACCTAAGGAGTTCTATGCCATTCTACCACACATGTGGGTCAGTGTAAAGATGGCTGCATTAAAGACGGAGAACAATGCCACCACCCCAGGGATCTGCTGTGCTTCCTTTTATGACCACATCTACTTTCCTCCTGGCATTGACCTTCTCCCTAACTTCTGGCCATGACTAACCTGTTCTCTCTAAGTTTGTCATTCCAAAACTGTTACATAAATAGAGTAATACTGTTTTGGTTGGTTTTCGTGTTGCTTTAAAGGAATAGCTTTATAAAGAAAACAGGTCTATCTGGCTCATGGAGCTGCCAGCTGTGCAGGAAGCCAGGAGTCAGCACCTGCTTCAGGGGACGGTTTTGGGATGACTCCACTCATGATGGAGCATGAAAGGGAGCTGGTGGGCAGAGATCACACAGGGAGAGAAAGAGAGTGAGCCCGGAAGAGGCGCCTGACTCTTTTCAACAATCACTTCCCTTGGGAACTAAGAATGATAACTCATTCAGCCCTGTGAGAGCAGCAGCAAGCCATTTATGAAGGCTCCATCCCCAGAACCAAACACCTCCCACCCGGCCCTACCTCCAACACTGGGAATCAAACATCCAAGCTATTGCATACACAACATGTCTTTACTGGGGATGATCATCTTTCATCCAGCATAATTCTTTTAAAATTCATCCAAGTGGTAGCGTTTATCAAAATTTGTTCATTTTTATTTCTGAGTAATATTCTGTAGTATGGATGTACCACAGTTTGTTTAAACATTCACCCCATTGAAAGACATCTGAGTTGATTCCAGTTTTTAACTATTATGAACGAAGCTGCTATAAACATTTGTGTACTGGTTCTTATGCGAACATAAGTTTTTATTTCTCTGGGATAAATGTTCAAGAGAGCAACTGCTGGATTGCATGTTTAATTTTATGAAAGTGAAACCCTGCCAAACTGTTTTCCAGAATGTCTGTACCATTTTACATTCCCACCAGCAATGTATGAGTGATCAAGTTTCCCTACGTTCTTGCCAGCATTTAATATTATCACTGTAATTTGTTTAACCATTCTGATAGATGTGTAGTGTCATTTCATCGTGGGTCAGTATGTACCCCTAATGGCTTATGAAGGCAAACAACTATTTATGGGTTCATTTGCAACTCTATAAAATATTTTCTTAAAGGCTTTAAGGTAAAGAGTTTCTTAGCATGCTCTAGAACAGGCACTGTGGCTGGAGAAAAGATAAGAGGGCAAAGTAGTAGAAAATGAAGTCAGGGAAGCAGTGTGCAAGTCCTAAGTCATGTCCAATAGGCTGTTGAGAGTACTTTGGCTTTTGTTCTGAGTAAGAGCTGATGAAGGACACAAGTTAAATTACCTTTTTTCTTTGTTTGTTTTTGAGACAGAGTCTCAGCTCACTACAGCCTCAAATTCCTGTGCTCCAGTGATCCTCCTGACTCAGCCTCCCAGTTAGTTGGGACTGCAGGCCTGAGCCATTATGCCCAGCTAATTTTTTGTCTTTTTAGTGGATATGAATCTTGCTCTTGCTCAGGCTGGTCTCATACTCCTGACCTCAAGCAACCCTTTCACCTCAGCTTCCCAAAGTGTAATTATCTTTTAACTAGCTAATTCTAGGTTGAGCATGACCCAAAGGGTGATAGATATGAAGACAGAGACCATTTATTAAGCTTTGGTAGCTACTAGTTGAAGTATAGTGATGGCTCAGATGGGAAGGGTAGTAGGGGAAGGTACGAGGTGGTGTTGAATTCAGTACATATTTTGAAAGTAGAGTCAAAAGGAATTTTCTGACAAATGCGGGTATAGAAAGGACTCATGATAACTCCAGCTTGTTTGAATTACTTTGGGGACGTCGAGTAGGCATATCTATGTAGCCAATTGAATATTTCAACAGCTCTCAGCAGAACTCTGTATTTTTTATCCAATCAGCCTCATTCTTGAAGCATTCCCTTCTTTACTGTTCCTAGATCACTAGTTTCCTCTGCTTTGTCGTGTGTTCCTCTAAGACTCCTTTGCTGCCTCCCTGTCTACCCCACTGTAATACGCTCTGGGTCTCTCTTATAGCCTCTTATATTTTTTTCTTTTAAAGGAACCTTCAGGAATTCTATATCCCTTGTAGGATCTTGGCGCTCTCTCTGTATATCTCCAGTCTCCATCAAAATACTGATTTACAAGATAGAGTTTAGGCAATGGCCTACCTAACATCTCTGTTTCAATGTCTGATAAACATTTTAAACTTAGCAGATCCGAAATCCATCCCTGCTTTACTCAACTCTTTTTTCCTGTCTTCCCCCAATGGCAATTCTATTTGTTCGAAATTAAAACTTGGCACAGTGTTTATCTCTTGTCCCGCTTATCTAAACAAATCATGTTTATTTAAACTCCAAACGTATATCAAATTTATCCATTTATCCCCCTTGAATCCTCACCTGATTTGCTGCCATTCTTGTTTGAAATCTTGTCTCTCTCCTTAACTCAGAGATAGATCACTAATCTCCCCTCCTTCCAGTCTTGCCCCACTTAAATGGTACTCTAAGCAGCAACCAGAATTATCTTTTAAAAATACATCATATAAATCATCATAAATAAGGCAAAGGAAAGGCTCTTGCTTATAGCGGAAGGCTCAGTATAAATAGGATGCATAAGAAAGGGCAGAAAATTATCACCCTGCAAACCTCACTGTAAAGATTAGTTCACGCAGGAATCATCAATTGATGTGAAGTTTAGAGAAGGTGGAGTTTGACGGGGAGGCAGATACTTGCATAATCTTCAAACGTGTCCCCACATTTTTAGTAGCAAGGGAAAAACTAGTTAATAAAATGTTGAATAAATTGGAGACACTTGACTGGCGTGAAGGTAATTGTGTGCCCCCAGGTCTGATAGCCTGAGAAGGACACAGAATCACTTATCATATCAGGAATGCTGAAACGACCGAGAATTATCAATAACTCACAAGTGAGGAACATTCTACTAAAAGTAAGATCATGTGCTTCAAAATTGTCAGTGTCACAACGTAAAAAAAAGAGCAGAGCAGCTGTCTTAGAATAAAGGAGTCTAAACATGAAAAATAATGCAATCCTACATCGGAATTTTTAAAATGCTATAAAGGCCATTATTAGGGTAAATTAACAAAATGGAAATAGAAATGTTCAGAAAAATATTCTTTATCAAGGATAAAATTACTAAAGTGTATAACTGTTCTATGACCTTTTCAGACAAAAATTCTTAAATTTAAGTGACAGATAGTTTAGTATGTAGAAGTACATTATCGGTATAAATTACTTTTAAGTGGTACAGAAAAAGGAATATACATACATATGAAGAAGAAAGGACAAAGTAAACAGGTCAAAATATAAACAATATTTGACTCTGAATAAAAGAGTATGGAGATTCTTTAAAACATTCCTGGTTAGCTGGGCGTGGGCACCTGTAGTCCCAGCTGCTTGGGAGGCTGAGGCAAGAGAATCACTTGATTTCAAGAGTTTTAGGTTGCTGTGAGCTGTGACACCACAGTACTCTATCGAGGGTGACATAGTGAGTCTCTGACTTAAAAAATTCTTGCAACTCTTCCACATATTTGAAATATTTATCCAAATAAAACTAAATAAATGCACATGTTTGTGTGTATATAAACATATATACACACACATGTATATTATAATCACTTCATAAAACGGATAGATTCTAATACAAGTGAACAGTTGCACACATTTTTATCTCCAAATTCACTGTTAGACATATTCCCAACAAAAGGCATGTACTAGATTTCTCATAATTATCAAACTATTTATAATTTCTTAAAACTGAAAGCTACCAAAGTGCCTATCAACAGATGAATGGGTAAGCAGATTGAGGAATGTTCAGATAATGGGTTACCTTGCCACTAAAGATAATGATAAATTCAGAGACGGCTTGCAGAGTGAAAGTAACTACACAGGAAATAACACACACTGTGTGATTCGTTTGTATGAAGTACAAAGACAGATGAAATTAGCCCATGATGAAAGTCAAGATAGTGTTAAGACATTTATATTCTACACCTAGTAAATTTCACTTGTACCCTTGTGAGATGCACCATAGGTGTGGTCATGTCTTAACACAAGAACTAAGAAAATGCCCTGAAGACTATGTTAACCAGTTTGATGAAAACATTTCAAATTGTATGTAAAACCAGCACATTGTACCCCATGACTGCATTAATGTACACAGCTATGATTTAATAAAAAAGTCAAGATTCTGGTTGCACTGGGCAGGGGGACAGAGAGTGACTGGGAGAGGACCTGAGGGCACAACCAGGACAGGAACAGTGTTTTACTATTAGGCCTACAGACTGGCTACCTAGATGCGTTTTACTTACAAAAATACACGTACATTCTTGGTATCTGGAGTTTTTTCTAATTGTATTTAACTGAAATAAAAAGGATTATTTTCTAAATGCAGCTATGCACATGTCTCAATTTTGTGTGCTTAAAACTACTTTAAAAATAATCTTGAACAACAACAACAATAATAAAGCATTATTCTCTTGCTAGAAATATATCAGTGGCTTCTCATTCTCTTTGAAATACAATCTACACTCCAGACCTCTGTGGCTCCTGCCTACCTCCTCAACCTCACGTTGTTCTCATTCCCACCCTAATTGGAATACTATGTTCAGACTCCTTGGCCTCCTTGGACGTCCTCAAACACGTGACCTTCTTTCCTGCCTCCAAGCACGTGTACTTGCTGTTTCATCATGGAATCTGCTAGGATATTTTTCCCTGAATTTATGTTTCCTCAGCCTTAAGTTCATTCTGTCCAAGCTATCTCCTGGGTAATTCAATTACATCCATTTCTTAGTTTCTTTCTTTCTTTATTTACCTACTTATTCGTTATCTGTATCCACCACCAAAATGTAAGCTTTTGTCCCTTCCCCATCATTGTGTTTTCAGCATGTGACAAATTGCTTGGCACACAGGAGACGCTCGTTGAAGTGTTTTTTGAATGAATGATATGCCCATGTATATGGAGCTCAGAAGAACCCAGGGAAAATGTTGCAGATGTTTGGAGTAATTTAAAAAGAGATGCGAGTTAAATTTTTGAAACTCAAGTATGTGCAATGATATTAAATAGGCTCTTTCCCTGATCCCTGAGAGCCAGAAAGATTTATAGGGCAGGCAGAAAAAGAAACAACAAAATTTATGAATGTGGATGAGACACACAGGGACCCCAGAAGCCAGGATAGTCAAAGAGCAAAACCAAACCAGACACACAAATGAAAACAGGAGATGCATTGGTATGGCATCGTAATAGACAAGAGGGAGGAAAGGCTTTGGCAGCTACAACTGAGTTTCAAAGCAAAGATGCGGTGAGTGGGCTCGTAGGGGCAGGTCAGCCACAGCACAGACAGGTTACAAAGGGCTGAACAGTGAATGAGAGATAAGAAACTGAGGATGGTAAAGAGAGTTCTCCCTTCCAAAAATTTCTGTTGAACACAACAGGTGAGTAATTAGAGAATTGGATATGAGAAGAGAATTTAGGAAGAAGGCATAGGTTTAAATGCTGACTGGAACATCAGGGATCCTACGGCATCAGCCAGGATGGGGAACCAGAATGAAGATGGAAGAATTAGTGTTGGATGGAAATGGGGGAGGACGAGTAGGAGTTGGAAATGTGAGTAAATACAGAAGGTATGAAATAAGACGAGACGAGCACAGATATCCCCAGACCCTATGCTAAGACTTGCCGTCTCAGCATTGGGATGGAAAAGACACATGAATTGGGATGGAAAGAGGAAGAGGAGAGAGAGGAGGGAGGGGGGAGAGAAGGGAAATACCTCAGGAGAGAATGCCTGAAGCAGGACAGGGCATGGTGCTTGCCACCAACCTTATAACACGAGTACTGCAGCATGCTTTGAGAGACACGCCATGGCATAAGATGAACGATTGCCACAAGCCCCACTTAAGCTTCTTGCAGAGCCAACACTACATGTCACATAGCAACATAAGCTGGTAGGAGTCAAGACCACATGAGAGCAGATGCAACTTTATAGACATTGAAACAAGAATAGGCTTTCCCTTTAGGAAAGAAAAAAGCCAGGAACTGACTTGGTCTGAAGACAGATAGAATGAAAGGGGAAGAATCCTAAACGCTGAGAAGGGTCTATAGATGGACACCCGCCTGGTCAGTTGGTCATCTGATGTAGCTAGCCCATGGCACTGGCCTGCTCCCCCCATGTTGCAAGCCCATTGCCAGAATAAAACACATCAGACAGTGTCTCAAACCCATCTCTGCCATGAATTAGCTGGAAGGAGGGAAGTTGTTTCTGGAGAAGCTGGAGAAGCAGTGCTACCTGAGACCCCCAAATATGACAAGTATCTACTATCAACCTGAGCTGTTTTTTAAGGAAATAAATATTTCGGTTTGACATTAGCTCCCTTCCTCTGTGACCTTTTTTTTTTCCATTTGCTAAACACTTACTGTGTGTCAAACCCTAGATACAATGTTACAGAACGCAGTGTTAAGGAACTGTTGAAAAAGTGATGTGTTCTGTATAAATAAGCTTCACAATAGGAGAATATTTTATTACATGCAAATGAGATTTATGAAAAAAGCTTAAAACTAGGAGAAAATGTTCATCATAAAAAAAACCCAGAAAATTCCAGCATATGTTGTGTAATTTCAAAAAATTTTCAAAAAATATTTTTAAGGGCAGCACCTGTGGCTCAGTGAGTAGGGCGCCACCACCATATACCAAATGTGGCCAGTTGGAACCTGGCCCTGGCCAAACTGCAACAAAAAAATAGCCAGGCACTGTGGCAGGTGCCTGTAGTCCCAGCTACTCGGGAGGCTGAGGCAAGAGAATTGCCTAAACCCAAGAGCTGGAGGTTGCTGTGAGCTGTGACACCACAGCACTCTACTGAGGGTGACAAACTTAGACTCTGTCTCTCTAAAAATGAAAGAAATATTTTTAATATAGATAGTACTTATGTCTGTGTTTGTGACAGTACTGCTAACTTTTATTTTGTACATATTTTTCAGTGTTTTCTAAATTTCTACAAAAATTAATATATTTATAAAATAAGAAAAAAATATTAACACATATTCATAATTATTGCCTTAGGAAAAGCATCTTGAGGTGGAGTTATGGGGATCAAAGGGCGTTCGTTTATTTGCTACACATTACCAAATTCCCTTACAACCCTATTGTACCAACTGAGGATAAGGCTAGCAAAAAGAAACACTTGTTATAAAGAAAGCACATGTGATTCTTAAAAGAAAGACCATCCGCGAGGATGGCAAAAAGACGGAACAAATCAATCAGTAAAAAAAAAGCCTAGGGGTTTTCTGTTGACATGGCTTGGTGGTAGCTACTGAGGGGTGGAAGGTGCTATGTAAATAAGCCAGATTTCTTGCTCATTCATGGACAACCCCGAGAGCAGGTATATCACAGGCTTTCAGAGGGTCCCCAGCAGGGTTGAGTCGGCAGAGATCTACTAAAAAGCCTTCACTGGCTTTCCTCCTCTTTAAAAAAAATTTATATGAAATATGAGGGTGCAAATGTTTAGCTTACACTGTGCTCATTTCTAAGGTAAAGATTAAGTTGTAAAAGAGCCCCTCACCCAGAGAGCTGAGCACCTCTCAATGTGCACGTTAGGTGAGATCACCCCACCTGCCTTCCCTCCTCCCACCAATGCCCTCTCCCCTCCCCCTCCTCCTCCCCCTGCTCCCTTGCTAGACTCTGTTTGTGTTTTATTGTTCGTATGAGAGTGTAGTTGTTTACATATCGGTTTCATATTAGTATTGAGTACATTGGATATTTGTCCATTCTTGATTCACTTTAATGTGTTTTGACTCCATCCAGGTAAACATAAAAGAGGTAAAGACTCCATTTTTATGGCTGAATAGTATCCCATGGTATATATATAGCACAATTTGTTAATCCAGTCCTGGGTTGATGGGCGTTTGGGCTGCTTCCACGACTTGGCGGTTATGAATTGAGCAGCAATAAACATTTGCTCCCGTAGACTGGCCTATGTCAGAAAGTCCCCAAACTGCCCAGGGTGGTGTGGATATGGAGAAAATGGAACACTTCCACACGCTGGTGGGCTTACAGACTAACACGGCCTCTTTGGAAAGAATCATAGAGAATCCTCAAAAAGTTGACCTTCCATTTGATCCTGCAATCCCATTACTAGGTATCTACCCAGAAGAACAAAAATCATTTTACCACAAAGACTTTCCTCCTTTTCCTCTCTCACTTTCCCACTCCCTTGCCATGCCTTCTGGATTACTTTCAACGTTACCACCTTCTACTTAAATCTTCCCTCAGGGTCTGTTTTTGGGCACAACCAATCTAGGACATCTGGGGAATCACGTTTAGAAAATATAAGTCATGTTTTTGTGTCATTTCTTTTAATGTTTGTGAAAACACATATCTGAGAATTTCTAACACTTAATTGAGCCCCTACTCTGGTCCTACCTCTGTACTAAACATGGTATATAGACTAACACTTAAATTTCACAAGAAATAGCACAAGTGCAATACAATGTTTATGAGCAAATACACCCTTCATTTGTTTATTCAACTAATAATGAGCGCTGACGTCGGAAAAGCACCTCCCTTGATGACTTTACGGAGCTCTAGAGCGGTGGGATGGGTAGAAATCAAACAAGCAATAGTGAGAAACGCCAAAGGGAAGGGTCAGGGGCTAAGGGGACTCAAGGTCCTCTATGGAGGCCATTTTCTGCAGAAGTGGCATTTAATCTGAGGTGAAAATAATAGGTAAAAACTTACCAGTTGAAAAGAGGAAAGAAACACACTGTAAGCAGAGGCAATAATATGTCAAAATACCTGGGAGGGAGGAGCTTAGCACTTCCGAGAAACTAGGAGACTATTGTGGGTGAACTGTGGCAAGCAAAGGGATAGGCAGCTTGTCAGGAAGCCCAGGATCTGGGAAATTGCCAGGACAGGAGAGGCTTTGTGGGCTAGAGAGAAAGCTGGGTCTCACGCCAATCAGCATTCAAAGCTGTTGAAGGATTTTAAACAGAAGGTGGGTTTTGCTATTGTTTGTAATCTATTTCAGTTATGGAGTAAGAGTCCTGTCCAGCCTCAGAAAAAGAAAGGCTTCAGGTCTTACAACAGAGGCTGTAACCTGGCCCTAGGCAGACCTATTTGTTTAGTTTTCAAGGTCAGTCCACTTCTAAAAGTTAGTTTTTAACTAACATCTGGATCTCCAGGATTTCTGGAAGGACCTGCCAGGGTCCCTATAAGAGGATAATATCAGGCCACACCAGGTTGGCCCTTCCGATGACAGCGATGTGCCTCGTATTTAGATGGTGCGTCCAGTCTCTGGATTACACAGAGCTCCATATTGATCATGAAGTTACTGCGTCACTGAGTATTACAGTTACTGATTTAAAGTACTGCCCAATCTGACTAGGCAGTCGGGTGTGCAATGCCTCCATTATATGTAACATCTGGGAGAGCGGACTTCCCTGTCTTTGAGCAAAGCAGCTTCTTATGGGTTTCTCTTAGACCTAAGTTTCTGCGGCCTGCTGGGGAGATGGCACAGAGCAGATAAGAGCACGGGGTCAGAGTCAGTGGGCCCTCGATGCTGTAAGGAGCCCTAACCTGCATAGCAGCATCCTCTCCCATCCCTGGTTTCTAAGCCCAGTGCTCTTGTCACATCTGTGTATTTAACGCCTCCCCAGGTGTTGGATTATTTCATGTCTTCTAAGCCTGGACTCTTTCTGTGCAATTAGGGCAGCTCAGTTAGATGGGACAATAAGGAGTGAGTAATGCTAAACTCCTTGCTCGTGACACATTCCCAACCTTGACTCCAGAGCAGGAGTCAGCAAGAACAGAAGCTGCCACCAATGAAAGCTGGGAGAAGTGACCTAGACAGTGTCAAGTACGGTGGGAGAGAAGATGGGCAGGGGAGGGAACGAGGACCACAGACCTATCCGGCAATGTTTTGAGGTCTGAAAGTGCAAGTGGGATAAATAGACCATGAGTTGATAAAGAGAAATGGCGAGAATAATTATGTCCAGTAAATTCACATGTTGAAATTCGAATGCCCAAGGGATGATATTAGGAGGTGGGACGTTTGGGAGGTAATTAAGTCATGAGGGTGAAGCTTTCATAAAATAAATAAGTACCCCTATAAAACAGGCCTGCAAGAGCTCCCCTGACTCTTCTGCCTGGTGAGGTTACCTTGAACCAGGAAGAAGGGCCTCACCGGACAGTGAATCTTTTGTCACCTCGATGGTGGACTTCCCAGATTCCACAATTGAAAAATAAATCTATATTATTTGTAAGCTACCTGTCTGCAGTATTTTGTTATATCATCCTGAACTAAGGCAAGCAGATATTAGGAGGTGTGGTTCATACAGTATCTGAAGACTTTGAATGTGATTTCAGGTTCCTAAGTGTGGGAAGAGAACCCAGTCACTTTTCATTCTATAAAAGTATGATAGAGTAAAAACACCACATTAACAACAAGGGACAGGAGACGTGGAAGAGAAAGTAGACAGGCCTATTTTAAGAAAACTTAGAGTTTTCTGATTTTGGAATGATTAAAAATAAATAACAGAATTAAATTTTTTTCTAGGTGTTTTTAGTTCAAATGAGATATTGTGATAATATCTCATATGTGTATAGTTTTATAATATTTACAAAATATGTTGTCATATATCCTTATTATCTCTGCCTTACGTAAATGGTACTTCTTGGGGTGTTTTGCATCCTGCTACCAATACAAACAAACTGTAGCACGGCACACACGTTTTTCTGAACCCATTTACTTCATTTTTTTCATGCCACCTTTTAACTTCTGCTCCTTTGTTCCACTTTAGTACTGTCTGGAAATCCTTTCCGGAGGAAAGTAATGGTACAGATGGGCAAGGGCCACTCAGCATTCCCACGCGTACCTCCTGGGAGATTGATCTCATTTTAGCTATCATCCAGAGATTCAGAAAGAAAATACGAGTAATCTTTAAATGATTTATGAAAAGTTCCTTTTCCATTTGAACATCATCTTATTGGATAATAACAAGTGTTATAATAATCATTTCGGAGGTTTAAAATATTCAGTAATGTTAACAGGCCCCACATGGTGCACAGACGCACATCTCCCATGTTCCAGCCTTGCAAATAATTCCGCCATGTCCAGGCGCTCTCTCCATCATTACACCAAGCAGAGAGGAGCCTTGTTCATTATCTCAGTCATGGAGCACAAAGAGGAGAAAGCAGAAAGTATCCCTAAGAACGTGTGTCTCTGATACTGTCCCAATGTGGCTCTTTCAAGACTGAATCCATGGCTAGTTTAAGCAAAGCTATAAATAATTTAAAAATACCTTTACTTGAATTAGTAGCACCTGATAAAGCACGCAACATAAAGCAATAGGAATATACCCAAATAAACGAACATACTATAACATACTTATCATCTAACTAGACTGGAAATCTAAACTAAACTGTTAAATCCAGAATTAAAAAAAACAGAGGGAAGAAATTAGAGCCTCGTAACGTTGCACAGATATTGAGGATATGTAAACTAGATGAAGAAATCAAACAACTTATGATCCTTACGAAACCTGAAAATTGAAAAACATTAACATCTTCCTTCGCACAACATGATTTTCAAATCTATATGACATCGCTTGGCTCCATTTTCAGTCAGCATAATTTTGGCTTCCATCCTTCCATGGATAACAGCCAAGTTCATCTGTCTTCTATGTCCAAGCCTAGCATCTTTGTTTAGTTCCTCGACTGAGATTCTGTTTTAAATAGCCTGAAACATTACTGTAAAGAAAGAGATTTTCCTGAGCAATCTGAGGTATCATTGTCAAATCGTATACTTAGCATCTAAAGCTTTGTTTTTAATTCAGTGCTTTGAAGAACGTAGCTTTCTTTCTGTAGCTTGCTTAGAGATTTCCAGGCCTCCTTGCATCAGAAACTGCTTTGATTAATATAATTCTTTTCTGCTATGATTTTTCTAGCCACTGCCCTCTCTGATGAGTGAAAAATATAAGTGCTGTATTTCTCAAGAAGGCTAAGTTGGAGGGCAATGTGGGCATTCTTATTGCCACGACTACGTTTAAAGCTTGAGTTTTTCCCTGTATTTATAAAAAAAAAAACCTGGAAATTATTCCATAGGTCTTGGGTCTGTTTGACAGAAAATCCATCCCTCAAACTTCTGAGTACTGAAGGCTGATTTCCCTGGCCCCTAAGTTAACTTCTGACTTGGGGGGGGGTCAGGCAAAGGGGGGTGAAGAGGAGAGATGGGAAAAGGGAGGGGCAAAGCAGCTAGAATATCCCCTCCTGAAGTAGCTCTTATGGTCACATCTTGTCCCTTCTGCGACTCCACCTGCCACATTATAGGCCCACTGAGGTGGTACTGTCCAAGGTGAGCCCTGACCCTGGGCTCCACTTTCATTACTCCTCCCCTTTGCCTCTCTTGCCTAAGGATATGAGTGAATCCTGGATGGGGCTAATCTGCAGCTTTCCCTATTGCTACCAATTATTATTCTCAGCTATTCCACCACCTGGATAATTGATTCCCAGCACTCATTCTCTTTTCTGAAAACTCTTAAAGTGGGTTATGTGTAGTGGATATGTGTTTGCTGTGTAGATCTCAGTTGAATAAGCATCAGTTCTCAGCTAAATACAAATACGGAAATTTTAACTTTAACAAATTTATTACTGGCACTTGCACAAGAGAAGTTTACGAAGGCTAGGGTATGAAACAGCTCTTATAAATGCTAGTCGTATATTTATAATAAAAGTCACTAATTGGAATATCTGACATAAAGTTTCTCATAATAATATTGTAATTTGGAAGATTAAATTGAACTAGATATTTGGAAATGTGAAGTATGAATCCATTACTTGAGATATTTGAAATCTGTTAGGAAATCTTTGTAACTATAGTATAGTGTAAGATATAGTATAGTATATAAAAATTTAATTACCTTTCTAATTTACAAAGTCAATTTTTGTGTTCAAGCATTTCTCCCTAATCTTTTTATACCAGGAAGAAGCATCCAATTGAAATAATATAAAACATAAAAAATGGCCAAGAGTTATAATCCTAGTAAAACTGGATCTGAAAACTGATGTGTATAAAATCAGGAAGACAAGAAAAAGCTAATAATGCCTATGCCTAATTAAGTCTAATCATTATTAATAAAATAACTGGGTGAGGTTTCAGCAATAAGAAGTTTTCTTTTGTAACTATTTGTTCTTTTTCTAATTTGGATTAGATGATGATTATTGTGTCACAAAAGATCTTCCCCTTTCAGTGTATACTACAAGTAAATATGGTACTCTTCTTAAGTATTAAAATTATTTTTCAATAAGTTAATGCACAATGTTTTCTGCAAAGTAAAGCTTTGGTTTTTACTTTTGTATCTGTTTTAACTATGGAATCATAGCAATACATTTTTGTCAGTCCCTATGTTTGTCGCATTCAGAAATCATTTCAGAAGAGATCCCTTATTTGGTCTTTTATGTGAAAGTGACAAGATTCAAACTCATCAAAATGATATGCAATGCCAAAGTAAATACAGACCATGCCCATTTCCCTGTATGATGCCCTCCTGGCCACAGTCAGAGCCTTGGACAGAAGGCAACGGGCAGAGTC
This sequence comes from Otolemur garnettii, assembly GCF_000181295.1. Classification (NCBI taxonomy): domain Eukaryota; kingdom Metazoa; phylum Chordata; class Mammalia; order Primates; family Galagidae; genus Otolemur; species Otolemur garnettii. The sequence continues at coordinate 8,979,209 of NW_003852447.1, forward strand.
AGAGGGGCAGCGGCCACAGTGCTGATGTGTACAAATAGACCCCATCAAAACGTGCTGCTGTGACCTTCCTGATTCTCATGTCCACTTAAAGCTTTGCAAAAAAAAACATGAAAATCATTTAAAATGCCTTAGTTTCCAAATGATCATTTCTCATGAGGCTGATTCTGCTTGGATGTCATATGGCAAAAGATCTTGAAGCAGAAAGACTTCCTGTGAGAAGTCCTCCTCACTTAGACTGAAGAACTTCAGTAACTGACAGAGTATTCCTAGAAGCCTCTGTGGCCAACCTTTCTCCTCCAAACTCCACAGTGGGTAAAATAAAAAGGAGAACCTACAGATGATGTAGGTTTATGTACTCCTATTTCTGTCAAACTGACCTATGGCCAAGAGTAATATATTTTCCAAATGATGTATAAATTAAGAACATTAAAAAACAAATAGCCCTTTGAAAATATTTTTATGCTAATGAGGGTGCAAGACTAGTGATCTCTCTGTACAAAGAGCAAAGTGAAGGTGCCGAGCTATTTCTGACCCTTCACGCTACACTCGGAATTTCTCCATTTGCTTCTGTGCTTTTGTAGATAGTATGGCGATGGCCCTATTCAGATTCAAATTCCAGTGGCGCTTCTCGATTTCTGATGTCCATACAAATCACCTCGGGATTTGGTGGAAATGCACATTCTGATTCACTAGGTCTGGGATAGGGCCAGAGATTCTAAATTTCTAACGAGTTTTAAGTGATACCCAGGTGCTGGTCTGTAGAACACATTTTAAATAGCAAGGAATTACATTTCTAGCCTCTGACCTAAACTATATGCTCTTTGAAGACAAGCACTGTGTCTTTCTTGTTTCTGGGTGCACAATAGTAAATAAATTTTCATGAATGAAGCACTTATTACATAAAGGTGCTTACCATTCTCTCCCTGAACCCTGAGAAAAATACAGTGCTAGTTTTCTGTAAATGCAGAATGAAAATGACAAAAGTAAAATGTTTTCATATGTAAGGTGATGTATTTCAACCATATTAAATTTATATATACATAAATAGAGTATTACTCTAGCTTGAAAACAGCTGTACTGGAATTCCCATGGACAAATAGTACCTCATAAATGCTTTCTCCTTAAGCATTAGCATCGTAAAAATGCCTTGCATGAAAAGTATTAAACGTTAGAAGTATCTTTTCTTGGGAGGGAGAAGGAAGATATACCACACAGTAAGCACATGTTGAGGCATTAATGATTGTTAGATTATATATGCCATTATATTTTAAGAATATAGAAGGGATTCTTATAAAACATAAAAGAAAATGCAGAATGAATCAATGTAGCTCAACGGATCAATATGTTTTCCTAGTTTTGAATTTAGACTTCACCTGTGCAGAGGTGAAGATGGTTAGAATGCTCACGCTGACAGAGATTTCCGTGTTTTCATTTATTAAACGTCTAGATTCTTCTAACTTCATGGGCAGAAGATGTGTGAAAGGTGGTTCTAGAATGTCTTGCAAATTAAAGCATAACATGAGGAATGTGATGAACACAAGCATTTTCTCAATATTTCCCCTTTCTGCTTCTCTTTCCTGAGACTGACATACAGCAAATGCCAGAAGGTGAAACCAAAGGAATCACTAAGCATTCTCAGAATCACACCCCTCTGTTGCCTTTCAGGACTTCTTGGCTTTTGTGATTCATCCTTCTTTTCTCTCTCCCTTGTCACTCACTCTGTCTTAGCAAAGAGGAAGGGAGAATATTGAGACCACAGTCTACAGGGCTCTGGTCAATTAAGAGGTAGAGGAACGATAGGAAGGACTCAGAGAATGACAACTGCCATTTCACTTAATCTGTTAGTATCCATATGCCTGTAAGTATGAAGTTGAATTGTTTCTAGTGGAAAGTTGTTTTCTAAAATGCTGAGCTTTTTGGATGTTGATGGCTGAAGTGCGACAGCTCATATGTAGCGCTGCGTCCTCTGACAGCATGAAAAAATGTACTGGCTCCTGGATGTTTTTATCTTAATGTACCTACAAGTGTCACATTATATTACAGTTTCTTCCTGCGTAAAAGGTTTTCCATTGTTGTCGAGGAGAGTTTTGCCTGGTTTCACCTCAAAATTTTCTCACTGGGGCTTTCTACCCCATCATGAAGTAATTTATTTGCAGGATGACTCCCAATCTCTAGAGCTGGTAACGTTTCCATCCACGTGTTTCATTGCCATAAATTGCTGTCAGTTCTATTTATATTTACAACATGGAATTCTTTGCTGAAAATAAAGTGTATCTGTACTATCATCAATTTATGTTTTAAAAAGCATAACTGCATGTTCATATTTGAAATAACATTTATAATCATCAGCATAATAAGAAATGCTACCTATTTACTTACATCATAATTCTATCAGCATATTAGTTTCTCAATGTTTATTGATAACAAAATAATTAAGAACGTCCCTATTCCTACCAATATCACTCAGTAAATTTTTCAATATTCATTTCCCTCAATCTAAACTTTATAGGGGTATATTATATAATGAGATCAAATAAAGTCCCACTTATAATTATCTTGTCATCACTTTTTAGAATTTGGTAACACCACATCTAATCAAGGATACAGCAATTCAGCTCTCAGATATAAAACCAAAGTTTTCTAAGCAAGCTCATGTGGGCTTGTATCAAGATAAACTAAAAATGTCAAACACTCATTTCCAGGATCACTTCAGAGGAATAAAAAGGCACTTAGCAGCCAGGAAATCCTATCCTCTAGGAGAGCAAAAAAGAAACGGCCATTCAGACCAGAAGACACTGGTTCCTACTTTTTCTCTTCGATATCTCTGAAGAGGCTTTACGTATAAAGACCCTCCTCACCAAGCAGTATACATTCTACATATTCAAAAACACTTATGAAAAGGGTAATTATCTGACATTTCTTTGACTCTTCAGGAAAAAAGAACAAACAGAGCTTGTAATAATAAGGCTACAACATCAACTATATTTCATTCCCATATCTGACGTAAATTGATGCAAACCAATACGATTTGTGTGCAAATGATTTTAACTTTGCAGTGTTGAGGCATAAACCAGGGTTATTCATTGCTTTCTTTCTGCTAACATAGACCTTTCAAAAATCTTTGTAGTAAAATATTTGTTTGGTTACTGAAGGTTGCAAGAACTATAGTGGCCACGTGAAGATCATTTGATGGAAAAAAATTCCATACTTCTCTATGTGACTTGTGACTAGGATGTCCTCTCTGCTGAGATCCGTTTTTCTGAGGAATTGACAGAGAATTAATTCAGCAAGAGGAGAGAGGAAGAGAAGAAAAAGATGTATCAGTTAAAATTAGAGAACTATAGGCTCAGCGCCTGTAGCTCAGCAGCCAGGGTGCCAGCAACATACACGGGAGCTGGCGGGTTCAAATCCAGCCCGGGCCTGCCAAACAACAATGACAACTACAGCAAAAAATAGCCGGGCATTGTGGCGGGTGCCTGGAGGGCACAGCCTGGGAAGCTGAGGCAAAAGAATCACTTAAGCCCAAGACTTTGAGGTCACTGTGAGCTGTGATGCTACCACACTCTACTGAGGGTGACAAAGTGAGACTCTGTCTCAAAAAAAAAATTAGACAACTATAGCAATGAAAACTTTAAGATATTACTGCCAAACTTGGATCTAGAACTATTCAAAAGAGTTCAGCTTTCATAAGAAGTCAATAGGCCGTTATCATCTTCCAACAGTCCTAGTGAACTTTTCCGCCATGGCTGCGACTTTTCATCTAGCTATTGATTTAAAAATGTGGACCTAAAAGTAGCCGCATAGAAAACCTCAACATTCCTCCTATAGTCAAATGCTGTATATTAAAAACTTAGCTCATAACTTGCACTGTCACACTGAGGATTTACATCATGGTCTGTTTAAAATTGTTATATGTTTAACCTGTTGGCAAAAAATGGAGTCTGAAAAAGAAGCTGAATGGGAGAAAGTTAACACAGCTTTTAGAAAAGAAAGGAAGGAAGGAAGGAAGGAAGGAAGGAAGGAAGGAAGGAAGGAAGGAAGGAAGGAAGGAAGGAAGGAAGGGAGGAATGGAGGGAGGGAGGGAATGCACCCCTTGACGTTTAGTTCATGAAAACGGCTCTTCTCAATTACAGTATTCAGTGAACATAATTCGCAAAAGTTTACTTCCTCACTGACCACAACATTCACTAGATATGTCTGACTGAACAATCTCAACTGGTCCTAAAACTTTCTTAATTTAATTCCTCCCTTCTTCCGTGAACTTACACATCTGTTTAGTCCCTTTGTAAACAGGGAAGACGAGGCACTCTTCTTGCACAGATCTTTTTAGCATATGAAACATATTGACATGAATATAACATATGTGCCAAGGCAATATTATTCAGCTAACATTTCAACGAAATGCAACATAAAATTTTAAATTACATATTTCCGCATGTGTTCGGTTCTTGTTTACTGTATCTGATCCAGGAAAAAAGGAAGACTCTTATCATGAAAAGCCATCTCTAATATCTTTGCATTTTAATATCACCAGAAAAGAAGGGTTATAGCTAGTCATTTAGCTCATGACGGAGCTGAACTTCCCGGGTAGCAACATGATAAGGTCAGCTGATCAGGACTTTTGATTTATAAGGCAGCTGTCCAGGAGAAGTGTGCTGACAGACACAGGTATATCGGACACAGAAAGCAGGTAGAACGTTGTGTGGTCTCACTTGTATGAGGAATCCAAAAAAAAGGATCTCATAGAAACAGAAAACAGAACAGTCATTACCAGAGACAGAGAGAAGGGCAGGAAGGGGAGAAGTTGGGCAATAGGCAGAAAGCTCCAGTTAGATGGGAGGAATAAGTTTGGGGGTCTGCTGCACAGTAGGGTGACTACAGTCAACAGTCACGTATTGTGCATTTCAAAAATAGCTAAAAGGGAGGAATCTGGAATCTTTTTTTTTTTTTTTTGCAGTTTTTGGCCAGGGCTGGGTTTGAACCCACCACCTCTGTCATATGGGGTCACCGCTGTACTCTTTTGAGCCCCAGGCACTGCCCAAAAGAGGGGAATTTAAACGTTCTCACCACAAAGAAAGGATAAACGTGTGAGGTGACAGATACACTGAATACCCTGATTTGGTCATTACACCGTATTTCCATATATTGAAACATCACATTATATCT
>NW_003852447.1:8984394-8997315 GCF_000181295.1 Otolemur garnettii
CCTCAAGGCAAAGCATAGAGACTCACACTCTGTTTGAAGCCTATCACCTTCCCCAGATCCGTTACATCTTATCATCTTAGTTTCCCCAACTAGGACGCATAAACATCGTGTTCTGTCTCAGGTAGAATGGTGTGATTATTGATCGCTTATGTTCACAATTAAAAAAATGGCATAACATGTTCGGTGTTACATATTTATTTTTCTTTTTAATCTTAGTTTTTAAACTCCCACGCACGAAATTTTTTTTATGATTTGACACTGATCTTTTGTTGTCAGGATTGAAAGTATCCTCTACCAAAATATTTTACTTACGCCTTTTGTTTTTCAGTTATTGAGTGAGTACGCAGGAGTGTCAGTATCCTAACGGAAATGTGCTGTTACACTGCTGGTTTTTAATAGCTGCTGCCCCAGTGGGGATTTGCTAGAATTTAGTTTTCATAGCAGTATGAACAACTGCAAATGTCTCCATACATACTCTAACAATATGTCATCTCATTACTACGACGCTCTACAGAAGCAAATATCTCCAAGTCTAACAAAAAGGGGCTGGGGAAACGGAACGGATCCCAGACGTCAGAAACAGGCAGCTATTTTTTCCCCCAAAGTGTCAGTATCGATTTTCAGATGTTGACTACAACCTGGGTGAGGAAGAAAGGCTGGATGGAGGCACGGGGTGAGAATTTTGTCAACTGCACAGGAAATCTCAGATGACAAACCATGTCAATTGCATTTGCTAAAGTAACCTGCTATTTTTATGGATGTCCTCCGTGGGATAAAAGCTTAACTTTTCCTACCTTTACCTAAGGGTAAAAGTTAAAACATAATAATAGCATATATTGCAACCTGACCCGAGCAAGGAGGAAGGGTGAGAAATTGATACCAACTAAGCCCTGGGCTCCCAGGGAAGGAAGAGGTAAAAGGTCTCTCCATCCACCGGAGAACTGCAGGGGAGGTGGGAGGACACTAGATATTTTGCAATATGCTGTAAAAGCTCCCTTGGTAAAGTGCTGCTGCAATCTGATCTCTCTCTCTCTCTTTCTTTTTTGATTAATAAAGGTGAGCCACTGGTTGGCTTCCTTGCTTTCGTGCCTATTTTAGGAGGTATCAGCAGTGTTGGCTTAAATCATGCTGGTTATCATTTAGCCTCTGCCCTGCCTCACAGGGAACTTCACAGGAAATAGTGACTTTTAAATAAATGAAATACATGCCGACTCTCTCCACAGTGGGGCTGACGTTGAGGTCTGACTGAGAGAAGGAAGACCTGTTTGGTGTCTGGCCCCTGTGATTTCCTCAACAATCCTTCCTCAGGTTTTGCTGGCTCTAAAGACTTCTGTAAAGCTTTATTTGAATACCAGTTATGTACTCAGGGAAGCCAAAGCAATTCCTGAGAAACAGCCTTTCCAGGAATTTCTAGCTCTGATGGGCCTGAGAAGTAAAAATTTTTAAATATACTAGGTTTGATTTTTTTTTTTAATTTTGCATTCATCTTCTCTTTGCAATCTTTTGAACAATGGGATTGTTATTTTTGTTGAAACAGAGTCTCACTATGTCATCCTGGGTAGAGGGCAGTGGCATCACAGCTCACAGCAACCTCCAACTCTTGGGCTCAAGCGATTCTCTTGCCTCAGCCTACCAAGTAGCTAGGACTACCGGTGCCTGCCACAACGCCTGGCTATTTTGGGGTTGTAGTTGTCAATGTTGTTTGGCAGGCCTGGGCTGGATTTGAACCTCTCGTGCATGTGGCTGGTGCCCTAGCCACTGAGCTATAGGAGCTGAGCCATGGGACTTTTTTTTTCAACAAGTTCCATGCAGATTAATTGGATAATTTTCATCAGCTTCAGTCAGAAACTCAATGATTGTAGGCTGATCTTTGTTGCTCCATAGGGTTCTTAGCTAGTTATGAGTCTTTGGTGCCATTACACAATTTTGTGCTGTGTAAGAGCAGAGACCCCAGGTTTTGGGCAATTCTATAGTCTGACGGGAGTTTATGGTTGGTTTCCTGGAAGGAGCTTTGTTACACCGTGGTGAAGTGGTCTTGATGAAATTCCATTGCTGGTGGCTAAAGGGCTTCCTGTGTCTACTTAGAAGCATAAAGGAGGTTAATGAGACCCTTCTCACTATGTCCAAGGAAAGCAATGTTAGTGTCCAGGAGAGTTTGGTTTTTGGAGTTTCTGTTCGCATAAATTCCATAGTATGTTATCCATTAACAGTGGGGTAAAACAAGAGGTTTTTGAAAAGAATGGATACCACGATCCTCGTATAAACAATGCTTAGTGTGATAGGCGTGAGCACAACCAATCTAAAGGTAAATATTTCAAAAGGAGAGAAAAAGTTGCTTCTCTCCTGTGAGGTAAACCTGAACAAGAGCCGGATGACATTAACACTTGGGGGAATTCATATCATAGATGCATTCATAACAATCATAACAGCAATAGCATCAGGATACAATACCCGCTTTAGTTATTAGAGCTGATTTGTAAGAAGCTAGCCCAAAGTTTTGCATTTGCAATATCTTATTTATCAGTGAAAATTTTGGTTTCATTTTGTCCAGCTGCTCCTTATCTGAATAAGCTAAAATATACACACAGAGACATACACATACACACACATAATCACTTATCTTAAATATTATTTGAAGTTCCATCCTGAAAAAGATGATTTGATTTAAAATATGAGAATATTACTTTTCTTTTAAGCTTTACCCTATTCTATAAGTTCAATTATTTTTTCCTTGGGTTTTACTGAACTATTTTAATATTTAACAAGAATACACTTATATAAGTGTATTAATCTTTTAATCTACAAGTTTCTAACATATTGTAAAATACAGTTAATTTCAACTTAGTCTTATACAAATGAAATTCTTGGCTTTTGCGTTGACGTCTGTTTGCCTAAAGCCAGTGAAGCGACCTTTTAATCTATTCTACCAGGTCCTAGTAAAATGTCCTGAGTAGTACTAGATAGCTTTATAAACAATTTCCCAAGTATTGCTTTTAATGATTTTTAAACTTTTCTAATTTTTAAATATTTGATTCCAATTTGGTAATTCAGTTCCATCAAATATGAACATTAACTGTTTACTGTTCTTCTTACAGTAACCAGTGACATTAATGAATGACTTATGAAGTTGGGTCTCGGTTCTTTGGTAATTATACTCAAAATTTAACAATAGTCCTATTATTCCCGTAATTATAATTTTTTTTATTTTCTTATGCTTTATGAATATAGTTACAAGTAAAACAAGTAGGAATTCATCAGGGACTTAAAAACCTCACTATATCCTTTAGTAGTAGATGCACACTTACATGTTGGTATTTTTCTAGTAATAAACACATACACATAATGTTGGTGGGACATATTCTGCATCAACACTTAACATCTATCTATGGTCAGATCTCAGTATGTGATACAATATTCACATCCCTGTGATAAACCCTGAATAGAATAGATTCAAGAAAAATAAATGTTAAATTTTATATCTCTTTCTAAATACGTAAAAACGTGCAGAGTCAAACTTGACCTCTGTCAATTCTGACTCTCCAATTCAGTTTCTAGCTAAGAGGCATGCTTTCAAGTTCCACTTGTCAGAACTCCCTGCCCACTTCTAACATTTTGACTTATTCAACTCAAATAATGAGTCAGAAATCAAAAAGCAATTAAATTGAGTGCAATTAAATGCAGTATGACAGTTTCATAGTCAGGTCAGAAAAGAAGTGAAAATTAAAGAAAGTGCCAAATTTGACTGATTATTGGAAAGATTAAAGCTGAAGATTTTAAGTTTAACTGGTGTGTGGTAATTTAAATCTCAAACTCTTATAGACAAAATGTTTTGAAATATTGAAATGATTCTTTTCTTTTTAGAAAAATAAAAGCTTTCAAGCAAATACAAATTTTATATTTTTCTCAATGACCAACTTCTACCAGACTTTATGCCCCCTATGAATTGGCACTCTCCTCTTCAGAACTGTTCCTGATTATTCTCACAATTCCCTCTGTTCGTATGTGGATCCTACTCAAATACCTGCACATGTTTTCCAGAATCACATGCTGTCACACACAGACACTCTTAAAAGAATAACTCCTTAATCTACTATTTCCAGAAAACAAGCTAGACCACATAAATACATTTTCTTTATCCTTCTATTCATTCATTTCCTCTATCCTTTCATTTTCTTCTATTTCATTTTATCTTTCCTTCTCTATCCTTCCAAGGGGTCATATAGATGGATATATGTAAGGCCTTCATAAATATGATGTATGGACTCCTTATTTAGACAATGGTAAGTTATCTTGTATCAACGAAGTCTTCCACCAAGAACCACATAAAAACTATATAGGGGTGTGTGTGATACTGGGGAGTGACTGAAACAGTCAGGACTTGAGGAACCAAGATCCTGGAGAGAAAGAAAAATACTGAAAGATAACCCGGTACTTAACATTCCTTTCCTCCCGAGGCATTTGTTAATCGTTGGTAAGTATCTGAGAGGTGAAGAATCTTATCACAGATAGGAAAAGTATTATAGAGCTAAATAAACAAAATTGGAGTTTAAGGCTCACCAAGAAGAAAAGACCTTTACCTTCAATCTTTTGGTTGTAATTCTAAGTGTATACACTCAAGAATTAGGGACACACCAGAAATAAACTCTTTCTTAGAAAACTGAAACCCAGTCATAAATTATCTGAAGCTTAATTACAGTCTGAGGTTATTTTAGCCTGGGGAGAAGCTTTTTCACAGAGATGGGGAATCAATAATTGAATTGGATTAGCTTGAGTGCTTTCCAGAATTAGAAGTAAATAAATAGTCTCTGGAGGAAGATCACATTAGTCAGACCCTGAGCCGCAAATGATTAAAAGTTTTCAGGTGTACTCGGACAAAAACAAACAAACAAAAAGCCCTAAACTGAGAGATCTAACAGATGAAAGAATTAGACCCACAGGCATCTCCATGTATAACTTGAGATACTGGAGTTATCAGACAAGTTTTTAAGTAAACCTAACCAATAGGCTTAAGCAAATAAAGGACACTGCTGAAATTTTCAGCAATAAAAACTGTTCTGGGTAAAATAAACAAGTGGCTATTCTAAAGCTAAAATAACAATTAGCAATTCAGATCTCAATAGAGAAGTTTAATGACAGACTAACTTCTATCTGTTTTACCTTCTACAGAGTGATGGATTCCTGGGATTAACAGGAGTTAGGTAAAAAATTTTGCAACAGGACATAAGTATTGCATCATAGAGGACTGGTGAACATAGAATCAGGAGACTATATGCAAACTGAAGCACAGAGAGAATGGTAGATACATCATATAACACATAGAAAAAACTTAAAATCTATATGGGATGTAGCAAAATGCCTATGTATATTTAGGTAAAGTATCATAAAATGATAGAAAAGAAGAATATGGAAAGGAATATTTAAAGAGTCAGCAGATGAGAATTTTCCCAAACCAAAGACTGACATTGAAACACAAAATGAATACAAGGAAAGCCATAGTTTGGTGCATCATACCGACTGAAAATCAAGGTGAGCATCTTGAAAGCATTCAGAGATTATAACTATTGATAATCCATACATTACGAATACATCATATTCAAAGCGTTAACAGGACGATAATAACTTATTCTCAACAGTGGCACTGGAAGCTATAGACGAGTGAAATGACATTTTTTTCAAAGTGTCAACCTAGGATTCTGTTAACGCAGACAATATTCCTCATAAATGAAGGCTAAGTATATTTTCATAAACTGAGCAGAGTCATATTAAAGAAATGCCTAAGGAAGTTCCTCAGAAACACAGAAGTAAGTGCTTGCCAGAAAACATAAATACGTGAAAAAAGAGTAGAACCATGGGGTAAATCCAAATGAGTATTGATGGTCTAAATTAATAACAACAAAAACTCGCGAGGTTTAAAAATATGCTTATCTAGCCCAAGATGGAGACCCTCCACATTAAAAATGACAAAACACTACTGGAAGAAATAACAATGAACTGGTGGAATATGCCATCCTTAGCAATTAAAAGGTTCACTATTGCTGTGCCAATTGTCACATGAGGAGACCTCTCAGTAAAATCACAATCAAAACTGCAGAAAAATTTGGGGGCGGAAATTTAAAAGCTGACTCTAATATTTATTTATGTAAAAACAAATAGGACCTAAAATAGTCAAAAGAACTTTCAAGAAGAATAAAGCTAGAAGATTTCCACTGCCAGATATCAAGATTTATTATAAAGTTACAGTAGAGAAATGCAAAAATGGAAACTCCACCTCTTCTAGAAGATAGCAGAAAAAATTATCTCTATGAGTTTAAGTTATATAAATACTTCTTATATAAGACATAAAAGACCAGTAGCCATGAAATAAAAATTAGATAAATTTAGTTTATCCAAATATACTATTAAGAAAGTGGAAGACAAATCATAAACTTAGAAAATACATGTGCAATGCATATGTTCAACAAAAGACTCAAGTTCATAAGACATTTAGGAATTCAACCAATAAAAGACGACTAAATTTAACAGTGGGCCATAAAAAAACCCTTAATAGACATTTCATATGCTCAAAAATATTCAGAAGAACAATAAACATATAAAAACATATTCATCATCATTAGTAAACAGGGAAATGAAAACTAAAAAAAAATATTATACCACAATATACCCACAAAAATGGTTAAAGTTTTTTGATAGGCAATATAAAATAATATAAAAAAGGCTCAAATGTGAATTTATACATCACTTTTGTGAATATAACTTGGTAGAAGCCTCTTCAAATATTTGGCATTATCTGATGAACTTAAACATACACTTTATCAATTATCTAGCAATGGGCCTCTGGCTATACCCAACATAAAATCAGTGCTCATGTCATACAAAAGACATGTATCGATGAATAACAGATTGATTGATAGATTGTAAATGGATAGCTAGACAGAGTGATATAAATACACATACATATATACTTATACACAAGCATACATAAAACTAGAAAGGGATTCTGGGCAAAACTAAAGCTCATCAAAGAAAGAGAAGCAGACAAAATGAGGCCAGAATGAACAGCTTCAGGGTCAAGGTAGGCAGGGAGATAGTAGTTTTTCTACTCCATCTAATTCACATTCAGCCATAAGACATCTTCCACAAGGCCAATGAAAGCAGGATAAAGTGGAATAAATATACTCTCCATGAGTGCATTGTCTACAAAGTAAAGCTATTCATTTAAAATCGTCTTTATAAGTCAGGAATAAATATCATAATTTCCAAAATAACTACACAGGAGTAGTGAAAAATGTATATAAGCTAATAGCATGAATTTATTAATTGAATAATAAAAAGTAATCAAATAATTTAATGGAAGGCAAGAAAAGAAGGGCAAAAAGAACATAGAGCAGTTGGAACAAACAGGTAACAATAGGTAGCAGATTAAACTCAGACAAGTCATTAATTGTATTGAATTCAAATGAACTAAATACCCTAATTAAAATACAACAATCAGACTGGATTTAAAAGTAAAACTACATGCTGCTTACACATTAAATCTAAGATGGCAGAAAAGTTGAAAGAGAAAAGATACAAAAAGATAGACCTTGTAAATATCAAGCAAAATATAGCTAGTCTTATCTATATTAATATTAAACAAAATAGACTTTAAGACAAGTGGTATTGCTAGAAATAGAGACATTTCATAATAAAAGTACCAATCTATAAAGATTTTTAAAATTCCAAACTTACGTGCACCAATATAAATAAAGACGTCTAATAGCATTAGGCAAAAGAATAATACACAAACAAAAATAACAAGGGCCAAAATCTCTTCTTAGTACTTGGGTTTAGTGCCAAATATTTTTCCAATTTTTTTTCCTCTTTTTTCCCCACTTGTTGATTCAAACTGTGTTCCAAAAAGTAGAAGGTGACAAAGCCAGGGTTTTGTTCCAGCTGCACAACGCAATTTTATATAATATACATTTTTTACATATATGAATACATATGTAAATATATAAATATTTATATATATTCTTCTGTCTTTGAGAACATCTTAGAATACATACCATGTTTTACAACTTGTTGTATCCTTCACATAATGTACACTTAATAAACACTAGTAAAAAATAATAGCTGAATGGCTAACCAGGTGGAAATTTGTGATATCTACTTTCTTTCCCCTGCCCTAGAGCCTTTAAAATTCCTTTTCTGTTTTGTAATAATTAGTTATGGTCAGACATTCTAGGTATTATATTCTCATATGATGGGTAAATAGGTTATATTGATTAGTTCTCCAAACATCCACAAATTAGAAATAAATAAAACTGATTTTCAAAGCTACCTTATTTACATGTAACAAACATCTGATATAATCTGATCATCATTAATTCTTTTATATGTCATTTGTGTTCACAAAGCATAGACATTATAATCAACCTTCAATTAGAATTTTTAATAACGTATTCTTTTATATGATGCTATATCTTCTGTATCTCAATGTCATCTTTTTAAAAGACCTCTTTTTTGTTCATATACTTCATTCCTGTGTGGAACTTTTTGTCTATTCCAAAAATAAAACAAAACAATAACAATAAAACTTATTATCTATATTAGTCTGTATTCATTATCTTTTTTTACTCCTTGAAGCTTTGCAGGTCAAATTCTCTTTCCAAAAGTGTTAATGGCCCATTCTCCAAGCTCATAGTCTCCTTTTAGCCTTTCTCCTAGACCACCCTGTAGCCAAACTCTCCCTGGAAATCATCTTTTAACATTGATTCACATTCCCTAATTTTTCCTGGTATATCTGTTTGACTCTATTTACTTTTCGGTTTACTAGGATAGCTCTTCTTCTTTTGTATGATCCTTCCAAGTAGGCAGACAGACCTTAGAAGTTGAAGACAGAATTCTCTTCTCTTCTCACCCTACATGGACTCTCTCAGCAATCTCACCAAAATTGGCCATGTTATTAATGTATTTCTGTCACTAAATCCCAAGTTTCACTTATCGCTTTGCACTCCTCTCTGCCTGCCAAACACTGCCACTTATTCATTAGTTACTGAAGTCTACACATTCTACCCTTGAAAATGTTTCTGCATTGTCATATCATTTATTTTCCCAGTGTCCTTACTCTAGCTCAGATATCAAATATTTATCATACTGTCTAATGCAATAGTTATTTTTTCTTATTTTCCTAGCCTTCAGCCTTCCACGTCCAGACAGTAGAATTTCATTTCTCAAGGCACGTTCTTTATAGAAGACTAACATCAAGAGATAGATATTCCTCAATGAGAGAAATTCAAGGGTCAAAAATGTCTGAGTAATGATACATCTGACAGCCTGTTTGGGCAGAAACATAATGAATATCACCATAAGAGAGGCTCTAAAAAGTAATATCTTTAAGAATCTATCATTTACTCATTTTTATTTTCTGGAATACACTTCTGCAAAAGCTATCGCAGATCTGCCAAAGTCACTCCTTCTAAGGCCTCATTGTCTACAAGACCAATCTTCTTGCCTAAATCCTCCCAAGACATCATTCTACCATCTTTCAAAGTTCATTCAGTATATAATAGTTTTTAAAAAGAGAATGACCTGCATCATTCATCTATTAATTTTCCATAGTGCTCATCAGGATCCATTGTACTCCTGACTTCAGAAATAGTTAACAATTTAGTATTCAATTTTCCAATTTTATATTGCACAATAGTACCTTACTCTTCAAAATTTAGAATTTTTCATTAATATTTTATTATCAGATGTTATCTGTGACCCTGTCCATAAAAGCATGAGAGAGTTTGAAAAAGTTCTTAACTCAAGTTACCAACAAAGCATAGTATAAATTTCAAGACATTAAGTAGCTTTATTCCAAACTGAATGAGTTAAACTTGCTCCCAAATCAGCCAGAACTCTGGCAGGAAGTGATGTATTTACTTTCATGATTCCTTAATTGCTGATGATACTCTAGGCTTTTATCAAAAATGGAGACATTTCACCCTCTTTCTAAAGAGATCTTTTATGGTTTTTATCTGTTATTTATTAGAATACTAATGATATTTATTGGTATCTGCCCCCCTCGTGAAAATGAAGCATAAAACAAAGAGAAAAGCTGGGCAGAGCAAGGTGGTGGACTAGAGATAGCTTCTTTGCAACCGGGGGTGGTGAGATTAGGGAAGGAAGACTCTAGGCACTTCTGGCTTGTGGTTTTCTACCCCCTTCAGGGGCACAGGGAGGCAGCAGGAAACTTCAGAACCCCAAGAGGAAGACCAAACCAGTGAAGTGGTAAGTGTTTGTGGTCATTCAGAGGCCAGCCTGCCACGGTGCCTTCCATGGCAGCAGCTCAGCAACTACAGCAGCTACAGCAGCAAGAGAGTTTGCAGACAGGGAAGGCCTTCACTGATAGTTTTGGTTTTTTTTTTTGGACTTGGGCACTTAGTTGAGTTACCTTGAGAGATCTTGGGCAAGTGAGCAAGTGAATTTGAACAGCTCCCAGAGGCCAGAACTGAGCCACTGGGGAAGAACAGAGCTTTCATTGCTTGGCTGCAGGCCGGACACAGCCATTGTGGGAAAGCTGCCTTGCAGGCTTGGCCATTAAGGGCAAGTGGGCAGCCACTTCTGGATAGATCCATGTGAAAGTCACTTCTTAGTGAGGAGACAAAGGTCAAGCAATGTCTATTAAGAAGGCTGAGGAGAGATTCGTGCTCCCAACCCTGTGGGGTTTGAGAGCAAAGAAGTCAGCAGACGCTTCCAGTATCTATCTAATTCAACTGCATCAGCATATGTTCAGCAACTCATACCACAGAATATCACCTGTTGTTCAGGCAATATTCAACAAGATATATAAATTTTTTTTTTCAACTTTATCCTCCCTACATTTTTCTTTTTTTCTTCATTTTTCTCATGTTTTCATTGTTGCCTTTTTTAATAACAAGGGCTTCATTTTTGCTAGTTTTTTTGTTCCTGTTATTTGTTTTTCTCCCCTAATTTTATCCCTTAAGATTTTTTGTTTGGTTTGGTTTGATTATAATATTTTTGTTTTTCTTCTCTATTCAGTGGAGGTGAGGTCCTGCATGTGCTCAGGCTGACAAAGAGGTCCACCCAAGTCCACCCAAGCCAGCACCCCCAGAAGTTGGGATTTGTGAGTGTGGGTACCCTACTGTACACCACTATTACTCCTGTCTCTCTCTTTATGTTCATTCCTTCTTTTTGTTAATCTTCCCTTTTACTCACCCCCCTTCCTGTCCTTTCTCTCTCTTTTTTTTTTTTTTTTTATCTTTTATCCATTCTTGCTCTTTACTCTTCTTGTCCTTTTAGTCCTTGACCAAAAGGGCACTTCAACACCTTAGGTCAGAGGCTTGGTAACTTAAAGAGGAGGAGAAAGTGAAAGGAAAAAGTGAAGCAAGGAAACAGACAAAAAGAAAATACTTGTGAGGAAGAAACAGAGGAAAAACGCTGGCAACATGAAAAACCAGATTATAGCAACTCCCTCAAGAGATCATGAGGTAGCTACAGCAGAGGATTCTATCTATAAAAAAATTTTAGAAATGACAGGAGGGGAATTTAAAATATAGATGATAAAAACAATGAAAGAAATTGCTGAGAAAGTGGAAAATAACAAAAAAGAAATCCAAAAACAGAATCAAATAAGAGATGAATGATATGAAGAATATAGAAAGGATGTAGTGGAGCTTACAGAATTGAAACAATCAATCAGGGAACTTATAGATGCAGTAGAAACTATCAATAATAGACTAGATCATGCAGAAGAAAGAATCTCAGAGTTAGAGGATAAAACTCTTAAGCTAACTCAGGCAGTTAAAAAGAAAAAAGGGAGAAACAAAGGGAAAAGTTCACTGACAAAAGTATGGGACTTCACGAAGCATTCAATATATGAGTTCTAGGTAGGCCAGAAATGGAAGAACACCCCAGAGGAATGGAAGCCTTATTAGAGGATATCATAAAAGAAAATTTCCCAAATATCATCAGATTCTGACACATACCTTTCAGAGGGATATCTGACCCCAGGTCATCTCAACTCAAATAAAGCTTCTCTAAGACACACTGCCATGAACCTGTCCAAAGTCAATGCAAGAGAGAAGATTCTGCAAGCTGCCAGGAGTAAACGCCAATTGACCCACAGGGGCAAATCCATCAGGGTGACTGTGAAATGAAACTTTTCAAGCCAGAAGACAATGGACATTAAGTAG
Source organism: Otolemur garnettii (assembly GCF_000181295.1). Classification (NCBI taxonomy): domain Eukaryota; kingdom Metazoa; phylum Chordata; class Mammalia; order Primates; family Galagidae; genus Otolemur; species Otolemur garnettii. The sequence goes on from NW_003852447.1 coordinate 8,996,577, forward strand.
ACTTCTAAACTACTTAAACAAAATAATTTTTAGCCCAGAATTCTATATCCTGCTAAGCTCACATTAAATTTGACAGAGAAATCAATTTTTTTTCCCATAAAGAAACCACACGTTTATTTCTCCACCATCCACATCCATACATGCACATATGTTTACATGGCTAAATAGACAGTAAACCTATCTTATGCCTTTTTATTGTACTATGCATTTTCAACATTGCAAAAAAAAAAAAACTTTATAATTGTGGTTCAGAGAAGATGAATGGAACAAATTAGAATCTTAAATGAATAACAGTGGCACTGAGGGGGGGTGATAATGTAAACATAACTACTCAGTATTTTTTGTTTCTACAAGGAAAGAAACAAATTGCATTTCCTGGAAGCAGTCCTTCCCATCTTAGCATGAGCTTTTCTTAGTCTTAGAAGGGACAATTTCACTATTTAATCACAAGCCATTTCTTCATTGACTTTCCCTTTCTGAAACAGGTCCTCAGTGTTCAGACAGGATAATACAGGAATACATTCAAACAGCAAAATCTACTATAATTTCAGTAGGTAAAATGCTATATGCAAACTCTCACTAGTACATGCTTGTTGATAAAGACTGTAAGATCTCCTGCCAAAAAGTTCTCTTCCTGATTATATTTAAAAAGTTTGATTCTACTAAAAGTTTATGTACAATAAGGTGTACATAAAGGATTCCTTATGTACAATAAAGGATTCCTTAAAAAGTTTGATTC
>NW_003852447.1:8997561-9019891 GCF_000181295.1 Otolemur garnettii
ATGCAAACATTGAGGAAATTTGCCACAAGACCAGCTCTACAGGAAATACTCAGACCTACACACTGAGCATGGCAATGGATCACCAGCAAAGTAAACACCCAGAAACTAAAGGACAAAACCCAGCTTCCACAATGATGCAAAAGATAAAACTAAGCCACAGACTTTCACAAAATAAGATGAATAGAACTCCATCCACCACACTTATCAATTCTTTCAATAAATGTTAATGCCTGAAGAGGCATAGGCTGGCTAATTGGATAAAAAAGCACAAGCCATCCACTGCAGGAAACACACCTAGCCTCAAAGGACAAAGTAAAACTCAGTATTAAAGGATAGAAGACAATTTTTCAGGCAAATGGAAACTAGAAGTCAAGTGGTATTCCAGTCTTATTTTCCAATAAAAGTGGATTTAAAGGAATTAAAGTCAAAAAAGACAAAGATGGACACTTTATATTGGTCAAGGGAAAAATACAAGACATTTCAATTCTAAATATTTATGCACCTGAGATAAATGCTCCCAAAGTCTTGAAACAGACCTTAATTAGTATGAGCAATATGATATCTTATAATACCACAATAGTAGAGAACTTTAACACTCTTACAGAGTTGGACATATCCTCTAACCAGAAATTAAACAATGAAATAAGGGACTTAAAAGTGACCCAAGAACAACTATGCTTGATAGACATATATAGAATACTCCATCCCATATCTAAAAAATATACATTCTTCTCATTGGACCATGGAACAGTCTCCAAAATACATCATATCCTGAGACACAAATAAAACCTAAACAAAATTAAAAGAATTAAAATTTTACCTTGTGTCTTCTCAGACCATAAGACAATAAAGGTGAAACTTGACTGTAACAAAAATTGTCATTCCCACACAAAATCAAGAAAATTAAACAACCTTATGCTGAATAACAGTTGGGTCAAGGAAGAGATAAAAGAGGAAATCATTAACTTCCTTGAGGTTAACAACAATAAACACACAGTTACCAAAACCTGTGGGACAATGTCCTAAGGGGGAAATTTATCACATCAGATGGCAACATCTGAAAAACAGAAAGAGATCACATCAATAACTTAATGAATCATCTTAAAGAAATGGAAAAGGAAGAGAAATCTAATCACAAAGCTAGAAGAAAATAAATAACAAAAATTAAATCAGAAATAAATGAAATTGAAAATAAAAGAATCTTTCAGAAAATTAATGAACAAAAAAATTAGTTCTTTGAAAAGACAAATAAAATTGAAAACCATTGGCCAGATTAACCAGAAATAGAAAATTAAATTCTTTAATAACTTCTTTAATAACTAGTAATGAAAATGGGGAAATAACAACTGATACCACAGAGATAAAAGAGATTAATTCTGACTACTACAAAGAAGTTTATGCACAGAAATTTGACCAATACCTGGAATCACACCATCTTCCTAGATTTAACCAAGAACAGACAAATATCAAGCCCTGAGATTGCAGAAAGAATAAAAAAGCTTCCAACAGCAACAGCCCAGGAGCAGATGGCTTCACACCAGAATTCTATCAAATCTTCAAAGAAGAGCTTGTACCTATATTGCAGAACCTATGCCAAACACTGAGAAGGAAGAAACCTTCCCCCAACACGTTCTATAAAGCAAATCACCTAGATTTCAAAACCAGTAAAGGGCCTAATTACAAAAGGAGAACTATGGACCAATTTCACTAATGAATATTGATGTAAAAATGCTCAACATCTTAGCTAATAGATTGTAGCTACACATTAAAAAAATCATCATGATCAAGTAGGTTTCATCTAAGGAATGCAAGGCTGGTTTTTACATACACAAATCCATAAATGTAATATACCATATCAACGGAAGCAAAAACAAAGACCATACGATCTATTCAATAGAGGCAGAAAAAGCATTTTACAAAATTCAGCACCCTTTTCTAACAAGAACACTTAAGAAAATAGGCATAGGTGGCACATTTCTTAAGTTGATTAGAGCCATCTATGACAAACTCCATATCATACTGAATGGAATAAAACTGAAAGCTTTTCCACATAGAAGTGGAACCGGACAAAGATGTCCACTATTGCCACTATTATTGACCATAGTTTTGGAAGTTCTAGACAGTGAAATCCGGAAAAAAAATATAAAGTGCCTCCAAATGGGGGCAGAGAAGGTCAAGCTTTCACTCTTTGCTAATGATATGATCTTATATTTAGAAAATTCCAGAGACTCAATCACAAAACTCCTGGAAATCATTAGAAAATACAGTTATGTTTCAGGGTATAAAACCAGTATTGAGGCACAGGCTTGGTGGCTCATGCCTATAATCCCAGCACTCTGGAAGGCTGAGGCAGGTGTGCCTGAGATCATAGGTTTGAGACCAGCCAGAGCTACAGAGAGATACTATCTCTAAAAATAGCTAGGCATTGTGGCCCATGCCTGTAGTCTCAGCTACTTGAGAGGGTGAGGCAAGAGGATTGCTTAAGCCCAAGAATTTGAGGTTGTTATCAGCTGTGGCACCACAACACTTTACCAAGGGTGACCAAGTGAGACTCTGTCTCAAAAAAAAAAAAAAAAAATCAGTGTCCACAAATGAGTTGCCTTTGTATATGCCAATAATGGCCAAGTTGAAAAGCAAGTCAAGGACACAATTCTCTTCACAATAGCTTCAAAGAAAATTAAGTACTTAGGAACATACCTAACAAAAGAAGTGAAAGAATTATGAAACCCAAAACCCTAAGAAAAGAAATTGCAGAAGACACTAACAAAAGAAGAGCTTACTATGCTCTTGGCTGAGAAGAATCAACATTGTCAAAATGTCTATTCTACCCAAAACAATATACAGATTCAATGCAATCCCCATTATAATACCAACATCATATTTTGAAGAACTGGAAAAAATAGTACTTCATTTTGTATGGAACCAGAAAATACCCTGTATTGCTAAGGCTATTCTTAGTAATAAAAACAAAGTTGGAGACATCACCCTACCAGACTTCAGGCTATATTACAAGTCCACAGTAATCAAAACAGCATGGTATTGGCACAAAAATAGAGATATAGACATATGAAACAGAATAGAAAACCAAGAGATGAAACCAGTCTCTAGTTGCCATCTGATTTTTGATAAACCAAACAAAAACATACAGTGGAGGAACAGAATCCCTATTCAACAAATAGTGCTGGGATAACTGGATACATGTATAAGACTGAACCTCAACCCAGATCTTTCACTCCTTATAAAAATTGACTCAAGATAGATAAGAGACTTAAATTTAGGACACAAAATGATAAAAATCTTCAAAGAAAATGTGAGAAAAACTCTTGATATTGGACTGGGGAAAAATTTTATGATGAAGACTTCAGCAGCAATCGCAACAACAGCAAAAATAAACAAATGGCACTTTCTCAAGCTGAAAAGCTTCTACATGGCTGAGAACACAATTAAATTAAATAAACAACCTTCAGAATGGGAAAAAATTTTCCATGGTATGAATCTGACAACAGGTTGATAACTAGAATCTACAGAGAACTCAAATTAATCAACAGAAAAAGTGTAAACAATCCCTTCTACTTCTGGGTAAGAGATATGAACAGAACCTTCTCTAAGACAGATGAATGGCTAACAAACATGAAAAAATGCTCATCATCCCTGATTGTCAGAGAAATGCAGAGTAAAATCACCCTGGGATATCACTATACCCAGTGAGAATGGCCCACATCACAAGGTCTCAATGCTGCAGATGCTAGAGTGGAGGTGGAGAGAAGGGAACCCTTTTACACTGCTGCTGGGACTGCAAACTAATAGAACCTTTTTGGAAGGAAGAATGGAGAGTCTTCAAAGAACTCAAATTTGACCTCCCATTTGATCCTGAAATCTCATTACTAGGCATCTACCCAGAAAAAGAAAAATCCTTTTATCATAAGGACATTTGCACTAGACTGTTTATTGCAGCTCAATTTACAATTGCCAAAATATGAAAACAACTTAAATGCCCACCATTCTAGGAATGGTAGATAACAATCTGTGGTATATGTATACCATAGAATACTACTCAGCCATTAAAAAAGATGGAGACTTTACATCCTTTGTATCAACCTGGATAGAGCTGGAACACTTTCTTCTTAGTAAAGCATCATAAAGATGGAGAAGCAAGAATCCAATGTACTCAATTCTAGTATGAAGGCAGTAGATGATCTAATGCAAGGTGGGAGGTAGGGTAAAAGGAAGTGGGGAATGGGGAAGAGGCTGGGGGATGGGGGTCACAGTGTATAGCACACTCTCGGGGGTGGGACATAATTATAAGAGAGACTTTACCTAACAAATGTAATCACTGTAATCTAACTCTGTACCCTCAATGAATCCTAAATAATAATAAACAGAAGAAAAAATTCAATAGCTAAAAACCCAAAAACGAACAAACAAAAAATAAAGAGAGAGAGAAAATATTGGCACAATGGTTGTCTCCAGTTAAAATTGCCTGAGAAACAGAAGTCACTATTGACTAGGTTGATGTGTGCTGGCAGTTATGTGAGAAGCTTGAATTGCCTCTTCCTACATTATGTCTAGCATGTCAAGCTCTCAGTTTCATGAGGGTAGATCTGTTAATATACCATGTCTTTCATAATTAACCCAAGGTAGCCCAAAGCAACAAGTTTCCTGATGGTAATACCATTATTATGTAGGCAAATATGGTAACATGATAACTTTTCTATCAGAAGTAAGTTTTTTTTTAGGGCACTAGAGATGTTCTGTCTCTTCCTGAAATATGCCATGACATGTTCTCTTCTAACTATTGAAGATACCATTTATATGCTATGGGTTGAAAATGCCTATTCTTTTAAAAGACTAAATCTTCCCTTATATGAGCATCTTTAGCTATTCAAAGGAAATCAAATCAGTTGGGAAAATGAGGTTAATTTCTCAGCCCTCTACAAGAGAAATTAGACACTCAATCTTGCTGAATTCCTGATCTGTGAATGTAAATCTTCTTAAGTCATTACCTATTTACTGCAAAGCTATGGGGAATAGTGAAGTTTAAATGCTTCAGCCATTTCTTTTTAAAAACTTTCTTGTGTATTTTAAACCCATGGAATTGCAGGGGAAGGGAGAATCATCCTCCTGTAAATTAAGTCATGTTGCTCTTGATGATCTGGTCAGACCAGCTGATAAGCTCTCAGCAGCAATGCAGCACAGCAATTGACTGTCATAAAGATTAACATCCATTTGCCTAGCTAATGAGTGCCACATGCATCGCATATCCAAAGCTCATGCTTTAAAAGGTTGTATCCATTTTTATCATCACATCTGGAAGCACATCCAGTGTGGTATACAGCTGCATGACTGATTTTCATGTTTGTGGTTTGTAATCAGTCTCGTTAATTTTTAGTCATATGCCATATATACTGGTGTACTTGGAAATATATATTATTGACATCTGGAAAAGTTTTACTTTTCAGGTGTCTATAAGTGCATCTCAGCACTATTTTCCTCTCTTTTTTGGTCCTGAATGGTTCTCCTTTGCTATTTCTGCCATGCATTGTATCTCGCAACAGCTAGCCCTTCCTAGGTAATCATGCAGCAGAGGTTTGCACAGGAATTGCTTTCACTGGGTATTTTCGATTACTCAAGAGTCACATGAACCTAGTTGGTCTTTTTCAGTGCTACTAAAGTTAAAAAGAGAGAGAGAGAAGACATCCGCAAAATGTTAAATGCTTAAATTTAGCCTTTGCTATATTTTGCTTTGAAATACCTGCAAGTGTACTTTTAAAAAATGTCTAAATGATGTGTCATGTTATGTTGAGTATCTTCTTTCAAAATAAATTCTGCCCCTCAAGGATATCTATATCCAAAGTAGCTATGCCGTAATGTAGACTATAATAGCCCTTCTGTGCTAAGAAGAACAGGATAGAAATAGATACGGTATGACTAAATGCTGATTGACAGCTCCATCACAGGCTTGGTGCTTCTTTAGTTAAGCTGCAATAAAGAGATTTCATATCATACCATTCAAAAGATAATAAAATAGCATAAACAGATGTAACCTTGTGGGGAAAAAATGTCTACTTGACTATAATGGTAACAAATAGAACATTTACTTTTTAAATATCCTGGATGGGAATCACAAAAGTGTTGATTCACAAGGTAAACTTTTCTCTCAATTATCCTTTAGATGTTATTTCTAATAGAAAATAACGCTATCTCTGTGTATTCTTTCAATACGTGAAGGCAAAATATTTCTGAGGATGTAAGAGTTTTAAAACTGTAAACGCTGATTGAAATGTCTCCCGGTTACAGGTTGGAGACAGCTTAAAAGCTCCTGCAAAATGAAACTTCACTTTCAAACCTGTCAAAGTTTACTGCATTGGTATATGACAGGGAGGAGAAAAAATGTGAAGAATTCTTGTTATCAAAGTTTTATGAGAAAAATAAATACGATGCTTTCAAAAGCAAAGAACTTCACTATTCTTACAATTGCAATGACAATAAACAGCATCTTTATTCGGGTTAATATAGATTTATTTAAATGTATCCTCAGAATCATGGAGACCTAACTACCTCCTTATCAGTTCCAAGAACTTGTATAAAGATTGGTAAAATAAAAATGTTAACAGTATTACTAACTTATTATGACTAGTTTCTTTAATTCTTAAGTAATTCTCAGTATTACTAACTTTTTAAATATAAGTGATATATACTTTTAAAGCTATTGCCCTTTGATTCTTTTAATTCTCTTGTTTCTTCTCCAAGTATCTGCATATCAGTAAGAGTTCTCACTGGTCAATTAGGACAGAACCTACATGGTCTGTATAAATCATCTTCCACCTGGTTTGATGAGAGATTTCTGTGGGAAACTAGTATGATTATGTCCATTTCTAATTCAGTTTCACTGATGGCAATACTCTTCCGTGATCTGATTGTTGATGCTGAATATATTTTTAAATATAAGTTAACAAGTTTCCCACTTAAAATTCAGATCTGTTTTGATCCCCATGAGTGAACTGAATTGAGATACTTTCGATGGTAGAGCAGAAGGGAGTGTAATTAATGTCAGCCACACAGAATCTCTGGGACATATAGAGTTTCGGAATCTCTGAATTCAGCAATGCCATCAGTGTTTTGGCTGGCAGCCTATAACCCTCTATTAACCTGAGCCCAGCTTACTCAGCAAGCTATGGCAAATGACTGCTGAGCTGTTACTTTCTTATTTCAAAATACACCTCCAGTTGAGAGAGGGACATGCTCTCTTACATATGGTACGGGATTTTGTTTGGGAACTCAGTTTTCTGTTATGAGTTTTTTAAAGAAATGTGCAGCAGCAGAAAAAAAAAAAAACGAAAAGAAAGAAACAGAAACTTTGGAAAGGAAGGGGGAAGGTGAACTCGCAGAAACTGAGATGCAGTGTTTGTGTCCAGGCCAGAGAAGCTGAGAAGCACTTTGCAGGTGGGCCAACTAAGTCTGTCATCTAGACGGGGACGGCAGAGTCCTGACTCAGGTCTTTCCATCTAGACGGAAATGCCACCTCCACTCACAGATAAAGAGAGCAGCTCTGTTCTACTCTCTCGTATGTTTTGCAGCTAAATAAATAGCATCAGAGGGTTGGTGCAGAGAAGCAGGGGTTACACTGGTTACGTATATTTTAAATAAAAGAGGGTGTGTAAAGAAGAGTGATGTAGGAAATAGTGACAAAAGTGACGAGCCATCTCCTAAAGAGGAATGATTTCAATCACAATGGCAACAAAATCTCTGTTTTCTGGCAGCACCTATGCTTTCACAGCTAATTACAAAACGCAATCAAATAGAATATTCACCAAATTCATTCATTCATTCACTCATTCACCTTGCAAATGTTTATTGAGAACCTCAGGAGCCTGTTTTTAACACTGTGGATAGAGTCTCTCCCAAACAAGATGAAAACCTGGCCCTCATCAAACGTACGCTCTGGTCACATTATTAGCAAAGAATAACGTGTTCCAGCTCTATTCAGCTTAATACAAAGGATGTAAAGTCTCCATCTTTACTTACTTGCTATCAGTAAGTAAATAAGCAAATATACAGTGTAGTTATAAGCATTACCAAGAAATACAAAAGACAGGGAGGGGATAGATGTAGGGTAACATGATGGGGACAGTGTACACTGTTTCCTACTGGTGATATGTGAAGGTCAATCTAAGGGGATGAAATAGAAACAGAAATGTCAAAGAAATTGGGCAGTGAGCCATGTGAAGACTTGAGGGAGTATCACCTGGGCAAAGAGGCTAGCAACACAAAGAACATAAAGTTGTAATCAGTTTATTTTCTACCGTAAAAGCAAGAATGTCACCCTGCTAGTCAGTCAGTGAAAAAAACATGATAGGAAATTAAGCACGGGCCAGATCAGACAGAGTTTTGAAAGTTGTGGTAATGATGTTGACTTTTGCCATGAAGGAAATGCAAAACCATTAGAAATTGCTCTGCATGGAGGAGAGATAAACTTTAAATGTATCTTTAAACTTTAACTTTAAATTTATTTAAATTTATTAAGTTTAAATTTTTAAGTGATTCCAAGGATTCTGGCATGAGTGAATAGGTAGATAAATGCTGGTATCATGTGCTGAGGTAAGGAAAACCAGAAAGGAACAGGGTGGGTGAAGGGGGGGAAAAGGTGAGAAAAACAGTTCTAATTTAGACATGCTGATATTTTAATATGTATTAGATGAGAAAAAGGGATACTGAGTAAATAGTTGGATTTGTTTCTTTCTTTATTTTTTATTGTTGAGTATTCATTGAGGGTACAAAGAACCAGTTTACATTGATTGCATTTATTAGGTAAAGTCCCTCTTATAATTGTGTCTTTCCCCAAAAAGGTGTGCCACACACAGTGACCTCCCACCCCCTCCCTTGTTCCCTTTCTTTGCTCTCCCCTACCCTTGTCCCCCACCAGTTACTAGGTCATTAGCTGTCCTCACATCAGAACTGAGTATATGGGATTCTTGCTTCTCCATTCTTATCATGCTGTACTAAGAATAATGTGTTCCAGCTCTATCAGGTTAATAGAAAAGATGTAAAGTCTCCATCTTTTTAATGGCTGAGTAGTATTCCATGGTATACATATATCACAGCTTGTTAATCCATTCCTGGGTTGTGGGCATTTAGGCTGTTTCCACATTTTGGCAATCGTAAATTGAGCTGTGATGTACAGTCTAGTGCAAGTGTCCTTATAATAAAAGAATTTTTCAGCTGCGTAGATGCCCACTAATAGGATTACAGGATCAAATAGGAGGTCAAATTTGAGTTCTTTAAAGGTTCTCCATACTTCCTTCCAAAGAGGTTGTGTTAGTTTGCAGTCCCACCAGCAATGTAAAAGTATTCCCTTTTCTTCACATCCACATCAGCATCTACAGTTTTGAGATTTTGTGATGTGGGCTCATCTCACTGGGGTTAGGGATATCTCAGAGTGTTGTGATTTGCAATTCTCTAATAATTAGGGACGATGAGCATTTTGTCATATGGTTGTTAGTCACTCGTCTGTCTTCTTTAGAGAAGGTTCTATTTATCTCTCTTGACCATTGATGTAAGGAATTGTTGGCTTTTTTTCATGTGGATTAATTTGAGTTTACTGTAGATCCTAGTTATCAAGCTTTTGTCTGATTCATAGTATGCAAATATCCTTTTCTATTGGGTAGGTTATCTATTTGCTTTGGTTGTTGTCTCCTTAGCTATTCAGAAGCTTTTTGGTTTAATTAAGTCCCATTTGTTTATTTTCATTGTCGTTGCAATTGCCACAAAAGTCTTCTTCATAAAGTCTTTCCACAACCTGATATCATCAAGTGTTTTTCCCATGCTTTCCTTAAGCATTTTTACAGTTTGATGCCTTAAATTTAGGTCTTTTATCCATTTTGAATCAATTTCTGTGAGTGGCAAAAGGTGCCAGTTCAGTTTCAGTCTTTTACATGTGGATATCCACTTCTCCCAGCACCATTTATTGAATATAAATTCTTTCCCCCAGTGTATGTTCTTGTTTGGTTTATCATTAAAGATTAAGTGGCTGTAAAATGTTAATTTCATTTTCTGGTTTTCTATTCGATCCCAGATGTCTGTGTCTCTATTTTTGTGCCAGTAACATGCTGTTTTGACCACTGTGGCCTTGTAGTATAGCCCAGAGTCTGGTAGGCTGATGTCCCCAGCTTTGTTAAATTTAAAAAAAGAAATTTGGAGCCTGGGGGAAATCTCCAATGGTGGAAAGATTTAGACATCATCAGCATTTAGATGATATAGTTGAGGCTTTGAGACTGGAGAACCTTGTATTGGGAGGGACTGTAGATAGAAAAGAGAATATAAAAGGTTCTTTTAAATACCAATCCTAAGAAGAACCCACAAGGGGAATGGAGAATAATTGGGGAGGAAGAAAAGCAGTATCGTGTTCATGAGTAAGAAGAGTGTCTCTGTAATGAGGCAGCGGGCAACTCCATCACATCCTGCAGTGAGATAAGCTGAGAGGAAGACTGAGAATAGACTATTAGACAAGACCAATGACAGGTCAATGACATTCTGGACAAGGTTTCAGTGGAATAGTAAGAAAAAATAAAACCGGACTGGAGAGGTGGAGGACAAAATAAGAAGCGAAGAACTGATAAAAGCAAGTCATTTAATTGGTGCCCATTTTCTGGCGAATAAAATGTATAACTTAATTCAAATAATCTGAGAATCCTTCATATTTTTAATTAAGAGTTCGATTATGTATGCCATTATGTATACATAATTATGTATGCCATTCTGCCAAACCCTAAATTTCAACTCTTTTAAGTCCCTTCCATTATAATTTGAATTGAGAAAGAAAATGTTATTGGATGTTTGTGATTCCTTCCCAGGACTAATCTTCCCAACTTCACGGTACAGGTAACGTCATTACCTACTAGATTATGCCAATGCATTCAGGCTTTTATTTAAGATTCCTGGCCATTTAAGGAAAGTATTTGTTAATGCTCCATATTTTCCAATGAAATTATTTTTAAAAAACTACTGCCTCAAATGTAATAACTGGTAGGATGGCAAGAAAGTTTAAAATGTATCTAATATAGCCTAAGAGGAGTTAACGAGATGCTCTTCATTCCTGATTCAAAGGGGATAATGGTCTTCAACAACTGGACATTTGAAACATTGCTATCTAGAAGATATTTCTATCTCAATAATGTGAACACCCAAGTCCATGAATAACGGCACATGGAAATAACAGAAGGAAAAACTTCTCTCGTTTCCTCTATAGACTTTAAGTATTAAAATCTTAATAACTCTGGCCATTCAATCTACTACTACTAGACTTCTGCTGTTATGACTAATGAGTAGACTGGGCGGGAGTGATCTATTGCATATTGTTTACTTTTCAACAGGGTGAAAAGCAGATGGTCAAGCAAGACCTTAGTCAAGTATATGCCCGCAGCTCATGTGGTTCCAGATCTGTCAACACTAAACCCTTGTTTCTATAGAGCGACCTGAATTACACTGCTAGGAGAAGATAGGGTTGAAATCCAAGCGCTTGGTTTCTTGTACAATGGGCAATGTTCTGATTTGTCAAGACGCTAACCCATAAAAATGATAGATGATGGGTCCGTTGTTCCAAATAGGATGATTTATTTCTAACTACAAACTTTTCTGTTTAAATGAACCAGGGTTTGTTTTCGTATCAATAAAAAGTAACATACTATAATCTGGAATTATATTTGATTCTTCGTATAATATTTTGGGATCTTGTGCCCTGGTATAAATTCTACTTGATAATTCATTTTGAAAATTTTCTGAATGGATTTACTGTGCATAGTGGAAATGCTATGTCCTGTCATTTTAAGTCACAGCACCATATAATTTATAAGTGGAAGTAATATTGTAAGACAGTTCAGAATATGGTCATTTAAAAAAAAACAAAACAGGAACTGTCCTTCCTGTCAGAATCAAACACATTACGGCCTTTCTCTTAGAGCTCAGGTTTAACAAACCAGTATTTTCTAATTAGCCAGTAGGCTGTCAGTCACGCCCCATCTGCTCCCCCCCAACTCATAACATGCTCTGTCTATCTCTCCAGCCCCATCCAGCTCCTGCTGATCTCCATTTAGCATCAACTTCCTTTCTGCCCTGCTCCCAACCCATCCTGCCTTGGAGCTGTCAGCTCTGACTCTGACTCAGCACCCGATTTCATACCACGGTAAGTTAAAATCCATTTCCAAGCCATTAAATCCGTATTTGCTCAAGTCAGAAGTCACAACCCCACCTAAAACCTCCGGGTTTTCCTCTGGGTCTTGACCTTTTCCTTTGTGGAAACTGTCAGTCCTCCCCCTGCAGTCACAATAAAATCCAAATAAGGGTTAAATCCTGACCCTACTTGGATTTGGAGACTTTTTCTATTCTGAATGCATACAGAGAAAGATTGAAGCCACAAGGACAGAGTCTGATGGAACATCTCAGTCCCTGGTCATGTGCAGGGATAGATTAAAGCTAAACATGGCTCCGATCAATCAGAAGTTCAGATCACTGAAAACCACTCTTTCACTCTAGGAAATTGGTGCAGATTTCTAAAGGTAAAAAAATCTATGAGCTGAGAAAGCTACTGTTAAAATAAGAAGATACTTGATGAATCTGATGTAACCGTAGATTATGATAGGACAATGCCGAGTTCCTTCAACTATGTTGGGTAACTTCTTCTTTGGTGATGAGGAGAAAAAATATATTGGTAGTCTCTTCTGTTTTTAATATCAAAAATACATACAGTGCTTTAACCCATTCACAATCGTATACGATGTGTGTCCCTTCCCCTTTTGGCCTGCTTAGCTATATTTTAGTGTTTCCTTAGATAATGATACGTGACACTGAAACAAAGATTTGGCACATGCTTGAAATTGAGTATCACTCGGCTACTGAAATTTCGAATCTCATTTTTCCATAACGTCTCAAAAATACTCACAGCTCTTCCACATAGTAATTAACTGCTTCAGGTTAAAGCCTCATTATTAGAAGACAATATTCCTCTAAGCTATCCTAAGCTATCGGGAACTTCATCTTTCATTCTCTTCTGATACGATTTTTGAAAACATTTTATATATTGCATCACTTTATACCTTCCTTTGTTATTAAGATAATTAAACAATTAAAGTTAAATGATTTATCTTTCCCAGAGAACATAGAAAGCACTGGAAGATTCTTTAACCACAGATTCTTTCTTTTTTCTTAAAAGAAGAAATCCAAACTTCCCAAGAATTTGGCTGCTCTCTCAAGGAGTATGTTTATACCAGCAGGATCTTTGAGTCCTCTCCGCTTGCTGCTAGCTATGATGTGGCAGATTGGGTCCAGATTCTGACTTAAATGTCTTGGGTAGGAAAACTCAGAAGGTGAATCTTCCACGAGGCCTCCATACACTAAAAGCTGCTGCTTAACTGGCAGTAAGTGGAGCCTGGCAGCAAAATTAGAGTCTGTAAGAAAATGGATTTTTAAAACGTCTTGAACATGGGCATAAATTATGAACAAAGATTAAGTGCCACATGCTTACAAACCTTCGCTTTCCAAAGAATGTGATATGTAATTTCTCATTTTAAAATAAGAAATGTCTGTTTCAAGTTGTCGGTTTTGGTTGGTTTTTTTTTTTTTTTTTTACTTTTTGCTCTTCAGTCAATAAATGTTCAATACTGTCGCTGCTCCATCACTCACATAGGCTGCTCATTTTCTGAGCTGGCAAAATCTCCCCTGGGCTCAGTGCTCATTATCTTTGACCTGTCCCTGCAGAGCCCAGAAATCTTGCAAAAGAAGCACTGACCAACTAACTATATACCGAGGAAATACCACTTGGGGTCATGTGCCAATCAGGCAACGATCTGATGGTGACTGTTCAGGCTTTGCTAGATAGAAACATTAAGCTGTGATTGTTTATGATGTCATGGGGGTGAGTAAGGATTTGTGTTGTGCTCATCAGTCTGTTTACATCAGGAGCTCCTAAAGAAGAAAATCACTTCACTTTGCAATGATGATTTTCTCTGTTTGACCTTTTCCAGCACCTGCAGAGAACAGATCATGCAGTGATCTGATCAAACACATTCCTTCACATGCACCCCCCCCACACACACACACACTCACAATGTAAAGTCTTCAAAGAAAAGTGTAACTACCCCGAGCTAGATATCTAAATTATAAAGCTTTTGACAAAAATTTTAAAGTCCAAGATGTCTTTGATTTTGTATTAGAAGTGTTTCCTTTTCTTATCTGACCTTGACCTTTCTGAATTCATTCTGAACACTGCTAAAACACCAATCCAAATGATGAAAGTCATAGGTACTAACAACTGGTGAAACTTTTATTTTTAGTCCAGGGATAAAGAACCTCATTAAAAAAAAAAAAAGCAAGAAGTCATATTTGTATTGGTAGACTTTTTATGATTATCCATCAAATAGATAACTCTTATCAAATATATCTACTAAAATCTTTCTCCTTGCTTTTATCATGTATGGAAAACCTGCACTTCATCAAATTACTTCTGCCAGTTTTCTATACATACAGTAAACGATTTCAGAAATTAACTCACTAGAACTCTTTGTTAAAATTTGTCATTTATCTATTAAAATTCTTCAGCTTTTGTCAGACAATGTACTTAGCTCTGTAATAAGAGTCCCTAAAGATACGCGTGTGATTTGTCAAAAGAGAGACAAAAAGTGTATAAAACTCTAAAATGTCAGCAATCAGGAGATTTAACAGACTTTAGTAAATTTACATAGAATGAATAGAAATCTTTGATATTAATAAACTTAGCTCGGGGGAGCATGAGAGAGGGGGCAAAGAATGATAATTTGAATGTAATTTCCACATCACTTCTTCCCAAACTAAAAATTATTATGGATGAATGTGTGATAGAGTTTAAATAACACAAATGAAACGGTTTGTCACCTCCCCAAAGTTTCAGAGAATATTTTTTTATGAAGCAGACTAATAAAGTACATACATTTTCACTTAATTTGTTTTCTTCAACACAAGGACTAATGCTAAATGAGATGAGGATTATAACCTACGACTGTCTGGCAGTGATTGAATATTTTCCTTTTCCATAACCATTGAAACAGAAACAGAGGAATCATACCAAACAGGAGAAGAATATTTACTGGCTTTAGGAAGCCTGATCAGTAGCTAGTAATGCACAACACAGCGACAACTCTAACAAACGATAATATTTCCCAAGTAACACAGACATACCAACACATGACTTTTATAGAGTAGGATATTACAACACTAATGAGATTGAGATGGGATAAGCAGAAACCAGCTCCTAGAGAAGGTAAACGTTAACTTATATCTTGAAGGAGATATTGGTGGACATGATAAGGACTCATAGGTACGTGTACTGGCAACACTGAGCCAATAGTCTGTAATGAGAAACAAAAGGTTTGACTTTACTGAATCCAAAAAATGCTGTATTCGTTTGCTAGAGCTGCTATAACAAAACACCAGAGACTGGGTGACGTAAACAACAGAAATTTATTTTTTCAGTTTTAGAGCTGAAAATCTAAGATCAAGGTTGGATTTTTTCAGAGGAGGCCTCTCTCTTTGGCTTGCAGATGGCTGCCGGCTAGCTAAGTCCTCAGAAGTCTTTTCCCCATGCACAGGCATTCATTTCTGTATTTCTCTCTCTGTTCAAATTTCTTCTTATAAAGATACTAGTCAGATTATAGAGAGGCCCAACCACGTGGTCTTGTTTTTAACTTCATCACTTCTTTCAAGGTCTCATTTCCAAACACAGTCACATTCTAGGATACTGAAGGTCTTTAGCATAGGAACGTGAGTGAGGGGATGTGATTCAGCCAATAATACACGTGTTCTGGAGTTAGAGTGCTTATAACGTTCAGACGCCAAGATCTTGCCAATGCCAGCAGGGATCAGAAGTGGGGCTCTTCTTGTTAACACATTTGTAAGATCAAGATAATCTTATCCATGGATATCAAAGAAAGGGAAGCACATTGGGAAGACTCTAAAATCTACAAATTCTCTAATGCTCTCTTTCTTCCACTGCTAGAGGAGAATAGGGCAGGTAGTAGAGTTACCCCTTTAGAGCTTTCAGTCCAATCCCCTGTTTTTCACTGAGTTCTTAAGAGTCTCTGATCATTCAGATTTCCTCACCTTTCAGTTCTTTCTTCTCACCTCTTCTCCCCACAACACCTTATCTTTCTATTCTCTGTTGGAACACCAAGCAGTGCACTGGTGAGGATTGGGGGCGTGTTGGCAGGCGTATGGGTGTGGGAGAGGGTCATGCAGAATTTAGTAAGTGGGAAGAATGATCTACTCCTTTTTGATGTTGTTGTTGTTCTTTAACATTTGCCCTGCACTGATATTTCATGAAAAAATTATATTAGTTAATTAACAGGACATGCTAACATATTTTCCCTTTGAACTGAATTTCTGATGGGGAAGGTTATGAAACAGGAAAAGAACAGAATGAGTAATATTCCTCGCACTTATGTTAGCATTCTAAATTGTATATTGGTACCCTTAGTTTTCTAAATCTTACATTAGACTAAAATTCCCCATTATAATGGCTTCTTCTGTTGTAAAATGAATGTGTTGATTAGAAATAGTTGAGCAATAGGAATAACAACAAAAAACACACAAAGTTGACCTTGGGTCAGGCATTACATTAAACATTACACAAACACTAGTCATTGTGCCCTTACATCGACATTGTTAGGTAGATAAAAATATTATGTGCTTCCTATGAAGAAACTGAACCGCAGAATGTTAATTGATTACCGAGAAATGCAAATAACTGCATCCAGGTGGTCTTATTCCAGAGGCCAACATTTCAACTATTATTTTATGCATCTGCCATAAGAAGACTCATGTTCCCATGACCAGTATTTATGACAAATGGTAATTCCAATTTCAAAAACAGGTTTGCTCTACCATTAACAGGAAAGAGAGGTGCTTTTTTCCCCAGGAATGAAAACATTTTAACTGAAAAACCAGGGCCATCTGGTAAGGAAATACAAGCCTCTAGTACAAAAGCCTCCCTCTCTGATGCTGTTTACTGATGTCCTGCTTGGATATTTGCCGATGATTTTTGCATATCCTATTTGCCCTAATACACCGTGCTTCCTTATAAAGCAGCCAGCAGATAAAATATCCCTGCCTAGATATTTTAAGTCTAGGATTTTAGAATTGTAAGGCTAATTTCCATAATAGATTCAAAAGATTTTTTAAATGAAATTTCTCTCTTCCCATAATTATGCAACTCACCAAAGCATTTTTATGTGTGTCCTTAAAAATGTTAACTGAATGTTCAAGTTGGTGCTTCACTAACCAAGATAGCTAATATAAAAATATATATGGCACAAAGATTGACCTTATTCTTCTGCTTAGGGAAGCTTATACTGATGGATAAGACTCTAGTCAGTACTGAAATAAAGAAGATTGGCACATGAATTGAGTCTCTGCTAGTTTAGAGAATGAGAATATTCCGGAAGGTTCGCTAGCCAGTGTTGGCCAAGTCTGTTTGTACTTCATGTATTCCTAATTTTATAGTTCCTAACTTCCCTTGCAGTTAGGATGGAACCATGAGACAAGTTTTTGGGCAATAGGCTGTCAGCAGAAGAGTCACTTGTGGTTTTAGGCATTTAAAAACGTGCAGGCCTCCTCTATGCCTCGGTCTTCTGCTATGGGTTTAGAGGCTACACGTTCCATAGAAAGTACTACAAAATACCAGGCCCCTCTATGCACCTATATTGAGCGCATAAAATCTGATGCAGTAAAACACTGAGATTTGGGGGTTTGATTGGTTGCTGCAACATAATTTTGCCATGCTTAACGACAATGAAGATGACTTCGCTTGGACAAGTGTGGGAAGTAGTGGTGTGTGAGGATTCGTCATACCACACATTCAGTAACCAAACCCAGTGGACTTTCTGTATTTCCCACATCTAAAATCACAATTCTTGAAGATCCAAAAGAGCATATTTTAAAAAAAATCGTATTCTGCTTCTTCTTCAACTCAAATAGCTAACATCTTACAATAAATGTTATAAAATGTGCAGATAATTACGGGCACAAACATGAAGAAAAACTTTGAAAGAAACCACTTGGAATGAGAAAAAAATTCAGTAAATCTCACATGACGTTGACTATCTGTGCCTCCTGAAATAGCCTTTCTTGTCTGATTTTTCATTCATCCTACGGACATTTTGCTTAAGAATTACCTTCATTTTAGTGAATGCTGTGGCACGACAACCTGGATCCATTCTTTAGGACCAAAATGTTTATTCCTCCAGCTTCCAGGGGTTTGCTTGCTGAGAGGTGACAGCTGAGTCCCTGCCTGAAATTGCCTTTGACTAAAGAGTGCTGCCTACTCCATGTATATCCTTCCCCAGGAAGCCCACTTACAATGGCTCGTGGGGGTGTGGGCACAAAGACCGTGCTGCTAGGACATCTTCACACACTATCCCATCTTAGGAGCTCCTCAGTGCATATGTCCAGGCCTCTGTTACAATTTCACTGCCTTTCACTCTGCCAGTTCCTGCTTCTTTTGCTACCTGACATGTTATTAGCTCTCCCCAGGAAACCTCCTACAATCTTTCTCAGAGTGTTTCCTGGGGAATGCATCTTATGACTCCCATATGGCCCAGAACAGACTTGCAACTTGTAATGAAAGTATAGCTTGTGACTTTGTGCATCAAGAACATTGAAATTATCTTTCTCTTTTTAAATGTCTAAAATACATGGCCTTATTTATAATCCTCAATTACCATAAATAACAATTCTGATATAATTTTTACTTTGGAATATGTTTAACTTTCCAGAGAAACTGCAAAACCATTAAAAAAGAGTTCCTATGTATTTTTTACCCGATTTTCCCTAATGGTGACATATCACTGTGGTACAGTTGCCAAAACTAAGAAATAAACATTGGTATATACATTAACTAATCTCCAGACTATCCAAACTCCACCAGTTTATTCATTAATTTCCTATTTCTGTTCTAGGAGACACCCAGGATACACTATTGCCTTGAAACAATAGTCATTTTTTAATGGCAAAGTGAATAAAACACACATATGCCTATGCGTGTACACATATATACACAAAGGATTTTAATAACAAATACGGAAAATATTTTTGAAACCTACATATAAATAAGATACCAGTCCGATACTAATTAGCCGTGTGGCCTTATACATATTTCTTCACTTCTTTGGCCTCAATCAACACATCTATAAATAACATGAGTTAAATTTCATACCTTCTTTCCTTTTCATGTTTTATATCTTATACTTCAATATCATTAAATAGGAGATAAAATTTTGCCTAGTATTTAACAGGATAAAAAAATTCCTGTTAAAACTTGCAATTAAAACAGAAGGCTTCTAATTAATTTAAATGAGGTGGGCATACCTTTATAACCTTGATGGGGTTTTGTTATCATTTTTTATCATAAATTTGAATTTTTTTTAAAAACCTACCAGATCATTTCCTTCAACAACTAGAAAAATAAAAGATTGAGATAGAATAGGAAAAAAGCATACCTATAAAATGAAGAAAAGGTATTTGAAGTAATTCTTAGGAGAGCTTAGTGCCGAAAGAGAAGGCTCTTCAAGGTCCTTAACTCATTAGTTAAGTATATTTATGTTGAGTCAGCCATGGATTGGTAGAGCTGGTGATTAGAAAGCCTCAGAAGATGCCACACTCTGATCAACATTTAATTACTTTTTTGTAAATATGAAGCTAGTTCAACAGGTCAAAATGAGAATAATTATTATTCTTCAGAAGAACATTAATTTCTTGAAAATAACTTATGTTAATCTTTAGACACGTTATTGCAAAAAAGAGAAAAAGCTACATAAAGAAATACAGAATGCTTTAATTCAAATCCCTTACATTCTGAGAGTCATTTAATGAAACTCTACTTGCAACAGCTAATAGTTCATAAACAGTAACGTAAATATAAACAGTAACTGGTATGGCAAATCTTGTTTGCAAAAGAAAAGTGGACCATAAAGAGTGATTACTTATTTAAATATATTCAAAAATTATTTTAAGTATTTTCATCTGAATCAATTTATTTAGAAAAATATTGTAGGGAATTCCATGATTAATAAAATTTCAAAAGAGTCCAGAGGTTTCTAGTAATGAACACATTTGTTTTAATACTTTTTTAAAAGCATGTTTAATATCAGTGCTCTTGCGTGATGAAAACCTGTGGGAATCTGCATTCTATCCATGCTCCTGTGTGTGCAAGTCACACTATTTCAAGGAACTGAATTATTCGAATACAACTCTGCTAAAGGCTTTGTCATTTGGAAATGGATATAATGTCCAGGAATATGATAGAATTTTACTTCTTTGAAAGAATGATAATATTTAGATATATTAGTTAATTTACTGAAGCTGCAAACATATCTCCATCCTATCCAAGTGAAGACCAGGTTCTTTTATGAGAGTCTGACAAAAGTTACATTTGATCCTCTTGCCTTTCAAAAGTTTATGTAAGTATGGAAAAATAAAATTCAAATTTGGGATCCTCCTTCTTTTCTGGGAAAGGTCAATTTTATATTTACCTCGTGCCTGGCAGATGGACGGCACATGTGCGTCCGTTGGAAGAGATGGACTCTGATGAGGATGGGGGCTCTGCAACCTTCAGATCTAGGCATCGGGTCCTTTTTAAGTCTCGGTATTTTCAGCCTGGAACAGAAATGTGGTTTTAAATTATGGCCGTAGCTCTTCCTGGTAGATGGTTCTACTTCTTCTAGAAGGACCTGCAGAGCATTGTAAAGGAATCAGACTTGCAACTACTGCTCCAACAAAGTCAAACTCTGCAATTTAATTATTCTAATAAAAATAAATAAGGGAGGATGTTTTTCTTATGGCCTAAAGATGTCTTTGTGTTATGACTGGCCCAGTTCAATCACCCAAGCATCACATAGAAACAGTAGTTGGATACTTCAAAGAGTAGGAGACATTCAAATCTTTCTTATTTGGCTTGGTAGTCCACGATATTATTTTTTTTTTCAGTACATTTGCTTTCCTAATTGTGTTTTGCTTGAATTAGTATTAAAAAGATTTTGTCTTCCCTGAGCACACACCAGCTGGGGAGTGGGAGGAAAGGGCCTCAGAGCTACCCAGGCAGTGGGGCAATACAGCTCTAAGATTCAAAATTAGTCATGAATAATTCACAAAGCAGATAATCTACCCATAGATAAACAAAAGGTACTGGAATCATCCCAGGATCATTATATCCCTTGTTCGAAGTCTTAGACTACTAAATTTTTCTTAACTTTTTTTTTTTTTTTGCCCTGATTAACAGATAAACTAAGACTTTTTTAAAGGAGTTTTAATTGAAATCGATAGCTTTTGAAAAACAAAAATATTATTTTATTCTTGGTTATATTTCCTTTTTATTTGAAAGATCTCTCATATTTCTGTTTTAAAGAACTAATAAAACATGAGGTTCATATGTTGCCAGGGTCTGATAACTTGTAGATAATGGATTCTCATGCAATTTGTCCTGCATCTAGAAAACAGATGCTTTGCCCCTCTGAATTTAAGTTACTTGTCCCAGATTATAAATAAGAATATAAAAAAAAATCAAATATCAAATATCAAAAATTATCAAAACTGTTTAAGGATTAATAAGATAACATAGGTATTCAAAATCATTAAACAAAAGGTCCTACAGATGTTTTGACTTGATTTTCTTTCTTTTTTTTTTTTTTGGTACATACTTCCATTGCCATGGATTAGTCTTATTTGGGATACCAGATTAATTTATGCTATAATTATTATTTTATGTTTACCAGGCTACAGCAGTATTCTTGGTATAACACAACATGTTAGGGAAAATTTCTTGTCCTGGGGAGGATGTAAGGGGTAGTGAGCTATAAGAACAACAGAGAAATTCCAGAAACACATTTTACTGTTCAGTAGTTACTCTTCATACACACCCACACACACAAATAGTAATGGCTGCTTTTCTCTTCATTTTGAAATTATTTTTGTCTTAGTAAATGAAGAAATATGCTTGTCTAAATTTTCATATGTCATACATTTGAAGTCTGCAGAGCACTTCCCCCTTTCATAGATCTTTCTAAAGGAGTTTGGGATTAAAATTATGGTCCACTGACAGACCTCAGTTCTGCGACCACCCTAATCTGGGGATATATATATATATATATAATATTTATAGTTGGAGACACCATTTTCTTCCTTTGAAACACCACTCAGCTTCCTTCCTCCCACACTAATTCCTTAACCTAAATATTTACTTAAGGGAACATAAAAGATAACTTTTATGAAAGATAACCTTTTTTTAAACACAAATATAATTACTTTTTTTTTTTTT
>NW_003852447.1:9020006-9024970 GCF_000181295.1 Otolemur garnettii
ACCTGCCACAACACCTAGCTATTTTTTTGTTGTAGTTGCCATTGTTGTTTGGCAGCCCTGGGCTGGGTTCCAACCCGCCAGCTCCAGTGTATGTGGCTGGTGCCCCAGCTGCTTTAAGCTACAGGCACAGAGCCAAATGTAATTACTTTTAAAGCATGAAGGCAGATTCTGTCTTCTTTGATTATAGAAGAAGTCTACCATTATGACCATCAAGTTGAGTCCATTAATTACATGCCCATTCTTGAAAATATCTCTTTGTAATATGACAAAATATTCTCTTGACTTTCCTTCTTCTTGCTATCCCTTTTCTAGCCTCTTTCTTTGATCCCCTATCATGACCCAACCCTATTGAGTATTGCCCAAGGCTCTGTCCTATGGATATTTTTCTTTCATTAACCTTTTGCCCATTGATGATCTTGGCTGCCCACTTCCACATGGATGTCTTTGCAGAGGGTACATCAGTTAAACTGTAGAATAACCCCTGGCTCCCATAGCTCAGTAGATTGTCATATTTCCAAGAACCAGAGAATAACCAAAAGGTGGGTGACCCCATGAAATGTGGTTGCTTGACAGAAAAAAAAAAAACTTGTCCTTGAAAAGAGTGACGATTTTTCAGTTTTACATTTGTTATAGTCAAATGTTGTAAGAACAGAACATCTTCTATGTTTTTAACATTTCACTGTTTTCAGTCCTCAGAACCATGAAAAAGACTCCAGACTACATTCCTGCCAACATGCATAGGGGTTACCGGTTCGTTGCCATACCTGGCTTTTTTAATTATTGGAAGCTTCCTAGTTTTATGATTCTATGAAATAGTGAAGTAATGCGAACCCAATAATCATTGTACACTATGAAAATAAAAAGATTATTTCCAACAAAGTAAGAATTTTAAACATTTTATAATTATTTCTAGTCCCTTTGATTTTTTTCTTTTTTGAATTGAGCATAATTGTACATGGAAATATAAGTTTTTAATATGTTATCTTAATTAACAGTAAGAAGTAATTCAGTCTTCCCTCATTGGATGATCTACATGCTCTCTTTACCATCTTCATTGTTTATATATTCTAGGGTAGTTTCCTCTCCATTTATTTGAGATCAAGTTTGGAAAAATGTATTTTTCCAAATAGATTTTGCCATCATCCCTGCTAGTGTTTAAATAATATTTCAAAAGTTCCAATTTTCAGTGACACACCTGACAAAGCTGTAACTCTATCAAAGAAGACAATTTTCACACAACATCACGGTATATCTCTGGAAATTATGAGAATTAAGCCAAGACATGTGGAATTAATGGATGCTTCTTAAAATCAATGGCCACATAGCTAATACACAACCAGAAAGAGCTTTCCTATGAAGTCACAAACAAGTTATAGGTTATAATGGAAAACATCTATGTAGAACAGAAAAATACCCACCACCTCTAGAAGAAATCTTAATAAAAATGTGAGATATCTAGCCGAAGACAATCAGCACGATTTGACTAAGAAATATAGATTTTAATAAATGGAAATGAATGGTATGGTCATTAAACAGAATGCTTTACTTATAAAAATTTTTGTTGTTTCTAAACAAACGTGTAGGTAAAAATGAGTGTTCATTAAAACCTCAGTGAAATATTTTGAAACTACAAAGAAAGACCTGAAGTCATTTTTGAAAATTAAACCAGCTAGACTCAATAAAACATTGTTGTAAAAGAATAAGAATAACAGAGGCTCGGGCTACTTTGTATTACTATGCATAGAATATCAAATATAAAAGAGTACACTGTCACAAAAAATGAACACATAAGAGAAATGGAATAAGTATTCCAGAAACAAATCTTTTTGTTTATGAAATGCATTTATGATAAAAGTTACATAAAAATCAGTAAGGAAGGGAAAGATTATTCAATAAATGATAACACTAGTGGAGATATCGCTACTAGAGCACAAGATCCAAAAAGGCCAGTACTTTATTTCACGGCTGTCTCATTCAATGCCTAGAAGAATGTTTTCATAGGGTAGATGGTCATTATGCGGATGTTGAATAAAAAATTATTTGAAAGTCTATTTTGATCATCACATCAAACATCGCTCTAAGATTAAGTCTAGATAAATTTCATAGTTTCTAAAAATCTTAGAAAATAGAACTGAATACTTAGCAAATATGTTTATGGGGAAAAAAATCTTCTAAACTTAAGAGCAATTATCATAAAGGAGAATTATAGATCTGATTACATTCAAACATAAAATACGTATCTTAAAATCACAAAACTTTACAAAATTAACAAGACAAAGAAGAACTTGAAAATATTTATAACAAGCTTGCAAATCAACAAATACAATATTGAGCCTCTATACAGAAATAGCCACAGGGCATGAAAAGAGAATAAATGGTAGCAGACGAAAGGGTTTCCATGTCAAAAATAATGAAGAAATACAAATTAGAACCATAAGATACCTATCAGACACCAAATACTACCTATTTATTGAAAGATTTAAAACAGATGTAATGTCCAGTGCACGACAGGGGGAGTATGATAGGCATGCTCAAACACAAGTATTGCAAAGACTTTAAAATCGCCTATGGTATTTGACTTAATAATTCTACTTCTAAGAATCTAAGCTATCAAAATATATCAGCCATCATGGTCAAGTATCCATATACAATGAATACTTTTAGTCAAATAATTTTTTGAAAGCCCAAATAGTCAATAATCAGGTAATATTTACCACAATGTATTATCTAGACAAATAATAAAATGTCATACAATGTGTTACTTAAAAGGAGGGCTATTTTAAATACAGGAAAATTATTATGTTAAAATGGTAAGAAAAAAAGAAAACAGGAAATACATAAAACAGACTAGAAGTACAGGGACTAGCTACAATCATAGCATAGATGGTTTTATCTAATATGTTGACTATGTCAAGATGACTTTCTTTTTTATTTTCTCTACTTTGTACAGTTTTGCTTTTTTTGCCTAAAAGACAATCCTAGGCCAGGTGTGGTGGCTCACGCCTGTAATCCCAGCACTCTGAAGGCTGAGGCAGTTGGATTGCTTGAACTTAGGAGCTTGAGACCAGCCTGAGCAAAACTGAGACCCCCATCTCTAGAAATAGCCAGGCATCCTGGCTGGCACCTGTACTCCCAGCTACTGGGCAGGCTGAGGCAAGAGGATCTCTTGAGCTCAAGGGTTTGAGGTTGCTGTGAGTTGTGATGCCATGGCACTCTACCTCAGGGTGACAAAGTGAGACTCTGTCTCCAAAAAAAAAAAGATAATCTTCACTAAAAATTGAAGAAGTTTTAATTATCAGAAGTTTAACCCACAAATTAATTACATTATGAAAGAGCAGTTTCATTTACATAATTATATTTCTGTAGAATTATGAGTAAATCTAATAAGGTTTTTAAAAAGCCAATGTGTTGCACCAATCCCTGCTTAACACCTCCAGTGGTTCACCAGGTACAGAAAATAAAATACAAACCTCTTAACACTGCTTCTAAGGAATTAAACAGTTATCTCCGCATTTATTCAAGGTAAAAAACAAACAAACAAACAAAAACCAGAACGCTGGTCTAAGAGAGGTCTCTTCTTCAAGGTCAATTATTGAAATTCTTGATATTCATTCAAAAAATATTTTTAGCACCTTTCATGGCTCTAGGACATTATGAATTCCTAGGAATACTCACATTATGATTAGAGAGATAAAAGTTACCAATAGAGAGAAAATTACAATTAGTGCTTCTGAAGAAACTGAGGGATGAGACAAAGAATGCATGTTATGCTTGCAGGGGTTAAAGGCAATGTGTCAGTTACCAAGATACGGCCTCTCAGCCTTTACTGCACTCTTTAATATATGCTCTGTGATAAACAGAATAATTCCTGTAAGCGGTTGTCCTTGACTGGCTGGAAGGGGAGAGGTGGCTGGTGGGGATTGCTCATCATACAGCAGAATCATAAATCATCACTTGTTCCAAATCACTCACCCAAGACCCTGGATTGGCACCTTTTAAATATTACTATGTGCATGGATTTTACTAGGCAAACCATGACTTAGGCACCCTATAAATCTAATTTCTGAGCTACTACTTTCTCTCCA
This sequence comes from Otolemur garnettii, assembly GCF_000181295.1. Lineage (NCBI taxonomy): Eukaryota > Metazoa > Chordata > Mammalia > Primates > Galagidae > Otolemur > Otolemur garnettii. Next base: position 9,024,092 of record NW_003852447.1, read on the forward strand.
AAAACTCCCATTCTGAGAGCAACGTATGCTCTCTCTCCATCCTTACCTAGCTAAAAATCCCTTCATTAATTTAGTCATAGATTTAAAAGGCTGACTTTTCTTTAATCTTCATAAACGAAATCTCAGCCTTTGGGTGGATCCTTATGGAAAGTCACTTGGTAGGACTTCAATGAGTTTTTATGCAGTAAGGCTCACTTGAGATCCTGGCGTGTGGTAAACCTGCCTCTTTCATGAAAACACTTGCTGATAAATGTACTAGTCCTCTTCCCCATTACTCACCTTTCACGGTACACCAGGTTAGAAACGCTTCCGCACCTTGCTGAAAGGCAGAATATTGGAGCATGGAATCAGCTCAAAGAGTATGTACGAATCCAAACTTCTCAATATAGACATAAGGAAACTGCAGACCAAGCAAAATATTTTTTCAAGGTCACACGTCTAGAAACTGTTGCACTTGCATAAGAACCCAGGTCTCCCAACGGGAAGTTCACTGTCTTTTCCTCAAAGATTTCTGTGGGTGGGAAGGTCGTGCTGTCTCCACCGGCTGTAGAGCCTCTAACATGGCGCTGATCTTCATGAGGCCCAAGTGTTCTCTCTAAAGAGAGAAAGGGAGCGAATCAACCACATTGCAGATAAGAGATGCTGAAGAGGAGGCTGTGAAAACCAAACTGGAGGGTGTGAAGCACGAAGACGCATTTGTGTGGAGTTCCCCGGGAAGAGCTTTGCGGCTGCTCAATGTTCATAAGAATCACCTGTTGATCTTGTTAACCTACCGTTCCCATTGTGGTAGATCTAGGGCGGGGCCTGAGATTGCCCAGGTGTCGGGAATGCTGTCGGGCTGCAGACCACTGGGAGTGGGCAGGGCACGGACTTAGACCC
>NW_003852447.1:9025196-9056639 GCF_000181295.1 Otolemur garnettii
AAAAAAAAAAAAAAAAGTTTATGTTTGCTGTGAAGATATTTTTTAGATGTGATTAATATTTAAATCAGTAGACTTTGGGTAAAGCAGATTAACTTCCATAAAATGGTGGAGAAAAAAACTGAGGTTCTCAGGAGAGGAAGGAATTGCCAGGATTCCCAGCCTGTGGGCCTCCCCAGCGCATTGCGGACTTTCTAGTCCCACAGTTGCAAGAATCAATTCCTTAAACTAAATCTGCCTAGATAGAGACGTTTTTCTAGACAGATAATGAGAGAAAGAGAAGACCAATGGCACATGTGTGTGTATACTCTGTGTATATGCATGCCTGTGTGTGTGTGTACACATATACATAAGTACAATAATACATTTTTTATATATTTTATTTCTCTGGGGAGTCCTTACTAATATATTACAACAATTGGAAAATAACAATTTCCTAGAATAATACTGGTTCTTACCAAGCATTGACAAATATAAAAACGTAACACAGAGAAAATACTAAGTAGATTGATTCTTCATTTATCAAATATGTACAAGTATCTATTCTGTGGCAGGCCCTGGAGATATGGTGATGAGGAACTCAAAGGCCCTGCCCTTGTGTCACACTTGTTCCAATGAGAGAGACAGGTATAGAAGCAACGAGAATGCAAGAAGCAGTGAGTGTCACGAATAAAAATAGAGGATAAAGCCCTTAGTCAAGTTTTCAGAGGAGGTAGTATTTGAATAATCTGCAGTATTTGAACAGAGAGGCTCCACATGAATTTACATGTTTACCTGATCAATAAATACCTTTAAGTTTTCTCCCTTTTGACATGATCTGCTAGCTAGGGATGAAAAGATAAATAATATCTGACTTTAAGAATCATGTACACGAAGAGGGTGCTGTATAAAAATTACACCAGAGAAGCCTGCCTGAATTTTAAAATGGTCATAAGATAAACAAAGTTATTGGATTGGATAAATCCTTTCAACCCGATGAGCAGTGACAGAAATATAGTGTGTATGTTGGGATCCAAATCTTAAAATAAGTTATTTTTTGAGCATACTAAATTACCTAATTAATTTTGCTTTCGGCAAGTATTTCTTTGAAGATCTAATTTCAGCTCTCATATAACAAATGCTATCTGGCTATTGATCCTTCCAACTTTCAAGTCTCAACATTTGTTCTTCTGTTGTTTCTTTATGACTGGGAGCTATTAGGGCTGTCATTACACAGCTCTACTCTGATACCCATATGAAGTGCAGTGCATAAGAGAAGGCATTGTTTAAGGGGTTAGAGTTTATGCTGGTTGGCTCAAACTGTAATCTTCTCTGCTTACCTCAACCTACTTATTAAGTCTGTACAGCATACAGCAAGTTTCATACATTTTTTTTTTCATTCTTAAGACTGGAAATTGCTCCTAGATGCAGCATACAACTACGACAGGGACTCTACCTAACAAATACAAACGTAGTAACCTAATTGTGCCCTCACATGAATCTGAGGAAGAAAAATTTTATGAATAAAAAAAAAACTGGAATTTTAAGATTAAATACCTATCAGAAGTTAAGGGGGAAAGTGTTATAATACAGGTATCAAAATTATATAATGAGAATATAAATAGTAAATATAAGCCTTATGGTAAATCTTAAACCTTGAAATTGAACGTAACACATAGTTCTTTGACAACCCGGTTTGGGAGACGGGAAAGAGAACTAATATTTGTCAAGCTCTTCACACATTTTTTCACCATATTATAGAAATGCTGGAAGCTGGGTTTACCTCAGACTTGCTCAACTGCAAATTCTGAGTTCTTTCCATATACCGTATCATTTTCTCTAATTTGCTAAAGAAATATATTTGATTTTCTTTGTCCACACTAGTTCCCCTCCAATTGAGATACGAAAATGAATATCTCACCATATGACCTCCTATGCCCAGTGTTTGAAACTTTCCTGTGGTTTTCCATTGCTCTAAATTGAAAAGGAAAATTCATAACAAGATCCATGAGCCCTTGCCTTCTCCAGTCCCAATATTACTCTCCAGCCTCATCTTATACCAGCTCATGCTCTTTCTATATCAGCCTTACAAGGGTCATATTTTAGGATCCTTCATGGTATAGGACCTTGCATATGCCAGATTATTTACCTAAAATATTCTTCCCATTTCTCTTAATCTAACTGACATTCTTTATATCCTGGTTCAGGTATCACCTTATCAGAGAAGGTAGGTAAGGAGTGATCATGATCATTTGAGAGGAAAGGCCAGCTGTATACAAAGGAACTGCCTGAGGCTCACTGATAGCATCTGTACCAATTTATGTTCCCACCAACAGGGTGGAGGGGTCTCTTCTCTTCATATTTTCATCAGCATTAATTTTTTTTTTTTTACATAAAAGCTAAACCATCCTAACAGGTGTGGGGTGGTATTTCATTATGGTTTTTATTTGCATTTCCCTGATGATTAGTGATGTGGATAATTTCATATATCCATTGGTTTATTCAGGTCTTTTACCCATTTTTTCAACCAGATTTTGTTTTTTGCTAATGCATTGTAGCAGTTTCTTATAGATTTTAGATATTAGCCCTTTATCAGATGTGTATGGGTTTTTGTAAGTATTTTTTCTTACTTCGTGTGTTGCCTTTTCACTTTGTTGATTTGATTTTTTTCTTTGCTATGCAAAAGCTTTCTTTTCTGTTTTTTTTTTTTTTTTTTTTTTGAAACAGAGTCTTACTCTGTCATTCCTGGGTAGAGTATGTGGCATCATCATTGCTCACAGCAACTGGAACTCTTGGGCTCACTCAAGCAATCCTCTTGCCTCAGGCCTTCTGAGTAGCTGGAACTAAACATGCCTGCCATAATACCTGGTTAGTTTTCTATTTTTAGTTGAGATGAGTCTCAATCGTGCTCTGGTCTTGAACTCCTGTGCTCAGGCAATCTATCCACCTTAGCCTCCCAGAGTGCTAGGATTATAGGTGTAAACCACCTTGCCTGGCCTGTACTTGCTGTACAGTTTGATATAATCTCATTTTCGTGTTTTTGGTTTTGTTGCCTGTGCTTCTGGACACATATCCAAGAAATCATTGCCAAGGCCAATGTCCAAGATTTTATTTCTATGGTCCCTTCTAGGAGTTCTACAGTTTCAATTCTTATATTTAAGTCTTTAATCCATTTTGAGTTGACGATTGTGTATGGTGTGATATAAGGATCCCATTTCATTCTTTTGCATGGAGATTTCTAGTTTTCCCCGTGCCCTTCCTCTATTTATATATACTCATGCCTAGCCTTTCCCCATTGTTTGTCATCCTTGTTAATGATCAGTTGACCATATACATGTGCATTTGTTTCTGGGATCTCCGTACAGTTCCATTGGCCTATCTGTCTATTTTAGTGCCAGTATTTTGTTTACTGTAGCTTATGATATATTTTGAAGTCAGAAAATGATACCTCCAGCTTTGTTCTAGCTCAGAACTGATTTGTTTATTTGGGGGGTCTTTTGTGGTACCATAAAAATTTCAGGTACTTCCTGCTGACATTACAGTGCTTAATAAGCCTATCTCAGTATTTCCACTTCACTACCACTCTTGAGTTTTTCATGCACTGAAAACTATAGAACATTGATTAAAAAAAATTAAAGCACACACAAATGGAAAAATATCTTGTGCTCATATGAAGTGAACCATATGATGCAATATTTCCTTTTACCAATATAATAAAAAGAAGGAATAAAACTTCTGCTAATCAAAATACCACAACACCTTGATTGGTGCTTGTTATGATGCATTCTAATTTCAGAAATGGTAAAATGTTAAATATGCATCTGTAATTGATGAACACAGTACTTAGAGGTTTCAAGTTTAGAGAGGAAAATAGAATGACAGAAGTCAAGAATTAGCTTCTACCTTTAGGGATAAAATGGAAATTGATACAGCCAAATTAGGCAGACAACATAGGATATGAGCTCATTTAGGGTAAGAACGGTGTTTCACTTTGGACTTGTACATCTAAAATTCTTGTAGGATATTTTCAATGGAGAACACATAGTTTGGAGCACAAATGAAAATCTGAGTGACTTGGGAATCATCCACATATACGTTGTATGTGCTTGAAATCATGATATTGGATGAAATCTCACAGGGAGTAATACACAGTTTAATAGTAGCTAAAAAAGGGACAAGTTAAGTGAGACGTGGAGAAAGAAAGAAAAGTAGGACAAGAAAACCAGAGTGAGTATAGTGCCATAGATGTTAAGGGAACAGAAAATTTCTAAGAGAGAAAATACTAATATTCACAAAGAACTATCTAGTAAGATAAAGATGGAATGGTTCATTGGGTCTGATCACTAGTGACCTCAGTAAGAACAGTTTCCAGAGTGGCAGGAGCAGAAGCATGATCGCAAGGGGTTGACAAATGAATGTGGGATGAGGTAATAGACATTTGAGATGAAGTCAATTGTTCAGTAAGCATCACTGAGGGGAAAAGAGACTTCCAGAAGGCATATGATGAAGGGAAATAGTTTTAAAGCAAAAGAAAGGTTAGTCCAAAGGAAGTTTTTAAACTGAGAGGAAGGAACTAAAAGAGAAAATGAGTCTAAGAGAGTCGTAGAAAGGAAAGAGGTGTTCAGAGAATGAATGAATGGTTGAGTAGCCTTCATTTTTCCTGAAAAAAAAAGCAAAATTTTTGCTGCCTGATATCGTTATAAGGGATAGTTCCTGACTGTAACAAATTAAAAGCATTTTCTAACTTAAAAAGCAACCCTTTCTATATCTATATATAAGGTTAAATTAGGCAAATTCCATTTAACAAAGATAGAGGAACTATACTAATAGAGATGATCAGGCAGACATCCTTTATTACTTCTTAAATGCTGGAGTTTATTATGTTTTCAACAAATGTAAGCTATGTACCACCAAGCCAAAACCTAGAACCACCACTATGTATTACACTTGAAAGATAGTAAGACGAAATGGCAAATTGATTAAGAGGTCATTGAAAATGACTCACAACTTTTTATCCTTTTATGCCTTCTTTGACTACACAGAGTTTCAGATGAGATAATGCAAGGAATAAAATTATTTTACCCCCAGAGAGAGCACTAAGAAATGTTCAACTGTCTACTGAATAATGGAGACTTTTAATTATAAGAAGGCAGCTTGATCTTTTGACTTTTTGTCATGTAATAGGAGTAATGAGACTATCACCAATCCTAAGAATGAAATGAGAAAATGAATTTTTTAAATATAGTTAAAAATATTCTGCTATTTAAATGCCTTAATCACCCATGAAAATTACTGGAAATGCATCGTCTTGAATTCTTGAAGATAGTTTATCATCCTGATATTCTTTGCTCTGTTGAAAACTAAGTTCTTGTTTTATACCTGCTGTAGGTAGTGACTAAAGTTCACATTGTCAGCAGAAATAATTTTGTTTAAACAAATCTTCCACTGTATATTAAGAAACACATTAAAATTGGCCATTTTCCTATGTGGTGTAATAATTTATTTTATGATTAATTTAATTACAGAATCAAATGTTTTATATGCAATAAAATAATATTTTATAACTATAGTATTCAACCATTCAAATCATAATGTTTTACAAACAATGGCTGAATATTAATATCAATAAATTCTGCTTAAGAAAAATAAAGACTTCTTTCTATATTTCTTCAGGATTCAGTTTCAAAAAGATCTATTTAAGCTGTTATAGATATTGGTTAAAGGACCATGTTTGAGAAGTTTTTTTTTTTTTTTTTTTTTTTTGAGACAGAGCCTCAAGCTGTCCCCCTGGGTAGAGTGCCGTGGCATTACAGCTCACAGCAACCTCCAACTCCTGGGCTCAAGCGAGTCTCCTGCCTCAGCCTCCCAAGTAACTGGGACCACAGGCGCCCGCCACAACGCCCGGCTATTTTTTGGTTGTAGCCGTCATTGTTGTTTGGCGGGTCCGGGCTGGGGATTCGAACCCGCCACCTTAGGTGTATGTGGCTGGCGCCTTAGCCGGTTGAACTTTAGGCGCCGGGCCAGAGAAGTTTTATTATTTAATCTACTGAAAGTGACAGTTGTGTATTACATTAATATGTAGTTATGGACTTTTGAACATTTACTTGCTTACTAGTGTATAATGGCTTTGAATAGTGTACTGTGTAACATACACTTAGTCATTTCAAAAAGTGCATATTATTATTTGGTAGACTTTGAACCAAATCATGACAAAATAGGTATTTTCTTGGAGCAGGCCAGCTATTCTAAAACGTATTATTTACTAGTATAAGTTTTGGGAATTTGTGTGTTTACTAAGTATGCATTATTGTCCCAGTATAAACTCTGTGGAAGTTCTTCATATGTGTTTATCTAGGAAAAATATCTGATTCTTATTTTTTCAATCGTATCTTTACCTTTGACCTTGCCCTAGACTGTCTCCTTGAAAAAAATACAATCTTGACAGCGATGATTACTTAATTGCCACCTCATTTCCTTTTTCCCCTTTAACTCTGATCTCAGAAAGATTTCTACACCTGTACCACTAGCATCCCATTTCTTAGTTCATAGATACTTTTCACCTTCAAAGGCTAGATTTTCAAATATCTCCCAGCATTCAACTAGTTACCTATATAGTGTTTATCTCCATATAGCTCTTCACTTTCTGAGTTTTATAAGACTATTGTTTTCTCACAATCTTCACTTATTCCCATCTCACTTATTTTTTCACTGTTTTTACAGAACCTACATTCCTAATTCATACTGTAAAAATGATTTAAACTTACTAATAAAATACTTACATAAGGAACTGGAATTTTTGAATAAATTTTTTTAAATAGGGGTGGTGCAAGATGGTGGACAAGAAGGATCATTCAGCTGAGCTCTCCTAGAATGCCTGGAGAAAAAGAGAGAACCCAGCCATACGTGGGTTACAATAATTTATTATATGATTAAATAGTTCAGGGAGAACAGCAAGGAGGTGGTGAGCTAAATACAGCCTATTAACCAGAACAGTGGAAATCTGACGAATTAGGCAAGTGATTACAACCAGCTAGGATCAGCTGGCCCCTGACAGAGGTCTGGGACAGGAGGAAGACTTTCTGGAGTCTTCAATTGCTGGGGGAAGCTGAACATTGAGTGGGCATCTTGGAAGAGTGGGTGGACTCAAATAGTATACAGCAACCAGATTTGAATGCTGGTTGGAGTGGATTTGCCATAAGATTGATGGCTGGTGAGGCAGCCATACTGAGATTGGTGGCTGGTGAGGCAGCCATGGGCCTGCCATTGTGGGAAGGTTATGAGAAGGTCTTAGCAGAGGCCTAAAGCAAGCAGTCTTAATTCTGTTTGCTGGGATCAGAACTCCATTCCTAGGACAGGCGTAGGAACACCTGCACCCCATGGGAATTGCAGTCAGAGGACACTGTGAGACCTGTCACTGAAGGATTCTTGTGGGCTTTAAGATCCCAACCCAGTGGGATCTTAATGCTGAGGAAACAATCAAGCAATCACCAAAGGCAACTAAGTTTGGAATAAGGACCATAGAGGTTGCTGGCTGTGGTGTTTCCTAAAAAAAACCACAGCACCACCTGGCGTCCTGGCGACATGTTGCAATATACTGTCATCAAAAGCAAGGACTTCTGTTTATTTGGCCACAATGAAGAGTTTAGCTTTGCTCAGGCTGAGGCCACTTAGGCTCTGAGACAAGGTAATTTGAAGCAAAAGGAGGCAGTGAAAAGGAAAAAGAAAGACAGAGAGGTGAACAAGAAAAAAGAACACCTGAGGAGAAACCAACAGAAAATTCTGCAGCATGAAAAACCAAAACAGAGGAACTCCCCCAATGACCATGAGGCAACTACTGCAGAAGACTCCACCTATAAAGATTTAATGGAATTGACATAGAGGGAATTTAAGATATCGATGATAAAGACAATAAAATGAATGAATGAGAACATGAAAAGTTGGACATTATATATGTAGGATATAGAAAGGATATAACAGAGCTTAAGAAAGTGAAAGAAACAATCAGGGAATGTAAAGATGCAGTAGAAAGTAGGAAAAAATAGGTTATACCATGGAGAAGAAATAACCTCAGAGATAGAGGATAAAATTTTCAAGTTAACCCAGGTAGTTAAAGAGGCAGAAAAGAAGAGAGATAAAACAGAATAGGTACTTACAGATCTATGAGACTCCATGAAGCATTCAAACATACAAATAATAGCGATTCTTAAAGGGGAAGAAGACTGTCCCCAAAGAATGGAAACCCTACTGGAGTCTATCATAAATGAAAACTTCCTAAGTTTTACTAAGCACCCCCGACACACTTCTTTCAGATGGCTACTGGAATCCAAGTCATCTCAACTCAAACAGAGCCTCTTCAGGACACATTGTAATGATGATGAAAGAAAAAAATCTGCGAACAGCTAGGAGTTAAGTGCTAAATGACCTACAGAGGCAGAACTATTAAGATGACAGCAGATTCTTCAACTGACACCTTTCAAGTCAGATGAGCATGGTCATCCACCTTCAACATTCTTAAACAAAATAATTTTCAGCACAGAATTCTGTATCCTGCTAAATTAAGCTTCAAAGTTGATGAAGAAATCAAATCTTTTGTGAATATACAAGTACTGAGGAAATTTGCCACAAGACTAGCTCTATAGGAAATACTTAGATCTATTCTCTCAACACTGAGATCATCTCTGAGTACTACAAGAAACTCTACACTCAGAAATTTGACAATGTGGAGGAAATGGATCAATACCTGAAATCCCACCTTCTCCCTTGACTTAATCAAGAAGAAATAGATCTGTTGAACAGACCAATTTCAAGAACTGAGATCAAAGAAACAATAAAAAATCTGTCAGCAAAAAAAAAAAATCCCTGGTCCAGATGCCTTTGTACCAAAATTCGATCAAACATTCAAAGAAGAGTTTATATTCATACTGCAGAAATTATTCCAAAACAATTGAGGAGGAAATCCTCCTCCAAATGTTCTATGAAACAAACATTACCCTGCTACTAAAACCAGGAAAAGTCCCAACTGAAAAGAAGAACTTCAGAGCAATTTCACTGATGAATGTAGATGCAAAAATTCTCAATAAAACCTTAGACAATAAATTATAACTAGACATTAAAAAAATCATTCATCATGGTCAAATAGGTTTCATCCCAAGGATGCAAAGGCTAGTTTAACATATACAAGTCCATAGATGTAATTCACCATATCAACAAAAGCAAAAACAAAAACCATATGATCCTCTCAATAGATGCAGAGAAAGCATACAATAAAATTCAGCATCCTTTTTTAATTAGAACTCCTAAGAATATAGGCATAGGTGGCATATTTCTTAATCTGATTGACACCATCTATGACAAACTCACAGGTAATAGTATATTAAATGGAGTAAAATTGAAAGCTTTTCCACTTAGAACTGGAATTAGACAAGATTCTAGCTCTGGTTCATGGTCTAGCACCAGACCTCTATCACCACTACTATTCAACATAATCCTGGAAGTTCAAACCAATACAATCAGGCAAAAGAAGGAAATAGAGGGCATACAAATGGGTGTAGTGGAAGTCAAACTCTTGCTCTTGACCAATGATAAGATCTTATACTTTGAGAACCCCAGAGATTCAACCACAAGATTTCTGGAAGTGATCAAAAAGTACAGCAATGTCTCAGGATATAAAATTGATGTCCACTGGGCTAGAGACGTGAATAGAACCTTCTCTAAAGAAGACAGACAAATGGCAAACAAACATGAAAAAAACACTCATCGTCTGTAATCATCAGAGAAATGCAAATCAGAACTACCTTGAGTAGTGGGAAGGCCCTCTGCTAACCCCAGTGAGAATGGCCCACATCACAAAGTCTCAAAGCTACAGATGCTGGTGTGCACGTGGAAAGAAGGAAACCCTTTTGCTCTGCTGGTGGGACTGCAAATTAATATAACCTTTTTGGAAGGAAGTATGGAGAGTCCTCAAAGAACTCAAATTTGACCTCCCATTTGATCCCGCAATCTCATTTCTAGGCATCTACCCAAGAAAAGAAAAATCCTTTTATCATAAGGACATTTGCACTAGACTGTTTAATGCAGTAAAATTTACAATTGCCAAAATGTGGAAATAGCCTAAACATCCACCAACTCAGGAATGGATTAACAAGCTGTGCTGTATGTATACCATGGAATATTACTCAGCCACTAAGAGAGATGGAGACTTTACATCTTTTGTATTAACCTAGGCTGAGGTGGAACACATTTTTCTTAGTAAAACACCACAAGAATGGAGAAGCACGAATCTAATGTACTCAATTCTAATTGTTTTGTGTGTGTGTGATCAAGTCCTGTTTATTTTAGAAACATAAACAGTGGAAGTAGGAAGGAATGAGAAAGACGAGGCAATAGTCCCTGAACGGTGAGATCTGACACAGGCTCCATCTGTGGGACCAAGACCTACCCAGCAGCCCCGATCCCTGTGAGGACAACCTGGACAGGCTAGTCTTCCATGAGGGTGGGGTTGGGGTGAGATGGCTCTAGGTGCCTCTCAGTCAGGTGAAAAAGGCTAGAAGGCCCACAACACCCTTGGCCAAGAACACCCAGAGCTGGTTCTCTCTGTGCCTGGGACAAAACAGAAGAGCTAATGCCAGGGAGTGGGTGGGTAGGGGAATGAGCAGGTGGGGAGAGGGGAGGAGGGACAGGGAGGGAGGATCAGGTGTATGGCACACCTCTTGTGGGTGGGACACAGTTATAAGAGGGACTTTATCTAACAAATGCAATCACTGTAACCTAATTCTTTGTATCCTCCATGAATCACAAACAATAAAAAAACGATTAAAAAATGGCTTTAGCAATTTGTGAGTACACATAACATAGAAAGTTAGAGCTGCACATAACCTCACGGGTCATCATATGAGATTGTTTCATTTAGTAGATGTGGAAAGCAAAGAGGAAATAAAAATCAAGCGATCTTGATCCTGCTATTAGTAAGTAGTATAATTCTACTACTAAAATCATGTCTTCTTAGCACTTCATTGATGTGTCTTCTGGGTTGCTGGGTTACTTGTTATAAAAATTTACCTAGGTATTATTTTTATATATTGCATTTTATATGAACTATGATAAATTTGATTACTGATGACACCATATGCATGTGTATATATGCAGAGAGAAAGTGATTTACACACAGTGTTAAACTATAATAATACAAATTTGTATAGAATCTCAGAGCAAATTGCGTTGATATTAGCCAAATCACCAAACTTAACTTTCCACTAATTTTTCTATTAATTTTAATATGTAACCACGCATAATTAACTAGTAATGAAATTTTATCACTTGCAACTTGACAAAATAATCAGTAAGCAAAACTGAAAACATAAGCGCAGTGTTTTAAATTTGTGTTGCTTCCGCATATAAAACTACATAAAACAGCGTTTACTAAAGGCAATGGAAATCCGTGATTGCTGCCCTGAAGTAAAAGTTTTGGAATTTAAGAAGCACTTAGTTGGTGCATTAGGCCATTTGGGATGTTTCAGCGTCTCAATTGACTGTAATTCCAATCTGCTCAAGTGCCCTGTTAATGACCTTCCATCTCCAAGTAAGCAGAGGAATTCAATGTTTATACTTAAAAAAAAAAATCTCTACCACAAACAGAGTGAAGGACAGGCTCTTTTCATTCTATCTTTACTATTGCAAGAGAGAGTAAATTGTTACCACCACATCACTTGAGAGAGGCTAAACTTCAGTGGCTCTTAATGACAAAACAAAATCAACATTTCCAGGTATCAGGAAGCCACTCAAGTGTTTTCCATTTCTTATTGTCTAACAGTGAGTAATTATATTTGGAAAGTCCAAACAAGCAATGAAATTTACCCACGCTTACATTTTAAATTTAGTGTCATGTGGTAAATAGGTAAGTCTCTAGGCTTCCTATAGAAATGCCCCTCTCACTTATAAATAGGTTCAGAGTCCCGTACAGAGCGAAAAGTCCTAGCATCTGGGGACGCTGCTACAAAGACGTTCCATCTTTAACCTTCATGCTCAAGATAATCTTGAAACCCCACATAAGCATATATCTATTTGAATGGGTACCAAAGAAAACAGCAAAACTTATTTTATCTTCTCTTAGATAAAAGACGATAGCTAATTATTACAATGTAATGTAAAAAGCCATTGTGTTTCAGAAGTGAGGTGTCGCATTTGACACCTAAATATTTAACAACAAACTCTAGGCACCTGCATCATACAACTCTGAATGTATTTATTCTCAAATAATTATTTCAGAAAAAAAAAATCAAAGAAAATACACAAAATTCTATATTTTTTCAGTTACAGTATTTGTTCATGGATTTAAAAAAATATGATATAATACAGATGCCTTATAGACTCAATAAACATTGCTTTAAGTGAAACTCAAATTTATTGTGACAGGCATTCCTCAAATTTTTTAATAAAGAAAACAGTAAGAATATAAGGATTCCGGTATTATATCATCCCCTCAAATCAGAAGGGATGAACGGGTCTTTTTACTGCCTGAACGAAGTGTTTTCCTCTATATTACACAGAAAAGTTTTTTAAAATGCTAGGCAGTGAAAAAATATAAGAAAGTTTGCAACAAATGAATGCTGTACCTATACTCACTAAATAAAGGCTTTTTAGGGCCTGATGTCAAACGGCTGCCCGATGTCCCCCTGACTAGGGGAAAGCAGCTGATCTGCATTGCTGGAGAGTGAGGATAAAGGATCAGATAGGGGAGGATAGACCGAATAGATGGTGTGGGATGTCACCAGGGAGGCAGATTTGGAGTGGACTGAAAAACACCTCACAAGTGAAGTTTCTGAGACTTAGATTTTATCTTGTAAGTCACTGGGAAACAGTGATGGTTTTTCAAGCTGGAGAGTAATTCTTGGCTTTGATTCTTCTGTGTCTCAAATTCCACCAGTAAATACTATGTCATGAAGAGAGTGTCTTTATGGTTTAAAGTGTTTAATGAATATTTTAGAGGAAGTGGCTAATTAGGATGGTCAAGGGGAGGATTTGAGTAGAATCGGAAGCAATCAAGGAAGGATGTCTTAGTCGGGAAAGTGGCCTGTGCAAAGTTTGATAAAAGTCAATGCGTATGTGTTTAAGCATGCAGTGAGGACCCCAGGTGGGCTTGAATGTTGCAGTACACTCTAAAACATAGTGGTTAAAAACACAGGCTTTGGAGTCATCAGCTTGAGTCCAAATTTCAGTCTTAACACGTGCTCTGGCTGAATAATCTTGAGCAAGCATTGAAGTTACATTACTGTGGCTGCTTTGTATAAAGGAGAGAGGAAGAGAGAAGAAAGGAGGAAAGAGAAAAGGGAAGGTGGAGGAATGGAGGGGACAGGTGAGGAGGGAGGGGAAGAAAGAGGAGGGATAGGGAGAAGAAGGAAAAGGGGAGACAGGACTGAAGGGGAGGGAGAGGAGAGGAGGATGAAAAGAAGGAGAGGGGAAGGGAGAGACAGGGCAAGAGAGGAGGGCGGGAGGAGAGGAGAGGAAGGAAGGAAGGAGGAGAGGAGAGGAGGAAAGGGGAGGGGCACCGACCATAGATATACCTCATAGATGGTTGATTTCACAAACTAGATGTACCTCCCCTGTCAGGACAAGCAGATCACAAGAACCAGAAACATTTCCCCCTTCAGCATTAGACAAAGTTTTAAACGTGAAAATTCATTTGCTAAAGTAATATTTAAGAAAGATAATTCTAACAGTAGAATGTAGAATAAAAATAAATTAACGCAACTTGATACTTGAGTAATATTATGTAAAATACCAGGCACAGGTAATATAAAATGGCTTTTAGAATGAATGACCAAGAATTAGGATGCCATTGACATTATTAGAAATTCAGAAGAAGGACTAATTTCGGAGGGATAATGAATTTACTTGGTTTGGGAAATATTATGTTCTTATTATAACACCAAGCACACACTCATTATGGAAATAAATGGAAAATGCAATAAAGAGAAAGAGAAAGTAGCAAAATTACCAAAAACTAGTCTTCACCCTACGTCTCTGCATAGATTTACATATGTAAACATGCAGATACATGTTTTTGTAAGCACAGTGTTAACAGTCAAGTGTATGTTGCCTCCATTTTTCTCTTAACATAATATAAACTTAACATGAACTTATTTGACCATAAATAAATGAAAAATATTTTTCACATGACAATTCTCTGTAACTGTGTTTATTTTTCTGTATAACATTTTATTGTAAGGATGTGCCTTTTTATTTTGAGAAAAAGTCTCATCCTGTCACCCTTGGTAGAGTGCCATAGTAGCATAACTCATAGCAACCTCAAACTCCTGGGCTTACGTGATCCTGTTGTCTCAGGCTCCCAAGTAGCTAGGACTACAAGCACCCATGACAATACCTGGCTATTTTAACAGATGGAGTCTTACTCAGGCTGGTCTTGAACTCCTGAGCTCAAGCAATCCACCCATCTCAGCCTCTCAGAGCGTTAGGATGACAGGCATGAGCTACCACCCCACACTGCTAATATGCTATTATTTTTAACCAGTCCCCTACCATTGCACAATTATATGATTTCCAGATCTCATTTATGTAAACAATGCTGTGATATATATATATATACACATATTTATATTTATTTATACATATATGTATGTGTGTGCATGTCACATATGATAGGAAATGAGAAAGTCTGTTGATAGGGTAGTGGGAGAATCACAAATGTTCTCCGAGAGTGACTGGGCATCAGTCAAGTCTATTATTCAACATTTTCTTGCCGTAGAGATATATACCTTCAAGCAGTACCCTTTCATAATGTGCTCCTAATTTATAGCACATGTTCCTGTTAAATTCTCAATAGTTTTTGAATAATTCTCACTATTTCTCATTCTCATACTCTACATTTACATACACAAAGTTTTTGAAGAGTCTATTGCTCTTCTAACTGAAGCTTGCAATAGATTTGAGCTCCAAGAAGTTATTAAAATGGGTCAACGTTGGTGTCAGGGAAGCAGGCAAGAATTACACCTACCTATCTGCCCATTTGATCAGGCTTTGGCCAATCTTCACATAGTTGTCTGATCTTTCCAACATTTGATAAAATAATTTAAAATAGTAGAAATAGATGATGACAAAGTAAACTTATAAATCCTGTAATACAGGGTAATATTTTGTTGATAAAAGTTAAGATTGTATAATTGCTGGACAGATCATATCCCAAAGCCTTTGATACAAGAGAGAATTTCCAAGTTAAAACAGTAATGACCTAAAGAAAAGCAAATCAACAAAGATGATGATTCAGCAGGTGGTTTGTGAAAGAATTAAGAATGAAAAAATAAAAACTACACTTAGGAAGTTAAATAATATTTATTTACATTAATAAATATTTGTGAAACATGCTCCCGAAGATCATTTTTTTGCTCAGTCACTCAAACAATTTGTTTTGTATTTTTTTACAAGTGCCATGTTGTACATCGATCTACTGCATTGTGGTGAAGTCAGGGCTTTCATGCACATCGCTAACCACACTTACATTGTAACCACCAAACAACCTCTCATCCTCCACCCCGTTCTACCTCCCCACCATTGTCCACTGTTCCATACTCGGCTTCCATGTGTATACATTCAGTCCTGGTATATTATCTTTTAGATTCAGTGTTTGATTTTATTTGCTAGTATTTTCTTGAGGATTTTTGTGTCTATATTCCTTAAAGATACTTGTCTATAATTTTCTTTGAACTAACACATTTTTGAAATAAATGAAAATGAATACACAAGATACCAAAACCTGTGGGATATAGGAAAAGCAGTCCAAAGAGGGACGTTTATAGCTTTTAATGCCTACAGGAAAAGGTAGAAAGATCATAAATAAATGATCTAATGTTGGACCTCAAGGAAGTAGAAAAGCAAGAAAAAAGCAAACTCAACATTAGGAGAAGAAAAGAAATAACAAAGATCAGAACAGAACTAAATAAAACAGAAAAAAGAGAGAGAGAGAGAGAGAAAAGGAAAAAAAGAAAAAAGAGAGGAAAAAAACAGAAAAAAAAGAGAGAGGAAAAAAAGAAAAAAAGACAGAAAAAAACAGGAAAAAAGGAAAAACTAAATAAATAAAACAGAAAGCAAAATATAATGCAAAAGAATAACAAAACACAAAGCTAGTTCTTCAAAAGGAGAAACTAAAACTGAGAAACTAAGCCAGACATGAAGGGAGATGATCCAAATAATAGAACTAGAAGCGAAAAAGGAAGCATTATTACCGATACTCCAGAAATGCAAAATATCTTCAGAGGTGATTATGAACAATTATAAACTCACAAACAAGAAAACCTAGAGGAAATGAATGAGTTCGTGGAAATATACAACCTTCCGAGAATGCACAGGTAAGAAACAGAACTTCTAAACAGACCTCTAATGAATAGGGAGCTTGACTCAGTATTAAAGAATCTCCCAACAACAAATCCCAGGACTAGATGGATTCGCAGCAGAATTCTACCAAACATACAAAAAGAGCCAATTCTGCTGAATCTGAGGAGGGAATTCTCCCCAACCCACTGTAAAAAACCAGAATCACCTTGATACCAAAACCAGACAAGGCCACAACATGGTGGAAAATCTGAAGATAAAAAACATCAAGTAAAGCTTCTCCACATGCAAAATTACACAGATTGGTTGGAAAACTATGTCCAAACTCCTCTTAAATTTTACAGGCTTTTTAAAAATCTAACAATGAGCATATTATAAACTTAATTTTATTGTTTTGAGGCAAAACAAGATGATTTTCATATAGTTGGGATTTGTTTTTCAAGACGAGCACCAGTAAATGAATTTTTCGTTTGTTAGCATGAAAATTCATTCTCCACTGTAAGTAGATTCAACTTTGTCCTTTTTTTCTCATCCTAATTATTTCAAATTATAAAAATATCTTGCACATCTCTATCTAGATATTAATTTCTAATTTCATCTACAGTATAGGATTCATGAAAACAGACTGAGGGGCAAAAGCAGCCCTGAATCGTGGTTTGGCAGAAAGACAACAGAGCGGGAGTGGTGGGTTTCAAAGCCGGTGTCCACCGCTACCCAACCTTAACCAAGTTACTGAACCTCTCCCTGCCTCAGGCTTCTCATCTGTAATAGGAGGCCAATAAAAGTACTGACTCAAAGCCTTGTTTTGAAAATGAAAACCATCAATATCTGGTAAATATTTATTTCTAATAGTGTCTAGAATATAGTCAGTGCTAGAGAAAGAGTTGAACGTGAGCTGCAAAGTTCTCTCTATATAAAAGTTTATATCTATATAACCTATCTACCACAGGTTTATATGTATATATATGCATAAGGACTTATTTATTTATAACAAATATGGTAAAGTTTATATACAGGGTGGCCATAAAGTCCGTGTACAATTTAAAATGTGCAATTAGTGTGCAGAACTTCTTGATGGCCACCCTGTATATAGAGACCTATCTACCATTCCTTAAATTGTTTTCCTCGTCCCTCTCT
Organism: Otolemur garnettii; assembly: GCF_000181295.1. Classification (NCBI taxonomy): domain Eukaryota; kingdom Metazoa; phylum Chordata; class Mammalia; order Primates; family Galagidae; genus Otolemur; species Otolemur garnettii. The sequence goes on from NW_003852447.1 coordinate 9,042,651, forward strand.
CAGCTGATAGCCCTCTCTATTTTACTGATTTCCTGCTCTCTTCTATTTCCAACTATCATCTACCCCTGCTAATAAATGAACTAACCACAAAATGTTAGGGTTGGAATTCTACTCTAATATCAGTTTCCTTTGGAAACTCCGGCCCTTACTTCATTTTTTAAATGACTCAAAGTAAAGTTCCGTCTTCCTCAATGTACAGATTTCCTGTACAGCTTGATTATGAGACATCTTTCTTCCCTGAACCTGAAGAAAAAATTCTATCAATAAAGGAATTATCCATTGGCAGTTTATGACAGATGAGATAGCCACATTTGGTGAATAAAAATACAGGACACTCAATTCAATGTGAATGTGAAATAAACAATGAGTTTTGTGAGTGTGTGTGTGTGTGTCAGTGTGGGCCATCCAGTATACTTCGGTCAAAAACAATGTGTTGGTTATCTGAGATTCTAATTTAACTGGATGTCTGTCTTGAGTCTGCCAACCACAGAAAGAGATGGGAAAAATTCATTAAAGCATTTTTAAATTAATTGTATAAACACACTCACTTCTAAAGAATAAAATTCTATAGTAAGCAGGTGTAAACTTTGTCTAATTCCACTTCCTGCAAGAGTATCATCAGAGTTTTTCATTATCATTAATCTAAGGATAATTCATTTTCCTTTTACTTCTTAGAAAAAACTCATAATCCCCCACCCCAAATTAAATTGTATATATTAAACCATCTACTCAGTCTGGGGTTGTTTTTGTTTTTGTTTAAGAGACAGAGCTCCATTTCATCACCCTTGGTGGGTGCTGTGGTGTCACAGCTCACAGCAACCTCCAGCTCTTGGGCTTAGGTGATTCTCTTGTCTCAGCGTCCCGAGTAGCTGGGACTACAGGCACTCACCACAACACCTGGCTATTTTTGTTGTTGTTGTCGCAGTTTGGCTGGGTCTGGGTTCGATTCTGCCACTTTCAGTATAGGTGCCACCCTACTCAGTCTGTTTTTTTAATAATGGAAACTGAAAAGCCATAGTCCCCCGCAAAATCACACCATGCAAAAATGATATATGAGGCTAGAATTTGGCTTTTCTGCATTAAAGTACTTTTGTGAAAACGAAAAGAGATATTTCATGAATAGCGCTTTGTCTCAGAAGTCAATCTGATAGAGCAGGTGCATAATGCCATTAATCACCTCAACAGTGTTATGAGACAGGCTTTCCAGGTCAACTTCCTTGATTTAAAAGGCTACTTTAAAAGGCTACTTGACTATCAACTAGCTCTTACCAAACCTTGTTTTGATTAGCAAAATCGGAGAAGTAATTCTCAAGACTTTCACAGATGCTTCTTCACATTCCAAGTGAGTATCCATGCTTCTATTTATGTTTGGTCTCTGACTTGGAGAAAATTTAATACTTTTTTTTTTCTAAGTCTAAGTGAGGAATTTGACATTTTCATGTCTCTGGTTATCTCCTAAAAGAAAGACCATCTGTGTCATATTACCCTAGAAAGAAGCAGAGATGTGTAGGCCCCTAGATGATGTGATCGTAAGACACCAGCAAAGTTCCCAGCTCCCAGATAGCTGTGCCATCTCCACCACCATGCTACCTCCTTGCCTGCCCTACTGTGAAACTGTGATTCACTCTGGAGACAGAGCAAAGGCATACGTATTGGCTTTTCTTTCTACACTATCGTTTCTCTCTAAACTATAGTTCACAATCTTTTTACCTCTGCTCATTCTCTTCAATACAATCTTTACTGATTCTGTTTTATTACATACATCCGTGAATATACATATGTTGATAAGGTTTAATAATCAAAAGTATAAGCTGTTCTGTTTTCATTTTCCTTTAAATCACTCTAGAATCTAGATAAAACTATTTTTCAATATATACTTGGACTGTTACCAAAAATATACTGATACTTCAAAGTCCTCTGTTTATTCATAAAGAGCTTTAAATCCTGCTTCTGCTCCTAAATATAGGCCCACCTTCATCATAGTACTGGAGCCCTATCTGAATGCTACTAGGCTCTCACCCTAAAATACCAAATTTCTTCAAATTTTTAGACAATAAGTAACTTTTGCTTTCTTGTACCCTTTTAATGTTAAATCTATCTCTTTAATTCCGGGTTTGTGTATTGACTTGGAAACCTTTCATTTTTCCATTTCTTTTGCCCATACTACATGTACTTGATCTTCTGGTCCACATTGTCAAAAGCTACCACCTGTACCCTCTTGCATTTAACCCTCAGTGGTTACATAGCACATATACCTCAACCAAATTTTCTTTCATTTCAGCCTTCCATCCACTCTTTGAACTCTTTTTTTTCCCTTTGTTTTCCTCCTCTAGAGATTTTTTTTCCTAAAAGAAATGTTTCAAAAGCCACCTCGAATAGCTGTCTTGAATTTCAGAATAAGTCAATAAGAATTGACGATTGGTTTCAACTTAAGACTCCCTTTCTCCCCAGCAATCTAATCCTTGAAGGACATTCTGGTTCTTCTACTTTTTGACTATACACATATCATTGAATTAAAAAATTTAAAGGATTGTTGTTCATGCTGTTTGATTTTGTAGGTTCACAAGTGAAATAATAATTAGAAAAAAAAGAAATCTAATCCCTGCCTTGGTAGTGTTCCTACCTCATTTAGTTAGCATTGGCAAATAATTTATTTCGATATATAAAAAGCAGAATATTTTGTATTCTTGTTCATCTATAAGTACTGAATATTCAGTTCCGGAGGATTTGACACATTACCATATGTCTTTTTCCCCAGAATTCATATTATTTGTCTGTAGAGTAGTTTCTATTAGTGTTAGAGTTAAATGTACAGTATGAGTTAACAAACCCATGAAAGTTCCTTTTTTTTTTTTTCAAAAAGTAGCTTTATTCAGATAAAAGCACTCGCTACAATTCACCTATTGGAAGTAATGCATACGTTAATTCACTCAGTTTAGCCATTCCACGATGCATACATTCCTCAAAACATCATGTATGTACCTGATACAATTTTATGTCAACTTTTTATAAGTATTCAATTTGATGGTTTTCTAGTGTAAACACCACTACAGTCTATTTCGGAACATTGAATCTCCTCAGAAAGGCACTTTGTACCCTCAGGCATTTTCCCTTCATGCCCTCACAATCCAGCCCCACTCTCACTCAGCCCTGTGCCACCACTGATCTATCTGATCTGTTCCCTGTCTCTGCCAATTTCCCGGGTCTGGACTTCCTTATGAATGGAAACATATACTATACGGACTTTAGAGACAGACATCTTTTGCTTAAGGTAATATTTTCAAGATTCATCCAAATTGGCAGCTATATCACTATTTCATTTGTGTCTCTGGCCAAAAGGATACTTAATGTATGGATATGCAATCTTGTTTATCCATCTGTGTGCTGATGGGCATTTGGCTAGTGCCCATCTCTGGGCTGTTGTGAATAATGTTACTACAGGCATTCTTGTATAAGTTGTAATGTGGGCATATGTGTCCATTTCTCTTGCATACATGTGTAGGAGTAGGATTCTTGGGTCATGTGGCAACTCTGTGTTTAATCACTGGAGGAACCACCAGACTGTTTTCCAAAGCAGCTACCCCATTTTACATTCCTACCAGTGGTGCATGAGAACCCCAATTTCCCCATATCTGCCGACACTAGTCAGTATCTTACTTTATGAGTCTAGCCATCGTATTACACAAGATGTGGCATCTCGCTGTGGTTCCAGTTTGCATTTTCTTGCTAACTAGTAACGCTGAGCATCTCTCAGTGAGCTTACGGGTCGTTTAGCTGTCTTCCTTGGAGGAGTATTTATTGCCACCTTTTTCCCATTTTGCAATTTTTTTTGTCTTTTTATTATTAAGCTCTTAGAGTTTTTGAAAAATACACTCATGCTGCAGGTCCCTTAACAAATCCATGCTTTCTCCCATTCTATGGGTCATCCCTTCACTCTCCTGATGATGTTGTCTGAAGCACAAAATTGTTTAGTTTTAAAGAAGTTCGGTTTCTCTTTTCATCTGTTCATGCTTTTTGTGTCACATTTAAGGATCTTTTGTCAAATCAGAAGTAACAAATATTTACGTTTCTGTGTTTTCTTCTAAAAATGTTTATAGTTTTTATAGTTTGAGCCCTTACATTTAGGTTTTTGGTTCATTTTTATGCGTATTATAAAGGTCTCAATTTCATTCTTTTGCATTCTTTTTCATTCTCTTGCACCATTTGTTGAAAAGGCTCTTCTTTCCCCCATTGAATGGTTTTACACCCTCGTCAAAAATCAATTGACTGCAAATACATGAGTTTATTTCCGAACTCTCTTCTGTTGATCTCTGTACCTAACCTTGCGCCAGTTGTACCCTGTCAATTACTGTTACTTTGTAGCAAGATTTAATATTGAGAAATAGGGGCCTTCACAGCTTATTCTTCTTTTCCTGGATATTTTGTTCAGTCTTCATTTCTTATAATTTCCCGTGAATTTTAGAATCAGCTTGTCAGTTTCTACATTTGAGATTCTGATCGGGATTGCATGGAACCTGTCGATCAGTTTAGGGAATATTGCCATTTTAAAAATATTATCTTCTGATCCATGATCTGTGCCTTACAGTTTGTGTCAACTATAATTCCTTAGTGGATTTTTTTTTCCAATTTGTTAGTGCAAATATGCCTGTTATATGATAAGAGCACAGGAATATTTCATTTCCATGACATACTTTTTCTCTTCACTGCTGACATATGAGGGAATTGACTTATAAATTTCCCTAGTTCAGGACGTAAAGAAAGCAGCTTCCAAGCTGAGCACTACTTATAAAAATTCCTTTTTTATTTAGAAAATGTTAGATGGCAAGATGCTGTTTGTGTTGGGTGATTAGTTGTCCTTACACAGCAGCAACCAAAGCTAACAAGCATCTGTGTGCTTGTTCCCCGTGTTGCTGCCTTTGGCACTTTCTGGTCTGCTTCTGTTATGGTTACACAGATGTAAGTTGCCACAGAGCTTTAGGTGGGATCATGTATGGAAGCTTATGTTCAGTTTAGACTTCCTAAAGCCGACTACTCTGAAGTATTCTACAGTTTTTGCACATTCTCCCAAATCCACAGAGCTTTCTTACCCCTGTGTAAATCTCTCGTGTGTTCAATTCTGTGTTGCTCTCGACTTAATAATTTGGTGTCATATGCCAATACCTTCAGAAATAAAACTTGAAATTATGGCTTTCAAGTTCCCATTGTTCATCCATGAATTTAATATGCAGTTGGGTTTCTCCCTTGCATTATAACTCTGAAAGCATTGTCGCATGCCTCCTTTTTTCATCAGCTTGACACAGGAGTGTGAAATTATATGTACTACTTTGGAGCCTTCCATCAATGGTCTGAGACACACCAGAGAAACAGAAGGAAAATCACGATGGCTCTACACAGTGTCCACGATTATAGTACAGCTGATGGCACTTGCAGTCTCAGTGGTCCGGTAATGAAGTAAGAACCGAGCTCATGTATTTGCATATGGTAGTTGTCAATGAGAATCCCTAAATTGTCACTTGAACTTCTGTGGCAAGAAACTTTTGTGGCAAGTAGCCAAACTCTTCTCTAAAATATGCACAAGCGATTGTTGCTGCCTTTGGCAAGCACAAATCTTTTATACTGAGGGGAACACCCTCCCTTCTCCTTTTTCTATGGAAATGCTACAAAAAAATACGTGACTGTGAGAAGTAGAGCAGACCAAGTAAACATCAAGAGAGAAACAGGTAGGAAAATCTCTTTATTTTTAATTCTGTTTTATCTGATATGGCTAGTCTTGTGTTTTTTGGTTTCCATTTATATGGAGTATCTTTTTTTAATCCTTTTATTTTTAGTTGGCATATCAGTCCTCATATGAAACTAATATATAATCACCCACACTTTCGTGCAAATGATAAAACACAATGATAGCCCAGGTAGGAAAATCTTAACTGAAAATCTGAGCACGAGGTGTGCGCAAAAATGGTCCTCCACCGATTAAAAAAGTGAAGAGCTCACTGGGCACTGTCTGTGAGGGAGTTTTCAGCCAGTAAACAAATAATCGTTTTGGACCACCTCCCGACTCACCTGATCTGGCCCCCAATGTCTTTTTGCTTTGCACAAAGATAAAGGAAATATTGGAAGGAAGAGATTTTGATGACATTCGGGGTAATATGACATCAGCTCTGATGGCCACTTCAGAAAAAGAGTTTCGAAATAGTTTGAAGGATGGACTAGACACTGGCACTGGAGCAGAGCTTCCTACAGGGAGGCCTTTGACGGTGACCATGGTGATATTCTGCAATGAGGTATGGAGCACTTTCTCTCGGATGAGTTTATGAACTTGTCACACCTCGTGATATGTCCATAAATACGTATATAAATAAAAAGAATAGATGTAAATAACGTTGAAAGCCAATTATCCTGTCACATAAAATGAATGTGAAAAAAACACCAGATGAAATAACTGACTTATCTTTTTTTGCAAGCGTATCCTTAAATAATTACATCTCAGTGGGTTCAGATGTTTTCTTCTACTTAACACAAAAAGAAGTTTCAAATTCTTCCACTGAATTTTAGCCTTAACAGCTATGTTGTTGCTCATAAAACCTCAATGTAAACTGTGGTTTTCCTGCTATATTATCTGAGTAAATACAAGTTACATGTCCCACTTGTGCGTAGGGGCGGCTAAACTGGAGCAAGTTTTGATACAATCTACAGTTCGTTACTCGTCTTAATTGTCCGTGACAAAGATCATTTTAACTTCTCAGGTTTCTCCTTTGGACTCTTCCGGCTATCCTTGAGTAACTATTATATTTCAACATGATAAACAATTTGAACACAATCCTTGCAGACATCAGTGCTGCACTTTTCATTGTAAATGTGCATCTCCTTATAGAAAGTAGCTCAGGGTTCAATTCTAAATGATGACTCAAAGTAGAGAAATCTAACTTTTATTATTGATAAAGAAAAATGTAAATTAACAATTGAAATGTAGTCATACTCAAATATTGGAGTATATATTATAGTAAATTTGTGCATTACTGCAAGTCACATGTAATTACACAAAATATTGAATAGTTCATGATAATATGGACATTTAGTCCATAGCATTAAAATCTACTCAGTTCCCTGCTCTGTGGAATGGAGATGATGATAATCTCAAAATTATTGGATCACGATGAGTAATAGATAGGAAAATACACAAAAGTGCACTAGATCTACTTGGAAGGTGAGATCATGTTCTTCCCTGTAGTAAGAAAAAAGAATTCTACAATTTTGGAATACGCTTGGTAATAAATCCTTATAGCACTAAACAGGCTGAGAAATTTTGCTACAACCCAACAACACGAAAGCAATTTTGAAATTTGTAAAAGTAGCAAATGTTGCTTTAAAAAGTAGACATTCTCTCTTATCATAAATAGTAAAAAAAAAAAAACTTATCTCAAGTTTTGAAAAATACATACAGAGACATAAAATGGGCATATTTTCTTCTAGGCAAAAGTAAGCATTTGAATTAATGCACCAAACCATACCTTTGTTGCATAAAATTCTTGTTTTCAATCCATATCTCATTTTTACTGGCACCTCCCTGTTTCTTGCTACTTATTTAAGCTGTAGAAATTATCTAAATAATCACCCTTCATTGAACATACTGCATATTAAACACCCTTGAAGACATCATTGACTTTCACAGGAAACAAAAAAATGTGCAATGAAAAAATCCAATGTGATATGTAAAAATCTACACAGATACAAAAGAACAGACAGGAAGGGGGTGTCAAATCCTACTGGGAGGGTCATGAAAGTAACCTGAATCTGTTGTAATAACAACCTCCAAATCTTAGTGCTGTAATCCAAAAGTAAGTCTTCTCTCACATGAGCTATGAATTCAACTCAAGCTGGGTCCAGGCTCAGGAATTCAGAATGGAAAAGGCTCTACCTTGTCACATCTCCCTTCTCTAGAACAGAAGATTCCACTTTCACCATGGCAGGGGAAGGGTGGACATGACTTCAGTTCATAGCTCCTTGGCCAAAGCCATTCCAAGGTCCTAATCGACACTCCCAACACCACACACACACACACACACACACACACACACTGTCACATGACTGAGAAATATATTTAACGCACAGAAGATTTCAGAAATTTAATCTGGGCTTTAAAGGTTGAGTGAAACTGTGAGCAGAGCACATTAGAGGTCAAGAAAAGAGTGAAAACACAAAGGCGGGAAAACCTCAGGTCCATGACAGAGAAATGTTCATTACTTTGTCTATGATTAATAGTTGTACTTTGAACTTCTATTCTCTTCTTTTCCTGTAATCATAGAAGCTTTAGCTGGGCAATAAGGTTATCTCATTTATAGACTTTATTATGTGGCCTGTTTTGCATTTAGTTGTCATGATGGAAGTAGGTTCTTACCTAGGAAATGAGAAAGAAATGTGCAGCTTGTGACACGCCCTTCTGAAGGGAAGAAATATGCCTTCCTCTTCTCTTTTCTATCCGTCACACTGGCCTACAGACGTTTGGCAAAGGTATTCCTGTTGCATGCATGAGAAGACACCCCAGCAACGACAGAGCAAGAAGATGGAAAGGGCTAGAATCTCTAAAACTATTGAGCTGACAAGTGAGAGGAATTAACTTCTATCTTCTTTTAGCCATCCTCTTTGGAAGATCACTTTTTAACAGCAGGCAAGCCTATATCCTTATATAACCTCTTCAAGATAATATCAGTTTTCTCTTTGCAATATCTTTTATTGCTATAAAGAGTTTTGCAATGAATATACCATTATAAATTCAAAGCAGTAATTGAAAAAATAGATCTGCTTTAAGACTGATTTACTTCCCAGTATTAGTGCTGTAACGATTGTCCGTTTTATTTGAGAGAGACTGCAGAGAGTTTTAAATCCCTAGGCTATAGGAATGGTGTGTATATAACACAGTGGTGTAGGTTAAAGAGAATAACCATCATGCTTCCTCGGCATTGGGAGGGGCTTTGTTTGGAAACATACCTTCATATCAGTGGCCCATGACTGCATTGCATGATAGAAAATGGATAAAACAGAAAAGGACATTGGTGGGTGATAAGAGGGGAAGGGTGGCTGATAACTGAAGAAAATGAGATGAGAGAATAAAGACCTCTTTCCAAGCAACCTTCGTACTGAATGCTGAAAAGACGGAGTCATAGGTTTCAGAATAGACATCTACACGGAAGGTATGGTCAAGATCTATGTCCCACAGACTGGAAGAGCAAAGTAAGAAGTGAAGAAATATCAGGGAACCCCAGCTGGCATTTGGCAGATGAAACCAAGAGATTCCCATGTACTTGACCTTTGAGTACTAATGAACAAACACAAAATTGGGACAGGGCTACGTGAGGGGAGATTCTCACTCCACATACAATCCCTGAATGGTATCTGTTCACATAAAGTAAGGTTATTAATCAGATAATGGCAACCCTGCCATGTTCTTCAAGGCCAATTACCTAGAAAGTTTTATGAGACTATTCATGGACTGTAGTGCTACAAGTTCTGCAGCGATCCTAAATGAAGTGATCACATCACATCATCGCAATCCTTATGAGCAATAAGTAAAGTGTCTGACATAAATCACTTAACTCCATATCTAGCATATGATAAGTGTTCAACAAACGTTCTTTTAAATCTGGAGTATAGACTAGGAGTAGAGTTTGGAACATCAAGGGAAACAGAAACAGAATTGGACTATTTTTACCCAATGAGGCCCAACATTAGTTTGTAATGCGAATACAGCATACGTGTAAATCAATTTCTCATCTTAATTTATTGCTTTCATCATTTTTCTCTAGAAAGTGATACATAAATAGTAAGAATTTTTAATGTGTATTAAAAACCCATTAAAACCCATTAAACTCTCTCTTTTTTTATTAGCCACAGAAAACAATTTCATGGTGTCCTGAAGTAAATGATTATATAATGTGTCAAATTTAAATTTCAAGTTTTTCATGCCACGTTATACTCTCATCTAAGAAAAAAAGCTGCAGAAAAAATATTCAGGTCGTCTCACTACAGAGAAATAGGATGGGTCCTTATGTCATCTTAAGAAAGGTAGGTAGTGCATAATTTTAGTAAAACCAAAATATTACCATATATTTTTAAATGAAGGCAATGCTATGCATGTATTGCATTATTTCTCTTCTAGCTTTAAGGTTCTCATCTGTAAAACAGGAAAAACAATCCTATAACCTCACTCCCATCCCCATCACCTGGTTGTCACCATCATCCTCACCTACCTGTCAGGTTGTTAGTGTCTGAACAGAATAAGATAAGGGGTCCTTTCTAGCACACAGTTCAGCAATTGACTAAAAGCACATTGAGATCTGAGTAAAGGGAAAAAAACCCAAATTTATAAATATTTGGATTGCACATACCCCCCTAAACACACATTATGCTTCTTCCTTCAACTCACATGAAAACAGTTCTATTCCAATCAAATCTTCTGCGGCTTCCGCATTCCTTTCCTCCCAAAGAAATCATGCATATGTTACTTTGCTAACATCTCTGACAATTCCGCCCCGAAAAAATATCATTTATGCAGCTAGTCGTGGTTCATTTGAATTCCCTTCCTTCTTCCATTGCTCCAACTTTGTAGTGGGAGAGCTAATGATATGCTTGCATCCTAATAAAGGAAAACTACATGTTCTGCAATAAAATTAAAAGAATAAAGAAGCACTAGATCAGCTCTGTGTTCCACAAACCCCAGTGAACAGCTCTTTTCTCTCCGAGGAGCTTGTTATGAAGCATATTCTTGGGCCTGGCCCAAGGGGTTCTAATTTATTCTGTGTGCTTAAATTCTAAAATTTTGCATTATGAATAATCACCCTGATGACTCTGATGCAGGTGGCCACAGAACACACTTGAGAATTGTAAATTTTCTGCAGGTGTGAATATCTTTACCTTTGCATCCATAGGAAATGCCTGGAATTTAGTACATCCTCAAAAATGTTTGTTCGTGACCCCTTGCAGTATCAACAAGCAGAAATTTCGTTTTACCAGTTTCTCAGGCCCAAACCTTTAATGTCATTCCTGGTTTCTCTTTCTTGCAGATTCCATTTCTAGTCTAGCAGGAAATTCTAACAGCACAAACTTCAGAAGAAGTTCTGAATCTTAGGGCTTCTTACCACCTCCACCATAATCACTCTAGTGCGAGGCATCGCCACCTCACACTCCAGCCTCGCAGCTGGGCTTCTGGTTCATACTCTTCCTCCCTGTATTAGTTTCCTGTGACTGGTATAATAAATTAGCAGAAAACAAATGGCTTAAAGCCACCTAAAGTCCAAAATCAGTCTAGCCGAACTAAAGCTAGGTATTGTCAGGGTGGGCTCCTTCAGAAGGCAGTGAAGAGAGAATTCTGGAAGGAGCTTTCGGAGGCTGCCCGTCTTCCTTGGCTGGTGACCTCTTCCTTCCATCACTCCAACTTCTTCCTTCCTTGTTCACATCACCTGTTGACTCCCTCTCCTAAGGGCCGGTGTGATTGCATCAGACACATCCTGATAATTCAGGATAATCTACCCATCTCAAAACCCTCAGTTTAATCACATCTACAATGTACCCTTTGCCATTTAACGTAACATTCAAACGTTCTGGAAATTAGGACATGGAAATCTGTGGGGGAGACCATTATTCAACCTACCACACTCCCTTACAATCAATTATCATTAGAACCGTTAGAGCAAAAAATCAGACCACATCATTCTGGGCTCCAAATATGCCATTGGCTTTCCATTGTCCCTGGCACAGAATATGAAGAGTTTACCCAAGTCCAAGGGCACTGTGGTCTCAGACTCTCCACAAGCTCTGCAGTATATTTACCACCACAAATCCTTTGTTCTCTGTGTTTCTGCCACATCAGCTTCTTCACCATCCCTTAAATCCCAACCACAGTTTTTCCTCAGGGCTTTTGTACTTGCTCTTCCCTCTGCCTAGAAGGTTCTACTTCCAAATTGCCACCTGCCTGGCTTTCCACCTTTATTCATATTTATGGTTAACGAATTGCATGTCTGCTGTGAGCACCCTAGAGAAAGTGGCAATCCCTCCTCTCAATCATCCACCCCCATCCTGATCTGTTATTTTTCGTAACACTCTATGTCCATCTGAAATAATATGTGTGTGTGTGTGTGTGTGTGTGTGTGTGCTTCCCCTCTGCCCTCAGCTTTGAGTATAGTGTTTTATTCACTAGCTATGTCCCAGGCACCTAAAATTGTGTAGCTACTCAAGCAGTATTTCCCAAATAGGAAAGGAAGGAATGCGTGCCCAAATCATGATTTTTAAACCGGTGTCACTAGATGCCCTCTTGAAATCTTCGTTGTTCTCACTGCTTTCTCATCCTTCTTCTCTTAAACATGAAACCTCAAGATAACGCATCACCTATCCTTCACAATAAACCAATATCATCATCTAATGTTTTCATTGCAAATGCTTATCACAAGATGGATACAACATTATAGGTCTGCCTGGATGACTAGGATACTGTTTCAGCAGTAATTCCAAATTAAAAATAAGTGAACTCCCAATAAGTTTTAGAAAAATAGTCTCTTGGTGGCACCTGTGGCTCAAAGGACTAGGGCGCTGGCCCCATATACCAGAAGGTGGTGGGTTCAAACCTGGACCTAGCCAAAAACTGCAAAATAAAAAAGAGAGAGAGAAAAATATAGTCTCCTTCTATAAGACTATTGGCATGTACCTGATGGGAGAAAATTGATACCATGTGTATTTATAGTTTAATTAACTAGCATGTTTGAATTCACAGGAGATTGCTCAAATGAATCAACTGTGTTAAAGTAATGATAATAATATTTAGAATTACTGTAACACTTTATTGATATTAATTACTGCTCACACTATCATTGCATTGTCATTTTTCCCTTATAGATTTGGGACTAAGGGATAGGAAGGGACCTGCCTCAGTCGCTGAGGAAGCTGGTGTTGAGAGTGGAGCTCAGTGATTCCTGGCTTGCAGCGTGTGTGCTGCTACCACCAGGCCACACTCCTCTCTCCAGGGGAAAGATGTGTCAGTGCGGAATTGTACTGAAGCAAACTTGTGAAACAGAACAATTTATATACATGGCGGGAAGGTCTAGAGAAGAATCTACCCGTGCTGGCAGAGAGGCAAATGATATGACACCACTCTATTTAGAAACCCCATTGACTATTCCCAGAAATTAAAGTTGAGGGAGATGAAAAATAATCTACACCATTTAGAAAACACAGTCCCACTTAAACGTCCGCATCTGACTTGAGTTCTGATACTACAAATGACTAACTGATAACTCACTTTCTTCCTGCTTGGTTATTCGACAGATCCAGCAGGTATAAGTAAAATCTGATGTTCACTATTTAATTATTTCAAGATTTTATCTCCATGGTAAAAGAAGGTTAGCATTCTTTCCCATCACTGGAACGTGAAAAATTGAATGCCTAGAGTCTAACTCCAACTATTAAAAGAAGACACAGGCATGTGCTTCTCCTCTATTAAGCAATGATTCTTTAGAAAAAAACCAGCCTCACTTTTTAAAAAACTAAGTTGGGCAAATGTTGACTGTGAATGTGTTTTTGTTTTCCTAATGGAATATCAATGGGAGCTGTACACACATCTCAAGAACTGTACACATATTATTATCTCCAAATAATTAATATTTGTGTATTATTTCCCTTGGGCTGGCTGTACATGAATACAGAGGCTCGGGTACTACTCATCGCAAAATACAATGTTAGCTGGTTCCAGGGGTGTCTCCGTGAAGACTCCCTGCCAGTGGTTGGAGGCACTGAGGAAGGACTCCCGCTGGGGCCCCTCCCTCCTCCTTAGGAAGGACACACTAATTCTATCTTCTCCTATTGGGAAAGCAGCCAAGGCAGAGGCAGAGGACAGCAGTGCAGTTCCTAGAGAGAGGACGATGCCAGGAGTGGAGAAGAAAATGTGAATTTTACAAAATAAGGAGAACAGAAACAAACAGTGATTAGTACCTCAATCTTTCCACT
>NW_003852447.1:9056885-9058732 GCF_000181295.1 Otolemur garnettii
CCTTCTTTCTGCTTGCTGTTGAGCTTGGAAGTTTGACCAATAATTTAGTTTCAATTGTTTATAGAGAAAACACTTAGCTCTTTGCACAATCTCGATAGGAGTTATTCCAAAGGATTGTTTACAGACATAGACCCATACATAGGACAAATTCAAGATATTTTGTTTCTATGAAAAGTGGCAGGTAAACAGGGGCGATACTTCCAAATGAGTTTTTTAGAAATATGAGAGTAAAAAATATGTCCAATGGCAAATCTTCTTTTATAATAATACTATCTTGTTGGAAAATTAGCCATCAAACATAAATTTTTCCAAGCAGGAGCATATTTCTGAATGCTAGACCTTTTTCATCACAGCATAGACAGAGAAAAAAAAAAAAATGTGACCCTGTGGAGCTATTTCTCCATGTTTATGATCAGAAAGGAAAGGTGAATATTAAATCTAGTTTGAAAATTACAATTCTTTAAACAGTTGAAAACTCACTTTTTAAGAATGTAAAATAGAATCTAAATGATCATTATGTGTACAAATATATCAATGCCTTAATCAAGGTAGCGTTTATCCCCTTTAAGATGGTACTAAAAATTCATACAATGAAGGGAAATCAATGTTAAAAAAATCTTTTAAAATTAAAATTTCTCAGTTCCATGGTAACAATGTATTGTAAGTAGCAAACACACACATAATTAGAGCAGTAATTATATGTATATTTAGATCATCAATAAAAACAGACCTGAATTTGTTTAACAGAAAATGTTGTAAAAATGAGATACTTTATGATTTCTTTTTCTTCACTTAATTTTGAGCTTTAATCCCTTCTCAATTGTAATGTATCGATTCTATGCCTTAACTACAGTCTCAAATCTAGGAGAGAAAGTATTTGGGAAGCAGAGAATTAATTCAAAAGAGGTAAAAATTCTATATATTAGCTATGTCATATTTGCAAGACAATCAAAGAATGAAGACACTAGTACTTTAAAGTGGAAATTACCCATAATTTTAGGCTTTTAAATACAAATACTAAAAGAGGATCTGCAAACTTGAAAAACTATCCACAAGAACTGAAAGGACTTTTTTGTTTGTTTTTCTTTTTTTTTTTTCTGCATATATCAGGTTAATGGTGGGACCACACCTCTGGAGCATATTGCAAGGGTACGAGTCTTTTTTTTTTTTTTTCTTATTTCGACCTTTCCTGCATGATAGTCAGAGCACCAAAGTCAGATTCTATATCTGCAAGTTGGAAGCCCTGCCACTTCTGAAATCTGAGAAGGAACATCTGCTCTGTGACCTGGCCTCTTACGATTCAACAGTATACAGAGTATTTAAATACCACAAAGTTACACAAAGGTTACTAGAATTGTCCCTCTCTGAGAAAAAATAACTTCATCAACCTTCACAATGAACACAGCCTGACTGGTGGATCTAGGAACAGTCGACTAACAAACGGTCTCAAACAATATCTTGGGGTCCAAAAAACTATGTAGACATTGAAATTTGAGACCAGAATTCACATCACAGGTCCTTGAGAATCATCAGTCTTTAGAGTGTTACCTAGCCCCCAGTGCCTCAGTTTCCTTATTTGTAAACATTTGGATAAAAGCAGGAGGTGATCATGAGTGTTTGTGAGAATACCTGATCAGATGAATATGGAAAGGTCTTGGCAATGCAGCTTATTTAAATAGTGTTAAATTCATGCTTGCGGTCAGTGCTTTTGTGAAATTTTAAAATTTGCTTATGTATAATCAAGTTCAGGACAACTCCATTATTTTCTTAGTAAGTGGATTATCAATATGATTTGATGTGCTACAATGCATCAATATTCAACTATCAACTATGCTATGATATCAAAT
>NW_003852447.1:9059416-9060366 GCF_000181295.1 Otolemur garnettii
AAAAAAAAAAAAAAGACGGAGATTGAATTATGGGACCAACATCCTAGAGCAATCAAATAAACTGACAAGTTCTTCCTTCATGTTGTTCCTTTAGCCACTGCTACATTCTGTAACATGGTCACAGATTAAGAAGAAACAGATTATAGCGTAGTCCAGGTTGAGTAAAAATAAATGCACAAATAATATACTTGAAAAAAAGGATAAATAGAATATGGATTTGCTTTGACAATAAAGCAAATTAATAATAAAAAGTTTGCATTGCAAATAAAGGAATAGGAATGTCTTATACATGGGACAGTTAAGAATGTACCTTATAATAAATGTTCAGGTTTAAAATAAATGCCATTCTCATTGGATTATAAATCAGGGTATAATTGAGATGGGGAAGAAATCTAATAAGCTGCCCCCCCCCAAATGTCTGACTTAAAGGCTCAAGCAGACTTAGAGGCTGGAACAAAATGAGGACAACCAAACAGGAAAGTGGGCCATTAATGCCCAGTCTGGCAGAGAGAGGTTTCCTCCAAGTCAAAACATTTCATTCCTATCCAAATAGGGAGAACAAACTTTACAATGTAAATTTTCAGTATAGACAAATGCATCAATTTTATCCCAACCAAATGTGTTAAGCTATTTTTTTTTATTTTTGAAACTGATTGTCATGAATTTTTAATGAACCAAGTTTTTTTTTTTTTTTTTTCCCTAATTTACCTAACATTTTTCAGTGCTGGCATTACCGTCGTCAGATAAGGACTAGTGTAGAATTTTAAAAAAGGAAAATTTTTTTGTTTTGTTTTCACCATAATGGCTCTTAATTAATGAACTAGAATCATTGGGAATAGGTGGACCTTTGAAATACTACATATATGTTCTTCAAAGATTAATGAGGTGTTATGCCTGTAAGAGACAAACCACAAAAACAAACAAACAACAGTGCACTGAAGTTCTGAAGG
>NW_003852447.1:9060720-9063283 GCF_000181295.1 Otolemur garnettii
GCCGGTTGAGCTATAGGCGCCGAGCCTCTTCCCCTACTTTCTTCAGTTCCTTCTTTGTGCCTCTTCTTTCAAACTCTTCTTCCACTCGCTGTCACAAACACTTCTTGAATAAAGTTGAATAACATAGTTCTTTCAACAGAATGTTAGCAGTCATTTGGCCATAAGATGCATATTAATAATATATGAACAGGGTGGTGCCTGTGGCTCAAAAGGGTCAGGCGCCGGTCCCATATGCTGGAGGTGGAGGGTTCAAACCCAGTCCCAGCCAAAAAAAAAGAAAAAATATATATATATGAACAAAAACTAATAATAGCACACAGAAGATGTGGTCATTACCCAAGCCTGAATATGCCTTCACTCAGCAATTTGTATTCTGTCCTCCCAAAACTGCTCTGTAATCAAAGTGGTGGCAGCTGGGCTAGATCTTGCTCATTCAAGACGGAACACACCATGGGAACCCGTTTTCTCCTAGTTTTAGGACTGGCTTTGAGATTGCTCTTCTCAGAAAATGAAGCTGAGGAAGAAACCCACCAAAAGAATGGAGATGCATTATTTATTGTCTATAGCTAAGAGCAGTGGTTCTCAACCTTCCTGATGCCTCAGTGAATTTTCATTGTTACAAAGGGGTCTTGACCCACAGGTTGAGAACCGCTGGCTAAGAGACAACCAATCTAAGATTGGATTAAGAAGAAATCAATCTAAGCCATCGATGAAGGAGAAACTTGGGAGAAAAGTACACAAATTCCAGAAAGGGTTAGTTTTCTGGATTTGGCACTTCTGTTGGCCTGGGCCCTTAGTTTCTGAGAAAATGTAAAAGAAAGAAGAAACTATTTGTTACCAGAATTTTAGAGGATGTTTTTGGACATCATTTACCAAATGCTATGAGAATCTAAAACTGGATCCAATTTAAGACTAACTCATCCATATTTTCAGGTTTTATGAACTAAAATTGCCTGATCTCCTAATTTCACCTTGAGCTCAATAAATGCCAAGGACAGGGAAGGTAATGAGGAGATTTTCAATAACTTCATAAGTAGTGGTATGACAAGACAGCTTATAACTAATACCTAGCATGGGGCCGGCACATAGTAGGTGCTAAGTGAACGTTTATCAATGAAGCAATGATTTCTTGTTGACTAGGAATACAAGAAGTTCTGGGTACTATCATATCTCTCTTGATGTTGATTTTACATCAGCTTCATGGTAGTAAATGGAAAACAGAATAAGCTAGCAAGCTTCCCGACTAAAAATTAACCTACTTGTACTCTTTGTTGGCATAGAGGAGGCCCTCAGAGGATAACAAAGTTATAGTGCGTGAGTAATGGGGACTTTAGAGGTAAGTGTATGTGTATATGAAGTAAGGTGGAGACAGGGTGAGCAAGAGAGCCAGAGAGATTCCCAAAGATATGTTTTTAAGTATACAAAATTTACAAAAGGTGGTATCCTTTATTCTTTTATTATACATGCAAAGTAAATTTGAGTGATCTTAAACTGGTTCTAATAATGATCTCTAAGTACAAAGTGTCCCAGAAGTCAACACACATGGGGAAAATGGGAAATTGTAGCTAAACGTACCTTATTTTACAAAATATTCTTTACAGGTTGGTCACCTTTTTGTAATAGAGTCTGAATAATATTGTAAAGCCAGACATATTAAAGTTTTCTTAAGTTACTAAATACCTTTAGGTAGATTATGGATGTTTTGGGATGTAAGAAGGTACCATTGTTTTGTTATTTTTCCTCTTTGAAGGTGTACTGAGCTTAGCATCTTTTGGAGAAAAAATTTTTGGAGAAAATTTTTACAAAGAAAACAAAGATTTAATTACGGGCAAACATGTATTTTTTTGCACTAAATTATTATTTCATTCAGCAAACAGTTTTTGAGCCTGTACTATATGCTAGTCACTAGAGTAATATAAATAAGAAATTAAAATTCTTTAAAAATTTAAAAATAGAAAGGAACCAAGGGAGTTTACTGTTTACTCAGTCAGCCTTTCTCAGGGGGCAGCCATGTAGTTAGGAGGCCTAGGGCTAGACTGTAGATCATTTTGAAGATGCTAAAAGGTTTCTGAAAAGAAAGTGGCATCTGTAAAGTGTCATGACTCAGTCTGCGTCACTTTCTGGGCTGATTAGGCCTGTGTTGAACAAATAACAACAACAACAATAATAACATCAACAGCACAGTAGATTGAATCATCTCAGTGATGATATAAAGGATGGTCAAATGATGAACATTTTCAAAGACTAAACCATCACCATCAATTAAGATTAAGGGTAAAATTTGCAGCAATGGATGAAATTTGCTGGTACTTTGAATCCAGTTACTCGTAGGAGGCTGATTTTCTTGGAGGACATGTTGAACAGGTTTCTTTCAAGCAACAAAACTTCATGAAAAGGCCGACTGCAATGGGATGGCTCACACCTGTAATCCTAACACTTGAGAGGCCGACAAGGGTGGATTGCCTGAGCTCACAGGTTTAAGACCAGCCTGAGCCAGAGTGAGACCCATCTCTAAAAATAGCTGGGTGTTGTGGTGGGCACCTGTAATCCCAGCAACTCAGGA
>NW_003852447.1:9063351-9065583 GCF_000181295.1 Otolemur garnettii
AAAAAAAAAAAAAAATTCACGAAAGGCCGAACTAAATAAACCCAAATGATAACTGCAGCCATCATCATTTGATTATTCTTTTGCATTTTATACCTCAGAAAAAGGAGATAGAAACAATCAATTATTTCAGATTTAAAGATTTTGAATCCCCTCCTTCCTCAATCTCTCTCTCTCTCTCTCTCTCACACACACACACACACAGAAAAGGGCAGCGCCTGTGGATCAAAGGAGTAGGGCACCGGCCCAATATACCAGAGGTGGCGGGTTCAAACCCAGCCCCAGCCAAAAGCTGCAAAAAAAAAAAAAAAAAAACAGAAAAAAGGAATAGGAAATTACCCAGAATTCTTGTTCTCTGATCAAAATATATGACCTTTTGAGGTTGAGTAATCAGAATAGAAATATTGGCTTATTAGTTGTTTGATATTTTTCTCTAACCCCTACTTTCCTCATTTGACTAAAAGGAGCTAATGATATTTTGTGCATTGTTTGCAAGAATTGGGAGCAATGCATGTCAAGAGGTATATCCAGTGCCAGTAGATATTGTTCCTTGACCAGAAGTTCTACCTACCTTAAAAATGTGTCCATCCATCAAATAGCAATATTTCTTTTCAGATAAATGGGGTAAACTCAGTAGTGCTAACAGATATTTGCCGTGTTCTTATATAGATATAAATTTGTGAGCTGAAATTTATGGTGTAAAAAGTGTGTGGCTGTTAGAAAAAACGCAAAAACTTTACTTATTTGATTTCAAAGTTCACTCACATTTTAAATCCACACTAATCTACTGCCATATTAATCCCCTGGACTTTTAAATACATTTGTAGCAAAGAATTTTATGGAAAGTTTGCCCTTCACCCTATAGACAGTTTTGTTCATTTCAATTCATTTCAGACAATGTCTTACACTTTTTATGAAGTACTATCTTCATTTATTAGTTGTACTATAATTTGGTGAACTATAGCAGATTAAAGTACAAGGATGACATAATTAATTATAATTGTTTTAGAAATGTTTTTGTCCTAATTTATTTTTTAAAGCTCCAAGGTAATAACAGCACTTTCCCTTGTAAAGTACCTTATACAGGTGAAATAACAGGAAAGGAGTCTTCTTTGGAGGTCCCACAGAAAATTGAGAGTTCAGAGAACTGAGTATATTTCTGTCTCCTCTACTGACTTCAGTGATATTTAGGTAAGTCACCCAAAATAAGCTGTACTCTTCATATAATGTTTCCTACTTTAAAAGAGGTCAAAGAAGTACTTCCTGGCTACTTCTGTTGTATAGAATAATTAGATATTTCCTATGCTACCCATGTTACCCTATTTCTTACTTGTCTTTCATGGGTTTTTTTCACAGTTTATATCTCTCTCAGTATTTTATATTAGGGGATTATGGTAAATATTAATCTGAAATAGAGGTTCCAATATCGAGACAGAATAACATGAGTACAAATTTGGATTCTCTCTTGAATTAGCTGCATGGCCATGGAAAGTCACTACTCTGCCATCTTGAGTGTCAATTGAGAGATTAGGTCATAAACATGCTGTGGCTTCCATGTTGGACACTCTCACTTTTTAAGCACACTTTCCTTGAGGAAAACCACTTCTCATATTTTTAGTTTCCTTATGGAATGCAGTATGTCACAAGGAACTGAGGGAGACAGAAAAAAACTGAGACCATCGGTGCAACAGCTCACAGGAACTGAATCCTACCAACAAACATTTGAGAAAACCTAAGAGTCTATTCTTCCCCAGGCAAACTTTCAGATAAGTCTACAGCCCCAGCCATTAGTGTGGCTGCAACCACACAAAAGACTTTGAGCCACAGGCACGTAGCTAAGCTATTCCTGACCCACAGCCACATACTGTGGCTTCTGTCTCGGACAGGCTCACATTTGAGCTCACCACTTGCCATGTTTTTAGTTTCTTTATGGAATAGAATGTCGTTTTATTTGTTTGGGTCATTGTTGTTAAAGAGTTAACAATGCCTAGCACATAGTACGTTTTCCATCATGTCTGTTGAATGCATGAATCTGATCCAGAATCTGCACACAATCTATAATAAATGATAACTACTATTATACACTCCTGAATGCAAGGCTACTAGTGTGGCTAAAAAGAAGCTACTGAGAGAGAAAGAGATTTAGCAAGAAATGAGAATAAAAATATAAGAAGAAGAAGCCCTATGTAGATGAATCCATGCATGAGTGTGTTGGGGGAGTGGAGGAGGAAGGGA
>NW_003852447.1:9065638-9157773 GCF_000181295.1 Otolemur garnettii
GAGGAAGGGAAGGCTGGTGGGTCCATGCATGAGTGTGTTCGGGGAGTGGAGGAGGAAGGGAAGGCTGGTGGGTCCATGCATGAGTGTGTTGGGGGGAGTGGAGGAGGAAGGGAGGGCTGGTGGGTCCATGCATGAGTGTGTTTGGGGAGTGGAGGAGGAAGGGAGGGCTGGTGGGTCCATGCATGAGTGTGTTCGGGGAGTGGAGGAGGAAGGGAAGGCTGGTGGGTCCATGCATGAGTGTGTTGGGGGAGTGGAGGAGGAAGGGAAGGCTGGTGGGTAGAAATTTCAGTGCCAGTGCTTCATTGTGAAGAATTTATATCTATTCATGTTTTAGAAGGCAACATGGCAAACCTGATTGTGGTTTGGTAAAGATGATATGAAATGAGAAAGCCAGCCAGCAGGTTGTTGGTAATATGATGCATTTCAGACATACTTAATTTACTCCTAGAAAAACTTGAAGAAACAAATATCACTAATGTTACTTTGTGTGCAAGGAAGCACCACAGGACATGCCCTCCAAAATTTTCATGTTTTAGAGAAAATACATCTTCTCTGGCTATCAAACTTGCAAATAAAAGACCAGAATGACTACATAAAAAACCAGTAAAAAAGAAAATCAAAGGTCATAGTTCTCATCAAATTAAACTGAGCAGCTTAAGACTGTGTCAGAAAACGAGTTTGGTGGGATAAACACGGGTTTTTAATTGCTGGTTTCTCCAGCTACACAATTCCGTATTTCTATTATTCCCTTTTCTGAAGAAGTCTGGATTGCTATGCGGAGATTGGGATTCATCTCGAAAGTCTCTTCTCCTTCAATAAATGGAAGTCTTGTCCTCATCCAGACATAATTCACTAGAGATTTTATGTCTTTTAATGCCATTGAATTGGAAAACCCGTAGAATCAGAAATCAGCAGTAGAAGAACATCACAACATAAAGAACATCACGTTCCTGTTTGATGCTAGGTGAGATTCAACTGAAGAAAAGCACACAGTTTGATGAGCTCAACAACATCTGTTTTTCTTGTTTTTAACTGTTCTCATGAGTTAATGAATAAATGACAGTTGCTGAAGAAAAAGAGGAATGCCAGGAAAGCTCTGGCGAGGCAGGGGCTGCTGTCCTTAGCAGCAACTGTGTGCTGACGAAACCCTGGGTGTTCCTCGGGGGGCTCTGGGAGAAGCGCCTGGATACCAAGCACTCACAGTGAGAGAACCCCTGCCTGTGACACAAGGTGGCTTCCCCGAGGGGATCTGAGGCGCCCAGATCCACTGTGGTGCCTGTGTGACTCGTCTCCGGTGAAATCAGAAAACCATCACCTTTGACGTTCTCTGGTTCCTCTTTGCTCTTTGCAGCTGCTACTTCGGTGAATAATCTGTTGACAACTTAACTCAGGTGGCTGCAGGCTCAGGAGCCGACGCATCTATCTTTTGGTTATACTGGAACTGAGGCCACTTGAAGACCATGTTATCAACAGAGCAGGCAATGGTCTTTTCTTGCCTCTTGTAGCTACTGACCTAGAGTGTGGACACAAAAGTTTCTGCTCAAAGAAGAAGGGAAAAATTGGGTATTAGGTTTGTCCACTTATTTGGGAGGGATCCCTGAATAAGGACAGTCAAGTGCACCAGCACGTTTGCTCCTGTGCTAATTCGGTCCATATGGGAGCTTTGACTTGAAAAGGATGGGAACCTCCTGTATGTCAGAGCTGGAGAGAGCTGGTGGGGCTGACGCCCCTTTCACTGCTATGAAGCCTACACCACAAAGGAGGCGGGAGAGGTTCTCTTATATACCTTCCTTACGGGAAACAAAAGCCTTGAGGAGATTAGTGACTTTTCTTAGAAACTATACAGCTTATTAACACCAGAACTGAAATTTTAAACAGGCAATCAGGAAGTGCCTGAGGGAAAAAAAATTTAAATGATTACATCAAGAATAAAAATAAACTACTCTTTATCCGCCATGAGATTAAAAAGATGACATTTTTTCTTTGATATTATCTAGAAGTTAAACTGATCAGTGTCTGAGAGAATACACTTAGTTCCTCAGCAAACAATTGACATAATAGATCATTTTAATTATACTAAAATTACTCCTGGGTAAGCTGCACCGGCCTTTGTGAGGCAGAAACGGAATGAGGGAAAGGGTAAGCGCAGGGAAACTCAAGGCTTTAATTAGAGTCGAAAACAGGAACATGGAAGTACTATTCCTTTTAGAATAGATTCTAGCTTCATTTAATTTAGAATTAGAAGATTTGCAAAAGAATGAGACAAATATGGTTAGGCTAGAGGTAGCAAAAAAGTGTAAAAACAGTCAGCAAAAATATGCTAAATAAAAGCTGTTATTTACATTAGCACTTAACAGAGTAAACAAGAAAAAAAGATTGTTTTACTAATAAAGACAAAGGTAACAATGCAGTTGTAACCATTCAGGTTTTTAAAACTATATTTCCATCATTTAGGAGGCATTAATGAAAACTGCTGTTAAACCAAATATAAACAACTGTGAAAGCAAAGACATGGTGGTGTCGCAGGGATAGAGCACAGAGCTAGAAAGGGGTGGCCTTGAGAATTCCAGTCAGGTGGCCCGCTGACTCTCCTGAGACTCAGGGAAGGGCACTTTATCTCTTGGTGCCACTGTTTCTCACCCGTAAAGCATGGCCTGTAAAAATCCCAACTATATGTAACTCCTAGATGGATTCTGTGATTTCTGGGTTCACTTTTAAATACTCAGAAGCGTACACAATGTTGTCTAAATGTTTCATCTGAATCAATTTTAGTCTGACTGCTCTTTCTTTAAGTGATAAGACCGGGGATGCTCCAGCATATTAATCAGTCCCAAACCACCCTGAGGGTGGTAAGATCAGGGTGGGTTTGTTTTTGCAGGTCCCTGCCACCTCCCACTGGTTTACAACTAAAGGTCAAGTTGCTGTTTTGGAACTTGGCATGCACAGAACCCTACCCTCCTGCTGGCTTGCCTACCCTCACCTGCTCCACCCGGCTGCTTCTAAAAGGAACTCCAAAAGTAATGTCACAGCTCCGTGGACCACAGTCTTAAAATGCCCATCTGTATTTTTTTTTATTGATTGAAAAGAATCTTTATTTTTTTAGATTATGTATATATTTATTATTATTATGTATATTGTTGTATACATAATCTATCATGTATTATATTTATTAACATAACTGTATACATGTATGGGTTGCACTGTGCTGATTTGATATACAACGTGGAATGTTTAAACCAAACAGATTAACGCTTACTAACACCTCACTTATTTTCTGTGGTAAGACATTTAAACTTGACTCTTAGTTATTTTGAAATATGCCCTGGCATTGTGCACATTAGGTGAGATCTCACTAAAATGCCTATCTTTCTGACACTAGTAACTGGGTATATAGATGATTCACATAAATATTTTTCTCTTTTTTATTCGATTTTTTATGTATACAGTTTTAATAGACTGATAACTTTAATGCGAACCAAGCTTTAGTGATTTTCACTTTTTTCTTCTCAGTCCTAAAATACAAAAGAAAATTACTGAATCCTGAAGCTGTGTTTCAATTTGCTGGGTAAGCCCAAAACAACAAGCATCTCTGGCAAGCATTCCTAATTTCAAAGAACTCAATTCAAAGGAAGTCCAAGGGACAGACAAAAGCTCTTCACGTTAAAAACTAAACATCATGGGTTCCTGAGTTCCCCAGGTTTCTTATTACCCATATAGTTTCAAAAATTTCCCATACTATATTTCCTCCTATGCAAAATAGGAATCATATTCAAAAAACTGGCTTGATAGAGACCATATTTACAGTGATTGCTGTGGTGAGGATCCAGAACCTCTATGGTTATTTCAGTAAAGGAATGGTCTTTTCTCAGTTCAATACTTAATTTATTGCAGAAAGAAAAGGACAGACAAAAAACACATCATTTTCCACCAACAGGTGTCTAATCTGGTGGTTTCCCGTGCCTCTCTGAACTAGAACTGATGCACGCACTTGTCATTGTTGACTGAACATAAATGACCACTGACTAGCAAATGAATCAGAAAACAAAAAATAATTGTACCTGACAACACTAAGATGTTAGGAACCTAGGTTATGAACATAGGCTTTGAATTCACATACATCTAATACATCTTATAACATATTAAGTTATAACATTTCACTCTGTATTCAAAATTTTGATATATTTGTTTTTTTCCTTTTCTTTTCTCTCTCTCTCTCCCCCCCCCTTTTTTTTTTCTTTTTCGATATAGGGGTTTTTTTTGTCTTGCTCAGGCTGGCGTGCAGTGGTGCCATCATCGCTCACTGAAGCCCATCGCTCCTGGGCTGAAGCCATCCTCCTTCCTCAGGCTGCCAGGAAGTAGGATCCAGGTGCACACCACACCCAGCTAATCCTTTTTCAGTGTTGTAGAGATGGAGTCCCCACCCCCCACCCCTGCTTGGACAGGCAAGTCTGGAACTCCTAGCCTTGAGGGATCCTCCTGTCTACACCTTACAAAATGCCTGGATTACAGGTGTGAGCCACCACGTGTAGCCAGATATGTTGTTCTTGAACAGATCATCCACACCTGCTCCTGACCCTCCACTCATTCCCAAACCCTTCACAGTCGCTCTTTGTTCTGCCCACCTTACTTTCTCCAGCTTTATCACGGAAACTTTTCAGCTCGTGTATCAAAGCTCTAGTTGGTTTCTGCAAGTTTACGGTGACTTTTTCTTAACTTTACCCACAGAGTTCCAGGATAAGTTATGGACATATAATTACACTAAAATGTGGATAATGTTTAAGTCATTTAAAAGAATTAATGCATATCCCATTAGATAAGGAGCTATTAGTTGAGTAGCAGCAGAGTGGGCGGTGGCATTCTTACACTTCTTGACTTAAATCCCAGAAAATTAAAACCATCAAAAGACAGAGTGGTTTGGCTGTCAATACTGCATTATTCCTCCCGTCCTGACCAGCTCTTCTTTGTGTAACGTTCACTTTGTAATAATTACAACTGAAGAAAAGACGCTGCATTAGCTCTCGCTTTATCGGATCTCACTGAGGATATTTTGGACTGAATTCTTTAAAATGTTTGAATGTGAAAATAAGAGTCCTTTTGATTATGGAGATGACATCGTTGTCATGTAAAAAGTATCAAAATAAAAATTTTTGAACTTTAAACTGAAGTTTACCCTCTTTTCTTCAACAGCAATAAAATGCAACAAAGTATTATATTGATTTTTAAGGTACACAGAATCTTTCATTAGATTTACTATAAAAACATCTCCTAGTCTGATAGATTGGCTCTTTACTTGTAAATAATTCATTTGTGGATAAAAAGCTCTCAGGATGGAGTGAAAGGCATGCATGAACAGTATAGTTATTTTATGTGTACAAGTATAACTGGTTTTATTGCCCTATGCCTCATTGAGCTTCACAGATATACTTTTTCCAAATTGAAGGTTTGTGGCCACCCTCCATCAACCAAGTTCATTCTTATTATTTTCCCAAAAGCACGTGCTCACTTTGTGTCTCTGTGTCACATGTTGGCAATTCGTGCACTATCTTAAATAGTTTCATTATTTGTCTGTTATTCTGCTCTGTGATGGGTGATTGTTCTGATGTTATTATTGTAATTGTTTTGAGGTACTGTGACTCATGCTCAGATGAGATACTAAACTTATTCATAAATGTTGTGTGTGTTCTGACTGTTCCCCCAACTGGGTGTTCCCCCACCTCTGGTTCTCTCCTTGGGACTTTTTATTCTTTGCACAACAATATTGAAATTAGGTCCATTCATAGCCCCCCAGTGGCCTCAAAGTGTTAAAGTGAAAGGAAGAGTCACAGCTCTCATTTTAAATCAAAAACTAGAAACGATGAAGCTTTCTGAAGAAGGCATATCAAATGCCACCACAGGCCAAAAGTTGTACATATGGTGCCAAACCACGGGCAGAGCGTTAAATGTAAAGGAAATGTTATTGAAAGAAATTAAAAATACTACCTGAGAGACCACATGAATTATAAAAAAGTGAAGCAGACTTATTGTTATAATGGAGAAAGTTCTCCTGGTCTGGATGGAAAAATCAGAGCAGACACAACATTTCCTTAAATCAAAGTCTAACCCATGGCAGAGTCCTAACTCCTGGCAATGTTGATCATTTGACCTCCTCTCATGAGTCACACATGCTCTGAATGGCTCCTAGAATGGTGAATCCTTCCTAAAAGGTTTATTAGCTTACCCAGATCCGTCAGACTAACTCTGCTAGTCCCCAATTCTAGCAGGCTGAAAATGATGAGGAAGCTTCGAAAGGACAGTAGGGAAGTTAGGATAAGTTGGTTCATGAAGTTTAAGGGAAGAAGCAGTCGCCACAGCAGAAAAGAGCATGTGGGACCAGCAAGCGCTGAGGTTGGAGGCCGCAGGCTGCTCTCCAGAGCTCTTACCAGGATCACTGATGAAGGTGGCTGCATGACACCAGATTGCCAATGTAGATGACACAGCCTTGCACTGCAAAAAGACACCCTCTCAGACTTCATAGCTGGGGAGGCAAAACTCAATGCCTGCCTCCAAAGCTTCAAAACACAAACTGAGTCTCTTTTTAGGGGCTAACGCAGCTGATGACTTTAGGTTGAAGCCAGTGCTCATTTATCATTCCAAAATCCTGGGGCCCCCTAAGAATTATGCTACCTCTACCCTGCCTGTGTTCTACAAGTGGAACAACAAAGCCTAGCGGACAGCACGTCCGTTTGCAGCGTGCTTTACTGAATAGTTTAAGCCCACTGCTAAGAACTGCTCCTCAGGAAAAAAGAAATAAAATTCTTTTCAAAATACCACTGCCCATTGACAATGCACCCTGTCACTTCAGAGCCCGGATGGAGGTGTACAAGGTCACTGTTATTTCCATGCCTGCTAACACAGCATCCATTGTGCAGTCCACGAATCACAGAGAAATTTTTATTTTCACATCTTATTATGGAAGGAAGATAATTCATAAGCAATAGATGCCAGAATTGGTGATACCTCCAATGGATCTGGGTAAGCTAATAAACCTTTTAGGAAGGATTCGCCATTCTAGGAGCCATTCAGAGCATGTGTGACTCATGAGAGGAGGTCAAATTATCAACATCGCCAGGAGTCCAGAGTCAGTTTGTTGTAGCTCTCATGAATGACTTTCAGGAGTCCAAGCACTCAGGGAAGGAAGTAACTGCGGATACGGGAGATACCGCAAGAGAACTAGAAGTGGAGCCTGAAGATGGGACTGAACTGCTGAAATTTCATGATAAAACTGGAACAGATGAGAAATTATTTTTTTTTACGGAAGAGAAAATAAAATGGTTTCTTGGGTTGAAATCTACTCCGGGGGAAGACATCATGAGTGTTGTTGAAAGCATAAAATTCAGAATATTACAAAAACCGAGTTATAAGGCAGAGGTAAAGTTTGAGAGGACTGAATCTGATTTTGAAAAAGTTCTATACTAGAACTTCTACTTATAAAACACTATCAATCCTAGTTATAAAATATCCCAGGAAAGAAAGAATCCATGATGGGAAACTTCACTGTTGCCTTACTTTAAAAAATTACCACAACCATCCCCAAACTTTAGCAACCACTACCCTGATGAGCCAGCAACTATGAACACTGAGGCCAGGCTGCCCACCCGCAAAAGGTTTGCAGATCACTGAAGGCTCCGGAGACCCTTAGCATTTTTAGCAATAAAGTATTTTAAAATGAAGGTATGTATATTTTTGGACATATTTCTATTGCATACGTAACAGATTATACTTTATATGCATTGGAAAACCGAGCCTTCGGTGTGACTTGCTTTATCGTAATGTTTGCTTTATTGTGATGAGCTGGATCTGGCCCTGCCTTATCTGTGGCGTACAGCTGTATCTGAACATTTTCGATGCAAAATCATGGACCTTGGTTTCAACACTGGATGACCCTCTTAGGTAACAATGACTGCAAGTTGCACTGTGTAAAACTTTGACCTTTTCTTTAAAACCTCCATCCTTCCCCTTAGTTTCTCGATTTCAATGATTTTGACAAAACTGTTGAAACTCTGTGAATCATGTCAAAGATGTTAAGAGAGACAGGAGTCCATAACTTGACTTTAAAATCAGATATCGTTACATGCGGTGACCGATTTTCCTTTTTGTATACAATGCCATTGTCCATGTGAATATTATGACTAAAATGTGGGGAAACGATGTCATCCTTCAATAGGGGAGGTTGCTCCGTTTGACCTAAAACTCTGACTATGACCAAACTTCAGAAACATCACTAAATTCTTTCCTCTCCATACTCAGCTAAGAGTTGAAGTTTTTCCTGTCCCTGAGTCACTGTCTCTTCCCCTTTGGCCTTAATGACATGGTATTTCCACATCATCTTTTCTCGGCCTTCACATCCTTATGGGCATTTTGATAGACTTAGTCAAACGTGGCCTTGTAATCTGAGCACTTCCAGGAAGTGGACCCTCTGTAAGTGACTAGGGAAGACATTAGCCCCCTACCGTACACGTGAGTGAAGAACAACATCTGGTCAACGGTGCTGTTCCCTTTTCACAGTTTCAGTGAACTCGCATGGATGAAGGAAAGCATATGTATTCCACTAGTCACCTTGCAGCAGGATTTTAGAGGGCAGCAGCAGTCTTACACTTGCACTGTTCGGCGCAGCACCTAGCACGTCTTGGGTGCTTAATAAATATTGAACAACCCGGCAATCAAGCCCTCCAGGCAGTGGCTGCAGTTGTTAGCCGACACATATGCAGACTGTACACAGTAGGAATTGCCAATCAAACAGCCAGATCTGAACACGCAGAAAATAGCAGAGACAACAGCGGCAGCATCACCTTCAGATACAAAGGACAATCTATATGTATATGTTGTGCTGTGTATGAATTTAAAAGGACGCGTGGTTTCCTTTGCAGTCTACTGTGCATTTACATAACTCCCTGCATGCAGAATTAGCCAAACGCTAAAAATCTCTTCAGGGAATATGCTTAACCAAAGGTCAACAATCTCAAATTTTTTTTTAAATAAATAATGCATTTTCCTGAACTAAATTCAATGTTGTCCTGGGTGTGGGATGTCTAATGCTTGTAGGCAGTCTAATGTGAAATGGTGTGTGATTCTACAGACAAGTTTACCCACTCAGGAACTCCACCAGCCCGAGAGTCCACCATGAAATACGTCTCTTCACTAACCTGTCCAATTAAGGACTAAACATGTAAACTTGACCTTTAGCATGAGATAGTTCTTTGAATTTTAGACCTTTATAATTAATTCTCATTTGGATTTCAGACAATTATGATGCTGTTTAGCAAACTGTGTCGTTGCCCTTTTTACAACATTATCTTCCTGGTCGCTTCAAACAGTTAATGAATCTCCAAATAGCCTTAATCTTCATGCAAGGATATAGCTTTTCCTAAGGGATCTGACCCAATTTTCAAAAATAAAAAAAAAGACGCCCCAAGCAAAAAGCAAGACAAATGAAGTTCTGACTGTAACTGAGGTGAGGGGGAAGCCTTGGTGTGCTCACGTTTCCCTTCTCACCTACACTTTCCTGGGATCCTTGTTCTTGTGTCAACCCTTTAGTGAATATCGCTTGAGCTGCTTAAAATGATGCATTCAATGTCAGCTTTATGCTCTAAGGAATATTTAATGTGAGACATCTTTCACTTTCGCATAGAAATTAGCTCTGTAGTGTGAAAACTGGCTTCAGGTGAATTCTACTTTAAAAAAAATTACCAGTGAGAACAGGAAGGACTGTGGTCATAAAAGAATCACCGCCAGCAGCTGAAGGGTCCAGCGTTTTCAGAAGATGATCTGCTACACAAATCAGCAGCGTCTATATACTGCACAGCCACAAAAATACCACCAAATTAGGAAAAATAAAAGTCCCGGTATACCTAAGGCGTGCACAGAATTTTTTTTTTCTTCCAGGAACGTTGTGAACTTGATTCACCTTTTGACATTTAAGAAGGCACTGAAAACACACTTAGCAGAGAGAAGACCTCATCTTTGACTTACTCTTTAAAATGCATCTTGATACAGCTTTATTCCTCCAGACCAGCAGGCGATATTGCATTACCCCATCTAAACACAACACTTGGCTGAGCTGGATCATTTATTCAATATTAACCGAGTGCTTATGATGTGCCCGGCATAGTAACAGCTGCAAAGTGTAAATGAGGAAGACCCCGTGCCTCCTCCTGCTCTCGGGAAACACACACTCCAGAGCAGGAGAAAGAGGCTTGCGGGTCATAACCATGCACTGTGGTTCAGGCTGAGATAGGAACACCAGCAAGAGGACCGGGAGAAGCTTATCAAGGCGGCAAAGGAGAAGACAGAATAAGTAGGTTTTAAATTGAGTTAAAGGAATCAGCAAAGGGTATCACACATTCCAGGAAAAGGGACAGTTGCCCATATCCTGTAAAACTTTTCCTACCAGCTCCTTCATGATATGCAATTCTAGGCTCACACAGATTTCCAACTCAAGAGGGTGGGGATGCAGAGTCATTCTCCACTCTAAAAGGTCACATACCTAGGTCATCTCTGCATGATTTAATATTATCCTGTTTGCCCCTCGATAAGACGTGGGCTGTACCAATTTCCCTAATGTCTGCAAAAGTCACAGAGATCACTCTAAGCTTGGCTGTGGGTCCACAAAAAGGGAGTAATAATTTGGCCCGAGATGCCCAGGGTAGAAATAGTCCTGTGGTCACAGGATCCCAACCCGATTTGTTGAGAGCAGTTATGGAGAGAGGCATTGTCTGCGTGGGAAGGCGGAAGATGGACACGGGCCCCTCCAGGAAGGCGTCGAGGAGGAAATGTGTTTTTAATCCGATGACGTCTGGTGGAGTCTTAAAGAAAGAATAAGAGACAAAGAAAAATGAAAGGGAAACCACACACCGGGGCACCAAATAGCCCGCTGTGTGACGGGATCTGCAAAACCTGAAGTACCACAGAACGCACAGAAGGAGGCAGGGGGAGACGGGAGCCCGAGAGGTGAGGAGTCACCCAACACTTGAAGGATAGTGCACGCATTTGAAAGGGCTCAGTGCTAACTCCCAGTCAGTGGGCAGACATCCGTCATGGAGAAAATGGAGATCTCAGAAGCGTAGCTGCTGGCCGGGGCTGCAGAAGGAGTGAGCGGCAGAGCCCGAGGTCAGAGCCGGGTCTGTCCTTTCGCATCGCCCACCCTTGGCCTCTGCTCCCTAAATGAGTTACAGGAGGGGTAATTTGCAGGCCTTTCATTAACTCAACCTTCCTTTTCAGTCCTCTCATTATCCATTCAGGATACTGTGGGAGAGGCGGCAAGACAGGGAGAGAGAGGGGGGAGGAAAAAAATCCTGCTATCCCAGGAATGTGGGATCTACAAAGATGGCAGATGTGAAATTGCTGGAAGGAGCATGGCACACAAGCATCAATGTGATATCAGAAGCCAGCGATTTTGTTTTCCTGCTAAAGCAACAGAGTATTATGAAATTAAAGTCATAATTGGGCCTCGAATGCTAATAGGTGCAGCTGTATAACCCAATCAGTAAACAAAGACGACGACAGAGAGAAAGGAAATAGAACAAGACTGTGTGAGGACTGGGGATTCAGCCCGGAGAATCTGGAGAGGCAGAGGCCTGAGTGTAATGTCAGCAGAAAATAATGTTTCTCAGGTGGGGGGAAATGGTTCGTATACTCTGGCAATGCTGTAACCATAAATATTGGATGTAAGTAACTAAACAACAGTAGCCTACCAGGTAGGAAACGTTTTAACAGAAAGGTTAACCCCAAAATAGCAAGAACTCTGATGTGTGTGTGGAAGAGAAAAATTACTTAACATTTTCACTTTGTAATTTTTCAGACTACTTTGGTCTATTCTAAACACATTCCAGAATCCTTCAACATTTGGCAGGAGCTGATGAATGCTGATGACTTAACAGGGGCCTGTTCGGGCCTAAGTTTTCAGGATGCCCTGACACTGATCAAGTTCCACTAAAATACTGTCCAGGAAAATGTTTTGCTGCACTCTCTGAAAAAGCAACATTGTGTCAATAATGGCTGACAATTGGAGGAAAGTATGATAACTCTCTAACACAAAGACCCCCTGCCCCTCTGGTTTTCCTCCTTCCATGAGTAACATATGGGGTGGGGGGGGATTGTTGAAGTTAAAACCAGAATTAAACAATCTGCAGGTGCTACAGGGCTCATTCAGCTTCTGTCACTGACCTATCTACGGTCCAGACACTGGTCAGACCCAACATCTGAATGGGGTAAAGTCAGCATCTGTTGGGCAATGCATGCGTAAATGGAGTTTTCAGGCTTCTGCTTTGAACATAAATTATGCATTATTAAGCTGGGATTTGTCAGAGAGGAACATCCACCTGAAATCAATTTGCTGCAGATTCATTTGAAAATGTAATGACAAATATTCAGTTGAAGACCAGCATTCCAATCTGTGCATACATATTTATCAATTTCTTCAGGAAAAATATTGCAGGTGGCACTAAAAGAAATTTGTATTTTGGCAGTAATCTCGTTCATTTCGTAGATGCAGCACCGTATATTCTATACAGCCAAGGTCAGTGGGACTATAATTCGTTCTTAAAAATGAGAGAGTGCCTGCTATTTTAAAGGTATTTTAGGGACAGCAGAGCATATGGTGAATTACAAGACATCATCTGTGTCCTTAAGGAACCTGGAAAATTTGGGTGAAATAGTTGACTATATTAAAAGATTTTAATGTAAAGCAGTACAAGTGATTGATACAAAAAATAAAACTGAGAGAGGGACAGCTATTCTGAGTTAGCTGATTATGTGAAATCACTGAATATGTTATCTTTGCACAGTTCAAGACAGCCAGCTGGCACGGCCGATGACCCAGTCTAGTATTTCATTAATAAACAGGAATTCACATTACCTTACGTTTTGGCTAGTAACTACGCCAAAGCCTCCAGTGCCTTAAAAGAGACACCAAACTTTTACCTGCAAGTCTGTGTGGCTTCCCATCATCTGTTCCCTTCTGCTCTTCTCCCTCTCTGTGTCTTCACTTGGCACTCGTGGCTCCAGCCTCATTCAACTGCTTCCAGGAAGGGACCTGACTTACTGCCGAATTGTGCCTTTGTGCCTGTGGGTTCCTCTGCCCTGAGCTTCCTTTCCCATGATCAGCTGTTCCTCATCACTCTGTTCTCACCTCCACCATCACCTCTTAAGAAATGCCTTCCTTTGCCATCTCCTCTAAGAAGCTCCCCTAAACATTTTCTACACATCAGTTTATCCTGCTTTGTCCTTGGTACTATCTTATTTACTTACTTACTTTTCTCTGGGCAGGCTTGTCCCACTGGAAGGGAAGCTCTGTTGGGAAAGGGATCTGTCTGAAGTCTTCAGCAGCTCACCCTACGTCTGGCTCATCATGTTCAAACCATAACTGCTGATTGACTTAGCCAAAGCCTAGCTACAAGAATGGCAAAGCTTGAAAGTAAATGTATAAATGAGAGCTGCAGGAAGGGTGTTATTTGTAGGTCAATCCTTAAAGAGAAGTCTGAGTTTTCCAAACTCCACAGTCAAGGATGGAGAAGATGTCCCCTTTTGTTTTCAGGCATGTATACGATCACCCTATAGCATAAAATAAATCCAATTTATCTGTGATTTGCATTCATAAATAATAAAAGAGAGTAAAGGCTATTTGTAGAATGATACTGGCTTTCATGTACATAATTTCCACCTGCTTATTTCTTATTCATATATGTTCAGTAACCTTCCTGCTGTCCAGCTGGTTGGACATTGGACAGCTCACCCACCCCTAACAAGTTTTGTGAATATGATAGAGCACGATAACATGTTTGCAAGTATGCTGAAGAACAGAAACACTGTTATGTAACCCAAACTTTCTAATTATATGACCCACCTCTTCAGAGGGAACATTCTACTCTAAGCCCCACCCCCAAAATAAGAAGATTCTAATTTACTTGCAGTATACTTACAAAAAGTTAAAAGAGAATATTTATCATTACAATATATACTAAGACTTAATGCTTTTCTTCATAGAAGCAAAGGAAGTACACTCAATGTCATAGATATTCCTTTTAATGTTTCTTAATTTAATGTTGAATGTTAATGTAGACCTTGGCAGAATCAAAATAAATCTAAAGGATTAAAATAAGAATAAGTAGACTAGATTATTCCGATTAGACTCTACACATTCTTCTTTACACACATTTAATTTAACATGGATCTCAGCAATAGTTTTGAAAAGTGAGTACCTCTTAAGAGACTTTTAGTTACTTTTAGTAGCACTCTCTGGGTCCTTACAGCCACTTTAAAATTAAGGTGGCTTGGGGAAAAATTCGTACCATTCCTGAAAAGAAGCTTTTTAAGTAAAAACCTTTTTTTTTCCCTTTTCTTAATTTTATTCTCCCAGCTATTTCCTTTAATGTACTCACTGATATAATGCAAGATAATGTCACTCCTGAGTTCTGAACACGGAGTTATGGGTTGATAATTTTGTAGGTTAGAACATTCAGTCAGACCCTCATTAGATGACGATGTCCTCTATCTTCTTCTACAATTTTTCATATATCCATACGTCTATCTAAACACAAAAGGCGGTGGCTGCTCTCTGCCGAGAGATGAAGCGGAAATCTCCATTACAATGCATCGTCTCCGCGATGAATGCTCCCCATTCTCAGCTGTCTTCGTTGTATTAACTGATGTCATCTTGTGGATTTGTAGCCTTGTCTAAACTGCTCTTGCAATGACATTAATAATGAAAAGATACATCAGGAGGAGCCGTTATTAATATATAACACTAATTACATCAAACATTGTTTTGTCTGGCACTACTGTATTACAGGAAAAACTGCCCTACCGTGTTCACTTAATGTCAACATAGTCTATACATGAAGAACTATATTTTGAAAGGGAGGTTGGTTAACTCTTTTTAAAGTCTTATGAAAATTGGCTTTGAAATTACTATATATCACCAACCAAGCCATTATATAAATTTGCTTTTGTGAATGAAGATCAATCTGAGTAGCAAAAGTTTAATAATACAAACCGAATATGAATTATTCAGAAAGGAGCAGGCATCTCGTGTTTTCCTTTAATGAAAATGCAGATAATAAAAGTGGAAATGTCTTACCAATTTGGGGCTTTCTGCGATTTTGTGCTTCCCACTCATGTAACTATAAAAATGCTCTGTGGTATGGAAAGAGCATGAAAATCACCATATTTAAGCATACTGAATCAATACGTGCCTTTAGCAGCTAGAACGTCCCCTGCTAGTTACATACTCAAATATCTTTTTTTTGCAGTTTTTGGCCGGGGCTGGGTTTGAACCCGCCACCTCTGACATATGGGGCCAGCACCCTCCTCCTTTGAGCCACAGGTGCCGCCCAACATACTCAAGTATCTTGCAGACAAATGATAAGAAATGGAAAGAAGGAAACCAAGTCTTATTAATCAATAACTAGCAGCAGAACATGACATGTTTAAAACTGTATCAGGGATTATAAGGGAATGTGTAAAATGGTCATGGTCCTAAAACGCTCCTCTTTTAGGAAGCCTAGTTCCAAAAATGCCCCCGAAACGGATCTGTAAGAAGGTGCTCTAGGTGTTGGCGACAGAATTACCGTTCTGTTTCTCATTTTTCTATCCCATTATTTCTCACTTCTTTATCTTCCAGTTCTTTTAAAGTAACACAATCGATCTCTGTCCCCACCCACCCACCCCCTTGTTTTTTCAGTTTGTTTTCTATTAATTATTTGAAGAGAGCTCAGCATCCCGAAGGGTGAGATTTCCAATGTCCACCTGGTGACTTTATAAACTCTGATCATAGGCAAGAAACGAGGTGAAACTCCTCTTCATCCTTTCTCTTCCCCCCATTGACCTGCACACTTGGAGCCGGTTCAGTAGTTCCTCAAGTGGGCCCCAGCGAGGTCCTTCTTCGTATGGTTAGAAAGACAAATAAGGCCGGTAGTTCTCAGAGCGGTGGAGCCCTCTGTGAGGAGGTTGTGCTTAAAACAGAAGTCTATCTCAGGGATGTTGTCAGAGGAGGAAGTGGGTGCTTGATTAGAGGCGGAGGAATTTTCAGTAACTCAATCACTTACATTGCTCATAGAGAGGAAATATGTCACCACCATCTGCAAATGTCATACGAGGCAAGTGGGCAAAGAAAAGAAGGGGCAACCGACAAGTCTTCGATTTCCATAAGGATGTTATTTATGATATATTTTCTGATTCCATTAAATGCTGTATTTTTGAGTCTAGGGCAAAGTATCAATATCAGCTGGAGGTTGTGTCTGAGTGGAGAGAAGAATCAAGCATTGTTTGACAAAATAGGAGCCTGGGAAATTTTGAATCTCTGGTTCTTAGCATGGACCTGGCATCCTAGGGTACCTATTAAAACGTGAAATAAAACTAAGATGACATTCTAAAGAGAAAAATGAAATTCAGCAAATAGGGTCTTGGAAGAAAGTGCTTTTCAAATAAAAGTTGAAGAAATTGCATCAGCAATGCTAATTTAAATAGGTCTATAAACCAGAAATAAGTGGTATAATCTGTGTATAGGTAGAAATCAAGACTAACATAGTTTTGAAATTAAGGAGGCAAAATACGGAGTTGGCTGTGAAAATGAATGTGCCGTAATGTTCTTTTTGGCCCCGTGAGCAGATCCACCATAACCTCTGTTTATTCTGTACACTCTGAAAGGCTGAGAACTGAGGAGGTAAGTTTAGTAAGGGTGAAGAAT
Source organism: Otolemur garnettii (assembly GCF_000181295.1). Taxonomy (NCBI): domain Eukaryota; kingdom Metazoa; phylum Chordata; class Mammalia; order Primates; family Galagidae; genus Otolemur; species Otolemur garnettii. Next base: position 9,082,359 of record NW_003852447.1, read on the forward strand.
CTGTGTGTCACAAAAAGAAAAACAAGCAAAGAGTAAGATGGATTTTATTTGGCCAAAGAATGTTTCAGAACTACTCTACAAAATACATACCCTTCAAAAGAAGAATTCTATTGCATACCTATCTCAAACTCTGGGACTATCCTAAAATTTTTAAATTTGAATGACATATCAAAGTGACCAAAACACTGTAACTTTATCAATCTAATGAATTCTTAGGACTGATTTGTTTGCTCTTTATTGTATTAGCTCATTTGCTATTCATTGCTATTTGTGCTTTTATCATCATAACTTAGCATTAATTACCACAGCATTAAAATAAAACGTCATTGTTATTCCATACTAATGACATAAATGTCTCAAAGTGACACTCAGGCCTAGCAATTTATTATTTATACTTCAGACCTTTCTTATAAGTCAATATATTGATTATGTTTCATTAGAGTTTGCTAATTAAAAAGGTATTAAAGTCCCTTAACACTTTACCAAAATTCAGAGGGAGGTGCCATTCTAGCATCTGAGAGCCAGAATTTAATCTTTAATTGAATCTTGATCTTATAAGTGAGGAGAAAAAAACATAATTTTATTGGGTGGCACTTGTGGCTTAGTGGGTAGGGTGCCAGCTCCATATACCGAGGGTGGCAGGTTCAAACCCGGCCCCGGCCAAACTGCAACAAAAAAATAGCTGGGCATTTTAGTGGGCGCCTGTAGTCCCAGCTACTTGGGAGGCCGAGGCAAGAGAATCACCTAAGCCCACCCAGGAGTTGGAAGTTGCTGCGAGCCGTGTGATGCCACAGCACTCTACCGAGGACTATAAAGTGAGACCCTGTCTGTAAAAAAAAAACAAACATAATTTTCTTTTAATGAAGAGAATTATTTTTTTATTACTGTAATATATTTAATTTTATTCAATGAGTATCCAAGTAAAAATTACTTTTCCAGTGGTTTTTTAAGATGACTTAGAGATGTTGTGAAAATTAGGTCCTAAGTATAATTTATCTCCATGTCATGCTCATCTATCAAAAGAGGTTTTAGGTCTCAATCTGACATTTAGTACATTACCTGTTCCTCCTAATTCAGTCCATATTTTGCCTCTGTTATCTTTGCAAACATAATTAGTTAGCATGGTTTTTCTCTTTTGTCAATAAAGGGCAAATCTGACTCTAATCTCAGTTCAGTTACTTATCCCAACCATCCGATACGAGGTCTGGATCACAATAGGCCTCACTCATTGAGGCTCCCATTTTGCAGGTTTCCCCTGGACTGGTCCACACACTCTGGATTTTGCAGTTTACCCCTGGACTCTGGAATAGGAAAACCAAAAGGCATTCGTGTCACTGGGAAACCCAGGTGGGTCGAGAGCCCAGATCTAAGAAAATTTGATTAGCAAACTCTGCAGCTAACTATCGTTCCACCCACTGTCTAAAAGCACTCTATGTAAACATCATTTTTCCGTTAGGAATTACCAAATTTAGGAATATAAAAGAATCACTAAGTGTCACCCCCAGAAATCCTGATACCCATGGGTCTGTCAGTAAGGCCCACCCACTACACTTTTACCAGGTAAGTCCTGGAGGGCTGATGCGGATGACCAATGCTGAGTACATTGAGAAATACGCTGAAATTCTAGAAGATAAAAGATTTCTAACAGAATGTATACATCTTATGATATTATGCAAATTAATTTTCTTTTCATATCTTTGAAAGTCTAACCTACAGTCTGACCCCATTGCTCAAGGATCAGAACAGGCTAATAAGAAAAGCTTCAGAAAGACCCGTGGTCCCAAGGTGAGAGCCTGAAGCCTCTGGATGTGAAGGAAAGTGCAGAGTTCAAAAGAACTCAGAAAAGTTCTCACCAAAGATCTGCCCTTTCTCCAACGGCTAGGTTCCTTGGTATAATCTGAAACTAGTTTTAAAACCCAGGGATGGACAAAAACAAGTAACTCTTTTCTGTGACTCTAAGTATTTCTAAGCAATGTGGGGAAAATGAAATACGCTTAAAGTTTTTAAGTAAAAGTAATATGAATTGATAAATATTGTAGCCCTCTACAGAACGTAGTGTGAATACTTAATGCCAAGTGTCTGTGAAGGCACGCATCCGTCCTGTCACCTCAAGTTTCAGATGTGTTACCTCCTCTGATTTACGGGTACAAGGACCTAAAAAAGAAGACATCACCTCACCACTTCACACCACAAAATCATCCAATTTGTTACCTATATTAATCTTTGAAAATTGCAGAGATATACAGGTCCAGGTCTACAGTTACATGTTGTTAATGGATTTACGTGTAAATCTGCTAATACAATCCTGATTGGTGTGAAGATTTGTGTAAAAATACTGATCAGTATTTGTGTAAAAATACCGATTGTTTATAACCTACATGATTTTAAATTAAATGTATTGATCTACAGCTACTATGATATCATGTCTGATTTCCCTAAAACTTAAGTAGGTTTTAGCCATAGTCTAAATGTGTCTCTTTGCAGAAAACAAGATACGTATCAGTAATATGAAAAATAAATTTTACTGGGAAATAAGAACCATCAGTTTAATGGGCATGTATAATTAGGATATTATTACACACACACACACACATATATATATGTACACTTGCATGTGTGTGCACACACAGGATGTCTGGAAAGCATCCAGCCATGTGACTTGAAAAGTAGACATAGTCACTGCTAGACTCTTTCCAGACAGTCCTATACAAAGGCAGAAAGAGAGAGTCATAGCGGTCATTTTTTAGATTATATGAACCATCAACCTTTTTTTTTTCTTAAAGTCTTAAACCAAATTGGCATCAGACACCAGCCAAAACATAAAGAAAATAGTATGTGCAAAAATAGCTCTCTCTCAAGTTATTTTAGAACCAATGTTACTAGATAGTTTAGAAACAGTATTAGAGAAGAGGTAGTATTATGATGTGTTATATTTTACTCTCCCTTTTGGAAAGAACTTGACTTTCTGAAGCCCACCAAGCAGGAAAGAGGAATAAAGAATAAATTGCTGCCTGAATGTCTTTTTTACAAAATCTTTTAAAAACTAATTCTTCCTTTTTGGAATAACCCTTCCATTCAAATGAACTCGACAGTTAAACTGGGAACACTAAAATATAAAAATGCTATCCTCAGATGAAATGTTTTCCTTTTCAATACTTACCTATTTAGTATCACTTTCATTTACAGGGTTGAAGACTTTGATGACAAAATAAAAAACATTTGAATCCCTGACGCTCTACTTTATTTCTTTAATTTAAATTTCAATCTGCAGTGTGATATATAACTTTGTAAATGGGCGAGCTACATTTATATAATTAATGTCACTTTGGCCAGTATTCAAGTGCCTCCTTTGGGGTAATATAATAACTAATAGAATAATCATAAACAACCTAGGTACTTTGACACAAAGAGTCCTATTCCCTAGTTGTGAGGCTGCACATTTTTCTAACCCCATGTATCCAAGTAATTCACTATGCAATGATAGCATCTGAGTCAATACTTATTAAATTTTTTAAAAAATAGAAAAGTAATTATACTTTATATAAATAAAAAGATTCAAGAGTAAAACTTCCAGGAATATTTAATAATATATCTATGAATCAAAACCAAATATATACAGTAGATGCCAAAAGATGTATATACATTTTTAGAAAGGAAAAAGCTATATTAACTTTATAATACTGAAGTCACATTTGACTTCTGCAATTACAAGAGGTGCTCAATGTAACTTGTACTCATCTTTTGCTATTGGTATACATTGAACATTACTATTTTAGTACAGTTTTTTCCTTTCTTAAATTGTGAGAACCAGGGGTTCTCAACCTTCCTAATGCTGCAACCCTTTAATACAGTTCCTCATGTTGTGGTGATCCCCCAACCATAAAATTATTTTCATTGAGTTGGGGGTCACCACAACCATAAAATTATTTTCATTGAGTTGGGGGTCACCACCACCATTTAATTCAACTATATTAAAGGGTCACAGCATTAGGAAGGTTGAGAACCAATGGTGTATACATTTTTTTGTACACTCTGTATAAAATTTAGCTAACAATAATTAGCAATACAATGCGTAATCCATTGAATTAGTGGTCAGACTACCAGAGAATGGCTATGGGAATGCTTCATTTGGCAACTCCCACTTTTAGCCTAGAACAGTAAGGAGATGCAAGTAATAGCCATAGGGAAAGATCCTTGGAGTGGCCTATTCCTAACAGAATGACGATGGTGATGATTTTAAAATGTTGGATACAAAATGCAGACATTCAATCTAAGACAGGGGTTTGTCTGGCAGGTGCAAAATTAAATTGAGTAAAGCAAGGAAAAAAGTTTGTTAAATACAGTAACTGAGAAAATGACATGAAGTCTGTGTTGACCAGTTTGATGGAAGTAGTTCGGATTACATGTGAAAACCCCACACTGTACCCCAGAAGTGCATTAATGTACATAGTTACCATTCAATAAAAAAAAAAGTTTGTTAAATAATTGGGGAACAAATAAGAGGAAAAGAATTTTATGCCATTTAAAAACAAATTTTTGTGACCTGCGCCCCTGCAACCCCCCTCACCCTTGGAGAGTCAGGATCACAAATTCATTACAGACCCCATGAGGTATTTGTGGCAATCAGAATAGACTTACCTTATCCATATAAGGATAAGAGGCTCTCATAGGAAGTTCGAAAGTGGGAACGTGGTGGGTTTACGCTTCCCCTGTTTCCACTGACTAGCAAAGTCATGGTGACATTGGGATTTTCTGTGGCAGCATCAGTAAAGGTCCCAGTGTCAAATTAACAACTCATAGGTGTTGAAAGTTCAGGTGTATGACATTCACTTTGGTCCATTTTCTAGTGTAATGAGAATATATGATCTGGAATTTGAGGATGGGTCCTCTTGTAAAAGTTCTCTTCTTCCCACAACATTGGCCTCTTTTGGATGAGAGGCTATAAAATGCAAAAGAGTAATACTTCCACTGGATAACACACTGGTTCCTAGAATGGGAAGTTAAAACTGCCACCATTTGGGACTCCTGATGACCTAGTCACAGGAGGAAAAGAGAGGCTATTCTGCGAGCCAGGTAGACTCATGTTGGTTTTAAGGGGACACATCATTGCTCTTTAAGTGGAGGGGGTAGTATGTATGGGTCTGAATTTTGGGGTATGATTTAGGATGTGTCCTCAAATTACCAACTCCGGAGATAAAAGTTCATCTATGATTCCAGTGATCTAAGCCAGGCAAGATCTGTGGCAAAGACCCCTCAAGAATGAAGATCAACTTTAACCCGCCTACCGTTTAAGTCCAAGCAGCCGAGGCCAATGGGAGCATGTAACTCAGAGCAGAAGAAACCTGCTATCAATGCCAACTGTGACCTTGTGACCCTTTGGAGAAACAAAGGCTATATTTACTTCCTTGAAGTATTTATTCCTACTTGTATATGTCCTTCTGCTCACTCAGTCACCCCGATTTTATGTTGTTTCCTCATCATGGAATATATTGCTCTTTGACAACTTTATGGGAAGGTCAACAAACTAAAAGAGAAGGGATTCTATAGCTAAAGAGTTTGTTTTTATTCATATGGGAAAATGGCTCCATTGGACTGGGTGAAAATTGATTGCTGCTAGCACTGTTATTTGGAAATATATGTATGAGAAAAGAAGCACAAGTGCTCAGGGAACAGCCAAACAGAGGTTAGTGGGAATTACAGTGGGTCTGTCTAACTATCCACATCTCTCTCCTTCTGCTGTGCTGCCCACACTTCTGAGGCTGAAAACCTAAAGTCTACACGTCATGGTCTCTGTTGCAGGCAGGGCACCGAATGTGGACTAATTCCAGACAGTTAGGACAGAAACGTAATATTTGGGAGGGGGAATAATGCAGAGGCCACCAGCCTACCATTCCCACCGGTCAGCACATTAATAGAAACCCTGAGTTTTTCTGCAACTGCAATTTCATAGATCCCCGTGACCTAAAATTAATTTTTGAATATTGAGAGCATTCCAGGTATCCATTTGGCCTGTGCCAACGTAACAGATGTACTGTGGCTCTGGAGTCGATAGTACATGGGTTTTACTGCAGAGCTAAAATAATGTATTCCTCTTAGACCCTCTACTGCAATGACAGTGCCCCACATTCTTAACAGAGGTGGACATTCTCCTGCTGGGTTATTCTAAGGTATTGGAGCCTGTTCTCCAGGTATTTCTGTATTAATTTTTTTTCTTCTTTAAGTAGATAATTACAGATATCTTCAACTTCAGTCTGATTCAAACAGATGGTATATTGAAAAAGAAACACAATTAACCAAATCAAACCATTCTAGGTGATGAAAATCCACCCTTCCTGAGCATAATGTAAATTGCAAACAATAATGTGTTAGGTATAGAGATGATTTCAGCAAAAGGGATTTTGAATGATTTATCAAGAAATAAAATATAGCTCATAATTTGTGATGTTTTGTTTTTTTCTCATTTTCTTATAGGATAGCTAAATTAAAGGACTTGTTCCACAAAACTAGTTCATTTCTGATTTGAAACCTGGGCTATCGGCTTGGCGCCTGTGGCTCAACCGGCTAAAGCGCCAGCCATGTACACCTAAGGTGGCAGGTTCGAATCCCCAGCCCGGACCCGCCAAACAACAATGACGGCTGCAACCAAAAAATAGCCAGACGTTGTGGCGGGCACCTGTGGTCCCAGCTACTTGGGAGGCGGAGGCAGGAGACTCGCTTGAGCCCAGGAGTTGGAGGTTGCTGTGAGCTGTGAGGCCATGGCACTCTACCCAGGGGGACAGCTTGAGGCTCTGTCTCAAAAAAAAAAAAAAAGAAAGAAACCTGGGCTATCGGCTTTATTTATTAGCTCACACATACACTTTTATTTGGATTTCATATTAGTTTAATAGTCACAGTTTGTTACTTGCCGCTGATATGCTTCTTTTAAAATATATATTTATCAACAAATTTTGACACCTGAAAAGCAATGATGTATATCCATATGGATGTTTTCCTAGTATAGAGATGAAAAGATGTATGTTATGCAGATGATAAAATCTAACAGTTTTAGGAGACGACATCCTTATCTGTAAACAGAAAGAAAACTCAATCATTAGGTTCAGTTAAGATCAAGTATGCAAATGTAAATTAAATATTTATATACTGATCTAATTTTTGTTATACTCTTCAATTCTGTTTCGAGAACTGGAGGCATTGGTTCAATAAAAGAAAAGAAAGAAACCCAGAAACACAGTATTTGGATCACGTATGTTTCCGAAACAGTGGCTCTTACAAGGGTCAAATCTGGGGATGGAGAGGGCAAATTATCTGCAGTTTACTTAAAACACCAAAACATCTGATCTGTCTGGAGCCATCTAAGGTAGATTGTGTTTAGACTTTCTGCTCTCACTTCTTTTCTTCCTAAGAATGTAAAAATCTTGGAGTCGTACAATCTTCATACACTGCCAAAGTGCATCGAATGAGAGGCATTTGAGCAATTTGGGGGCAGGAGAGCATAGACTAACTTTCTTTAGTTTTCCAAACCTGACATGAAACAGAATTGGCTTTCGGATTTGAATTGGATTAGAAGTAACACATCTACCTTAAGTTGCATTTCAGAATCTATTTTCCACAGATTCTGAAGACCCACATTACTGGTCATTTGAGCATGGAGACAATTCTGTTAGCCCTAAATTGTACGTTCAAAGACATTTCCCCAACATCATAACTGCAGGACCTCCTTTGCATCCTTCTCAGATAACACGGAACATGCTGTGTCTGTATCCTATGCTCGACTTATTTGGAATTGTAAATAATGATTGATATTTTCACTCTAGTTTTAATTTAAATAAGACTGATTTTGTTTTCCTGTCTTTGGAGAAGATAGCTACATATATATGTTTGGAAGACGGGAGTCTCCAGTCTGGGCTTGGCAACATGCTTATTAAAAAGGAAAATTGTGGCACATGACTTACCAAGTTTGTTTCCTATTTTTTAGGTATTGCTAGAACGACAATAAGAAAAAATTGTTATAATTTTAAAAAATGAAAGAAAATGAAAAGAAGAAAATACTCTCATATAAGTAGAAGTCAGGTTTTTTTCCCCAAAACGTCAGCCACAAACATGGAATAATTAAATACTGCGGGAATGAGATTTATATCACTAGCAGAAGATTTATACGCGATGGATTCCGTGACTATCCTTTCCCCCAAAGCTTTGTTTTCCTTTCAAAGGTTTCTGGCAGCTTCCGGGATACGAATACATTTTATGATGAAATTACTTCTGAATATCCTGGAGCAAACAGTACTTTGTGTTTTCTCATCTCTCTGTGTCTTCAGACAGTAGGAAACCTTCTTGTTGATAAAGGCAGTGTTTGCTAATAACCCTTCTCTCCTTGCTATGTTACTTGGAGCGCTCATCATTAGAGACACATAATGTGTTGGGAATCTCCTACTGTCCACTTCAATTGCCCTGCACCATGCCTTCCATATTCTCTCTGCACGCCATTTTTTAAACTCCAGCTTTCCAGCTGAGTAGATTGAGGAACACACCATTTTCTGAGTATCCCATGAATTTCACATATGGAATTGGCAAGAAAAGGCGTGCTGACCTGTCCACCCTATTCCCACCCCTGCATCTGGTCTACAGGTTGTGATGAAAACCTTTTATACACTTGATTTTTGCCCCTTTTATCCATAATGCCTCCAAACACTTCAAAAAGTTAAATGCCATGTTAGAAAGGAAAAACAAAATTGAAACTAGGTGATGACTTAAGTCATATAACTCTAAAGAATGGAAATATCTTTTAATGCAAGATTTTAAACAAGGTTAAAGGTAAATAAATAGAGAAATGGATTGACTGTATGGAAATATAAATTTTGGCACTAAATGTGGTGAAATTGTCTGACTAGTTATGTGGCAATTCAGTTTCTGGTTAGCTTTTTAAAAAAGTAGTGCTATCAAGAGACACATACCTAGACTTTTTTGTGATAGGGTGACAAAGCATAATTTTGAACTGGATCATGAAGTTGAGAGAACAGCTAAAATTGACATATCTATGTATAACTGTCTGTACAAACATATTTTTATTCTTTCTTTTTTTTTTGAAACAGAGTCTCACTATGTCACCCTGGGTAGAATGCCATGGTATCATAGCTCATAGCAACCTTGAGGTTGCTCTTGGGCTTAAGCAATTCTCTTGCTTCAGCCTCCCAAGTAGCTGGGACTACAGGCACCCACCACAATGCTGGGCTATTTTTTGGTTGTAGTTGTCATTGTTGTTTGGTAGGTCCTGGCCAGGTTGAACCCACCAGCTCCTGTGTATGTGTCTAGTGGCCTTAGCCGCTGAGCTACAGGCTCCAAGCCTATGATAAGAAAATCCAAGATTTATTCTTGAGTCCTTACTCAATTGCACATAAACACATAAACGTGCTTAAAAATACATATACACACTCACACATATTAATACACAGACAGACATATATGTGTGCTTTGCCTTTACTAAATATGTACAATGTGGTAATCCACATACACACGTCCACACACAAGTACACATGCATATACCCACAGACCTGCCCTCTGTCAGAAGAACATCTGGTAGGACATTGGTCTAGGTTTATGTCTTTGCTCCATCCTCTCTAGATTTTCCATAGCACTAGAACAAGAGTCAGCAAATCACAGCCCACGTGCCCAGTCCTCTCTGTCACTTGTTTTTTATATTGTTTGTGAGCTAAGAATCCTGTGTACATTTTTAAATGCTTTAAAAAAAAAAAAAGGAATAATACTTCATGAAGTGTGAAAATTATAAAAATCCCTATTTCAGAGAAGATAACCAAGCTCATTCAGATACATTTTCCCTAATGCTGTTCCGAGCCACAAAAGCAGTGTTCAGATTTTCCTCGAAAGACTGCTTGTGGCTCCCTCCTAGCTTCTCAGAGATTCTCAGAACACTGCAGATCCCCCTTGCAATGTTTGAAGTACCACACATAGCTCCTTACCGCGACCTTTCACTACCATCTTTATTACCCATGCCTAAACATTGTGTCAAAACAAAATGAAAATAGACAAGTGGACTCCCTTTGTTGTGTTTTTATGACATTGTGGAGATTCAATAGTTTAGTTATTGAATTAGGTCAAATAAAATTTGTTCAATTTGTTTTTTGTGTAATGACACCGTAACTATGCTAAAAGCACACAGTATCTGTTGGAATGATCAGACTAAGTAACATTATTGCAGTACTCCCAATCATGGGGACAGCCAGAAAAATTTAGTGAATTCAAAGTAGAATATCTTGTCACGGCACATTTCTACACACACACACACTGAAAGAGAGAGAGAGAAAGAAAAATGAGGCTTAAGTGCAGTTCCTGAGAGGTTCATTCATTACCCATGCAAGGAAAGTGGCTTACCAATGCTGAATTAATTAAATCACATTTGATTACAGCAGAAAATAAGAATATCAAGAAAAAATAAACTTGTTTAAGACTACTAGCCTTTTGGCAAGAGTAGTTGCTCAACAAGTCAAGGACATGGGGAAGAATAAAAATAGTAAATTAAAAAACAAGTTATCGTTGTACTAAAGTTAACATTGTACAAATTAACATTGTACTCAAAATCCTAGCAAGAATAAGATGAAAGAAATAAAAGCCGTACAGCTTGGAAAGAAAGATCAGTAAGTTGATCTTCATGTTCAGATGATGTAATTTGGATATGTAGAAAATCTCATGGAAACTCCCAGGACTAATGTGTGAGTTTTGCAAGGTCATAGGATAAAGATCAATATTAAAGGTCAATTTTATTTTATGGGCTAGCAATGAACAATTATAATATGAAATTTAAGTCATTGATCATTTATGATAGCACCAACAAAAAGGAAGTACGTAAGTATAAATCTACTATTCAGAAAACTACAGATACAGATGAAAGAAACCAGAAGTCATCTAAATCAGTTGAGAAATAGGAAATATTCATAAATTGGAAGGCTGAATATTGTTGAAATATCAATTCTCCCCAATATGGTCTATAGACTCAATGCCATTCCAGTCAAAATCCTAGCAAGCTTTTTTGTTGTCATCAATAAATTGAAACTAATATTCATACAGAAAGACAAAGAAGAAAAATAGCCAAGACTATTCTGAAAAAAATTAAAGTATTCGCATTACCTGATTTTCAAACTTATTATAAAGCTATAATAATGAAAACAGTGTGGTATTAACAAAAATATGGATGTACCAGTGGAACAGAATACAGTCCTCACAAACATAATCAACTGGTTTGGGCACAGGGAGAAAGTTCATTCAATGTAGAAAGAATAGTTTTTCAATAAATGTTGCCAGAAAAATGGGATGTGAGTAAGGAAATGTAACCCCTTAAACCAAAGTTAACTAAAAATAGATCATTGGCTTAAATTAAAATGCAAAGCTGAGATATCTAGAGGGAAATACAGGAAAAAATCTTCATAGCCCTATGTTTGGTGATAGGTTTGTTAGGTACCATATAAAAAGCACAATTCATGAAAGGGAATAAATAAATTTAGAAAAGTTAGACTTCATCAAACTTAAAATTTTCTCTCTGTAAAGATGAATAAGAGAATGAAAAGGCAAATCATAGACTGGGAGAAAATATTTGAAAATGATACATCTGATCGATGACTTGTGCTCAGGACACATAAGAAATTTTAAAACTCAACAATAAAAACTAATTTGAAATGGCAACATATCTGAGCTGATACCTCACTGAAAAAGTATGGATGATGAATAAACACACAAAAGAGAATCAACATTATGTTTTCAAAGAAATGAAAATCAAAAGAGCAATGAGCTACCTCTATACACCTCTTAGAAGGCCTCAAACCCCCAAAGTCAGCAATGACAAATGCCACCTAGGATGTGGAACAACAGGAAATTTCATTGATTTCTGCAAGAGTAACACCCAGCGCAGCCACTTTAGGAGGAAGTTTGGCAATTCTTTTAAATTAAATGTAGACCTCCTGGATACCCTGTCAATTGAAATCCAAAGTATTTATCCAATTGTTTTTGACACTTGATCTTAGCCAAAAGGCCAAGAAGCGATATCCAATTGTTTTTGAAAAATAATGTCCACACAAATCTCATATGTGAATGTAACAATTTGGTGTCTTAACCGTGGCAACATTTTATTGAAGTTTTTTTTTTTTTGTAACCTCAGGATACGATTGAAATTTTTCTGAGTGAGAGCCACCCTCAATAATATTCGTTAAGACCAATATTATTAAAAGCAGAATGGCTGGGGCAGCACCTGTGGCTCAAAGGAGTAAGGTGCAGGCCCCATATGCCGAAGGTGGCCGGTTCAAACCCAGTCCCAGCCAAAAAAAAAAAAAAAAAACAACAGAATGGCTTTGTAAATTAGCTTTTGCAGCAGAGTTGGTAATGTTTATCAGTGAATTCAACCTGAAATTACAAGGAACACATTGGCTATTGTATAAACATGTCTTCTGGTAAAGTTAAATCTAAGACATCTAATATTATTTGGATCACAAGCTGCTCTATATGCTTCCAGAAATGTCAAAAGTTACAACTAAGATGTGAGATGTCCGTTCTCACAAAAGAAGCAGTGATTATATTTTATCTGTTCAAACTACATTACCAGCAGTGTTTTGAAAACTTCAGTCCAACTTCAGTGCAAAAGAACTTTTTGTATTTTAAAATCTATTTAACTGAGCAATTGAGGTGTTTCCATCTAACTTAAATTAGCAATGGTTATTTTGCAATATAATGACATGATAAATGGCAAATATCAAGATAATAATCTAATTCTCTAAATGTCTTTCAAGTGAAAAATGTTTAATTCAGGTCCTAAATCATGGAATGCTATCAGAATTTGGCAATAGCTATCTGCACAAAGAGTATATTTTTAAAAATGAAATATGTAAAATTTCCTTCCGATCAAGTTGAACAGATGAGTATTTGCAATTCATTTTGATAACTAGGAATACTAATTTTGAATCAAAATTAAGAAAAATATTATCTGTAGACCTGAATTATAAAAAAACTCAAGTATTGTATTTTGAAATTATCAGTAAAAATTGTGGACATTTGCGTTCTTTTTTTTGTTTGTTTATAAGTACCTACATAATCTTCAATTTTACCTCTGGGACCACAAAGCTGACATGTTGACTAGATGGCCTTTTACATAAAACGTTTCCCAATCTCTGCTATGTAGGTTTAACATCTTTATTTAACATCTCTGCCCTCCTAGCTAGAGTTGCCTTGGAACTTGAGATACTGGAGGAGGATCTAATTCTCCTTTCTAGATGGAAGTTAAGTGTGCATGGCATGGAAAGACTTTTTTCCCCCTCAATGTCAGATATTTCCAGCAATCAAATTGAAAATTGGAATTTATTTTCCCATTAAATTACTGCAGTTTCTTTTAAATGGATGTATAGTTATAGTCCATTAAAAAGTGAATGTCCTTTGATAAACTTGAGTTTCATAAACAGCACTTCTGATGAATTTCCTGAGAAAATGAATACTAAATTTCTAAAAAGTTAGTAATCACAGTTGTAGGACAGAGATCTATTACAATTTTAAAGCTGTATGTGTTTTCTTTCTGTTGCCTTTAAGCAAAACAGAGTAACGGGTGATTTTGTTTTGGTTTGGGTTTTTTGATTAATAAAGGTACATATGATTAGGTTACACTGTTTGCATTCGTAAGTTGAAGTCAGAGTGTGGTTGGGCCCCATGCCCAGGAAGGGTGCTGTATCCGCCTTCTTGGTACCCAGTAGGTGGGAGTTTACTGTGAACCCGCTCCCTCTCATTCCTCCCCACTTCTTGGATGGATTCTGTTTTTGTGTCATGGGGGCCAGTAGTTGTTCATCTACAAGTTTCAAATTAGTATTGATTTGTCCTCATCTGGTTTCTAATTCCAGGGAAGTCTTCTCGTTGGCTTTATCGGCATTTTTTCAAAATAACTTAGTAACTGGATCAGCAAACAACATTGTAAATGTAAGCCAGTTACTGTTGATAAAATACACTAAAAATTAGCTGTGTCTTACTATGTCATATATGTCATTATCTCCAAGTAGAATTGAACCACTGAAGTGAAATAATCCAACTCTGCATCCTGGTAGCTCGACGACTCCCAGGTAGAAAACCACCTCATTCCATTATGGTGGATAATTACACACTGAAACCCATACGGGTCTCTAAAGAGCAGGCTGGGGTAATGAACAGACCCCACAACATTCTTATTAGCTTAATATAACTGTACTTGGGATAAAAATAATTCCACATTAAATAAACCCAATAATCAGGAATCTTAAGCAAAATGTTAGATTGAGCGCTTAGAAGGAAAACGTAATACATATGATTTAGAAAACTGTACACGTAACAAAAATCACCCATTAATTCATCTACGCATCTCCATGTCTAATTATTTCATCAAAAGTTTTAATTTTTGTTGAAATGGATTAACATCCATTTTTTAATTTATTTTCCTTTTTTAATTATTGTTCATTTGACAAATAATTATTGTTTCTACTAGGTTCTAAGCAAGTTGCTAAGAAATATAAATAAATATATTTTCAAAATTCAATAGGTGAAACAGATAGCAAATGCCCTATTATGGAAATATATAAGTAAAGGCTAATTTCTTTCTTTTCTTTTCTTTTTTTATTGTTTGGGATTCATTGAGGGTACAGAGAATTAGGTTACATGGATTGCATTCGTTAAGTCCCTCTTATAATTGTGTCCCTCACCCAAAAGGTGTGCCATACACCCTGACCCCCTTCCCCCTCCTCCTCCCTGTTCCCCACTCCCTTTTACCCTAGCCCACCTTGTATTAGCTCATCCACTGCCTTCATATTAGAATTGAGTACACTGGATTCTTGCTTCTCCATCTTTATGATGCTTTACTATAAAGAATGTGTTCCACCTCCACCCAGGTTAATACAAATGATATAAAGTCTCCAACTTTTTTAGTGGCTGAATAGTAACTTTTACAATTAAAACTATTTTGCCTACATTATGTCATGGTAACAACCCTCTTAGATATTCAGATACTGACACTCAGCTTAAATGATTTGTGAATGTTTCTATGGTAAACTCAAATTTTCTGATTCACGGTTTCTAGAACTACACAATATTAAATCTACTGTATTCTTTCAAGTAAAATTTATTTTGAATAGCCTACCTTCTCTTCAACTTTACTGCAAGGATGAGTAAATTTATCAAATTTTCAAAATGTATCAAATCTTCTCACTGTTTGAGGAACCATAGATTCCTGGTAGGGCCCCATAAATCTTTGAATTCCTCTTCATTTACCCTCTCAACTCAAATGTGATGAATACTATAGCTTTTACGACGACCTCACCTCTAATACTCCTTCCTCTATCCCATGGGAAGCTTCTACTCCACATTTTTACTCATCAACTTTATTGCCTTTTTGTAACACTCTCTTTGTCTGCACCTCAGCCTGAAGGATTATGAACTAAACATATTTTTCCCCTGACACACATCATTATATTATAGTAGAAAAAACATTTATGGAGAAGGAAAACAGTCTTTAAAAATTGTGAAGTCCTCTGTGTGCCCCTATGGGTCACAAAGAGATGTAAAGGTCTTTGGAAAAAGGAGAGAAGTGTAAAAACTCATCTACTAGACGCAGGGAACACCATTCCAGGGTGAGGCATAGTAAAAGTTCCGAATTAAGTTTTATAAAAGGTATGCATGTAACAAAAACATTTTTGCTCCCTTAATATTTTGAAATTAAAAAAAAATGAGTTTCTTCTTTTGTCAGGTTTCCAAATCTTTAAAATTTGAAGAAGTAGCAATGATCATAGATTCCTATGGAGCTGTGAATTTTTGATAATGACATTTTGTGAGAAAAACTCCTGATAAAACAACATTCATTAAACATGTCACATGCATTAACTTTAACGTCCATTACGTGTATACTATATTTCAAACATCGTGTTAATCACTTCTGTATATTATTACTACATATCATCCTGAATAAACTTTTGTAAGGCATAGCCTCACTCTCCAGTTACAGAATTGGCAGCCAGGTACTGTGGTTAATAACATAGGTTTTCTAGCCAGACTATCAGAGTGTGATTCTAGTTTCAGCATATTCTAGCTTTTGTCCAATGAAATCCTGATTTTAATCTTTTGGGGCATTTGCCAGAAGTTTTCCTACAAGAGGATAGGTTTTTGTGTGAGTCTGTGTTTTGTACAGGTGTGCAGAAATATGTGCGTTAATGCGTTAATGCATGTATACATGTATGTGTTTACATGTGTGCACTTGTAAGTGTGTACACACATATTTTACACGGGTGTGTGTGTGTCTTAGTCCTGTTTTTGCTCCTATAACAGATTACCCAAGATTGGGTAATCTATACTAAACAGAAACTTATTTGTTTCACAGGTCTGTGAGCTGGGGAGTCCAAGATCAAGGGCTAACAGCTGCCAAGGGATTTCTTGCTACATCAACCCATGGCAGAAGGTACAAGGGTAAGAAAGGACAAGAGGGGACCCAACTTATCCTTTAATAACAGAATCAGATCCACACGGGAGGCTGGTACTCTCATTGCCTAATCAATCACCTCTCAAAGGTCTCATCTCTTAAATTGTCAGCAATGAATTTGCAACATGAGTCTCTGAGGGGCAAACATTCTAGCCTCAACGTGAAATTAAGGAACAAATCTTGTCTCTCTTCTGCAAGGCATCTGTACAGGTGATTAGTTTTATGCTAATAATTTGGAGCTGACTATGCATTAGCTGTATGTTGCTTTATGATTCAGTTCAAAACATTCGTATGAATGCATCCTAAATCTGAAACGGTTACAGAAGGCAGTGGAGCTACCAACTGCCAGCATTTCCACTTCCAAGCGCTATTAAGTTTCCACGTATACCTGATGCTTAGCTGTTTATAGAGATTTGGGTTATTTTGTGATTTTATTGCCTTGGATATTTTTTGTGTTTAAGCATGTAATAATTTTATTTCCCCAAAGCTTTTTCTATATTTTTCACTTTCCTATATCTATCTTAATTATTTTCCTTTTTGAATAGCGATGACCCAGTAAGCTCTACTGTGTTGTTAAACAGGAGTTAGCGGGAAGACTTGCCAATCGTGTTCCTGTTTTTAAAGAGAATAGTCATAGCGTTTCTCCATTAAATCCAGCATTCCTCCAGGTTTTAACTGTGTACCCTTTGTTATGCTAAGAAAGAAATATTCCAAACATAATTTCTGGTGTTTTAGTCAAGAATAGATGTTAGAATCTTAGCATTTCTTCCCATCAGCTGTTGAAATAATTATATAATTTTTTTACTATCTCTTCTGCTAATGTGATGAATTATGTTAATAATCTCTCCTATATTAGAACAGCATTTCTTGGCTGTGCTAAATCCGAATGGAAATATGTTATATTTTAATTTCATTACTCTGTGAAGGGAGCTAAAATGTTACTTACAATTTTGACGTGTCAATGTACAAGTGAAGTCGCCTGTCACTTCCTTTGGTTTGATCTTCTAATGCAATTTATTATTTTTATTCGTAAATGTGAAAAAGGTGAGTTATAGAGCCTATGTATTAGGATCATTTCTATATAAAGAAACAAGAAAGTATTTTTTTCTTTAGAAAAGTAAATAAAAATACTGCCCCACAGAAACTCCTATCATTGTAACTGGATAGAGTAGAAATCTCGGCTCAATCCCTAGACAGCTGTCATTTTGAGTATGTTATGTTACTTTACTGGGTCTCACTTTTGCCACGAAGTGAGGATTTAAAAAATGTTTATCTATTAGAATTTTGAAATGATTATTTGGAGTAAACATAAATAAAGATCTGGTTCATAGTGAAAAAAAAAAAGAAAAGAAAAGTAAATAATAATTTCTCAATAAATCTATCTGAGTCAGGAGAGACTCAACTGCATCTAGTGCAATTTCCCAAATGTAATCTAGGGCCCACCTTCAAGATCACATAAGAAGATGTATTTTTCAATTTTCAACTCAGGGCTACTTATGATTTGGGGGTGCAGAAGCAGATTTTCCACCTTTGATCTTTCTCCAATAGAAAATGTTAAAAATTATGTTTGGTGTGTATATTAGTATAAAGACAAATATATCGAAATTATCTACTTAAATTTTTTCTCCAGCTTTGAAGTTTGTATTCTTCTGGTTAAAAAAAATAAAACATTTTTATAATCCCCCTAAAAGGGTCATGGACTGTAGGTTCTGTGATTACAACATGTAATACACACGTGGCCCTGCCGACTGCACCAGATTCTTCAAGCATAGGAGCCAAAACTGTGGATTAGAGCAGGCAGCCGTCGTGATTCATGCGCCCTGTAGTCTAGTGGCTAAGAGATTTAGGTTTGCTGGAGACCAGTTCAATCCTTGCTACTAGCTACTAACTAATAGTGGTCTTGGGGCAAATCTCTTAACCTCTTCAGGCTTGAATCATTTTATCTGTAAACTCTTTAAATTCCTCTTGCTACAAATTTTTGTAAGAATGCATTTTATTGAAAAGCGATGGCTTTTCTTCTTACTCCTTTTTTCGACAGCTGGATGTTTGTCAATATTTTCTCTTTACTAAAGGCTGAATAATATTCATTGTATATTCCCACAGGTGGGATCATAGTTCATTCACCGATAGACCCTCCCGTTGCTTCCTTCTTTCTATGGTGAATAGTGCCGCTGTGGACAGGAGTGTATAAATATCAGTTCAAGTTCCTGCTTTCAGTTCCCGAGTTGGGATTGTTAGATTCTTTGGTAACTCTACTTTTAATGTTTTGACGACCTGTGATTGTTTTTCATAGCAGCTGCACTTTTTCAGTGCACTGCACAAATCTCATACATTCTTCCCAGCCTGGCCTATTGTCATATTTTTGATTTGCTTTATTGCTTTGTTTCTTTCTTCTTATTCTTTACTTAGTAATAGCAATCACAAAGTAGTGTGAAGTGGCGTCTTGCTGTGGTTTTATTTACATTTCTCTGATATGCAGCATCTTCTCATGTGCTTGTTGGTCTTTTTTTAATCTTCTGAAAAATGTTCCCTTTTGTTTCCCTTTTTTAATTGGGTTGTTTGATTTTTATTGTTGTTGAGTTGTAGGAATTCTTTATATAGTATGGATATTAACTCCTTATCAATTATGTGATTTTCAAATCTTTTCTCTGATTCTGTGAGTTGCCTTTTTATTCTCTTTTGTCCTTTGATGCACAAAAGTGTTTAATTTAGATGTATTTCAATTTATCTATTTCTTCCTTTATTGTCTGTGAGTTTGATGTCATATTCAACAAGTAATTGCTAAATCCAACATCATGAAGCTTTTCCTTTATGTTTTCTCCTAAGACTGTTACAGTTTTAGCTTTTGCATTTAGTTATTTGATCCATTTTAAGGCTACTTTTTTATGTGGTATAAAGTAAGGGTCCAAATTCATTCTATTGCCATTTGCTATAAAAACTGTACTATTGCCACTGACTGGCCTGGAAACCCTTGTCTGAATCTTTTTTTTTTTTTAAGATACAGAGTCTCACTTTTTCGCCCTCGATAAAGGGCCATAGCAACCTCCGGTTCTTGGGCTTAGGCAATTCTCTTGACTCAGCCTCCTGAGCAGCTGGGACTATAGGCACCTGCCACAACACCCGGCTATTTTTTTGTTGCAGTTTGGCCGGGGGCCAGGCTCAAATCTGCCACCCTCGGTATATGAGTGGCCAGCACTCTACTCACTGAGCCACAGGCACCACCCTGAATCTTTTGATTGTATATATTAGGGTTTATTGGGGGGATTTCTAACCTCTTCCTTTGGTCTATATGTCTATCTTTAAGCCAGTAGCACTGCTTTGATTACTATAGCTTTGTAGTAAGTTTTGATATCAGAAGATATGAGACTTTCAACTTTCCTTTTTAAGATGGTTTTGATTCCTCAGATTCCATTAAGGTTCCATATGAATTTTAGGATTTTTTATCTGCAAAGAAATTGGAATATTTATAAGGATGACATTATTATTATTATTATATATTTTTAGGAAACTACTATTTTGATCTTGGCTAAAATTTTCAAAATTATATTTCTCTTCTTATTTTTTTAATTTTCATGTCATTTGTTGATGTTTTCTGGAAGATATAGTTCAATATAGCTAGTTTTTCATTATTTGACATCCTATTGCATCATCAAATAGATTCTTTCTCTTCATCTTCAAAACCATGAAATCTACCATAGTAATAAGATTATACTAATTTTTTTCTTTTTTTTACTTTCATGGGCCAAACGATCTTAGAGATGATTCTAAAATATTTCCATCCATTTGGTTTTAATATGTCACTTAAAGGCAAAAGATTGCTAGAGTTTGTTTTCAATTCAGTCACTTGAATTTCTCTTCTGAGATAATCCTTTTTATTTAGTGTGATTGATACGGTTATATCACTCTTTTCTCATAATTATTTCTATGTTTTGTTACCCTTATTTTTGCTTTCCTTTTGACTTATGTAACTTTTGTCATTTTCATTGTTGACTTGGGTTGTTTATTTCATTTTAGAATAATTTACCATTCATATATTTCACAACAGTTCCAAATATTTTACTACTCATTTCTATTAATTTAAAAAAACTTTAAACTCTGTCCCCAAAGAGATAAGGCATGTAGCTTTTTGAATTTATCATATTTCCCTGAGAAACACTTTCTGGGTTTCTTATATTCATATAAGCATCTAATCAAAGTGAAGATTCAATTTGATCAGATCTGGTTTCCTGCTTGCTGTTGGGCACTTGCTTTTGATATATTTTTTTCCCTTTTTCCATGAAACTGAAGGCTGCAGTATATGAAGACTGCTCTGCTGTGCCGAATGCTGAAACTTATCCTTCACTGGCTACTAAGTACAGAGCATTCGTAAGACATGATGGTCAGGGTCATTTCTGTTGTTTTCAGTTGTCTATCAGGAGCATGGGCCAGCTCACGTCCAGTTCAAACCAGCTGAGACCACCAGTCCTGCAATTGGACTTGCACTTGACATTGGAGGACCAAAACCTCCACACTCAGTTCACACTAATGCTGCAAATTTTGCACATACTTCCTGAGTAAGGCTCAGGACCCTGACTATGCATGAATCTGTTACTTTATTTGTCCTGACTATCAATCATCTTTCCTACATCTTACCCCACCCCACTTCCCTAAACAAGGAATATCTCTAAGCTTTATCTCCAGGGAGGTGAATTTGGGAGCTATTCTCCCACTTCCTTACATGGTGGCCTTGCAATTAATTCTTTCCTCTTTTGTAAAACCTGTGTCACAGTGATTATTTCCGAATAATGGCTGCATGGACCAGACCTGATCAGTAACAATAATACTTAAATATTTATTTCATTTTATTGCATTAACTTTAATTTTGTTTTTGATTAACATTATAATTCTCTTATCTCATAGATATCTTTCACTTATTTTTAGGCTTCTCCTTCAGCGATCTTTAAGCTGTGGGGCTTCGATGTCAAATTAATTTTCATTCTAAATTCAACAGGGAAAACTGGCATTCCTGGACACTACAACGTGCTCTGTGGTTCCAATTCTTTTAACTCTGTGGCTTTCTCTTAAAATATTTTTTATTCAAAATGATCAGGTCAGTTTTGAAGACATAATTTATATTTTCTGTCTGTAAAGTTTTTTGCTTTTATTTTTTTTAGCAACTTGTAATGATTACTACTGTCCTTTTAAAACCTAAAATACTTAACAAATCATTGTCTAAAGAAAAGTTTGCAAACTATAGACTGATCCCAAATCTAGCCTCTGCCTCTTTTCATAAAGGGGCAGTGATTTTATTTTCCTGTCTTCAGGTGATGCTCCAGGAACCACCTGTGGAAATGACTTCTACAGGGCGCTGGAATTTTACCACTATGGTGAAGTAATGCTTTGTAGTTGGACTCAAGCTGCATTAGGCTTTCTCATCGTTAAGGCTAATTTTCTGGGGCTGGGTTATTGCTTTCTTTTCTGTAGTCACTTTTAGTATTTGCTGCATTGGAGATGGGGGATCAGTCAAAAGGTAGAAACCTGCATTGTTAATATTCTACATTTTCTAGGAATTCACTTCTTTCTTCTTGCTTTCAGAATATGGGAAAGTAGTTCTTCATCTTCACATCAGTTGTAGCTGGGAAATGGCTGATGATATTGAGGTTTTACTCCTAAATCCCCTTACATATTTAATTTGATGATCTGTTCAAAGCTGAAGATAACTGAAGTTATTCATTGGAATTTTAAATGTGTAATTTTCAATGGGATTTTACTATAATTTTAAAAATACACAAAAGGAATTCCATTGACTTAGTCTTGCTATATAACACTGTAACTGAAAGCCTAGTTTCACCAGCCCACAACATCTTGTCTTCTGTAAGTTAAATAGAGAAACTAAATAAAAAATCTTTCTAATTATAAAAATTATTGTTCAGTTTCTTTGTAAATTTGATTGACTATTTGAGGTTCTTAATACCTAACCTTTTAAATCCTGTAATAATGTTACCACCTCTATCTTCAAGTTATGACCAAGAAAATTTTTACCACCAAAAGATTTTTTCTTACAGATGTCATATTATTGTAAATTATTGACTACATCTTCATCTTGCTATTTTTTATTTTAAAAACTCATTTCTGGATACCATAAATATATGCTTTTGTTTATCTCAGGAAACAGAGCATATACCTTAGCTTCCAAAGGCATCTGCATAGATAAGAGAATAAGTTTATGATTCATACAAGTAAGGAAGCTAATAGATTTAGAGCTAGTTTGTTCAGCTAGTAGAATATAGTAACACTGGTAAACTGTTAATTTCAGTCCAAATTCTGAAATTAAAAAGCAATGTTATTTTTTTTTCCATTGGTGCAATCTGCCTCCATCTTAAGAAAGTATAATCGCTGTTCATATTCCAACAAAATTTTGCTAGGTCAAGGTCAACTATTTATTCTTGATTCTATGTGAACTATGCAAATGGTTTTACATTCTCACTGGAAATGCCAAAAGTTTAATAAACAAACCAAAACAAAGTTTTAAAAAAATGCAGAAAATCAAGTCTGCCATGGATAGAAATATAGAACATGCTAGGCAGCAAGTTTTCTTCTGAAAAGTTCAATTTATACATATCTTAGATTCTATTTTTGGTCAGAAAAAAATGTTGCTATGAAAACTCCTAGCTAAGTTTCTTAGAAACTCAGAGCTTTACTTTCTGTAAAATGTTGTGACATCAACTTCCTCAGCCTTTTGAGAGGGTTCCTCTTAAAAAGTCAGTTCTATGATTTAAAATGTGCATCTGTTTAGATAATCAAAGTTTAAAGAAACTAAACCATACAGCAATAACCAATGAGATCCTAAAGAAAATCTGGCTTCGGTTTTCTTGGGCAAAATTGGAAATCATTTTTCACAATCATAAACCAGAAACTAAAACTTATTAATCTCATCTTGGACTGAGGCGCTGTTAGGTTGGATTCCTAATAAAATGTCATTTGGGCCAGGCACGGTGGCTCATGCCTATGATACCAGTACTCTGAGAGGCCACAGCAGGTGGATTGCTTGAGCCCACAAGTTCCAGAGCACCCTGAGCAAGAGCAAGACCCCCATCTCTACTAAAAATAGGAAAAACTAGCCAGATGTCCTGGCAGGCTCCTGCAGTTCCAGCTACTAGGGAGTCTGAGGCAAGAGACTCAAGAGTGTGAGGTGGCTGTGAGCTATGATGATGCCACAGCACCCTACCCAGGGTGACAGAGTGAGATTCTGTCTCAAAAAAAAAAAAATGTCGTATTTGCAGGAAACTGAATGATTAACCAAAGTCATTTATCTTTCACCTAGATACATTTCTTTTAACGCAGGCTTAACAAAGACATTGCAAACATTTACCTACGCACTATGAAAGTTTGGATCGTGTCTGCGTGCATGCGTATGCATGGAGGAATAGTCATCCAGGTTTTTAAGAAACAGCAGGCATATTGCTTTCCCAGGAATAAAAAATAAACATAACTTATTAAAAATATAAAACGTTTAGTCATGCCGATATTTATCTATTGTCTAGGAGGGTGAGTGGTGGTAGTTATAAAGCAAGTGGAATAACGACCACTGAAATTTTTTCCCAATGGGATGTAAGGTGTTCAAAGGAAGTGAAAACAAATGTGGGTTCCAATGCGGGGTACCTGGAGGAAGGGACTCAGACTAGCCACCTGCCACATGACGTAAGATTATCTGGACAGGAGAGGCATACAGGGTATATGGTTTAAATTTAAAATTCTTGCTATTCATAAAATTTTTTAACGCTTTTGTCTTATTAAAGAAAATTTGTGGATTATATAAATTAACAATATTGTTTAAGGAATACACTTTTAGTCTCTTACTCTCTTACTCTATTTTCTATCAAAAATGCATAAACTGTCAAAGTCACTTTTTTAAATAATGCAGTAGTTATTTTTCCAATTTATTTATGTGGGTTATGTCAGACTCTGATCTTACATTCCAATTCCTACTGCTACTATGGTACTGCTTTTGTGGATTTGTGGTCAAATTTCCTTTGCTCTGCTACACTACCATAGAAGCAATTTTTATTGAGCATTTAACTACACTTTGTCATAACTGTTTGTCTTGGTCCTCTTTTTGTGAACAACTGGCTTCTTAAGGGCAGAAACAGCCTCTAAAATAATATTTATATTAATAATACAAAAATATTTCATGAATAAATGAAATAATAAACTACTTTATAAATTTTCATAAAATCATAGTTAATATTTATCAAGTGGCAAGAATGGGCAGGACACCTGCAGTAACTTACTAAGTCTTCACAACATCACTTTGAGATAGACACCATTACTACAAATATATAGATAAACAGGTGAACCACTAAGATATTAAAGATGGTTCTGAAGCCAAACAAACAGTAAGTGGAAGAGCCAAGAATGGAAGCCACACAGCCTTACCCCAGAGGACACTAATTACTGCCCCGGGCTAATGTACTAGGTGACCTATCTCACTGGGCTTATCTACACAGATAAGGCAAAGTAATGAGTGGAGGTAACTACCTGAATTATTTCCTTAAAACCATTTTGGGTCAGGGCAAAGGAAATTATTAAAGCCCCTTGACATGAGGCTGTTTAAATGACCATAATGGATCCCTACAAATGTCTACAAAATAGCGATAGGTAGAGTATCCTTAAAAGCCACAAAAGCAATGGCTGGAGAAAGAAACTGACTCTAAGAATATTTTTTAATTAAGAAATATGATTCCTATGGGGAGGGGGAGGGGAGGGGAGGGGAGAAGGGCAGATGGGTAGAGGGAGGGTGATTGGAAAGATCACCTCTATGGTTTGTCTTACAAGGGTACAAGTGACTCTTTCTAAAAGTAGAGTGTAAATGTCTTAACACAATAACTAAGTAAATGTCATAAAGTCTATGTTAACCAGTTTGATGAAAATATTTCAAATTGTATATGAAAACACTACACTGTACCCCATGATTGCATTAATGTACACAGCTATCATTTAATAAAAAAAAAAAAAACACAAATAACAATCTTGGAATAGTTTAAAATAAACTGGCTTTAATCTAAAAAAAAGAAAGAAAGAAAGAAATATGATTCCTGAAATCAAAGATCCCATAAAAAGGACCAGTATGTCATCAATTTATCATACTATTGTTGCTGAGCACAATATCCCAAAGAAGGTGTTAGTTTTCATATTTTATAGATGCCTCACTTTAAAAAATCATCAGAAACATAAAAGATTTTTGTTATGGTGTCATTTTTAAAATAATCAAATTCCTGGAAATAGTCCAATTTCAAAAATAAGGAATGATTTGTTTTTTTCACAGGAAGGGTACTCTGATTTTTCAAAAATTACTTAATCAATGATGAGACTTTGAAAATTATCCCAAAAGAGGAAAGGAGAGGAGGGAGGGGGATTGGGAAGCTCCCACAGGATGGGCAAATTGTTGGGTGTACACAACACCCTCAACATAAAACTGCCCCAACTACAACTTAAACTTCACCTTGGAGACACAAACAATGTAACCTAACCAATCTGAATTTAAAAAATAATAATAAATTTCAAAAAATAAAGTATTCAACTCTTAAAAAAAAAGAATTATCTCAAAGTTTGTAATAATTATAGTGCTTCTACTGGTAAGTATAAGAGTATGTTTATAAAAATCAATTATTTATTATGACTTGTCTTTTATCTTTTTAAGATTAAAATTTGGGTGTGGTGGCTCACAACTGTAATCCCAGCATTCTGGGAGGCCAAGGTGGGTGGATTGCTTGAGCTCAGGAGTTTGAGACCAGCCTGATCAAGAAAGAGAGCCAGACTCTAAAAAAAAATCCAGGCATTGTGGTGGGTGCCTATCATCCCATCTATGTGGGGACTCAGGCAAGAGGATCGCTTGAGCTCAAGAGTTTGAGGTTGCTGTGAACTATGACACCGTAGCACTCCACCAAGGACCACAAAGTGAGATTTTTGTCCCCCCCCAAAAAAAATTAAAATTCCATTAATTCCAAAAATTAATCTACAGCAGATTTTTTGATGTTTTCTCTGATGTAACCTACACCAATTTGTAAGGTGTCAGGTAGAGCACATGTGATCATTATGCAAACCCCTCCACCTGCCTTATCTGGAGGCACGCGTTCCTGTCATTATGACACCTCGATATTCATCCCCTGAAGATTTATTTCTAGGTCTGTTTCAGTAAGAAATGCAACATGTTTTTACTTCTTTAGGGCATTTCTTATTTCATTACTTACTCTCAAGCGCATGATAAACTTTATTATTATTGTTCTGTTATAGCCATTTTCCTATTGTGTCTTTGTTAATACAGCCTATTCTGGCAGCTCCACAGTTCTCAAATACTTAATGATTTTAAGACACCCAGTTAAACCTTATGATATTGTACTCAGGTCCCAAAATAAAACACACCCATTGGTGTGGCATTTCACTAGATAGGTGTGAATATGGTTCATACCTTTCCAGAGCTCAGTGGAAGCCACAGAACTAAAAATGCACTTGGGGGTGGTGCATGTGGCTCAAAGGAGTAGGGCTCTGGCCCCATATTCCCGAGGTGGCAGGTTCAAACCCAGCCCCGGCCAAAAACTGCACACACAAAAAAAACCAAAACAGAAAACACTTGGATTTTTTCCATTTGAAAAACTGTATACTACAATTAACTGCCTATTTATATCTAATATTTCTTTAATAGGAAAGAATAATAGGTGTTCATGTGTTTTTATAGCATTCCCATTGGTAAGAGGGAAGAGACTAAATCGTCACAATATCAAAGTTTGATGCAAAAGATGCAAAAAAATGAGCATTGAGTGGGAATGAGGAGGAAAAAATAATTTTAGTTTTTCTAATCTAAATGCTAAGAAGTTCATGTGTGGCAAACTGAATATTTATATATCCTGAATATTTATATTAAATGTTTCCATGAGACATGAAAATGCACTATGCTAAAGGCTTCAGAGAAATAGGAATGTGAGTAAGAAAACTCCTTTCCTAGACGCCAGGATTCACTGTCCCAAAGGTTGAATTCTGAACTCAGATAACTAAAATACCAATAGAATTCTCAAGCGAAACTGATGACCCCTCTTCACATGAACCTGGAGATCTGGATATAGGTCAGAAGCATGAAGAAGCTACAGAAAAACATCAGAAGCTTCCGAGGGAAGGATAGTTCATCCTGCTCAGGAAGAACCCAAGGTCGTGGGCGTGTGGTGTGTGCTCACCTTCCAAAAGCTGGGAAGAGGAAAGCGAATCGCAGAGAGAAGAAAATTTAAAAAGAAACCAAAAGTGGAGAAAAAGATGTGCTTAATGAGAGGGAAATTTGTTACATGTAACTAACAATGTCACATGCATAAGGGAGTTACTTACTGCAAAATGCCAATAGCATTCACTGTGTAGATAATAGACACCTTCAATGCTTCAATAAATTAGAAGTTATTAAGCAAATTTGTAATGCATTCAGGAAGTTAGGTGGAGAGTCACCTCTAGCGTGTAGACCTGGGCGTAGTGGTTTGGACATTATTTATGCAGAAATGGGAGACAGACGTACGTAGAGAAAAATCCATAAAGAAAGAAGAAAGCATTCAAAAGGGGAGCGGGAAGGGCTGAAGAAAGACTCTTGGCTTTTCCCTCTTAAGTTTACGTCTTACTTGGATTATTTATTTTTATTTATGTGGGCCACCTATTTTACAGGAAGGAATTTAGTATAAAAAGATATAAAAGAAAGCAAAAATAATTATGAGAGCAGTTGAAGAAGGCAATATTAGAAAGACACACGTCCTGGAAAAGGCTAGATTGGCAAAGGATTTCACAGCCAAGAGATGTCGTTTATCGCCCTCAAGACAGCTTATCTGCAAGAATGATGGAAGAAGAAACGCAATGATGTGTGTAAAAGAGCAATCTGCAAATAGAAGGTAGTCGTCCTGGTATTTTGGTAGTTAAAAAAAAAAAAAGGTAATAGAAGAAATGGAAGTGTTTTTAGACTAGAAGATGTCTTCATCTTTTTGTAGACAAATGGAGATGGTCTAATGGAGCGAGCCTGTGATGCAAGGAAAGGTGACAATTCATAAGGGAAAGAAAAGCAGATGTGATGGGAGCACAGGGAGATGGTCCAGCAGCTCCTGAAGGAGAAGGAAGACCTTTCTTCTGAGAAAGGATATGAATCAGAACCCCTGGTTAAATATACTGATACGTTTTAACTAATGGAGAATAGAATAGGGCAATATACTTTAAGTGCCTTTGATTTTAAGAATAGGAATGAGATATGTTCTTATCTACATGGAATGAGAATAAATATACATTTGGGCTTTAAAGGGTGTAAAAAGTTTAGAACACACTCTGATGAAAAATTTAGTGGGCAATAAAAAATTTCTAAAATAAAAAAAAAAGGAATTGTTCCAATGTGGATCAAGAGGCAGTAAGTTCACGTCCTTTTATAGTGGACTTTCTGTGCAGGGTTAATAATAGTCATAAACTTAGCTGCCCGGCTTGTGCCCAAAGTGTGGTTCATAGAAGGCAGAGCCCTTTCCAGGCAATGTTGACGATAGCAGGTGTGGAGATGTGAATTAAATTGAAGAGAATACTATTGACTCTATGATGCTTAGGTTTCATTACACGGTTGAGTAGGATAAAGATTCCAGTTAAACAAAACTTGTATTTTTAATAATGTATTGAACAAATATAAGTTTTAAGAATATGTACAAGCTCTGTAATTGTGTGATATTGCAGGACATAGGAAATATTTGATTTTAGATTGTTTTGATTTAACTTTCAAGGGAAAACAGTATGCATTTTGGAAAGTGTATCAAAGCAATGACAGCTTCTTAATGACGGAAATGGCCTTGGTGTCCGTAGATCAGTGGTTAGGGTGCCGGCCACATATACCTGGGCTGGTGGGTTTGAACCCAGCCTGGGCCTACTAAAAAGCAACTACGACAACTGCAACAAAAAAACAGCCGAGTGTTGTGGCAGATGCCTGTAGACCCAGCTACTTGGGAGGCTGAGGCAAGAGAATCGCTTAAGCCTGAGAGTTTGAGGTTGCGTGAGCTTGATGTCACAGCACTCTACAGAGGGTGACATAGTGAGACTCTGTCTCAAAAAAAAAAAAGAAAGAAAGAAATGGTTTCATTGGAAATTGCCTGACAAAGTCAAGCATTTTAATTATATCAACCTTTCTGAAGCAAAACCCCCTTATTGTTAAAATGGAGATAATTTATCTTTTAATTCAGTAACAATTCTAGTCCATTTTAAGCTTCTATAGTCTTTCATAACAATAAAAGGTAGTTTTCTGAATTACTAGTACTTAAAATGAATATTTCTTTATCTTTATCCTATTGCATTTTTATAGCAAAGAACATTTAAAACAGTTATCTTTGTTGAATTGTACAAAATTAGTATTTTACCGTTCCAGAATTCACACACATTTTGGTCTTCATTCAAGATACTTGAGAGCAGCATGAAATTAAGTTCTTAGCAATAGAAGACTACTTCAAAATGGTGGGGAATCCAGGGGAAAAAGATAGACTTGAACAAACTGCATGAAATAACAACTTAGAACAAATTACATGAAATAATTTAATAAACAACCAGCGTGAAACTTTAGTGATGTAATCTTGGGAAAAGTAATTTTGGTAAGGAGAAGATGCAAGCTATAAAGCTTAGATCTAATAAACTTACTAAAAGCTTATATTCAAATTTCCACGTATGAAATGTGAATTTCACCTTGGCCTGAGCAAATAAAGACACAAACAAGCAATTAAGCAGAAGAACTTAAAATGCTATAAGAATTAGCTCTCAGAATGGAGAATCTCTTTTTTTTCATTTATGTACCCAATACTTACTTAGTGTCTGCTATAAATCAGACAGCATGCTCCCCTGAAAGCCACAGAACTCAACAAGCCATGAATTTCTCATGGTGAAATAAAGGAGAAAGACAAAGAAAAAACAAGTATTTGTAAATTTCTGTTTAGATTCTCATTTACTTCTACTTGTGATATTGATACTGAACTTGTCTATGCAAAATATAGTACCGTTTGAAAGTAAAATACTAGAATGTTTAAAACCAAGGTACTAGAATGAACAGCACAGTATAGAAATTATGCAGTTCGGCTATTAACAGCCTAGGCTCAACTCCTGGCTCCTTTAGTAACCAGTTGTAAGAGACTTTGGATTTCTTACCTGTAAAATACTGTAATGATACCACAAAAACCTACAGAATATGAGAATTTATTTGTAAAATATTCATCTGACAAGGGGTTACTATCCAAAATATGTGAGGAACTCCAAACAATTCAATAGCAAGAAAACAAACAATCCACTTTGTAAAATGGGCCAAGGACCTGATTAGACATTTTTCAAAAGTAGACACAGAAATGGCCAACAAGTATATATGTAAAAGAAATTCTCAGCATGACTGATCTCAGAAATGCAAAGTGAAAACTACAATGAAATATTAGGTCTGTTTTCAAAAAC
Organism: Otolemur garnettii; assembly: GCF_000181295.1. NCBI lineage: Eukaryota > Metazoa > Chordata > Mammalia > Primates > Galagidae > Otolemur > Otolemur garnettii. Next base: position 9,113,290 of record NW_003852447.1, read on the forward strand.
ACAAAAATAACAAGTGTTGGCTGTGGAAAAAGGATGTTCCCTTTGGTAGAAATGTAAGTTAATGCAGCCATTAAGGAAACAGTATGAAGTTGTAAAAATACAACTGCCATGTGTCTCAGCAATCCCACTGCTGAGTAGGTATCCCGATGAGATGAAATCGGTATGTCAAAGAGATACTCCCACGGTTATCGTCGTAGCTTTATTTGGAGTAGCCAAGGTACTGAATCAACCTAAGTGTTTCATGGCTAAAGAGGTATGTAAACACAATAGAATACTATTAAGCCATAAAAAAGAAGAAAAACCCTTTCATTTGTGATGACAGGAATGAATATGAAGGGCATAGTGTTCAATGAAGTAGGCCAAGCACAGAAAGTCAAAGTACATGATCTCGCTTATCTGCGGAATCTAAAACAATCTTGTAAAATTGAACGATACAATGGTAGTCACCAAGGACTGGGGGGTGGTGAGGAAAGGAGTTGAGGAGATGTTGGTCAAAGGATACAAAATCCATCATATAGAAGGAATAAGTTCGAGAGGACTACTGCATAACACGATGGCTGTAGTTAACAACAATATATTGTATGCTGAAAAATGCTAAGAGGGTGGTAATTAAGGGTAATGTCTCCCATCACAAACATGGTATCTATGGGAAGTGAACGTTCAGGTAGATATATCAAATTGGTTATTAAAGTATTTGTTTGTTTGAAACCTCTGTGATCTATTTAGACTAGATATACATTGTGTTATGATAGGCATAAAGGTAGGATAAAAGCCATGGCATTAGAGAAAATATTTTAAGGGGGAAATGTGATAACAGGCATAGTGAAATTTGATAATGGGCACATTTGATCATGTGCATAGTTAAATTCTTTACAAAGCGTTCAGTCAGTTCCAAGCACTGTTTGAAGCATTTTGCTTATATTTTCTTATTTAATACAGTAATTCTGTTACCCTCATTGTACAGGTGATAAGACTGAAATTCAAAAGTAATAAGACACTTTGGGTGGTGCCTGTGGCTCAAAGGAGTAGGGCGCCAGCCCCATATGCCGGAGGTGGCGGGTTCAAACACAGCCTTGGCCAAAAACTGCAAAAAAAAAAAAAAATTAATAAAATACGTGGCCAAAATTTCACAGCTAGTTAAATGGTAGGGCTGGGATTTAAACACAGAGGTGTGGCTCCAGTGGATAGATAAGAAGAGTCTCAAGATGAAACCGTCAGACAGTTGAGAAGTGGAAATCATCAAATGTTAAAAAGAAGGTAAAGGAGGAAGCAGAAAAGTAGGAGATGGAGTGGACAAAAGGAAAATCAGGGCAAAGAAATGCCACAGGAGGGATGAAGTTCTATTTTTTATTTTTATTTTATTTATTTTTTAAATTAAATCATAGCTGTGTACATTAATGCAATCATGAGATACAATGTGCTGGTTTTACATACAATCTGAAATGCTTTCATCAAAGTGGTCAACATAGCCTTCACGGCATTTTCTTACTTATTGTGTTAAGACATTTAGATTCTACACCTAGTAAATGTCACATGTACCCTTGTAAGATGCACCATAGATGTGGTCCCACCAAATACCCTCCTTCCAACTAGCCTCCCCTCTCCCCTTTCCCCTTCTGCTTGGGCTATACTTGGGCTATAGCTTTCATAAGAATGCTACAAATTGGTTTCATAGTTAAGACTGAGTACATTGGAAATTTTTTCTTTCAAGGGGGAAGGTCATCCACATTAAATTCTTCCAAGAGATAAAATACAGACTAAGAAGTCTCTCCCTGAATCTGGCAATCTCTCCCTGAATCTGGCAAAGGGGAGGACATGAGATTACGAATTCGGAGGGATGTGAGTATTTGAAAACAGGCCTATTGCACCCTTACTTTGCGAAGTTAAGGCACGTGACACATACAGAAAGAATAAACTAATAAATAAGTTAAAGAAGGCATTTTGATAGTACGGAAGCACAGAGAGAAGGCAAGAGCACTGACAATGAGGGTGGGGAGTTGTTAAGCATCACATTATGAAAGTCCTTAAATTTTTCATCTCTTCATAAAAATAACTGCTAAATCATTACTACTTTGTTAACAGACATATCACTTTATTATTTCAGAATGACACACTCCCTGCAAAGAAATCAGATCATTTCTAAAGGACTTGGCGAGAATCTGTGATAAATAATATTGATAAATTTTAATCCCTCATCCTTGCAAATCAAAAGTCTAGTAAGAACAAAGATTTAGTAAATCTTCCCATGTAGATATTTTTTAAATTAAGGGTAAGTTTACACATGGTAAAATGCACAGATCCTAAGAATATCATTTGATTTATTATCTTACTATATCAAAGATATTAATTTATTCACACTGAGATCAATCTAATGTGTATTTGAAATTATTTATCAACTACGACTTTGACTCTCAGACCTCCCCACAAAAAAGGCAATAAATCATTAATTTTTTTTATAGGAACAGAATGATTAGACCTCTGAAATCTGTGAGTGCTACAATAATGTAAGATGCTAAGATAACATATATCTTAATCACTTGTATAATAAAACTTTCTCCAAAAGAATTATACAAAAAAATGAATAAACCTTTGGATGAAAGCATCTAAAAGTGATAAATATCTCAGGAGAAAACAAAATAGCTCAATATCCCAAGAAAGAAAAAAAAAAGCCCCTTTTTGATTTACTGATGCATTCTAAAGAAAATTTAGTGTCTTCTTACTAGCGAACCATTTTTAAAGGTCTTCTAACCCGACCATTACTTTGCAATTGCTTGTCTCTGTGAACTTAAATCGTGGGCCATGAGAATGACAGGTTTCCAGTGACTTCACCCCTGGTGTGCAATGATTAATCATCATGAATACAAGTTAAGATCAAGCCATGGGAAACTTGTCTTCTCCCATCTAATTTGATTAATGAGTTTTATGGCTGAGATGCGTTGTGAAGAAAAAGTTAAAAGTACTTGAGGCAAAGTCCAAGTGTGGCGTATCTCACAAAAATTTTTAGGGAAATAGAAGCAATCTTAAACATAAAAAGTCCATAGTGACAAAGTGACAAATTCATCTATTGGAGGTAACTATATATAACAAAATATTGCAATATTCTCTATGTCTTGAAAATATAAAATAAATCAATCCTCAGCTACTTATTTTTTTATTGATCGCTACCAACATACCAAATCGCTACCAAATACCCAGTGAAAGATTCATGCTCGCTGAAATTAATTTGTTTAAAAGCCTAACGGGTCAATCTTTCAAAAGTAATTAGGGTGACTCGAATATTGACGTTGTCAGTCATAGGACAATAAAGTTCCTTATTTAAATAACTGTAGAGTTGCATTTATAACATTAATTAATTAGACAATGGTCAATGACAGCATTTTGGATCTTAATGATTCAGTGAAAAATAAAATAATCTCTTAAAATTCAATTGAAAAGAAAGAGCAACGCTGGCAATCTTTAAAATGTCAAGCTACAAATAAACTAAATTATTTTTGTCATGTCGTGGACAAAATCTTTATTAGCACTAGGACTTTCTCACTTTTTAAAATATGACAATAAACCCTCATTTCTAGGAATAAAATAACTTACTGCCTTAAATTTACAAGTTTTAAAATATATTCTTTATAGTTTAAATATTGAATCCCTTTGACATTTACTTCTGCACAAAGTTTTCTTCTTCAAGCTTCTTCACTTATAAATTTTCTGTCCAATTGACATTTCTGTACATTAAAATTTAACATTTTAGTTTTATCATTCACAAAAATGCATCTTTTAGGATCTCACTTATGCAGAACCAAAATAGAAAAGCTGAAATATATGAGTGGTGGCTGATCCATCCTCCCTCAGGCACTGGACTCTAATACATATATAACTGTCCAGAAATAATAATCACCGTATTAGTTTTCTAGGACACCCATCCGAAACTATCACAAAGTTGGATTGCTTAGAGCAGTAGAAATGTATTGTTTCACAGCTCTTCAGACGAGAGGTACAGAACCAAGGTGTTGGCCCAGGCCCTCACCAAAGACACTAGTGGGGAGGAAGGCTCCAGGGGAGAATTCTGCCTTGCCTTTCCCTAGCTTCTGGCATTCACCATCCTTAGCATCCCTTTAGCATGGGGTGTGCTCCTTGTGTCTGTGTCCAAATTTCCTCCTCTTAGAAAGACATCAGTCTTCGAATTAGGGCCCATGCTGATCGATCATGACCTCACCTTAACCTGATTACATCTGCAAAGGCCCTATATCCAAGCAGGACACATTCACAAGTACTGGGCTTCAGCCCTTGAACATGTGTTTTGAGGGAACACAATTCAATCCACCACCTATAATAACTAGTCCTAAAATCCAAATCTTTTCCATCACTTCAGATCATTACCTCAAAACTTATTTATTAACATGTTTATTTTCATACTTTTACTCATAAAATATTCTCATTAAAATATCTAGTCCACCACATTTAATAGAAGAAAATAGCTCCATAACATAAAAATTTTAGTCAATTTTTTATAACCTCAAATAAACTCAAACTTCAGATATTTTTAACCTCTTGCTAATGTGTCACTAAAACATAAGTATAAGCAGAGGAAGGTCGTTACTTCGTTAATTGTTCATTGTCTGTTACAGATTAAACATGTCTACCATTCTTCTCCATTTCTCCGAGTTGAACTCCACAAGTCTTAAATTTTTCTTTAAAAGTAAGTACAGTAGGTATATGCATAAGAAAACTACCATTTATTTTATAATTTCTTCTATTTAGTAATTAAAAGAGTTTTCTTTTTTTATTTCAGGTTAATAGGAGGGTACAAGCAATTCAGATACTGTTGTAGTTGTGTCCAGCCTCCAGGAGGTGTCCAGCTGTGTCCAGCTAAATACCCTTACATGGTATTTAGAAATACCCATCGGTGGGAGCACTCATTTCCCCATCTTTTAGCCAAACAAAATAGCATCAACACTTCAATTCTTGCCTACCTCCTGATAGGTTAAGACAGCTTCTTTTTATAGTTTTAACTTACATACCCCCATTAACCATGAGGATGACCATCTTTCACACATTTGTCATTTGTGTTTACTCTTTTGCGAATTTCCTATTCACCAGATTTGCATATGTTCTGTCCTACCTCCCAGCAACTTGAATTGAATTCAGATTTTCTCTTATGTGGGCATATATTAGTTCACCTACTGGTTTCAAATTAGTATTGAGTACATTGGATACTTGTGTTTCCATTCTTGTGACGCTTTACTAAGAAGAATGTGTTTCAACTCCATCCAGGCTAATACAAAAGATGTAAAGTCTCCATCTTTTTATGGCTGAATAGTATTCCATGGTCTACATGTACCACACCACAGTTCGTTAATCTATTCCTGGGTTGGTGAACATTTAAGTTGTTTCCACATCTTGGTGATTAGTGAAGTAAAGTGAATAGTGGTAAGCAATCTAGTGCAAATGTTCTTATGATAAAATTATTTTTTTTTCTTCCAGGTAGATGCCTAGTAATGAGATTGTGGGATCAAATGGAAGGTGTATTTTGAGTTCTTTGAGGATTCTTCACACTTCTTTTCAAAGAGGAAAATGTTTTCTTTTTTGTATCCTTTACATCTGATAAAATTTAAACATCAACTCAAAGCTTTAAATTTTTGGCACAATATAAAATTTCCTTATAATATCTGTTTAATTCTAGACTTTATCTATCCACATAAAACTAATTTATAAAAACTTTATATAATTTATAAGTAGTTATATATTATTGTATGGTATGCATCCTTTTTAACAGCAAGGAAGGATATTGTGTTACACGAGAAATTAAAGTATAAAAGTAATAATGTTTACAGAACTGTATGAAATATACCTGCTGTGTTAATTATTACTTTGAACATAGTTTTTTGATGGGCTATAAATTTTGTTCTTATTTTCTGGTAGCCAATGCAAAGAAAGAAACAAACTATATTGTGGGTACTTTATGAAAATCATTTATTGAAAAATTCATAAACGTATACAATCAAATAATAAATATATCCAAGGGAATACAAGTTGAATATCCTTTATCTTAAATTCTTGGGACCAGAAGTGTTTCATAGCATGCTTTCTCTCCTAATTTTTCAATATTTGCACACATATAGTGTGATATCTTGGGAATGGGACCAAAGTCTAAACAAGAAATTCATATATATTTCACACATACCTTATATACATAGCATAAGGGTGGTTTTACATAATATTTTAAATAATTTTGAACATAAAGAAAAATTTTGGCTGCCTTTTTTGGTGACCTGTCACATGAGATCAGGCATGGAATTTTTCACTTGTGCCATCATGCTGGCACTCAAAAGTTTTCAGATTTTTAAGCATTTAAGATTTCAGATTTTCAAAATAGGGACACTCAATCAGTAATGCCCTGCCCTATAAATGGAAAGGAAAAGGTCATCAACACAGAACATGTGCAAATGTGGTGAATAGGAAAGTCACAAAGAGTAACACAAATGACAAATATATAAAAGATGGTCATCCTCATGGTTAATGGGGGTATGTAAATTAAAACCGTAAAAAGAAGCTGTCTTAATCTATCATCAGGTCGGCAAGAATTTAAGTGTTGATGCTATTTTGTTTGGCTAAAAGATGGGGAAATGAGTACTGTTTTATATGAAGTATGAGAGCATAAAATTGCAAGGTCAATTGGGCTGATCTATGTGACCCAGTGAATGTTTTTATCCACTCTAAAGAAAACATCACACATATATTGTACAAGAGGACGCATATGAGGCTACAGCATTGTAAGCACAAAATTGCAAATAACTTAAATGTCTTTCAACAGAGGTATGGTGAATGAATCATCACGTATCTGCCTATGGCCGTACACCCTATCTCAGATGATCTCAGGATCTAGATTCTCATGCATTAATATTACACAACACAGTATGCCCCTCAAGAAAAATAAAGAACTAGGTTGCACACTGATAAGAAAATATTTTAAAGACGTATGTATTTTCGAGTAAACATAGCAGGTTGGTTGTAAATTAGTTAAGTGTTGGAGGCCATTGACCATTCTTGTTCTATACTTCCTAAAGCTTCTTTTTTTCTGGCAATAAAGATAAGGCAGTTTTTAAGTCAAAAACTCTGCAAATATGTTATAATTAAGATCTCTGTACAGCCTATAGAAGAATGTTTATCTTCCTATTGTTCATAGCACAGAGGAATTATCCAATTCATACAAAAGTGGCATTAACTGAAACATAGTTCATATGACCTAAATTAAACAGAAAAGATGGTGGAACACAAAACTAGTTTATCCCACATCTAGCATTAGGCCTATTGCCAACAAATGCCCGCGTGGTGGGACAGGTTTTATATAACCATCAACGACTAAAGGTTTGTATCATGTTCTAAAAATTTATCCCAAAGGCATTTCCAGTCCATGAACTCAAAAGCAAAACTTAAAATGTGTGAATAAACCATGTTATTCTTGCAGATTTGTCCCTATAGTGATAAAAAGTTTAAAAGTTATCAATAATAGGATAACTACGCCGAAAGCCTTCCTATTGTTGGCTACAATATATAAATACTCAAGGAGCCTGGCCTGTAAGTGGTGACTTACAGCTGAAAAGTCTTTGCTAAGTTCCCACCTAACGGGTACAACGTAGGACTAAATGGCGCCCTTTATAGGTGAAGGTCACAACTACAACTTAGGCTTTACCTGACACACACAAGCAATGTAACCTAATCGTACGAACCCTCATCTTAATCCAAAATACATAAAGTTAAGTATTTCCTATGCAAAAATAAAATAAGATAGACGCGTCTATGAAAGGAATGCAGTTCTCTGTTGGATAAATTTGCTCAAGAGAAAAGAAGATGGCTGGCAAAACATAGATATTACTTCTCACTGAATCCATACCAGTGACAGAAAAATGAGGATGAAGGCCCATTTCCACTACTACAGTCAGGGATGCCACTAACGTCTTTAATATCCTGAGGAGCTTTGGACTTACGGTAATAAAACATATATGACCTCCATCTGACATGGAGTTAGTCAGGAAAATGCATTTGTCACAGATGATTTCTCACAGAAGATTTGGAAAAAACTATTACAATTAACACAAATGATAAGATAGACACCGAGTAGAACAGCTCTAACTAAAACTATATATATAAGCATAGACTTTCCCATCAAGAGTTAAAGGCACAGCCTTTAATTAAGCAAAATAAATGTATGAATAAGATAAAACGTAAAGTTTTAAAGCATGAAATTATGTAGCCATTTCATAAGCTGGATGTTTCACAGAATTCATAAAATTAGAAGTCTTTATAATTTTCCTGTAAGATTTTCAACCAAAGGACACACATATGTTTTTGTTCTTATCACAGGAGTCATCCCAATTAAGAATTTCCATCAGAGGCCTCCTCCTGTGGAATTAAGTAAAAAGTAAACACCATTAATGTAAAAACACACTTTTGCTATGCCTTTGCTCCAAAATCTTACAATGAATGTGCCTTTTGAGTAAGTAGAGAATTTCTCTAATGAATGAATGAATTCGTGTCGTAGACCATCATCTGCTAACCATGGACCCCAAAAGTATCCAGACACCACAGCATCTAATTTCTGAGAAAAATATCCAACCCGTGGCACGTTTCAAAATTCAAATTAGAAGTTTCACCTTACCGTTATTCAACATCCCACTGAAACCAGTAGGCTTTATTATTTCTGCACTTCATTTGAACAGAGTCACTAAAATATATATGAAAGACTCAAATAATTGCTTCAATAAAATAAAAGTGAAAACCTATTGAAATGTGTTGGTAAGGTGTCCCTTCTTATTGTACTCTATTCCCGTTAGTGAGTGGAGGGATGTGAGGGATGGCCCCCAGACATTGTCCAAATCAAGAAGAATCCGAGGCTAACAGAGATAACTCTCTATTGATACAACAAACAAAATAGTAACGCAGATAATGCGGAGGTGTGACAATAATAATATCCCAGGCCAAAGCTATAATTTCTTGAGGGCTAAGTGTCAGACACTGTGCAGAAACACTCTATATAGATTTTCTCTTTGTGCCAGCCCTGAGGAATGGATGTGACCGTCTTCATTGTGTTTAACAGGAAAGGAAAGCTTCACAAAGTTAAAAGGCCAACCTTATGTTCACACAGCTAAAAAACATTGACATCGGGACTCAAAACTGACCAACCTAGGTCTAAAGCCCATGTACTTCAACAAGTAAGCAGTGACTGAGAGTGGTTTTAGATCTAATGTTTCAGCTAAACAGCTCAGTTCAAACTGGGTCTCTCTTATAAATGCTTTCACAATTTCATAATACCAATATTTATTGGTCTGCAGTCTCTTCTGGGGATGGAGCAGCAACTATATTTTTAAACACTCAGTCCAGGTTACAGTACAGTTTTGACTGGATGAAACCAGTCTATATGAATACTTTTCATGCAAGAAAATATATAGTTGACTTTTATTTGTTTAAAAAAATAGCAAAAAAAAGTTAGAGAGGGCAGTGCCTGTGGCTCAAAGGAGTAGGGCGCCAGCCCCATACACCGGAGGTGGTGAGTTCAAACCTAGTGCTGGCCCAAAACTGCAAAAAAAAACAAAAAGTTACACACACTAAACAGGTATGTGCAAAAAACATGCTGGGCTTCTAAGCTGGCATTGTCACCATAATTAATATTTAGTGGCTGCAGGGAAATATATCTATTCAAAACGAAATGAACAGTTTTCCAATCAAGTAGCAGAATTCAGTTAAAAGAAGGAAAACATCAGTGTCATTTCCTGAAGTTGAGTAAAAGTTTTCCCTTTTTTTCAGTTTCACTTTTTAATCCTGAAGGCATTACTTCAGTGTGTATACATTTATGCTAATCATATACCACAGCCATGGGTTCTTCTATCAATATGAAATGTTTTGTACTTGCTGTTTTTGTGCATCTTGTATTGTTATGTGCAATATACAAAATAATGTGTCTAACTATGCCATTTATGCTTTTGAAAGAAAAAGCAAATTACTTACTGAAGAGAATGGCATTTGCATGCATGTGTGTCAGCTTTCAAGCCATTTCCTTCTACAAAATATTGCTTTCTACACTTAGAAAATGCATCCATCCATCAGTTACAAACCATTTCAAAGCACTTTATGAATCTACAGAGCAAAATGTACTTATCTTACATTGGCAGTGTCCCAGCTGTTACAAAATTGCTATTGTCCTAATACTTACAAGGCAATTTTAGCATCAGTTAATAATTTTACAGGATAGATAACTTCTAAAGCATTATAAAATGACAGACATTAAACAATAGCAACTTAGCATTTTTTGAAACAGTTCATGACAGCTTAAAAACTAAAGTGATTTTAATGTATAGTCTATGCAGTTTTAGTTTCTCATTGACAATTCCTTTAGAAGATAAAAATGTGAAAATCCTTTTAAATAGTGGGTGAAAGAATACAACAAATTTATCTTTAAAAGATATTCGGTAAAAAAAAAAAATCTCAATTAGGAATAATGTTTCAAACCTTCCTGTTCAGATAGTAGATGACAAGAATTTGAATTTATTTAGGCAGAAAAAAAATGATGGTATCATTTAATGGTAGGGTACCACAAAATAAAAAGGCATATCTATTCATTAAAGCTAATACAAAAAGAAAAATACAGCAAATAGCATTTTTATATAAATCAGTATGCATTATTTCTTCCTAAACACTGTTTTCTATCAATCTTAGTTTAAAAGCTTCAGTTAAAGGGAGAATCTAGGTAAATGCAATACGTGTGTTCTCTTTAATCCCTTTGTTTAAGTTGTTAGGATAGCCCTACAACTCATTTTTGGCTTAATATTTTTTCTTTCACCTTTGATAGCTAATGCCTTGATGGTACACAAAGAAAAATAGCTCTAAACAAATTACATTAATTGGTGGTTTGATGCTTTCCATGAGTCATCTCTGTAAGGAAAAAAAATTCTTTTGATAAGAACCCGTGTGCAGCAGCGGCTATTTTCACAAATGGACCTATTAAATAAAACCAATTATTCCATGAATGTTCACAAAGGCCAAGTAATTGACCACGTCATCACAATACGGCCCGAATTCCCTTAGTACACAATTGTCATCTTCCATCTCCAAGCGCACTGAGGTCACACGGGCTCCTTGTACACAGTGCCCCTTCAGAAAATCAAGGACAAGTCACATTTTCAAAGAATGGAATTTATGGTCACATACTTAATCCTCCACAGAATGTTATTTGTACACTTAAATGTGACCATTGCCCTAATAATATGAAATATTCTGCGGGAGGTCGGCATAATTTGAATCTTTTTCATGACACCTTTATGCATAAAGAAAAGTGTAATTGAAAAAGTCTCTTTGGGTGATGGGCATAAAAGTGATCTATGTAACCAGAAACATTCATACCTCCTTAGTACTTTGAAATTTAGAAAAAGTCAGAAATACTTATACTGTATGAAATGTTTGCCATTTATCAAACAACTGTGTATTGTAAGAGATACAAATCTTTATTTTAGTTATACTAGAAGTAATATGTATATGATAAAATAAATCAAATAGCCGGACATTCTATAATGTCAGCTCCATGAAGGCAGGGAAATATCTTTCACAAATGGCTTCATTCCTGTTTTTACACACAGAGCCTAAAATATAATGTGTATCACAGATGTTTGTTGATTGACTAAATGATGGCATTGCTCTGACTTGATTAATTAGTTATTTACATTTAGATTTTAAATTTCAAACTATTTTTCTCACTGTACATATAGAGAAGAGTTCTCATAAAGAGCCCACTTGACTTTGACCTAGAAAAGCGATCACCCACACTTCTTGCCAAAAATTATTGAGAAACATAAAACTTTCTATTCAAAACTCATCATAATAATGCATGCCACTTATAAACTTCAAGATATCTTTATTAAAATATCTATAATTAAAATACAGAAAATGAAAATGATATACACAAACTTCTTTCTGTGATCATTTATCATCAAAATAATAATAGAACTATTTAAATTATGAAACTTTTATTTACTATTGCCTTTGCTAATATGTTTATTAGTAATTAGTATATAACATTACAAATTTTATACAACATAATTGAATTTTAAAACATTAAACAATTCTTGGTACTGAGAGAGTAACGTTTTAATTAAATCTGTAATTTTAAAATGTCTTTAAATTCTATTTTTTAATCTTAAACTCCCTGACTTTTAGTAATAACACATATAACGGGAGTAGTAATAAATTCTTACTAATAAAAGCAAAGAAAAATTGATTTGGGATGAATGTGGTTATTGATAAGTCCCCGTTTTTACAAACAAGCTGCCAAAGACTTCCCATCACTTTTATCACTGAGCTTCAAGTTATTTCAGACTTCCCAGAATGCAGTCCTTGAACTGTGTTTGTAATAGCTCTCCAACTGGTCCTGGGTACATTTCCAATCTCTTCTTCTCCTTATGATATGTTCATTTTTTATTGCTACCATCTAGGGTTAGCCAAATGAGAAGACTCTTACCAGTTCTGCTCTCAAAAGGGAAGAAGATTAGAAATTTATCCCGCAACACAATGAACTTGAATTTATAGACTAAATTAAATCTGAAGCCAGTACCTGAACATTTGACTACCACACTAAGGGATTCTACTGTAACTTTTAAGCGTATGACTAAGATCTTAAGAACAAAGATATTTACAATGCAGTTGAATCCTTAAACCTAAGATATGTTGCTAACTCAGGTTTCTTTGCTACCCTTTCATACGTACCCGCATTGCATGAATTATTAATGCAAGCAAATTACGTTTTGAAGTGCTCGTATTACTCAGATGCGCATGAACTGGTTTGAGGTAAGAAATCCTGAGGAGCAAAGCTTGACAAGCTGAGCAGGAAAATTTTGGAGAGGAGCTACTGACATGATGTTATAAACTTTGGCTATAACTCCAGACACCTTATTTTTCCAAGAAATGTATCCACAATTAATTTATCTAAAATGTCCTCCAAGAGTTCTCCATTGCTCTGATTGGTCCAGTATAAAGGCGGCTAACCCAAATCCCGGAAGAATGAAGAGGACTTTGACTTCTGGAATATATGCAAAAGTCGACATGATCCTCTGGAGTTTGATAAAAGTCACTCAGCCCCATCTACCCCAGACCTATTTTACTGAAACTAACATTTTGAACAACTGTCCTAAAATTGTTGTCTACTGGTGGGAAAAGTGTCTCTATTTGGTGTGAATGCAACTTGTTAGACACAAACGTTCAACTCTGTTAGAATCTACCCACAGCTTTAATCTACTCACATCATAGAAACAGGAGGGGTGGCTCGGCGCCTGTGGCTCAATCGGCTAAGGCGCCAGCCACATACACCTAAGGTGGCGGGTTCGAATCCCCAGCCCGGGCCCGCCAAGCAACAATGATGGCTGCAACCAAAAAATGGCCAGGTGTTGTGGCGGGCGCCCGTGGTCCCAGCTACTTGGGAGGCTGAGGCAGGACACTCGCTTGAGCCCAGGAGTTGGAGGTTGCTGTGAGCTGTGAGGCCATGGCACTCTACACAGGGGCATAGCTTGAGGCTCTGTCTCAAAAAAAAAGAAAGAAAAGAAACAGGAGGGGAAGCTTTCTGTAGACAAGTAACCAGACTAGTATATACCATCCAAGACTTACAAGGACTTCCATCTTGCGTTACTCTGGAGCCAGAATCCCTAGATTGAAATCCTGCTGTAGTATTATTTTATGTGTGGCTTGGGAAAATTACTTAGCTTCTCTGAACACCTTACCTTGCTGATAAGATGACTGTTGTGATAATATTAATTACTAGAGATGATTAGATTTAACTGATTATAGGGCTATAACAGATATTAAATGCTTTCAACAATACCTAGCAAGTACACATATTAAGTACTCAATCAAGCTGGTTGTACTTTTTAACTTGTTTTGCTTCATCCTCTCCTACCTATAATGTCCATTTTTTATCAGAGCAACTCAGAAATCTATTTAACCCAGTATATTTTTGTTAATACTCCCTAATTAGGAAATAATATACTGAGTTAAGGAGAGAGGACAGGGAAGTTTTGAAGTTTGTAAAATTGCAAAACTATTGTCAAATGATACATTTTACAATTGTGTATCTCACGTCAGAAGAAAGTGTTAAAGTTAAAACAAGGATCTTTAACTCAAGATCCGTACAGGTTGGATCTATTAAGTTTAAAGTATAAATGTCTTAACACAATAATTAAGTAAATGAGGTGAGGGATATATTAACCAGTACGATGTAAGCATTCTAAATTGTATATGAAATCAGCACATTGTACCCCATAGATGCATTAGTGTATACATGATCTATTTCTTTATGATTTAATAAAAAAAAGTTTTCTTATAATTATATACATTTTATAGTATATAACATAACTATATAGCATGACCAGAATTAAGTGGAATTTTTTGTAAAAATCATAATTAAAACAAGCATATAAGTCTCTAAAATTTAAGGCAGGATAACTAAACCGTATAAAATTAAAGAGGTTCCAGGAATATAAAGCACATTTCTACTATTCTTTCCACTATAGGAAATGAAGAATTGATGTGTTTATTCCTGATTTATCCGTTAAACTTTTGTTTGATTTTTTTTTATATGTCAGGTAAAGTGTATTTTGGGTACTTATTATCTTGAGCATGGAATTTCATGTATGTTTCTCTAAAAAAGTAGGTTTGGGTTTTTTTATTTTTTTTTGAGACGGAGTCTCTATTACCCTGGGTAGAGTGCTATGGTGTCATAAGTCACAGTAACCTCAAACTCTTTGGCTCAAAAGATCCTGTTGCCTCAACCTCCCAAGTAGCTGGGACTCCAGGCACCCACCACAACACTCAGCTAGTTTTCTATTTTCTAGTAAAGGTGGGTCTTGCTCAAGCTGATCTTGAACCCCTGAGCTAAAGCCATCCACTCTCCCTACCTTACCAAAGTGCTAGGATTACAGGTGTAGCCCCCATGCCCAGCCTCTAAAAATAATTTTTAAAAATACAATAATGAATTATCTATTAGACAGATCCACTGAAGATTAGAATCAAATTCTCAAATACAAAATGGATAACCAAAAAGAAAATTCCTTACATAAAAGAATTGCATAGAAAAGATACATTTATGACTACTGCGTTAATCATAAGAAAAAATCATGGAACAGGTTTACTTCAGAGAACTCTTTGAAAGTGGCTCATGTTCTATGTAAAAATAGATAAGATCCTATAGGAAAAGGCTTAACAAAGAGTTTGCCAAATAATAAGCTTAATACATGCTTGCTATTATCATTCATCATCATCATTATACACAGTGGCCATAAAGCTTGTGTGCAATTTAAAATAGTGTATGAGGCCAGCATGGTGGCTCACACCTGTAATCCTAGTACTTTGGGAGGCTGAGACAGGTGGATTGCTTGAGCTCAGGAGTTTGAGACCTGCCTGAGCAAGAGTGAGACCCTGCCCCAAATAAAAAAATTAGCTGGGCATTGTTGCAGGTGCCGATAGTCCCAGCTACTTGGGAGACTGAGGCAAGAGGATCACTTGAGCCCAAGAGTTTGAGCTTGCTGTGAGCTATGAAGCCACATCACTGTACCCAGGGTGACAGAGTGAGACTCTTGTCTCCAAGAAAAGTGAAATAAATAAAAGAAAACAGTGTGCAATTTAAAACTGCACACGAACTTTAAGGCCACCCTGTATTATATAAAAGACATTATCTTTTCAATATTTGTCCCCATTTAAGCATAAACACATTGATTAAAGGATAAGAGGGCACATTACTGTGTGTGTCAGGAATATGTGGAAGAGGTGATTGATTTTGGATTCCACTTTCACCCAAACTTGTCCCCTTTTAGTTTAATCAGAACTCCAATCTAGACTTAATTCAAAACAGTGATTAACAAGCCATCTCATCATAAGTTTAAGTCTATAAATATAGTAAAAATGAAATTTCTATTGTTACAATAAGAAATGTTGAATGAATATTCAGATATAAGATTGAGGGACTGTGTCTTTCAGTTAAAGGAGTAGCTGATAATAGTTCCAGGATTGACATTGCATTTCTCATATGGGAATATCCAATTATGTAAAAAAAATGTTTTTTATTCTTAAGCATGACCACCTGTAATTAGGCAAAAGAACTTCATAAGAAAGTAATAAGTTAATTGTCTTGTCTTTAAAATATAAAACTATCCAAATTGTAACTATTTACCCTAAATTCAATTGGCCAAAGTTGTATTTTTTTAGTAATCTTCGACTTCGAAATAATTATAATTGAAAAATATCCCTATTGTGGGCAGTGCCTGTGTCTCAAAGGAGTAGGGCGCCGGCCCCATATACCAGAGGTGGTGTGTTCAAACCCGGCTCCAGCCAAAAAGTGCAAAACAAAACAAAAAAACAAACAAAAAAAGAATTATGAATAAAAGACAGAAAAAATTTTATAAAAAATAATAATTTAGGGGCAGAGCCAAGATGGCGGACTGCAGCCAGCTTTTTACAGAAGCTCCTGTCTAGAAGGAGGCTTAAAGGACAGAAGTTAAGCAAAGGAGCTGATGGTTTGGAGCAGAGCCAAGAGAGAAGATTGAAGAGTGCACTTCAACCTTCCTGAGGCGAGCTGCAACCCCCAAAATGCAATCAAAAGACACAAAAAATAATAATTTAGGCAGTGCCTGTAGCTCAGTGGGTAGGGTGCCAGCCACATACCCCAGGATGGTGAATTTTAACCCAGCCCAGGCCAGCTAAAACAACAACGACAACTGTAACAACAAAAACAGTTGGGCAAGGTGGCAGGTGCCTGTGGTCCCATCTACTTGGGAGGCTGAGGTAACAGAATGGCTTAAGCCCAAGAGCTTGAGGTTGCTGTGAGCTGTGATGTCACGGCACTCTACCCAGCGTGACAGCTTGAGACGGTCTCAAAAACAAACAAACAAAAAACAATCTAGTCAAGACTATTTGTAAAAGCAACGGACACCTTCAAGATGAGGTGTCTTATTTTTTCTAATGAATTAACTTGGTTTATTATTTTTATACTGTATGAATATAAAATTTTCCAAATGATTGAAAAAACAATACTGAATGATAAAAATTCCTTCATAGCATGTCAGCACACACAAAAATCATAGTTTAAGAAGTATTATTAAATGAACTTATACACTGGAAAATTAAATCATATTTTCAAAGTTAAAAAAAACATTTTTAAAATCACCTTTCTATACCTGCTCAAATGCCTATGCTTTTGACTCTGAGGCTTCCGTTTCTCAACAAGCTCTACCATCGTCTGAGCTGTATTCCCGTATGAAATCTTCACATATGTTCCTCCATTGGTCCACAATCACCTTTTGATCCTATCTGAGTTTTAAAGAAATGAATTTCTGACATTCCAAATGATGAAATTCTTTATATTTCACATAATAAAGATAGCGTTCCCCTGACAAAAATAGTATTTTCTCCAAGAATTGCTTAAAGCATAAAGACTGACACCCTAAAGAGCTTTATAGGTCCTGTGCCTTCTTTTGATAGTGTATTTTTTTTGTCATCTTCTATAGAAGACCTGTAAGTAGAGAGCATGTGTGGTGACTTTCCATACCTGGGGACTTAATGATAGTAAACGGCAAAGAGATGAAATTACCCACGGACAAACCTTTTCACAGGACTGGCAAACCCTTTGCTATTCATAGAGCACTCCCACACATTTCCTGAATACCATACCCCAAGTGTTTTGTGATTAATATACTTCAAACACCATAGTTTGCATTGAGGAGTTGTCATTGGTTACATGCTACGAGGACACGATTGTGTGTCTGAGGTCTCAAATTTGCCCTCGATGTAGCCAGGGAGATAAAGCTGAACTACTGGAAGCAAACTTGAGAGGATAATTAGGTATTAAAATGCACAGAGCAGTCTCTAAGTGCCCAGGGGTAATATTTTTAAGTGACTCTGAATGCATCTTGAGAAGTGTTTACATATGAATTTATTTCCCTGCAACACTTCTGATACTTTATTCTAGTGAAGGTTAAAATAATGCCCAGTAAGGAAGGAGAAGAAAGGTATAAACAGGGTCATTTTCTTCAAGACAAGAAAATAAAAATCCCCTCCATCCCTAGGGTGGAGAGCCAAGAAGGAAGGACAGAATGATGTCACATGGGTGTTGTTTAGCAGGCCTGGCCAGGTTCGAACCCGCCAGCCCCCATGTATGTGGCTGTTGTCCTAACCGCTGAGCTACAGGTACTAAGCCAATCCTGAGTGTTTCTTCATAAAGTTCTCCCTTCTTCTAAGAGTAGAGGAACCAGGAATGGTATATTGTAAGGGGTGTGTGTGTGTGTGTGAGATCAACCATATATTTACTTCATTTTAGCCCTAAACTAGTTTGTCTAAAATCATTAATGATTTCAGTTGACACAAGGTAGCCTTTCAGATCCCTAGAACTAACTAACCCTGGTGCACATTTGAAGGGTTTTCTCAAACCACTTGGATTATCTTAAATGAGGCAAATTCATTAGGGTCATACTTCTGCCAAGTTCATTTTTATTATTATTTTGAGACAGGGTCTCACTATGCAGTCCTCCGTAGAGTGCTGTGGCGTCACAGCTCATAGCAACCTCCAACTCTTGGGCTTAAGCGATTCTCTGGCCTCAGCCTCCCTGGTAACTGGGACTATAGGCACCCGCCACAATGTCCAGCTATTTCTTGGTTGCAGTTGTCATTGTTGTTTAGCAGTCCCGGACCAGGTTCGAACCCGCCAGCTTCGTGTATGTGGCTGGAACCCTACTTATTGAGCTACAGGCACCAAACCTTTTTTGTTTTGTTTTGTTTTTTTTAAGGCAGAGTCTCACTATGTCCCCCTCGGTAGAGTGCCTTGGCGTCATAACTCACAGCAACCTCAAACTCTTGGTCCCAAGCCATTCTCTTGCCCCAGCCTTCCTGGTAGCTGGGACTACAGGTGCCCACCACAACGCCCAGCTATTTTTTTTTTTTTAAACAGATGGAGTCTGGCTCTTGCTCAGACTGGTCTGAAACTCCTGAGCCCAGGCAATCCACCTGCGTGGGCCTCCCAGAATTCTAGGATTAAAGGCATGAACCATCGCACCCAGCTTTGCCAAGATTCTTTAAAATTACTTTTTCAAGACTTAATTTAGACTTTCAGAAGATTTGCAAAATGCTACAGAGCTACAATCCCCAGCCTTCAGGCTACAGACCGGTACCTGCCAGAGGCCTGTTAGGAACTGGGCCGGCAGCAGGCGAGCAGCCGGTGAGCGAGGGAAGCTTCATCTGCGTTCCCAGCGGCTCCCCCGGAAAGTCCTATCAGTACCCGCGCCCTGCCTCCTTCAGACAAGCAACGTCATTAGATTCTCATTGGAGCGTCAACCCTACTGTAACCTGTACGCGTGAGGAATCTAGGTTGTGGACCCCTTATGAGAATCTAATGCCTGATGATCTGACGTGGAAATGTAAGAGCTGGAATCCTTCCCAAACCATTCTCCCAACCCCCATCCACGGAAACACTGTCTTCCATGAAACTGGTCCCTAGTGCCAGAAAGATTGGGGACAGCTGCTACAGAGAATGCCTGTGCACCTCTGCCCTGCTTTCCATAATAACAGCTTTCATCACCATAGTTTAACTATTAAAGAATGAACATTAACCATATTATTTACTTATGCACAGACTATATTAGAATTTTTACAGTCTAAAATCTGATCCAAGATTCCATATTGCATTCAGTTGTCATATCTCTGTAGGGTCTTACATATATGACAATTCCTTGTAATTGCTTTGCCTTTCATGCTCTTGACTTGTTGTTGTTGTTGTTGTTGTTGTTGAGATAGGTTCTCACTCTGTTGCCAGGGCTAGAGTGCAGTGGAGTCATCATAGCTCACTGCAGCCTAGAATTCCTGGGATCAAGAAATCCTCCTTCTTCAGCCTCCCCAGTAGCTGGAACTACAGGTAAATACCACCATACCCTGCCATTTTTTAAAATTTTTTGTAGAGATAGGGGTCTTGCCATGTTGTCCAGGCTAGTCTTAGACTCCTGAGCTCAAGCAATCCTCCTGCCTCAGCCTCCCAAAGTACTAAAATTGCAAGTGTGAACCACATGCCCAGATTTTGACATTTTAAAAAAATTCTTGCCACTTTTTTTTATACTGTCAATTTGTCTTTATCTGTTGTTTTCTCATAATTAAATTAAGTTGATGCTTTGTTGACAAAAATAAAATTGAAGTGATAGCAAGTCCTTCCCAGTCCATCATATCATGAAGTATATGATGGTGTAGTGTTTATTACTAAAATAAATTATGTCTACCACCTTCCTCTACTGTCATGTTAATATTTTCCTTTTGTAATTAATATATATCTTGTGAAGAAATACTTTTAAACTTTGTAAATATTCTGTTTCTCATCATTCATTAATTTTAGAATACACTGATGGTTCAAACAATATATGCATAGGGACAGTTCCTGGGTTACAAATAAGTTAGGTTCTGTAAGTTTGTTCTTAAGTTGAATTTGTTTGTAAGTTGAAACAAGTGTATTTACCTATTACCAGAATAGCCTCCGGGTGTAAGGCTGAGTCATACATCAGTCGGACGTTTGTAACTCAGGCACTCTTACTATGATAGCCTCTGTTCATAAGTGTCAGTTATTTGTAAGCAGGATGTTTATAATTTGGGAACTTCCTGTATACAGATGGATAAATACAACACATGCTTCTGTGATGTCTGTTTAGCGATGATTTTCTATTTCCCTTATTCCCACTAGAATTATTAATTTATAGTGTAATGTGAAGGAGAATTGTCTCTTCTCTTCTATTTATTGACTTTTTCATTTATATCTTGATATCAATATACAATCATAACATTTGTTTTATTCTATTGGTTATAATTCAAATCTAGAATTATCCAATTTGTTCCAGCTTTGGCCACTGGGAGGTCTTTAAACTCTATTCTTGTTTTGAAATACCCCATTCCTTTGAATAAATAAATAAAATATAATGTCAATATCAAGAGCCCTGTTTCTCAAATTCAGAGAAAGAGACTGTTAATGGAATGGGAAAAAGACTAAACTTA
Source organism: Otolemur garnettii (assembly GCF_000181295.1). Classification (NCBI taxonomy): domain Eukaryota; kingdom Metazoa; phylum Chordata; class Mammalia; order Primates; family Galagidae; genus Otolemur; species Otolemur garnettii. The sequence continues at coordinate 9,134,335 of NW_003852447.1, forward strand.
AGCCTGTAGTGTTAGATTGGGGAATAACACATGGAGGTCTAAACGATATCATGGTTCAAAAAGTAACAGCTATAAAATGTCTATTCACAAAAATGTTGCTCCTCCCTCAAGCTTGTGCCATGTTCCCCTTTCCCTTTATTTGCACCTCTTTTCTACTCACCCCTTTATGTAACTAATCACTAGTTTCTGTTCTACTCTTCCTACATTTCTTTTCCACAAATAAGCAGATACGTTATTACCTTACACCATCTTCTTCCTTGGATGAAGAGTCACATACTGGAGACACATTTCATTTTCTTTCATCTATAGAATATATTCTGAAACGGTTTTCCTCATTCCCCTCTGCAGACACACAGCACTCCATTGTGTACCCCAGTGGATTCAGTGACTTTTCCTGTGTGTGGATACTTAGGCAGTTTCCAATATTTTGTGATGATAATAAAGAAAATTGTGAGAGATTCCCAGTGAAAGGATTTGTTCCTTGATCCTCAAAACACAGCCTAGAAAAATTGGAGACCTTAGAGAATCTCTGTATCTAGAGAGTGTGGTGCCTCAAGAGCTATGGACTAGGAACAATCTGTGCTGGTAAAGGATCAGGTTCCTTGTTACATGCGGCATCCAAAATGTCCACATTCTCAACTGAGAGCGAAAGACAATAGCAATACTTCACAATACGTCACGTGCAGAAGCAATGGCTAAGTTCAAAAAGAACATCACCCTGGAGCAGGCCAGGTGGGCCCTGCCTGATAAAGCAAGTGCCTAAGTGGAATGAGGGTCCTCTCAGCACGTGGAACAGAACTTAAAGGATGGTACGAAACATGCCCCAGAAGCTTTCCTCTGCACCCATGCACCATATGCCATCTTGGAAAGGCATGGTGACGGAGAGATTCTTTAAGGACTTTAAGGACAACCAGCCCTTCCAGTGAGTTTGAATTTTAATTGACTGAATATTACTTCCCAAGACTATTGGACTAGCTGTATGATAAATTACCCCCAAACTGGCTTACAACACCAAGTTATCACAAAGTATCTACTGTTGAGGAATTCAGGACTGGCTTAGCTTGGTGTTTGTGGCTCTGCCTCGCCCATGAGATTACAAACAACAGGCCAGCCAGGGTTTGTACCATCTGAAGACTTCATTAGGGCTTCAAGATCTGTTTCCAAATTCATTCACATGGCTATTGCCAGAAAGCTTTGTTTACTCACTAGCTATTAGCTGGAGGCCCTCGTGGGCTCTCTGTGGGTTTTTTGAGCATCCTCATGATATAACAGTTGACTTTTCCCAGAGCGAGTGATACAGAGAAAAAGCAAAGAGCAAACTGTAACACCTTCATGTCCTAATCTCAGAAGTGACACCTTGTCAATTCCTCCACATTCTTTTCTTTTAAAGCAAATCACTAAATAAGGCTGGAGAAGCTTCCACCTTCTGAAAAGGGAAGTATCAAAGAATAGTGGAAATATTTGACAATCGCTACAACTATTTTAACCTGGAAGAGATGAACTACCTATAATTGGCAGAGTACAATTTTTTTTTGTTTATAAACAAGACTTGGACTCTAGAGCAAGATTAACACACTGTAAAGGAAATTTAAAAAATATATATATGTGTAATGTATAAATTGTCACCTCTGCTACAAGACAGAGAGAGAGCATTGTGAGCTGAGGTGCTGAGTATAACCATATGCATTCTCAAATAACTTTTGAAAAGACTAAATCCATGCTGTCTCCCTGATGCCGCTAATGACATAACGTATTTCTTTTTCTTTACCACAAATAAGATTGGAGAAATATTTTAAGTCCTCGTTCCCATAATTCTTGATTTCTACAAAATAAAATACCTTAGGCTTAGAAATAAACTTTGAAAGAAAGATGTAGATTCAGACATACCTTGGCTGAATCGCATTGCTAGTCACCAACGAGTTTTCTGTGGAAGTTTCTTTATGTGAAAATAGAGATACTAATGTCTCCTTTATGATATTGATGTATCACGAAAGCACCCAGCACCTTACCCAGAACGTGGTGATATTCAAAAAACAGTATTATCACCCCATACTACAGAATTATAATCTTAGTGGTAGAGTTTTATGAATGAACTTCCAAACCCTTATTTTGTTTGGAACTCTGTAAAGAGTTAGATGTAAGTACAAGCAGCAAGAACATGGAACCAGACGAAGTCAGGAAGTAAAGTTTGCCATATTCATCAATGGTAATTAATATCAGTAATACAGGGAATAATGAAAGCTATTCATTAGTACCTAGGATTAGAACTCAGTGTTTGAAGCACCAAAGGAAGATATTGAGCGTTAAGAATTTTGATTCTGGGGTCAGACAGCCTGGGTTATTTGGTTCCAAACTTTTTATCATGGAGCAAATCAGTAACTTCCTGGATTTCACTTATACTACCTGTATAATACAAATAAAAGTACCTACCTCTTAAGGTTATTGGGAGGATTAGGTGAATTCAAACATCAAAACAATTAAGTGAGAATCTCGAATCTAGTATTGAATAAATGTTAGCTTGTTAATTAACATGATTATTACTGTTATGATTCTTGTGATTACATTCATGTTGCTTTTGTTCTTTGTATGAAAAAAGAGTGTTGGAAGTTTTCAAAAAGTTAATTCCAGATGATATTTTCAAATAGTGCCCTACGATTTTTTGTGTGAGTTATTTTAAGAGTAATAGGAAAGATTTTAATTTTAACCCCTGGTGACTTGAAAGAGAGAAGAGTCACAGGAAGAGGCCCAATGGATGGAGGTGAGTTTCAGATAGAAGATGGCGAAAACGGCTGCGACATTTCTGAAACTGGATGTAGACAAATAACTACTAATTATGTTCAGGCCAATTTGAATAAAAATCCTTGGAGGCAATTAAAGCCTTATAGTGACCTCTGTGGTCTTGCCCTGGGTGGTCACACTCCCTGCCTGTCGGGTCCTCTCCCCTCAACCTTCCCCATGCCCCACTAACTTTTCCAACGTCCCTCCTCATGAGTTACGCATTTCCCCAGTTCGCACAAGATTTGCAGCCCAAGCCCTTGGTTCCAGAGACATGCTGAACCTTCCCAAGGAGAGAACCGTACTGGAGAGAACCTGCCAAGAGGCTGAGGGGCACTGTGTAGCCACAAAAGCTTGCTGACACCCTGGGCACAATTACTCTAAGCTCAAGGGGAAAAAAAAAAAAAAAAAAAAAAAAACTAACATTTTTCATATGATATTTTTTAGAAAACTTGGTTCAACTGAGAGCATTACCCAGAAACAAAATGAGCTTAAAATATGCATTGTCACAGAGAAAATATGGAACTGAGCAGGGAAATTTAAAAAGTCACAACTTTCTGCAATCTAATGGCAGCCCTTCGTGGTTGATGGAGGTCTAGTCATCTAAATGACTTTCATCCTGGTTCAATTAGACCTTACGGAAAAAAATCAATCAAACTCAAAACAACATCATTTCACCTCCCTGCAACTATAAAAATGGTCAGTCTCACACAAATGCTCAGATTGGTGCCATGGCCTATTTGTTTTACACTTCATCTTTTTCTCCAAGCTCCCCTCTGAAACTCAAGGAGGACTTTCTCCTGTCTCCAGGCAGAGGTTTTGCTTCTATTTTAATTACCCTGCACACCTCACACTAGTCGGGGATCTGTAAGCCCTTTGAAGGAGATGGCATACCACCATGATTGCTGCTCTTCTTTGCCGTTCATTCCCCCAATCCTCCATAGTGAGAATTTTGCATAGAAGTCTGAGGCTGAGCAGGAAGTCAGAGTCGCCCTCTGCCAACTCCAAGTGGAACTTTGGTAATATGATCAAGATGATAATACTTTAAACTAATTTGTGCTAAAATGTTAATGACTTCCATACTATTCTTCCATTGTAAATGACGTAAGTTAGGACTTTAATTCAATTCTATAGAGGCATGACAAGACTTTTCACTGATCAGCCAATGTAGGAGATGGTATAGCGTCACTCTGTCTTTCAGAATGGAGAAATGACCGTACTGCTATAGAACTGATAAGATATTCTAAGTCCTGGCAAAGAAAAAAGATAACAAAATCAAAAAGTTTAAAAAAAAAAGGTGAGGACTCACCTTAGCCTCTTTTAATAATTAGACCTCTTGCGTGAGTTCATAAACTCAAGTCTTTTGTTTAGGTCTAAGCTTTAAGACGGGATCATCAATATTTGCCTATTTTTTGATGATACACAGAAACTCCAAATACTGAATATAAGGCACATTTTATTGATATAAAATATTTCACAAAGGTATGGTAACCTCCCAACCTTGCTGAAATTCACGTTCGTAATCAGGTTAGTACCACTTTTTACTCAGTTTTCGTTCTTAAACAAGAATGAGAATACTAGCATCTCATACTATAATTCCCTTCTACTCTGGAAAATTGTCACTGAGCTAATAAAAGCACCTGGACGCTCACATTTGCTCTGTGGTGAGTGAAAGCTTTCCTTTGCTTTCAGGTATAGCTTTCTGAAATCCAAAGGAGGAACATCTATCATGTTCTAAGTTCAAGCCTATTGAATTAAAAGGCATTTTGATAAATTCACAGGTAAAACCCATGTCTGTTCTCGTCTGAAGCCTTGATAGTCAGAAGAAAAATCAGAGTCCATATTGTCATTCTCATTGAAAAGATGCTTTTCCTTTACGCCAAATGGTATTAATTTAGCCTATGAATTAAGCTCCCTATTGGGTAGGAGAGACGTTATATTCTTCAGGGAAATAAAAGGAACAAAGGTCTCCCTGGGGTAACACTAGCTGATAACAGGAAAGTGACAGGCATAGAAGTAACTAATAAAGGAGGCTAAGTTCAAAACTAAGATAGACTTAGAAGGGAAGACCTGGCAGCCCAGTGATTAAAAGCTATTTTTGCAAAAATTATTAATGTTGATACAAAATGAAGTTTTTTGGCAGGCATTCTTTGCTTATTAATTTTGGTACCCTATAACTCTGCTGTAAGATTTTTTACAACTTAGTCTAGAGAATGTTCTTTGTGGAGTGAGCAAGACGTTCCCAATGTCATTTCTCACCCTTCCTGTGGATGCCCCTCATCATACAAAAAGGTGTTCTCACTCTGAGACCTTTCTATTTAAGAAAAGGAATGGGTTCTCTCAAACTAGGAATGGGCCCGCTCTAAAAACTGCACCATCTAGACCTAAGTCATTATTTACAATTCTGAAGATTTCTTTTAAAGGCAAGTTGGACTGCAGTCCATTCTATTGAAATGAAGGGGAGGGAGAACCCTACGTTTTCTGAGTCCTTGGTATCTCACATCAAGGGCATCAATTTGAAGTATATGAAGATCTAAACCAGAAAGAAAACAGCAGGGCTCTGTGGCTAGTGAGATAGGACCCAAGTGAGTGTGCTAACAGATTAATCTGTACCCTTTCTATGAGGTCCACGCCAGACTAAAATCTTCTTACCCTCAGTTTATACTTAAAAAACCTCCACTAATTCAGAGCCTTTTGAAAACATTATTAAACTTTTACCTTCAAGTCAGAATACAGGTATTTTTTGAAGCACACCAAAGTACACACAACATCCTATAAAATCTATCTTCTTTAATAGGTAAGGTTGCCTTGCAAAATAGTTTATATTATGTAAGACATCACCTATAAAATGGAAAACAAATTTTTTGTTCTATGATATTTCACTTTTCATTTAAAATGTTAGTTCAAATTTTTTAATTATTTTAAAGATTTATACCTTCTAAAAAAAGAAAAGTTTTGCTTGAAATGATCTTGAAAATACAATGCCTTTGACTATTTAAAGAGACTTAAATTTTATTAGTAAGCTTTTAATCATTTAAAACAATAAAAAGAGTATCTTCTATTCATTTTCAATAGGACAAGGCAGTATTAAAACAAGACCATTCCATCAGAGAAGCTTGATTATTTTCTCAGTGTTTTAAATTATGCATATGATTGGTGACACAAATACATGTTTAAGTGGTTGCAAATTTTAAAAATCAATATTCTCAAAGAACTAAAATTATGCCCAATCATAAATAACAAATTAATTCACCTGCATATTTTGATCTACAACTTACCCTATGAACATGAACATCCTGTAAAAGAGAAATATCTTTTCACATGAACTTGTGTTCATTACGTTTCATACAAATATAGCTCAAATCAAATATAAGACTTTTCAAAAAGAAAAAAAAAATTCCAACTATTCACGGGTCTTTTCTTCCCCAGATGATCTGGTGTGAGATGGGGAGTGCCATGTTGCACCAAACCCACAGCAACCAGGACCCATTGTTCCCAAGGGAAGCATCGCCTATGCGGGAATGCAATGGTGTCCTCTGCAGAGAACGTGGAAAATAGCATATGTCACCCCTGTACAGTACACAACAGACAATTATGATTCAACTGTCCAAATTATAATCAGTTTGACAAATGTCCACAAGCGTCTTCATTCTATTTTATATTTTCCCTAAGACAAGGCAATCACACAACCAGACAATTCCATCAGGGAAGCTTGTTAGCTGCTTAGTCTGTTAAACCCTGGTTGCCATAGCATCTAGAGTTGAAAAAGCTGCAGATTGGCATGAAAAAGCATGTCGACAATTGCCCTGTCACAGCATGCAAGCCAGGTCTGCTCAAAGGCAGCACACTACAAGTTTTCTTTCCCAGTTTGCACTACCCCATGCTGTTTAATAATATCCATTTACTGGTATTGGGATTGATCTAGCACAGTGTAAAATTCACATCTAGTGAGACTTTGCTTTTCACATGGAGTGAAATTCTTTAACAAATGGGAGTATGGCAATTAATTTAGAAATGTAATACTGTATATACTATAAGGAGTATATTTAGATTTAATTGAGAAAGTGTCCAAAATTTTAATGCACAGTTCTTTAAAGAGCCCAACAGTTTTACTTGGCAATTTTTCAGTTGACTTTCTAGTCATTTCTGAAGCCTAGTTAGTCATACTTGGGAGATGACAGACAGCATTCAAAATTCAGGAGTGCATTTTTAAACACGTTTTAATCGTGCCATAGTCATTTCTTCTTTATTTGCATGGCATAATTTAATTAAGGATATACATTTCTAAAATAACTGTAATTTAATTAAAGATTAATATCATGAACACTGAAATTATAGTCTCGAGAGCAATGTGCATCAATTTTTTTTTTCCAGAGGGATCATATACTTCATGGTGATAAATTACCATGTATTAATAAGAAAAAGTGGGTTTCTACCAAAGGGTATTCAAAGCCCTGCCAGCTCTCTGATTCACACAGTGTATGGATTTTAAATGGGTAAAGCATGTTTACAAACAACCACTGTTAACTTATTGCAACTATGGAAATGTAAAAATGTCTACAGACGTCATGAAACTTAGAAAATCATTTTGATAGTTACATTATTCAGTCCTTTCTTCTTCTATTACCTCTTTCTATTCTGATAGATCACTTCATTTCAGTTTTTCTTTGATGCCACAAACGAAGAAGAATACACATCTTGTGGGCATTTTCAATACACAATTAGCCTAGCAAACCAATACAGATTTTAAATATAGGTATTTTCCTGTTTTCCAAAATACTTATTCTTTCCATTGATATCCATTGATTTGCTCTCCTCATGTCACAAAAGTATATTGCAATGAGTTATAAGTGATTTCAATTTTTTTGAACCTTACCCATAAAAATGTTGATAGTTTACCAGAATACAAGAAAGAAATGCCCCTGTTTTCACTGAAATAGAAATATTGCTGTAATGATCACTGTTCATGATCCTGAACCACGGAAGACTCCCTGCAGTTTTGATTTTCTAAACAAGATTGTTAAATATTTTAAAAATAGAATAACCAGAGCCTAACACCTTGAATTTTATATATGTACATACACGTGGTAAAAATATTCATTTACACATATAACCACAGTGTTACTGAGTGGACCTCTTCAGACTATAAATTTAAATCCTTCATTTTCTAGGATTTATCAAAAAATCTCAAAATCTTGGGATGAAACTTGGTTCACATATGGTGTCCATGAATGTGTTTTCTTATACCACATCTTCCAGTTTAAAAAAAAAAAAAAAAAAAAGGAGAAAAGCTGTTTACTTGTTAAAGGTCTTTTTATAAGCTTTGATGACTCAAAAACACCTTCATTTTAACACATGGAATTTGGCAAAGAACTTAACCATGTTACCATTTGAAAGACTTTGATATTTTGAAAAAGAGAGAATTAAAAACAACAGAGATTAAGACTTAAGTTGGCTCTTGTGTATAGAACATAATTTTCTCATGTGTATTTTTTAGTATAAGGATTTACTACTGAATTTTATCTGCCAGAATACCATAACATATCAAGGCCATAGTTATCCTGAATGAACAAGGGCTAACTACAGCCACAAACTTCAACCTGGTATAGCCAACTTAAAAAACAAAACCCTTGATAAAAAGATAAAAGGCAGGCAGGTAAATCTGTAGGTCCAAAAACACTGAAGAGGTTGAGATAAATTTTTTTCTAATTATATTTTTCCCCCAAAATGTATTTAAACTTTTTTGATGTTTCTTTTCTCCTGTCTTTAAGACACTTTTGAGTACAGTGAAACACAATCTTCAGATTCCACTGAAGAATATACCACCTCCCAAACTGTTCAGGGCATGCACTCTTTCCTACAGGTTCTCAGAGTAGTGGATTTGAAGAGCCTGGGAGCTGGGAAGCATGGAAACTGGTTTCTGCTTTAACTCAGAGTACCTTTACCTTACTCAGGATACCTCAGATCATCCCTGTCACCCCAATGCCACCTTTCTCTACAATTCAAAAACAAATATTGGTCTTACAACTGTGCCACATTAATATTATGCCTTCTCAGTACACTTAAAAAAAATAATAATTATGCATGAACTACATTTTCTTTTCATACCTTATTTATTTCCTAGTCATTCTTCTAGTCTAAAAGGGGGAACAAAATGATTCTTTCTGAACGGCTTAGAATATTTTCATGGGCCATGAAAATATTCTACCTTTTAGTCCTTTTGATTATTGCCAAATCACCAAATAGAAATCATACAAGAAAATGTCAGTAGACCTAAGATTCCATAACAAGAAAAGAAAAGAAAACCAAACAAAAAACTTGACTTGTGGCAACAGATTATCTTGTAATGTCATTCAGTTCTTTCATAATACTCAGGGTAAGTGTCACAATAAAGATACAACTTTATTTTTTTTAAATAAATGCATTCCATTAATTCCCCAGTGAAATACTGCCTTACACAAAATGTAGGTTTCATACAGGCGCAGACATTCTTAGGTAAGGTGGTTCTCGCTTTTCGGGGGGATTTTGCCTTATTCTGAAATTTCCTTCACCTGACTGAAAGCACATTAACTGCTAGACAGGCACCACACTGATGCTCCATGCTGTACCGAGCAGCCGTGAATTTGCTACGATCTGTTTAATCAGCAGTGTATTGATTTTCCTCAGCTTTCCTTCATTTTAGCCCCATAGCAGGCTTCTGTAATTTCCTTTGGACAAAGTGTAACCAAACTGTGCTAAGTGATGTTGATTTGCAGGCAAAAGTAAAGGGGTAAATATAAATTAACAAGCTATAAACATTTTACAAGTGGGGAGTCAATAAAAACAGTGTCTGCAGTTTCTTTTAAAAAAAATGATTTGAAGCAGATTGTTAACAAAGGTGTCCAAAGAAACTGACATAAGTCTGAGAATAATTTTTGCGCTTTGTGATTAAGAATTGATCAGTCTAAAAGCCTCGGATGCAACTGAATCACCCATAAGCTGCTGGTCTGAAAAGGCTCAGCAGGGGCTGGTATTTGTTTGTTAAACTCCCATGATTCCAAGTAGATAATTGGTCTGTGAAGTTCATGGCAGAATCTGAATTTGCTTTCTTGCTTCCCAGCTGGCTGAGCACTGGTTTATAGACTTCTGTGTACAAATTTAGCCAGCAGCAAACCTCACATCTTTAATATAAAAGGTGTTTTGTTGTGTTTTTCAGGTGCTGAGTGGAAAGCCCACACTCCAGAAGCTCATTAAAAGGGCCAAGTTACAGTACAGGTTTATTTCTGTCACAGCGTTTCTGAAAACAGTGACAAGGATTAATATGTTTCTTTAGTACTGGAAAAAGCCTGACACAGTCCCTTGTGAATTTGATCATCTGTTTCATTGCCGGTATAAGATTCAATCTCCTATTATATCCTAAAGTTACAGCTGTAAACTAATGCTGGTAAGAATTCATAAGCTATTGCAGAAGCCTGCGGCAAAACTCATTGTTTTATTCAACACTCGCTCATTTGTTTATTATTTATTTCATACTCCTCTCCTGTAATCTTTTTCCACTCTTCTTCCTCCAAGTCAAGATGATCTTGGCTCTTTGTCTGAGTGCACAGAGCAAATACAGAGACAGGAGGAGCCCCTGTTCCAGGAGCCATCAAAAAAAGTTGCTACGGAGCAGTGTATGAAACCTGTTCCTACCTCCTTTTCTTTGAAAGGGAAATTCCTTTTTTCAAACACAATATTTTCACAAACATTTTAACCTTTTCTTACTAATTTAGGCTTTATTTGCTGGTGGTTGCTATGAGTCCGGGAAATGATTTGCCAGGAGGCGCGTGCAAATCCTAGGAAAGTACCAAATGAATCATAAAACCATTCCGGCTTATATCAAGTTACATTTGCCATTTCCCAAAATTAATATGCTGTCCAGATATCATAAAACAAAAACAAATAATATTTGAAAGCAGGGACTCTCTCTTTCTCTCCTTCCCTTCCTCCCCCCCTTTCCTTTCCTTTTTCTCCTCCTCCTCCTCTTCTACTTTCAAATTAGGTGTAGAGGAATATTTATTCTTATCTTCCAGTTTTTTGTTATTGTGGGACACTTAAAGCTACATGAGAATTTTAGATACAGAAAATGTATGTTTGTGCTAAGCCCCAAACAAGACACACACAGGAAGATTCCTTATAACTCATTTGGATACACTTCATAAATATTGGTGGAAATTATTTCAAGTAAGGAGTCTATTTATGCCATGTTGGGAATTAGGCATTAAGCTTCCATTACTCTTAACAGAAGTCGTGTGCCTAATTCCCTATGCACCACAGACATTTTAACCCATAATAACTGATTGTAAATACAGTATGAAACTAGCTAGAGCTTTATTTGCACCTGCCAATTTGCTGCCCTCAAGCACTAAAAACAAAAGCAAAATGGTAGCAAGAGAACTGCCAAGCAAAACACCCTCGGCCCCTCACGTGCTCTCCTTTCTATTTCCACAAACAGAACTTTTTGCCTCATGTTTGCCATCAACAAATTTAATTATGGGATTTCACATAAACTTAAGGAAAAAAGACATTTGCGTGACAGGACAAGAACCAAATAATTTTTAAAACAGGCACCGCCTTCAAACGTGTCCCCTTGAAATAATGTAAATACCGTAAGTGCTTCGTGACACCTTTAATTGTGGAGTAACACATGCACCACATAATGCATATGTCGCAATGGCAGCCACTTATCTTTACAGACTGGTTACATCTGAATTCAATTTTATTCATATAATAAAAGCCCATGTTATTCATTAAAAAGAATGTATAACAGATATGTGGTTGGTAAATTTGCAGTCCCTGCGATTTGCTCATCCCCTGAGCTTTCTTACCATATCTCACTTATATAAATAATGGAAGCACAATTATTTCCAATTCTATTACTTTTTTAGAAGCTTAAAGCATTTGTCAACATTTTAGTGAGGCTTTCGCTACCACCCTGATTCAATAAAATTAACTTCTGCCAAATGTTAGACAATGTTTTACCTTTCTATTATGGTAGCAATGATTTGAATTATTATTGCATATGTTACTGGACTTACATTATTAAAATAGCAACATTAGGCACATAATAGTGACTTACAGACATTAGTAATATGAATAATTTGTGAATCAATAACCCCCTTGTCCAATGAGCTCAATACATGTTATTTGATGTTGAATCCTATTTTCATCTGGGATTCAATGCATTGAGGACCAAACATACGTATCCTGATTAACATCTTAAGATTGTTAAGAACAAATATTATTTTTAATCACATAGAAGAAAATTGAAGATTACTTCTTGGACAAATAATTGATGGCTAAGCCAACTTTAGAACTCAGTAGTCTTTAGACTTTAAATCACATTGTAATATTTCTTACCAGTGTATTAAGATTTCTAGGCGCTTATGTGGAAATCTCTGTCTTGTTGGGTAGATTGTAGGGTCCTGAGGACGGAATAAGGACCCTGTTTAACTTTTAACCAACTCTAAACACATGTTGGGCAGTCAGTAAATATTTGCTAAATTGGATTAACTGAGACTTTCAAGACATGAACTGCAAAAATATGGTATCTTAACACATCATACCAATTCTTGGCACATACAACAATGGTGCTGATCAGCTTTTCAGGTCAATATCTTATTTCAATTACAAATTGCTGCACAGACTATATTTATTGTTTCTTCTAATGTAAAATATGACAAAGAGGAATAAAAAACAGAACAGTAAACAATGTCTGGCACGCTATATTTGGATGTGGCATTATTCTAACAAAAGATTAGATATTTTAAGAGGAAAATGGTAAAATTCTCAGGCATTGCTCTTTTTTATTCTTTGGAAAACCCAAAGTATAGAACCCTATGAAACATTAGTAAACATGAATATAAATATAAAAAAATGCTGTCAGAGGCATCATTGCTATAAAGATATGACAAAATATTAATCAACCTACATCATTCATTAGAAATTTCATGTAAAAACACAAAGTTTAAATTTTGCAACTTGATTTGAGTAAGCAACCAGCATGGCCTTATATTGACCATGGAAATCTATACCAAGAAAGAGACTAAGACAGATATTATTTGTTAAAGCAAACTTCGTAGCTACATCTATTAAGCCATAATCAGTTAAAAATAGTGAAGTGTTTCGAATTACTAAGAACCTCTTAATGGACAAAAGATCAAAATTTTTCACATTCAACCTAAAAGAACATCCACAGAACATTTTCATGGCACTTTGGACTCTTGTTAGGTTTGCAAAAATTTTTCTACCAATTTCTGATTTCAGCTATTAAATTCTAGAGTGCTAAGCATTAAATTATATTACCTAGGTGTGCGATAAAAACATGAGGCATATTTTTAAAAGGACGAACTTTATGCTAAGTGTCAATCAGACACTTAAAAGGTACTGTTTATTTAGGATGATTAATGACTATCAAACATCTCTGTTGACTTCCCTTGGCAGTTAAGTGGTGGTCTCAAGTTTATTTTTGGTAATAAGGCACTGTTCTGGGAAATGAATGGAAGTCTTCGGTTCTCATCTATTTAACCTTCAGACTTTCGTTAAGTGGAAATGATGATTTGTTCCTTCCATTTCCTTGATTGTGCATTGTACTACACCTTTTTGCTCAAAAACATTCAAACCAGTGAAGTAGATACACACTGTAATGTACTAAAAGCTGCCGCTGCCCTTAGTTCAAGTAACTTTGGAAAGTTAAACTAAGTTGATGATCAATTGCCTGTGAATAAAGAGTATTGCAGATCAGGGTGTAATTTGTGCACACACCGAACAAATAAATGCGGTGCTTTTTTGGCTTCTTCTCCACGGGTATTTAAAGTTATTTTATTCTCAAGTATTAGATATATGACTTTATGCAATTCTCTTAGTCTTTATGCAAAGAATATACATTCCAATTAATGTAGGTGTCATAGGTGTAGGTGATGTATCCTGGGAGAGTTTATAATTGCAATAAAGAGGCAATAATAAATATTTACATGGAGTATGCATATACATTTATCTCATTACAATCAATAATAATGCCATAGATATGGTACTTAGAATGAAACTATCCCTTTATTCCCAAATCATAGATTGCCATATTTGTTTGGAAATTTATAATATGGTATCTGATTAATTGAATCTTCTTATGGGAAGCTATTCCTCTGGGGAGAAAATTATAACATCAGGGAAGAGACTGGCCCAAGTGATTTTCCAAGTTCAGTTTAAACAACAATATTTATTACACTCCTACTTCATAATAGACTATTTTATAGCTCTTATATGGGAATTGTCAAAGGGGGGGCATGTACACAAGATTTCTAAATCTTGCAGGGCACTTTAGTACATGTTGAAGAACCAAGACATACACCAAGAAGAAAGAAATGAACACTTTTATTAATCAGAGTCACATATGTCCCCAAAAATACCAGGTGAAGTCATGATCAGGTGGGATTAATCATAGAAAACTTTCCAGAGAAAATTAGTTAAGTCAGACTTTGAAGTAATTAAGAAATTTTTTATGGAAAGGAGGGGGACTAAATAAGTTTACCAGAAGAAAACTAAATGCCATTCAACAAATACCTAATACCTTCTACATGAAGACACTAGACTCAGAGCTTGTTTGATACACAAAGGAGAGCGGCACTGTGCCTGCTCTGGTGATTTAGCCATCTCGTGATGAAGACATACAGGCCAACATGTGTTGAGGCTCACGCACGAGCAGAAACCTACACTCCGTTTTCAGAGAATGGAAAAACCTTTTGGTTGCCTACACTAATGATTCCATATGGAAGAATACAAATTAATTCATTTATAAAACAAGCAGGAGTGCGTCATCAGTTGGCAGGTGATATTTAAAGCACGTACATTAGCTAGAAACAGTGTCAGTTGTAAGAACTATGAATCAAGAACTCCAAAATATTCTCTCTCTGCCTCCTCCATGATTCATAGTGTGAAGCTCCAGAACTCATAATCACCATATATCCAGACTGCAGCAGTGGGACTCTATTCCAGGCCAAAAGAAAGGGAAAGAGCAAGATGTGACTGTGCCATTTCCATCTTCCTTCCAAGGAGCTTATAGGAAAGATTCATTCTGTGACTTCCAGTTATACTCTTTGAAGGGTACTGGGTCCTTAACTACAAGGAAGGTCACCCTGTAGCTTTCTGCTGGTCATAATGCCACCCCTAACAAATCAGAGTCAGGTATGTAGAGAGATGAGAATGAAAACAGGGCAGTCTTTCCCTGAGCAGGGTTGACAAGTTCTTATTTAGACAGCACTGAATATGAGCCAGGAAGTGCCGAAGAGGCATTATGAAAACAGTAACTGACAGAGATTTGGTTAACAATTGAAAGATAAGCTTGAAAAAAAAAAAAGATGATTGGACATGAGATTGGTTTTAGACTATTGAATTAAACAGCAGAGATATCCTCCATTCAAATAGTTGTGCACTGACTCTGGAAATGGTAAACCCAAGAGATGACCCGAAGAAGTAATTCTCTGTGCTTGTGAATAAAATAATACAAGAGTCAAAAAATGTGCGTGTGTGCATGTGTGTGTGTGAGAGAGAGAGAAAGCAGACAGAGTATCTAAATTTACATGTAGTGAACAAGCAGCCAGTTGTTTGAATCACAAAAACTGTCATACAATTGTAGGGATAAAGAAATCAGAAATCTTTGAAATGGAAGGCAAAGATGCTTGAGAGGAAAAGACACACGGGTCGTAGTTTCTTATCCTTCATCTTTAGTAATGGAAACTAGGATGGGTGCTCTCCTCTAAGAGTACAGAGATTAATGCATAAGTGGACATATATTGTAATGGACCCGGACTTCCCTCCAGCACACACAGATGCACACGTGTGTACGTGCATGCATGTGTACACACGTACACACCTATATATAGCCTCTGCCTTCACCATCTTATTTAGCTGGCACTTCAGCCACCCAAACGACAAACATAGGAGTCATATTTTCTTCCTTTCCTCACCACTCCCATCTGAGCAGTAGCAAAAGCATTCCTTTCACAATATTGCTTGAATATTTGACCATTTGTTACTCTCTTTACTGCCATTAACCTAGTTCAAGCCGTCAACACCTTTGGCTGGAGTTTCTACAATAATGTCTCACTTGATCGCCCTAAATTCTTTATTCTTCACAATGTAGTCTCCCTCTGACAACCAGAGCAATATTTTAAAGACTGTAGGTCAGATTCTATTATTCACATGCTGAAAACTGTCAAAGAACTTTCTACTGCAATTAGAATTTAAACCTTCAGATTCTGTACCATGGCCCATACAGCCGTGAGAAATCTGACCCCTCAGCACACTGCTATTCTTTCCTCTTGGGCATGCTTTATGTTTTTGTAGGATATTTGTACCTGAGTAGCTGTTTGTCTTTCCTATGGTACGCCTCCCCCAGGTGATTACATCCATGTATGTGTCTCTGCATTTCTCAGGTCTTCAGACACCAGCCCATTCAAAATGGTTTCCTTCCATTGAGTTTTATTTTTAACATTGCAACTTTCACTGTCTAAAATATGTATCTTATTTATCATATATGGTATCTATCTGCTAGGATGTAACCTCCAGAAGGCAGCTGCACCATCGTTTGCATTATTGTTTCCCTGCATGTGTAACAGCTTCTGGCTCATAACAAACACTCCATAAACACAGGTAGAATAAATTATTAGATGGCTAGTGGAAGACAATCATAGCATTGTGTCTGCAGAGGCAACTCTTTGGACTAGCTGATGAAAACTAGGGAGAGCTACTAATAACTTCTTGTAATAGTAACAGTTATACTTCAGCAGAAAAGCAAAAACTAGAATATTCTAAAACATTCCTGAACATTCTACCCAGAAGGTAGAGAAGCAGGGCTATTTAGGTCTGAAATTGAACTATAAAGGAATAACAGGATCAGTCACTACAGTCTAGTAAAGTGACTATGCGATCTGATTTACTCAAGACAGTCCCAGTTCATACCTGTTGTCCTAATATAATTATCAAACATGCCCTTTTTTCGAAAGTGTCCCTTGGATGAAAAATTACATGGTCAGCCCTAGTTAAAGAGCTATCCATGGTTTTCCTACAGCCGTGAAAATGAATAAAGTTTCTTGGGTAATTTTATATCACACGTTACTTGCTCTTCTGAAACTTAAAAAAAAAAACAACTCAGAATGTTTTCCAAAGGCGCAGGTCTCAAAGGGATCAACACGGACTTTTCCACCAGCTGCTTCAATGACTTTGCAATAAGCAATCATCCAGGGAACTCAGCCCAAGCTCCTGCAAAAGTATTTGGCATAGAGAAATTAATACTGCTACTTCTGATGCAAGAACAGCATGTACTTCACTGAATCATCAAGTCAACCAGTGATGGAAGGAGTCCCAGAATGCCAGCTGGGCTGAGCTCCTGCTTTAGGAAGCTAAATACAAAAACTTGATCTGGTCTCTAGGGGCATTCTCTTAACATTCAGGTAAATGGACCGTGTGAAGACGGTATCACATGAACAAAACACCTAACTGTGTGGCATCTCTTTTGCTGGGTTTGTAGACATGGGCCTAAAATTTTTTCATTCAATTTTCAGTAAGTTTTGTTCATCTCTGAGTATAGAGAACAATTTTTTTTATGCTAACATTTGACTGGTTGTTTCTGATAAACTCTATTACAATTTTTTGTTATTTATCAGAATTAGTATACTATTTCACATTAACAAGTACTTGCTTGTACCTGTTTGTGTATCACTTAATTGTAATACGCTAGGAAGCAGATTCCATTACTGTCCCTATTTCACTGATGAGAAACGTGGGCCTCAGAGAGATCAAGCGACTTTTCCAAAATTATGTGAATAGGAGAGTTAAAGTAGAATTCATACCTAAACTTGCAAACTACAAAGCCTGTTCTGAATCACTGCGCTTTACTCTTTAAATAATGCTATTATTTACTACCCAGTGCTGAATTGAAGAGGATGCCTTAAGTACTTGTATAAAAGAAAAGATAAACCCTATTCCCAAAACACTTTTAATCTACATTTTTCCTACTCATTAAAGGAAACATCCATCAAAGATTAAAGAGTGTTTCACAATTATTGATAGCGTCACTTTTAAACCTTTTAGCTTGTTCAGCACATTTTCACAATCACCAATCCTTTCTCAAGTCCCTGTGTACCAATGATAGTGATAATCATGCAAAAATTGGATAATATGCATATATGTAATTATATACACAGAGAGCTGTTTAGGTGGCCATAGATACACAAAGATAATTCTCAACACAATGGGGGTTTCTGTCCCAATAAACCCACGGTAAGTTGAAAATATTTCAGTCAAAATGCATTTCACACATCTAACCTTCTGAGCGTGCTAGCTTCCCCTCCCCTACATAATGTGCTCAGAAAACTTACAGCAGCCTAGAGTTAGGCAAAGTCATTGAATATAAAGCCTGTTTTATAATAAAGTGCCTACTGAATATCTTGGGTACTTTTTTGACTTTTTTGTACTGAAAGAGAAAAACAGAATTGTTGTACAGGTATTTGAAGTAGTTGCCACTGACTGCGGGTCGCTTCTGCACTAAGGTAATGCTGAAAAATCATTAAGCCATACCATCGTAATTCGGGGACTGTGCGTGCGACAGAGAGAGAGAGAATAGCTTATCTGTATATAGTCTGTGCTCTGAGAGCCTCACAGAAATTAACTCAAACTCATTTAATCCTCTTAAATTAGTCCTATTGTTCAGATGAGAAAACTGAGATAGAAACAGATCAAGTACCTCGTCTAAAAGGGCACAAATCTTGGGAGTGGCAGAGGGAGGATTCCACCCCGGATCGTCTGTCTCCGTAATGTGCTTGTAACCACCGTATCTGCTCCCTCGTTCTATGTAAATATATTGGTAAATGAATTTCTTCTGATTCCAGAAGGTTTTTTTTTTTCTCTTTTTAAGACAAATTAGAGAAAGTGTTTGCATTCCTTTGATTTCTAGCATGAATCATGGTGAATCACAGTGAGATGACCTAAGCCTATGGTAGGGAATAAAAAACACCAGTTTGCCACATAAAAATATGTGGCACCACATTATCTTTCCTCTAGCTATCTAGAGTGTCTAGCGGGCTAATACCACCCAGGCAACATAAATTTCAGTATTATGTCTGCTTAACCTAGAAATATTTGAATGTATTCTTGTCTTCTGTCCTTTTCGGCCAATGATCTCTTTCCAGGAGCACGAAGGCAGCCAAGGAGGGAGGGGTAGAAAAAGAAGAAGAAGAAATGGAAGCTACAATATCAGAAATACACAGAGGGAGAAAGAGTTTCAGCTGACCTCTACGAGAAAATTTTACTTTCAAAATATGTTTGGAAATTGCTTGAAAGTTTTAAAGCATGTTTGAAATGAGGGTTTAAGAGGAAGATAAAGCTTTCTTGATTTTTCTCTTTTGACTTTTCAAGAGACAGGCTGCCAGCTGGGCCATAATATTTAATATAAGGGAAGCCCCGTGTAAGGATTATGAAAACACCTCCCCCTTCTAGCGCAGGTGAGTGGTAGATGAAGAAGAAAGAGCAGGAAGCAGCACGCATTCACCCGTGAGTTCTCTGTTTCCTCTTTCGGCAACACTGAAAGTATTACACAAACTGAGAAAAGTCTACTCAGATATTCACTTCTTAATTAATGCTAAGATACAACCTGTGGCACAATAGCATCATTGATTTTGTGGTGCGCCCAGACTCACTATGCTTCAGAATTCTCAGGTGATGCTAACACACAGCCCAAGCAGAGGAACACTTGCAATCCCTCTACCTCCTCCCGCTGGCTTCTTGAGGCCATTTACTCCTGCTTTGACAGTACCGACTTATCTTTCTAGAACACAGATTTTTTAATATAATGATTCTGTGAGTATTCACGTTCCACACTCCTCCATGACTTCCCATAGAGAGAAAAAAGTCCGGATTGTACAGAATTTCACTGAAAGTCCTTCAGGTCTTTGACTCTCATCAGCGTTTTCAGGTTAATGTGCTCTTACACACGCAGGGGCCCACCATTTTCTGTCTGATCTATACTTCTCTCTCACCATTTTCATGTCTGATCTATACTGTTGATTCTCACATTTTAAGCAGAGTATGGAGAAGAGCTTATTTAAAATGCAGAACCCAAGCCCATGTGCTATTAACTTACTGTGGCCCCCAAATAGTCCAAAGGACCTGTGACAAGGCAACCAGATGCTTGATATGACTGACTTTTCTATGCATTGCAGTGTCACAGGAATTAAGGGGAATTACCAAAGGCCATCTCTAACAGGAGGCAAATACCTGTTTGCTGAACCTAGACTGAAGTCAAAACAGAACTGAGGAGCTTTCCTGCCATTTAGCGGAGACAAAATCTGAGAGTTCTGCAGAACCAATGAAAATATGAATTGCTAGGCGTCTATCAACAGGAGTGTGGATGATCAATTATATTTAAGTTCACAGAATAGAATATTACACAGCAGTGAAAATGAATGAACAACACAAACCAACACAAGTGATTACTAGTAACATTGAATCTATAAAAATAAAAAGCAAAAGATGATGCACATAATTATTTCGGGGTTACAAAGTTCAAGGCAAGAAAAACAAAACAATAGAGATAAACACATCCTGATAAAACAACTTAAAAAAAAAAATTAGTTCAAGGGACAGGGAGACAGAAGTGGAGTGCTGTGATCTGAGCAGCCTGGCTGTCAGGCAATGCTGGTGTGTAGTCCTCCTCCACCCACCCCACAGAGCAGAGCTGGCAGCCCTGGGCTGAGTGGTCCTGGGGTGCCCCTGTGGGCTAGGAGCTGACACCATGAATCCAAAGATGGACTTCACACTGATCAGGCCCAACCTCATGCTTTCCTTCAATGACGAGATGGAAGAGAAGGGAAAGATAGCAGCCTGGACATTTAACAGGTACTGAGGGAGTCAATCCTGCCCCAGTGTCTGTCCTGGCTGAGCCTCAGCTCCATCGCACAGAGCAGGGGCCCAGGGCTTTATGAGAGGAGTTGACTGGTCTGTACTGCTGAGGGATCCTAGTGCTTTTACAACTTCGTGAGGGTGGCCCCAGGTGCTGTGCTGCAGTGCTCCATGTGCTCTTTGGCTGCTGATCCTACCCCAGTGAGAAGAGCAGGTTGGAGCCCCTGCACTGCCTTGTAGGGACACTGCGACTGAGAGTAACAATTTTGACAGAGGAGGCTTCATCCCCTTACTGTGGGAGAGGATTTACTCCAACAGGAGCATGCCTGGAAGTTCGCTGTCTCTTGGATTCGGCTTCTGGAGGCTGTGCCCAACATCAACCTACCAGATGATTATCACCAGAGCTCCTGGTGGAGAAGCTTCTAGATCCTGGGAAACATGTGAGGTGAGCTTTGAAGAATTCTTGAAAGAAATCAGAGAGAGCTGCTTTTGTTAGGTTTACTGATAAGGGCCGGCATCTTAGTGATGCTCTGCCAGGCCGCAGACTACCTGAGCCAGCTGAAGCCATGTGCAGGGTGTGGATGCACATGGGCTGGTGACAGGATGACCTTCTGGGGTCCTGGCTGCTGTCTTGCCCTACTTGACCTGCAGTGAGCACAAAAAAAAAGCATCAAGGAATGGCCAGTGTGCGCCCCTGGAGCCTGGCAATGCTGGTTACCCCTGAGGATTACACAGCTGGACAGTCAAAGCTAGTGATGTAGAGGCCAGCAGAACCCAACCCCGATGACTCCCTGGCAAAGCAGGAGAGGAGGACAGTAGAGCTTCACATGATTCTTATGACTCTAGTTTCTGGGATGGCAGAAGGACCTTCACTCCAGCCATTGGAGTGGGCCTCAGTAACCCTTCACCACAACGGAACTGTGCAAATTCTGAACATCACCTCTGTGACATGGCCATTGGGATGATGATCAAGATTACTTTTATGAACTAGCCCTACCACCTGTACACTAAGACTTCCTGGAAGATGTTAGAGGTGGCCTCTTCCCCATTCCAGGGGACGGGGGGGGGGGTAGCATTTCAAACATATGGATTTTTTTTTTTTAAGATATACAGTCCAGCCAATAACAAATGACTCTGAACATTTTTTAAAAGTATGAATACGTTTAATCAAATAGTCTGCTGGAAATTGTATTGCTATCTTGACTCAGGAAAGGAATATAATTCAAAAATGTGGGAAGAACTCCAAGTGGAGTTAAGGTACTCCCATGGTGTTTTCCCTTAAATTAATGTCTATAAAGTGTTTCTAAGAAATTTCTATGGATGTAAGTTCTCAATTTGGTACTTGCTCAGGGCATGGAGTGGATCTGAGGGCAGAATTTATTTATCATGCATGTAATCGAGTAGGAATTGTACAGAAACACTGCCGGGGTTACTCCTCTCATCTGATATGGATTCTAATCATATTATTTGTGTAGGAGACGCCAAGAGCCAGATGATATCCAAGCAAGATGATCTGCATTTGAGGCGTGGACCTCGGGCCATTCGTCCACAGGAGTTCCTTGTGGAAGAAGAGCCCATGCCCTCAGCCTGTAGTCATTGTTAATTACTCCCCTCACCTGTATCATTCCCTTTCAGTAAAAGGCTGGTGTGGAGGTTGCTCAGGGGCTACCCAGAAAGTAAGGGCTAGCCTGCCTTCCACAAGCTTGTACTTCTAATCTGCTTCTCACCTGGTTCCTTCCTGCGCTAACCAAGACCAGGGCCACAGGAGCCCTATGGGTCGTGACATTTTGGTGTAGTCAGCAGGATATAGCAGGACACAACAGGACACCAGGGACGTGGACCAAAGGAGACAACACCCAGATGTAGGTGAGGCCTTTGGTAGACAGTGGAAGGAAGTCCAAAGGGAAACACCACTCAGGGAAAGTGGGACCTTTGGCCAATTTAGAAATTAAGAAACCGCGCTCAGAATAAGTAAGGTGTCTGATAAAGTGAGCAAAGACATGGGTAACTTTCTGTTTGGGAAGTCGCAGGAAGTAGAAACTGAGGAAGAAAGCGATGTTCAATTGGTATCTGAAAGCAAGTATAGTGAGGCTCAGTGGGAAACTGGACCTAAGAAAAATTGGGAAGCGAGAGCATATGATATGAATGAGCAAGTAATCACCGCTATGACCACTATGGCTGAACAAATTAAACAACTGGGAGATCAGATAGATAATCTCACTGTCAGAAATGCTAACTCAGAGCACCCAGTTTTGCCCTCAGCACCTCCCTATGTAAACGAACCACCTGTAACTTCTGTTATGCAGGCTGTATTAGAAGGGCATAATACTGGTGGTGACTTTGAGTGGGAAAACACTTTGGGGCTTTTTCCGGTTACAGTCACTGATATTCCTCCTAATCCGCAACACCCTCAAGGGGGTCAGCGTTTTGACCACCATGTGATCACCTTTTCAGTTCTTAAAGATTTGAAACAGGCCATAGCACAGTATGGTATGCAGTCCCCATTTTCCAGCGGTCTGTTACAGGGGCTTGCACAGGAACAGCGGCTCATTCCCTATGACTGAGATATGATAGCCAGAACTGTTCTTGAATCTGGACAGTATTTACAGTTTAAAACCTTACGAATGGATCAACAAACTGTGGTATATGTACACCATGGAATACTATGCAGCCATAAAGAAAGATGGAGACTTTATGTCCTTCATGTTCACATGGATGGAGCTGGAAAATGTTCTTCTTAGCAAAGTATCACAG